>NC_080688.1:47092448-47814948 GCF_030445035.2 Dasypus novemcinctus
TTTAAAATGAAAATCATTATTTATTTTTAGGATTCTACATCCCTCTACTAAAATGTTTATAATAATCATTCTAGATATATTTGGGTTTTTAACAATACTTGATTCATTTTTATTGTAAATGTATATGTAACACAAAATTTCCCATCTTAACCATTCTCAAGTGTACACTTCTGTGGATTCCACGTTCACACTGTTGTACTACGATCACTACCATCTGTTACCAAGATGTTTTCATGACTCTGTACCATTTAAGAACTCTGTACCATTTAAGCAATAATTACCATTCTCCCATTCTAAATAGATTTGAAAAGACCTATAAACCCAATATTTTACTTCCAGATTTGTTCGCCAAAGCTATTGCAGCATTTCTGTTACTTTTCTGATTGCAGCATTTCTGTTACTTTTCTGTTGCACATAAGGCTGTCACTTGTCTATGTGCAAATTAATGAAATGACCAGTTTGGGATTTTTTTCCCTGAATTTTGAGATCTTTTTCTGTGTATCTCCTTGGGCTTATTAGTCACTCTTGGTCAGGCCGATAGTTTCTGTTCTGACAGTCTCAGTAAACACTTGTCTGCCTGTTCAGAAAAACCTATAAGCCCGTCAGGCTGGTGATGGATCCCAGTCCAGTGCTGCTCTTAGCAACCAAATACATCCCTCCTGTCTTTCCCAGCCATTGCTACCTCCCTTATCTTTCCAGGAATTCCCCTTAACAAATCCTAGGATGAAATTAAAACCATTGATTTATTATGAAAAGAAATCAGAAAATGTAGTTGGGGGATAAAATGAACTTTCCCAGGTGTCACATTCCTGCACTGAACGCTTGCTTTATCTCCAGAATGAAAGGGACTTTACTATATTGTGTGTTTTCTCACTTCCTTCTCCCTGAAAGGAAGGGAATCTTTAAGGAGAGGAAGAATGCAGACAAAGCAGTCTTAGCGAGGCCCATCCTTGAGAAAATTGTGGCGTAGGGGAAACTCGTCCACAGCTAACGAGCCTCCTCAACTTCACCTCCAGCTCAGTGTGGTGACATTTCCTCACATGCTTACAGGAGTCTACCGCCCTCTACCTCTTTTCTCCTTTACCTTCATTTTCCACAAAGGGGGGAAAAATACCTGCCCTTCAAAATAACCGTGAAAATTGTATTCACTTATTCATTCATTCACACATTTTCAACTAATATTTCTTGAATACCTACAATGTGTCAGGCACTATTTTAGGTGCTCTCATGAAGTTTACACTCTAGTGACCAGCAGTAGATAAAAAATAAGTCAATACATAGTCTTTTAGGTTGTGATGTACAAAAAAAAAAAGCTGGAAAGGGGAGTTTTGGATGGGGGTAATTTCAATTTCAAAATGGGCAGTCAGGGAAGGCTTCGCTGATAAGGTAACAATTGAGAGAGGGAAAAAAGGGAGAGGGAGCAAACTTTATAAATGTCTGAAGATGAACCTTCTAGGGAAAGAGTAAAAGAAGTGCAAAGACTCTAACTAGAGCATAACTGGTATATTCGTAGTGTCACACTAAGTTATAGGTTAACATATTAGTCTCCCAATAATATGCATTAACAGCAAAGAGAGCCTTAATCTAAAGGATTCCAGGCATTAATCACTACACAGAAGAGGTGTTCTGATGGGGCAGCAAGGCCTTCGGGGGTCTCCCAGGCAGTTGCCTTCTTTGTATATGCCTCAATCTAGCATTATTATAATAATCTAGCATTATTAATAATGCTGTAGTGCTTTTAAAATGTGATTTAAAATAGAGTGACTTATTTTTTAAAAAAAAATCTGCGTTCAGTTCTTTACTTTGATCCCCAAAACAGGCCATTTTGCAGCTGTTGTATCTTTGCCTGAATTCCTCTACTCCATGAACAAAGTAAGCAATTTCCTTAAAACATTTTGGTTCAGGAACTTTGCTTACAGGCAGTCAGCCTTAACAGATTGACTCACTAGGAGGGGTCTGTGGGGAGCCGCTGAGAGTGACTCACTCCCTGTGGCTCTCTCACTCTTTCGGGGTGTTGGCGTCTACATCTGGTACACTCAGGTCTGGTGTTTATGCTTCAAAAGTACAGTGACTATTCTTTAAGGATACACTGGTTTATCTTGGCTAGACCATAGGGCTTGGAGTCTGCTAAACTTTGATTATTGCTATGTAAGTTCTAGCTCAGAGGAGCAACAAAGCTGGTCCCATCCTGTTACTAGAGGCTCTCTCCCTCTCCCCCACAAATCTGCCAATACTCCCCTCACACCACCTATTGGGGGTGGCTGTTGGTCCATCTATCTGGAGAGTCCATGAGAATCCCAAGGTCCTGACCCCCAGTGTCCATGATTTCACTCATGTCTTGGCTTACAAGGTATAGGACCATAGGTCCTTCTCTAGAATTGAGGGGAAGGTCAGTTTTTAATGAGTCCTCTGTTCTCAACTGGCCTCCAAATTCCTCCAGCTTTACTCTGTTGATCTCCCTCTTGGCTGTACTCAACCCCAGCTACACCTTGGACACTAAGACCTCTTAACATATCAGCCAGATCTCTCTGCAACCCACATGCATTTCCACCAACTGCTGGCCTTGTCCTGCTCCTGGGCTGCAGTGTTGCTGAGGTAAATAAACATACCCAAACTGACACATGAGCATGTGTGCACACATGTGCACACACCCACAACCCACAGATAAAGATCTTCAGACCAGGACCACTTTTAATTCATCCATATGGGATATTCCAAGTACCATCCTGTCCAATACTCCTATTTCACTTATAATTAGTTCCTTTAAGTAGGTGGGCTTGGCTCAACAAATGTTTATTGATCATCTAGTATGTGCTGAGTGCTCTGGGCTGGACCTATAACGAACATGCTATGACCTTCACTCTCAAGGAATTAAGTCTTAAGAAAGAGGAGTGGGTTGGGTAATAGACATGGATGAAACACCATAAAACACGTCATTACTGCTATACTGCTTGCATGAGTCATTTGAATAAGGCCACAGAGGATGGAGGTAAAGGAGTTAGCTGGATATAAAAAGTATAGAAAAAGGAGAATTGAGGATGACTCTCAGGTTGCTGGCTTGAGTGAATACATTAACAAGAATGCCAGTCAGTGTGATAAGGCAGAGGATAAAAAAATCAATAAAGAAAGAATAGTCAGAAAGATAGGAAGAAAATTAGCCTATTTCTACCTCCCAAATCTACCTGCAGCTGTGTTCTCATTTCTAACTACTTACTAGACATTTCTAATAGGATATTCATCTACTACCTCAAATTCAACAAATTTTCACACCTAAAAATGTTTTTACTTTTGACTTCCGTTTGTGTATATCTTATGTGTCCACATACTCCTTATGAACAAATCTTCTAGAGTAAGCCTCCTGTCCACAAAAAACAAATTTTGTAACAGCTACACATTTCTATGATTTGCTTAAAAGGCATTTTAACAGGATAGATGGCCAGGTTTAGCTCTCATCTCTAAAATATTCATTCTAATACGTATACTTATTGGGATTTTTACTGGAATAAAATAGGCAGCCATCTGTCACACCTTTAGCCAAGAGATGTCAATGTATAAAGTTATATTTAATCCTGGGATACGTTGAGGATAAAGAGACAGTGCTAGTAGAAAAAGGAAACAATAATTCTTATTGGGCTTTATGAAACTTCTTTTTATTCTTTATGCTTTAGATCAGAGGTTCTTAATCATTTTTGTTCCAGGGACCCCTTTGCTAGTCAGGTGAAAACCACGGGTCCCTTCTCAGAATGTAGTGGCAGATAGTTTTATGACACTTAACATCAGTGGTCGGAGAAAATAAAGATAGTAAGCCGATTTTTTTTCAATTCGAGCTCACAGATACCCCCCCCCCCCGCCCGAAATCTTTCCACAGACCTCCACGTACCCCAGGTTAAGAACCCCTGCTTTTGATAATATTAAGAGGTAATTCTAATGAGTTGGTCACTGTGAAGATTATTCCCAACTATGTGTATGTGTATGCCAAAGCATTCTGGAAAACATAAGTCAGATATTTTGGACGTATCTAGATGTTAACACTAACAATTTGCAGCAAATATGTTTTGAACTGATGCATTATATGTGCCTTAAGAAAAGTACTACACTGCTCAACTAATTTAGGGGGAAACCCTGTAAATCAAATCTTTATCATCTTATTAACACTTCTGTTTATTCCAAAGCAATCACTAGCACACAATTGTTTTGTGGACAGAGATTTATGAAAGAGCACCTGCTTTCATCCTAGCATAAGAGAGAGTTTAGGAACTAGAGAACAAGCCGTGAATTATCTGATTCTCAACAAGACTGTTCAAATAACTGAGTCATATGCTTTAGAATTTTTCAAGTATTACTAATTCAAGAATGACATATTGCATTGGACAGAGCATGTATTGACACCTTCTCATAACACATGGGATAAAAGTCTTATAGAGGAATACTGCTGTGAAACTGATTTTGACAGGCTTCCTGGGAGAGGGTGAATAATCTCACAGAAATAAAATTTTCACTAACTATTTCTCATTCTGGAAGCTACAATTATCTTCATTACTGAACAGAAACCCAAGTCTGGAGAATGAGGCATAATTTTTGTCTATAGGATTCACTGCTAGAGCACTAATTTTAGCTAGGGCTGAGATACAGTTTCCTGAGATGATTTGTTAATGTTTTGGTAGAACCTGCCTTGTTTAATTAGGAGTTTTCCCAACACAGTGGGGATTGAGAATTGTCATGGAGGTGTGCAACCACCCATCATCATCTCAAGAGAAAGTGGAAACTAGGAGACATAACTTCTTTTCTGAAGACAACAATATAACCAATGTTAGTTGGCGGTCCCCATGGTAGAGCAGTGTTCTTGGCACTGGAAACTGAGTCCTAGTCCTCAGTGAACTTAACCACAATAAACAGCAATATAAGAAACTCACTCAGCAATTAAACCCTAAGCAAATAGAAGGGACTGTGATTCTCCCAGCTCAAAGATGGGAGTGGTCCTTGGGTGGTGGATAAGAAAGAAAACTCGCAAGATTGGAACTGGGGAGAGGAGAGGAGGAACACTGGGAGGAAGAGGGAGGCACTTTTAATAGAAACTCTATTTTGCCCATATATAACAACAAATTTATCTTTCTAGTTTCAAATCAACTCCTTACAAACTTTTTCACTACTTCAATATTGATAGTGGGGAGCGGCTATGGCTCAAGTGGTTGAATCCCTGCTTCTCACTTCCCATGTTAAGAGGTCCGGGTTCAGTCTTCTGCCTGGTACCTCAAAAAAATAAAATAAAAAATAAAAAAGATGTCTTTCTTAAAGTTTCCTAATACTGATTCTGGTATGTGGACCCCCATACTGTCCTTGTTTTTCAAGCAGCATTCAACCTACCATATTTACCTTGGCAAGAAAAAATTATCGTTATACATTATAACTACTATTTATTGAACGCTTATGAGTTGGACACTGCGGAACACTTCACATAGACTTTTATTTAATCCTCACAAAAGACCTTTGTGGTAAGTATATTTAACCCCATTCTACAGATCTAGAAACTGAGGCACAGAGAAGCTGCCCAGGTCACACAGGTAGTAACCACTGGAGCTAGCCTCCTTCTGACCTCTGAGGGGGCGCTCTAGAAGAATACATAAATTCTATCAGAGTATATTTTTCGCTTAGACTTTTCTCCTAATGGAATCTAGTCCGCAAGGGGTCAAAGAACTGTCTGTTTAAGGCATCTATAATTCTTATTTCTTCCTAGGCCAATAAGCTGCGGCGGCAAAGAGGTGCGACGGCTTTGTAGAACCCTGAAATCCCGCTCCAGAGCTCCGCACCTCTTCAGCGCCCCACGCATCCGGCCACGGGGTTTTCACGCACGTTCACAAAGCGCCGAAACTTTGAGCAAGAGCAGAGTTTGCCTTGAGCGCCCCGCGCCGCCGAGGCCGAACCGGTGGGTGGCCCGGCGGCTCTAATCCCGGCCATTCTCCCAGCGGGGAGCCCGGCGAGCGCGGCGGGGCGGGGCATTCCAGGCCAAATCCTCGCCCCGGGGACGTCACCGACCCAGGTGCGGGTGCGGCGGGGGCGGGAGTCCACCCCGCGCCTCCCTCCTCCCCGCACTTCTCCACTCCCTGCGGGCAGTTCGGGCGCGCCCCGGGATCCATTTTCTCTCGGCCGCCGCACCTGGAGCCGCGCCTCTGGGCAGGGCAGCCGCTGCGGCCCTCGAGGCGAGGACGGAGGGGGCGCGGGGAGGAGTCACTGGGGTGCCGGGCCCCGCGGAGTGGAGCGGGGCGAGCAGCCGGAGGCTGGGGCGCGGCGGAAGCGAGGCGCGATGGCGCGAAGCCCGCGGGGCGCCGGGCGCGGGGGCGCGTTGCTGCTGCTCCTGGTAAGTGCCGGGCGGCGAGCCGAGCCCCGCGGCGGGAAAGGCGCTGGCGGGGGCCGGGAGCGCGCCCCGACCTGCCCGCTTCCTTCGCGTTAATAACCTGCCCGACCTTCGCTCCCTCTTTGTGCCGGGAGATGAGAAAGGGCCGGGCAGGCTGCGGCGAGATCCGACCCCGAGGCTTCAGGAAAACTGCTCAGCCAGGGCCGAGGAGGGCGGTTGGGACTTGCCTGAAGTTCTGCTTTTCTTCCCTTCACACCCAAGCCCGAGCTCGGTTTTCTAAGCCTGATCTGAGTGTGGTGAGCTTTGGAGCGGGACACGCCTTCCCTGGAGATCCGGGGCTTTGTTCGGAGTCTCCTCGGGCTGGAAACATGGAGGCAATGGAGGGTAACATCCAAGCCTTCCTCCAAGTTTGTTAAGGAAAGTTGTCAAGATTCCCCAGGGTCTGTAGCCACTCATACCCGTTAATGAATTGGAAAAAAACAAAACAAGGAAAGTACGTATATGCTAGATTGAAGAAAAGGGGTGGGTGAAAAGTCTTATTTTACAAACTAGAACTTTTTGTTAAAGTTTAAACTTTAAGAAAATCACCCATATACAGGTAGTTTTAGCTTAAAGTTCACAAAGCCGGTGTTTTAAAACAATTTCATAGTGTTGAAGATAATGAATATGTGTAATAAGTCTAGTCTTTTAAATTTAATAGGTTACAGGAATTCGAAGTATAGAGCTACAGTCAAATGGAGTTTCCAAAGGTTGCTCTTAAAGAAAACTGCTTCAGCCTTTGGGATACAAAATTTACTGTTTACATCTAGGATTTTTGTCCTTGGTTCCTGTTCTAAAATTGGATTTTAAACTATTTGCTTTTCTGTTTGATTTTTAAATGGGTTGCACATAATTTAGAAATGGTTTACAGGGGTTTGCTAAATGAGTTTTAATACAGTGTTATCCTGCTGATATAGGTGTGGGTCACCCTTCCAAAGACTACACAAATATATATTCAGAAAAATTAGATACAAAATCATACTCTGTTTTAATTGCTCGTTAAAACAAAAAACCCAAATACATTCACTCTTTTAAAAGTTCTAACTTCCAAGATTACCTTCTCTATATTCCCCAGTTGTGGGGTGGGGTGGGGGAATAAATATAGATATATTAGAAAACAGATTTTTTAAAAAGGTAAATCTAATCTGGGGATTATAGTGAACTCTCACTTGCAATAGTGTGATAACTAGGCCTTCCCTCGGAACTTTGGCACACCACTTGATTTTCATGCTCTATTTATCCATTTCATTTTACTCCTGTCATTGAGATAATGTCCCATCCAATTTCATATTGTTAATAAACTTTTCTAAAACAATTTTGGGTTTTGGCTTCCAGAATAACAAAGCATCTAATTCCCTAACCATGATGCTTCCTGAATAAGGAGAATACCAAGCAAACATAGCTCCTAGCTTACTTTGAAGGCTAAATATTAAATTCCTTCCCTATAGGAGAAATGACCTTTAATCCTTACTTAGAACCAACTGAATGGGAGCTGAATCCTTGCAAGTATTCTAATAATGCTTTTTGTGATATAAAATTGAATGTTTACTTTCGGTAAATGAATTCTGCATTTTGCCCCATATTGTGTGTGTAGCAGAAAGCAAAGCCTCTGGTAAAAAATGGAAAGCAACGTTCATAGTAGGTTCCTCAGGAAACAGGATGTTTGTGAAAGGGAATATAAATTGCATTCTGCATTGCTCAGAATTTAATTGCAGGTAACAAATTCACTGTAGCTACTTAAACCTGGAAGATACTGGTTTCAAGGCATTACAGTGATTAGTAGTATAGGAAGAGAAATAGGTAATGAGAAAATGGTAACTCTTAAAAGATATCTCCTTTTATTATAAACTTATAGGAAAGTTGTTTTTTTTTTTTTTAAAAAAAAGACTTGAGCATTCATTTGGTCCAAATCCTACCTGATCATTAGAATTACCTGGTCAGCTAAATTTACTGAATTAAAATCTCTTAAGGTCAAGGTCCAGAAATATGTATTAATAGGAACTTCTCAGTTGATCTTATTATCAGCCAGGTGTGAGAATTACTGGTCTAATTTTTGCAATGTAGTTTATTCATAGATGAAATGTATAAGTATTTATGGGGCTGTATATATTTATTAAGTTTTGGTAGTTTAGAAAACTGCCAGATTGTACTGAAAATCAGAAAAATTCCCTGAAATCATAAGTGAGTTTTCAATCTAAGCATTTTCTAATTGTGCTTTTTTCTTGTAAGTTGCCAAAATTCCAAATTTCGATGACATTTTTTCAAACATATCTATATATGATGTAAGATTATCTTCTCAGTTTACCTTAAGTTTCAGAAGAATACCACATCAACTGAGACTACAATTTTTTTTTCATTCATTTCAGATTATTATCACAATTCAGTGAGCTTCTCTCATAGGCAAACTTGGTGACTAGGGTGAAGGAAGCTGGAACATCAGGATTTATATATGTCACAATCTAATGATCAGATGAAAAATGTCAACCGACCAAGAAACTAACCACATCTGACCACTATTTTTGTGTGCTTCCTTGCATGATGCAAAGCATGATGCTCGGCATTGTAGGACTGAAAAAACAAGGCATGTTCTGCTCTCTTGATGCTTATAGTCTAGTAAATGGTTAATATCCAAATGCCTAATGATGTGAGAAGAGCAGTGGTGAGGAACAAACTACCATAGTTATCTACAGAAGGAAACCCTAGCCCAGCCCTGGGCATTCAGACAGAGACTTGAAAACAAATATAAATTAGTGAGGTAATATGAAGAGGAGGAGGGAAACAAAGTTTTCAGTAGAGGGAAGCGCATGTGCAAAAACCTGTACACAAGGATGCCTGGTTCCATGGAAGAACTAAAAACGTTCACTGTGACTAGAACAGAGAATGTGAGGTGTTAAGAATGTGTAGCAAGACAAGTCTGCATCCTCCTTGTTAATGAGGGAAGACACAAAAGGCTAGTTGCCAAGTGAGTGATTTTAGGGAGTTGTTCAAATCATTAAGAAAATGAGAAGATGATTTATGGTTAAGATGACCAGGAAAGGGTCAAGAAGAAAGAGGTAGGAGTTGACTGGGTATACTTTTACTTTTACCTGGTTCAAAAAAAAAAAAAAAAAAAAGGGTACTGTACCCTAGGAAAAAACATGTTTGTATTCCAGAGCTTTGGATGCTGTGAGCAAAGTTGGGCAGAAAAGTCCATGTGAAACAGTGGAACGAGGGCGCATCTGGAAGGATGCGAAGACTTGATTTGGGAACAAGGATTCTGGAAGAAATGGGAATGGGGACATTTTGGTTATCACAGCAGCTGGGAATGCTCCTGGTACTTAGTACCCAAAGTCTAGGATCCTAAACTTCCTGCAATCTGCAGAACCCTTGAGAAGAATTGACCTCTTAAGAAGAATTGTCTTATCTGAAATGCCAGTAGCATCTCCATGAAGAAACAGTGATAGGCAAATCATGAGAGATTCATTCTAATTAGGGATTCAATTCTAATTAGGGATTCATCTTATCTAGATCCTCTTTTTAAACCACAAATAAATCAGGGCTTGACTTAGCCTTGATATATTCATTTATTTAACAAACATTATTGTGCTCCAGTCTGGGCCAGACACTGTTCTGGGTCTTCTGTCAAAATTATACCTTCATGTAAATAACTCTCATCAGTTAAGCAGTTGCTGCCTGGCTGACTAGAGAATGGGAGGGTAGATTTGGATGGAGATGAGAGACAAAATTTGGGGAGAGCTAGCCTTGGTAGGATAGAGGATTTTGGACATCAAGAGAGAATTTAAAGACCTGAGAGGAGAAGAGTAAAGAAGAAGGAAATGGGTTTTAAAAAAGAGGATTAGATATTAACAGATAAACTCCCCTTTCCATTTTACCTGGGCCCCAGTTGGTGCCACGGAAGGCTATGTGTGATGTTAAAAGATACAGTTCATGTGGAGGCATAATCGGGTTTAGAATAATACAAAACTGATCTTTGATGGGTTTTATTTTTCATTGGACCTAAAAAAAAGTTTCAGCATCTTCTGTATTTCCTGAAGCTATAGTTTACTTCACTGAGGAGCAAAATTTAGAGAGCTAGTGCTGTTGCTTTTAAAATTAATCAGGGGAAGCCAACCTGGCTCAACTGATAGAACATCTGCCTACCATATGGGAGGTCCAGGGTTCAAACCCAGGCCCCTGGCCCGCGTGGTGAGCTGACCCATGCACAGTGCTGAGCACGCAAGGAGTGCCCTGCCACGCAGGGGCATCCCCTGCTTAGAACCCCACAAGCAAGGAGTGCACTCCACAGGGAGCTGCCCCGTGCGAGAAAAGCATAGCCTGCCCAGGAGTGCTGCTGCAAATGCAGAGAGCTGATGCAGCAAGATGACGCAACCAAAAAGAGACACAGATTCCCAGTGCCACCGAGAATACAAGTGGACACAGAATAACATGGACAGAGAGAGCAGACAATGGGGGCGGGGGGGGGGGAATAAATAAAAATCTTTAAAAATATATAAATAAAATTAATCCGGAAAAATTGTCAAATTAGGTACATGTGGACAAATAGAATAATTTATTGGGTCATTTCTGAGATTACCAGTGGATATGTATGATTATGAATACTGTACTAGGCTGTCAGTGGTGAGCCTACAATTCCCGTGCCTCCTGGAATTTTTGCCTTGCTTTGGGTAGGTGGCCATGGCTATTTTCTTTTAGCTATCATTGTAATGTGGCTGCTGAGTATTAGAGGAAAAGGTGCACGGAATATTTTTGCTGTACAACTCCAAATGGGTCTTTTGTGTACCTCGGCGAGTATTCTGCTCGTCTCTTACTAATTCCCCATCAAGCTGTCCACATTGCCCATCCCAAACCTTGGCATCTGTACTCAATTGCCAACCCCCATGTAGATGGCCCTGCCTTTTACTTTATTGGAAAGCTACTTGCTAAGCCATGTTAGTGAGCTCTGCCTCCCTCATCCACTTAGAATATTTTCAGTTTCTTCATCTTCCACCAATTTCTCTTTCTAGATTTTGCAACTTTAGAGGCAGGATTGTTTCTCATTCATCTTTGCATCCTCAGCACCTAGGTTGTTAGCTGGCATGTTTAATAAATGCTAAAATGGATACATGAATAAATGATTGAATGATCTCTTATTCAAGGTTTCCCTTAATCCTTAATTCCATTCCTTCCTCCTCCATTCTGCATTCTTTATATAATCACTAACTGTGCTATTAAATGCCACTATTCTGCGTGCAGGCAAACTGCTCATGGGGCTTACTTACAGTGGGGAAGGAGGGGTGTAGAGAAGAACTGCGTGGGAGTTTTAGTGAAAAGTTAGTAATGGGCAAGGCTGGCTAGAACCCGTGTGCACCTGACTCCAGATGCCTTTATCCATCCAAAGGCATCACTGTGACTTTTCTTTTACAACCGCTTTCTACTGGTTCTTGTCCATAGGGTATGAAATTCTGTAAATAGCATATTGGATTGGTTTTATTACAATTTAAAATCATTCTAGAAAGGAAAAAAGGAAGAAATGTAAATGACGATTTGCCTCGTTTCACAGATAAAGCCCTGAAAAATCATTCATACAATTTTCTAAAGCTCTTGGTTTTAATTGTTTTCAATTTTGCCAATCCACTTTTTTGAGGACAGTTTTCCTGTTGGGACATTGGCGCCAGTTGTTGGTTAATTTCTGATGGTTCCTGAAGTTTTCCTTACTGACAGCCCAGTGCCATCTAGTGGTGAAAAAGGACAGTGTTGGTTTTCTTAAACTTCTGGGGAGGAAAATCTGTTTTGTTTCCATTCTATTCTTTAGTATGATTTTCAGGATTATATTGCAGGCAAAGAAATGAAACAGCCTGTAGTTTTTGTCTGTCGAATTATGTGAAATGTATTATGCATATTTACTTCTGTTTTACCTGACTTCAAAAGCATTTGTGGAAGTTGCAGAAAACACACCAAATGAAATGGTGACAATATTACAAAAAAAAAAAAAAATGTGCTTAGAGTCAATAAAACAAACCAGAATAGGTGGTGTAAACCAGGGGAAAACACACTTTAAAGTAAATCTATTCTAAGTTTATGTTTATTATTCTAAAGTGAAAAATCTTCTGATGGGAATAACTCACAGATATTGGATTTCCCTGACTTGTAATACACCTTTTCACACCTCACTTTGTAAGTAAGGGGCTCATTTTCCAGTTTTTAGATTACCAAGCCTCTCTTTTTCTCTTATCATCTGCCCTGCTAGTCTGTGATTTTACACAGTGGTTCCCCTAAGTGTGATTAATGACCAACAACATTGGCCACCCCTGGGAACTTGTTAGAAGTGCAGACCTTGTGTATCAGAGACTATGGAGTGGGGCCCAGCAATCTTGCTTTAACAAGCCCTCCGGGTGATTCTCCTGTACCCTCAGGGTAGAGAACTGTTAACGTCCCTATTTAAAAATAATTGAGATTAAATATTCAAAAGCCTACTTTTAACTGATTGTTAGAGAATCCGGGTGTCTTGTCTTGTGTATGTGTGTGTGTGTGTGTTTTAGGAGTCAAGGAATTGAAACTGAATAAAATAATATTGAAAGGGGAAACGGACTTTGGCCCAGTGGTTAGGGCGTCGGTCTACCACATGGGAGGTCCGCGGTTCAAGCCCCGGGCCTCCTTGACCCGTGTGGAGCTGGCCCATGCGCAGTGCTGATGCGTGCAAGGAGTGCCCTGCCACACGGGGGTGTCCCCCGCGTAGGGGAGCCCCACGCGCAAGGAGTGCACCCCGTAAGGAGAGCCGCCCAGCGCGAAGGAGGGAGCAGCCTGCCCAGGAATGGCGCCGCCCACACTTCCCAGGCCGCTCATGACAACAGAAGCGGACAAAGAAACAAGACGCAGCAAGAAGACACAGAAAACAGACAACCGGGGGAGGGGAGAGGAATTAAATAAATAAAAATAAATCTTTAAAAATAAATAAATAAATAAATAATATTGAAAGATGGACACTTGGGTTGTTTCCATCCTATGGCAATTCTGATTAATACTGTTTTTACCACTGTAGCTAGGTAATACAAATTAAAGTCCGGAAATGAGAGTCCTCTGATTTCGTTCTTACTTTTTAAGGTTTTTCTGGCTATTTGGGGCCCTTACCCTTCCAGTAAAATTGATAATTGGCTTTTCCATTTTTTTAAAAGGATATTGGAATTTTTATTGGGATTACATTGAATCTGTAAATCAATTTTGTAGTGCTGTTTGGTCTTTCAATCCCTGAATAAACAAAATACCATATATTTATAAGATGGTATACTATGCTGCTGTAAGAAAAATGAAATTGGCACACATATGACAACATGAATGAACCTTAAGGACATTATGCTAAGTCAAATAAGTCATCCAAAAAAGGATAAATATTGCATGGTCTCACTAATATGAACTAAATATGAAAAAAAAACCATGAAGTCAAAGTCTAGAGTATATGTTATTAAGAAAGAGGAAGAGGGCTGAGAAAGAGTACTGATAATGTTTGTAGAATTTTTAATTAAATTGACTGTAAAAGTGTGGAAATGAATAGCGTTGACGGTAACACATTATAGTGAGTATAACTAACACGGCTGGTTTATAAATGGAATTGTGGTTGAAAGGAGGTAGTTTGGGGGCATAAATGTCAATTGAAAGAAAGCTAGAAATATTTTGATGGTGTTCTTTTATAATCTAATAAATGTTCCACAAGGATGCAAGGTGTTGGTGAAGGGGTGATGTGTGGACATTCTGCGTGTTATGCATGATTGTTTTGTAAGCTCACAACTTCTCTAATAAAATATATAAAAAGAAAAAAAGAATATAAAATAATAGTCTCTAAAATGTCGTAATCCAAGAGTTAAAATAAATTGCCAAGACAGAGGACAGAAATACTCTCAAATATTTCTATATTTTTCTCATACACATTATTTAATTAGTCCTACTTTTAGTTACTACTGTCATTTTTAATTAGCCCTATTGCTTTGTTTAGCATTTATGTAACAAAAAATCAATAATTCAGAAAAGTATAATTTCAAATAAAGACCTGTTTTATATTTTAATATTTAAATAATAATAATATTGCCTTTTCTGGACCTTAAGTTAATTCATCCATACCAGGGGAAAATGTGAGCTGTACATTATTACACAAAACTTCATTTGAAATAATTTGTCACGGAGCATAACAACTCCAGTATAGTACAGCATTACAGAATCCACATTTTAAAATGCTTTTGCGTCAATAACATTTTTCCAAAGAATTTCTTCCTCTTTGAAGCTAACTTCAATACGACTCACCTAAAATTATATTGGTTACCTTAAGATTAACTCAAACAAAAAAGAGTAACTGAAACAGCGAAAGAATAGGCAGAGATTATTTATGATACATTAAATACTTTATTCCAGAGTCAGGCTTTAAATATTTATTATCTAAAGTTTAAATTCAAAATTCAAAAATTAAGGTCCAAATATTGCTTTTCTTTATTTTTTTAATTTAACAACCTGAAAACAAATGGAATTATGTATTTAAATCGGTTGTTGGCCACTCAAAGAATTGTTGCTTTAGGTAGATATTTTAAGTTTGCATTCTGTAAATAAATTATGATATTTGGCCCTAAAATCTGACCACTGTCAAATTTATCAAATTAGTTCACCGACATCATTGGTCCACACTTAATGCATGGGTCATTTGAACTATTCTGTTTACATTTCTGCTTCTACAGAGATCCTCCTCCCAGGACCTTTTTAAGATAACCCCTTCTAATTGTGTGGCTACAGAGGTTACTAAAGACCAGACTTCCAGCTTTCTTGTCAATACAGAAAAATCAAAATACCAAGGATGTAAACATGTGGCATCCATTGCCTTTATTTTATCTCATTTTATTTCCCTTAGACTATTTCAGCCAAAGCTGAAAACACTTTAAGAATGGATTGGGGGTAAGCCTAGACATGTCTGGCAGTTTCTGATTTTGCTTTCTGTACAACAAAGGGGAGAAACAAGAATTTTAAAACAGTCTGCCTGATTGGAAGAGTAAGAAAGGGAAACAACATGGGTGTGATAGATCATGATTATCTTGCAAAGGACATGGGTTCAAAAACAATGATGGGCAGGTACTAGATTATTTCTGAGTTGTCCTGCAAATCATCCATTGACCACACTATGCATCTTCTCTATAAAGAGTAATCTAAATGGAAGTAACAAGCCATTATAATGCCTCAAAGTTGAAACAATAGTTTAAACTACTTTGTATCCCTCTACATAACATCTGTAATAAAATATTAGTCTGAGAAATTGACTGTTAATGGGTCACCTCGTCATAGTATCATAGAATCAAGGAAGAAAGCTTCAGAATCATCTGTTTCAGAGGCAGGAGTTCAGTTAGAGAACCTGTCAGCCTAGAGGAGCTGTTGAGTTCATCCAGGTGATTGCAGAACAGGAAGATTTTCTATTAAGGGTACTGACCTTGAGAACAAAGAGTACATTGATAGATTGTATTTTCACAATGGGGTTTGACCTTTTCTTCTGCTTCTGCCAGTTTTTTTTTTTTTTTTTTTTTTGTGCCTGTTCTGGTAAGGCCAGTTTTTACTAGATGCACAGGCTCCATTGGTAGAAATAACAATAGTAAACTGGAAAAGCTTTTGCAGTATTTTTCTGGTTCATCTCAAAACACTACTATTTTGAATATTCAAAGACATGAAGCTTCCTTTTCCACTTCGGTCATAAAGGCATGTTATATAGGACATTTTTCTGTCACCAAGGTTCTTAGGAGAAAAAAGTAAACAGCTTTCATGGTTAGGATGAAAAATAAACATCATCTTGTCCAGCCACCCTTCCAATGCTTGAAACCCTTTTGCAACCTCCCCATAAGGCGTCACTCAAACTTCCAGAGCTGTAATTGTTAAAAGGGAAGTGGGGGAGTGGATGTGGCTCAAGTGGTTGAGTGCCCACCTACCACATTGGAGGTCCCAGGTTCGGTTCCTTGCGCTTCCTGAAAAAAACAAAAACAAACAACAAGCAAAACAAACGAAAAAAAAAACAACAACTCAGAGAAGCCAATGTGGCTCAGTGGTTGTACACCAAGTACACATACAAGGTCTTGGATTCAACCCCTGGTACCTCAAAAAAAAAAAAAAAAAGGAGTAGGAGGGTTGTACAGAAGACAATGTCAGCTCATTCCATTGTATTGCCTGCAACCTGCTATCAGTTTGGAAATTTGCATAAATCTCCATGGTCCTCTGGAATTTGTGTGATCTTCCTAACCCTAGATTCCAGTCAGAGAAACATGAGTCTAAATCACTCTAATTCAGGGTTTCTCAGTGGCACTTTGCCATCTGGGGCCAGGTAATGCTTTGTGTAGTAGCTGCTGTCCTGTCCATTGTAGGATGTTGAGCAGCATGCCTGGTCTTTACTCACTAGATGCTGGTAGCACTTCCTCCTCCCCCGTAAGTTGTGACAACCACATATGTCTCCAGATATTACCAGTATCCCTGGGGGTAGAGAATTGAGGCACAGTTGCCCTGTTGAGAGCCACTGTCTAAATTAAGAATGTGTTCTGTGAGATAGTCCCAAGGAAACATCTAAATTATTTCAATAAAGAGTAGTTTAAGGTTTTAACTATTTCCTCAGTCAAATAATAAACAGTTCCACAATAGACAAAATGTTGGTGCAATTACTCATTTTTTGTACAGGCCTGGAGCAACTATTTCAGTCCATCGTGCCTTTGTTATGAATCTGTGAAAGCAGGAAACCTCAGTAGATGCTGTGAATTGGGAATTTCAGAACTGTTATCTGGATGCTGAGATACCTCAGCTTTAAGATTCATTTCAAATTATTTTAACGTTTTAATATAACATACAAGTATTACCACAAGCATACAGATCATTGAATTTTCACAAATTCAGCCAACATCCAGATCGATATAGAAGATTGCCAGCACCCCAGCAGCCCCCCGGCACTCCCTTTAGTCCCTCTCCACCCTCATTGATAGGTAGCTTTGCGTAGATTAGCTAACAGCATAGAATAGCTTTGTCTCTTTTATACTGGCTCCTTAGATGCTTGTCAATTTAATAACAGCTTTTTTGGGGAGTAGGGGGATCATATTAAATATGCATAAAGCCACTCAGACACATTCCAGTTCTATAATTTTAAAACCTATTGATGACTCCCATATTATATATCTCCACACATAACCTCTTTACTGAGCTCCACACTTATATCAATAGGCTGGTCGCACAGGACACAAAAATAGCCCTTGTGTCCTAGCTCTCCCTTCCCTCCTCACCACCCATCTCCCCTCTCCCCTCTCCTATCCCACTGCCAACCTATTTCTCTCCATTCCTTCCCATCTCAGGAAATAGTGCCTTCACTCATCCAAGTACTTGGGTCAAAATTCTAAGGGTCATCCTTCACACTACTCTCTCCCTCAGTCAGTCCATCAACAGGTTCTGTTGCCTCTATCTTCAAAATAAAATAAACTAAATTCATCCCCTTCCCTTCTTTACTGCTAGCCCCATGGCTGAAGCCATTGTTATCAATTGCTGGATGTACAGCTGTGACTACTATCAGGTCTTCATATATTTGCTCTTGTAACTTATGGTACATTCTCTATTACAGCAGCCAGAATGAGCTTTTTAAAAGGTAATTCAAAAAAATAAAAATAATTTTAAAATTAAATAAATAGTGTAATTCCATTTTGGTCTTTCCCAACTTAAAATCTTCCAATGGCTTTCTATTATACTCGGAATAAAATCCAGTCCTCTCCATGAGCACATACTAGCCTATCTCTTTAGCTTCTACCATCCACTACTTGCATCCTCTAACTTTCTAGTAACACCAACCCTGATGCCAGTATTACTCTCACCCCATGGCTCTTTGCATATCTTTGCTTGGCTTGATCCTTCATTCCATTCAGGTAGGTCTCTGTACAAATGTAAATTCTTCTGGGAGCTTCCCCATAATACTAAATCAGTCTCTTTTACTCTTTCCCTGCTTTAGTTTTCTTTTAGAGCTCATATCACAACCTGCTTTTGTCTAGCTCCCTCTTTTTTTTGTTTTTTGTTTTTTTTTTAATTGTACAATAACTCTGCAAAAAATAGCTCTTTAAGTTAGGTTGCTTTCAGATACAAGTAACAAAACCCAGCTGAAAGATTAAACAAGAAGACTTAATATCTCACAGGCAAAAAAAAGGGTCAGAGATAGGGCAACTCCAGATTTGACCAGTTCTGCAACTTAAAGATGCTGTGGTTTCAGTGTGGCTTCTGTGTAATTTTGTTAGTTTTCCCGCACATGGCCATTCCAAATGTCACATTCTTACTCAACAATTTCCAGTGGTAGAAACATACCATTTTCAAATTCTTCCAATAGCTCATTGACTAGGATTCTCTTGCATATGTATGCCTAAATCAGTCACCACCGAGTGAATGAGAATACCATGTTTCAGCAAATACGCATCAATGTTCAGCTTCTTGAGCTAGCTAGCCAGGGTCTACCTCATACCTGAACAAAAATGGGGTTCAGTGAGTATTGAAAATAAGAGTATATGGCCCTTGGCTAGACACACCTAGCTATGTAGTATTAACTCCATTGTTACATGTAAGGAAACAGACTAAAGTAATCTGCCCAGGAGAATCTGGATTTGAGTCTAGGTGTGACTATTTCCAAAGCCAAACACTATCCACTGCATGATACTGCTTCTCAAAAATAAAGACAGTCTCTGATAATGATAATGAAGTTAAGAAAAGTTATGTCTTTATTGACTACTCTTCCCTGAAAAAGTGACTATGGGACCTTATAATAATTATATAATGTGTGTTCTGTACTCACACCCAGAACTTGGTTTCTAAACACCATTTCCCAGTATTAGGAATGAGGATGCCTTGAAGAAATGCCTGATGCTGATTTCTGCTGGGGCAGGGAAATATAGGATGAGCCTAGAATGTCTTGTAATGGTAGAAATGAAACAAGTGCTCAAAAAAAAAAAAAAAAAAAGTTGAGCCCATGTCAAAGGGACATAGAAGCCAACTTAAAAGACCTCCCAGTGGCCAAATATGGAACTGTGTCATCAACAAAATAAATAGCCTAAAGAGAAAAATCAATGTATGAGTCCATACTGATATAAATGATGGTGTAAATGTGACAAATCTTTCTCATCAAAGAATTGCAGATAATATGTATAGATGCCACCCTTACCAAAGGTGGTGCTTCCACCCTCTCCTTTCCCCAAGGGTAGGTGTGGCAGTTTGATATTTATGAATCCCCAAAAAAGAGAAAAATTATATTTGTAAACTGATCTTTTCCTCTGGTCTTTTCCTAGCCTCTGGGTGTTATACCCTTTGATTTTATTAAATTCAAAGGTTTTAATTTTCCTAAGTTTACTTTGATTCAGCCACGTTGGTAGGGCGTGACTCAGGGTGACCCTTGGTGGGCTGATACAGACAGACATTCACTCAAGAAGACACACAGAAGAGGAAATAGCTCTGTCATGTTTGATCTGGGGCCTGGAAAAGAGATGAACCATTTGCCTGATAGTTTGCAGCTAAAAAAAAGAGAAGAGAGCAGCTCATAAGACCTGGAAAGAAATGAGCCCAGTGCCAGCAGCTGAGAGACCAGCCCTATGCCAGCTTACAGCTGAGGTCAGAAAGAATCTGGGTCCAGAGCCTCAAGAGGAAGAGGACGCCCCGGAAGGAGAGACCAGTCAGTTCAGCAGTCATCTTGCTTCAACATGTGGCAACTGACTTTGGTGATTTTGGTGAAAAGCAACCTTGAGTTGAACTCTTTACAGCCTTGTGACTAAGCTTTTATCCCCCCCAAAATACTCTTTATAAAAGGCAACAGATTTCTGGTACTGTGCACCGGTACCCCTTTGCTGACTAATAAAATAGGCTAGGCTTAGGGGCTCAATTCCAAAGAATAGATTGGCTAAAGGGGGAAATAACTTTACAGTGAAGAACCCTTGCAAATGCTGCTTTATCCTGTAATATCATATGGATATCATGTGACCCCTGAAACAATGTGATGAAAAGGGCACTTCATTTCTGTGATGTTCTTTCCAAAAACCCATAACCCTAGTCTAGTCTATTCATAAGAAAAACAACACATGAACCCAGATTAGGGGCCACTGTACAGCATACTTGGCCAGTACTCAAGACTCTTGAGGTCATGAAAAACAAGGAGCCTGGGAAACTGTTACAGACCAGGGGAGACCAGAGAGACATGACAGCTAAATGCAGTGAGGATCCTGGAACAGAAGGATTTGGGGAAAAGGCTGGTGTTCATCTCTTAATTTTGAAAAATGTACCATAACTATTTAAAATATTAACATTAGGGAGAAATGTGTGAGGGGTATGTGAGAACTCTCTGCACTATCTTTGCAATGTTTGTGTAAATCTAAAATTCCAAGATAAAAACTTGTTTAAAAAAAGAAGTGTGCGCTAAGCCCCAGTCAAGATGGTAGAATAAGATTAGGCTTTAGGCCTCTGTACTCCCACAGATGGTGTGAACAACCAGCAGGAACTGGCAGAAGCATCCTTCTGAAAGCCCCAGAAAACAGCTAAAGGCCTGCAGTAATGGGGTGAGCACTGAATCAAGCAAAAAGACCACTTGGCAGGATCTCACTACACCCTGAGTGGCCCCTCCCCCTGCTCAGTGGCTAGGTGCAGCGTGGATCGCTGGGCCAGTAGAAAGCAGCTCAGAACTCTCCTGCAGAATGCTGTGGGAGACTAGTCAAGTCGTGCTGCCTGGGCAAGGGATTGCAGACTGAAGGACATACTCTGCAGCACCTGGGACTACAAGGGAACTGTTTGCTAGGGAAGAGGGACTATTTAGAACCATGTAAGTGGAGGAATTTCTGGGTCAGTTTGTATGTGCTCAAGACCAGATGCATGTGCAGAAAGGATCTGGGAGTTCCCTCTAAACTATTCTGTGAACTCCTGTGGATAAGCTATGAAGAACACGTGTACAGGTCAATTTCCAAAAACTAGCAGAGGTGTTTTCTAGTTTTCCTTTTTTAAAAAAATATTGTTGTTAGCTCTTGGTAATCAAGTACAGCTCCCATAATAAGACTAGCTGGATATAAGATTAATGAACAGACACCTCAGAGTCCAAATTCCAGTGACAACACATTAAAATGTCAAAATGTCCAGGTTTCAACAAAAGATTACAAAACATACAAAGAAATAGGAAGT
This sequence comes from Dasypus novemcinctus, assembly GCF_030445035.2. NCBI lineage: Eukaryota > Metazoa > Chordata > Mammalia > Cingulata > Dasypodidae > Dasypus > Dasypus novemcinctus. Next base: position 47,113,996 of record NC_080688.1, read on the forward strand.
GATTGCCCAAGCAAAGGAGAAATTAAAGCATTAGAAGACATCAGTGATGAGGACCAGACCTTGAATACACCAGACAAAAAAAAATGGCACTAAATATACTCAAAGAGCTAAATGAAAACATGGACAAAGAATTAAAGGAAAGCAAGAAAATGATAGATGAACACAAAGAGAATATCAGTAGAGAGATGGAAATTATTAAAAGGAATCAAACAGAGCTGAAGACCACAGTAACAAATTTAAAAGTCCCTAGATGAACACTAAGATAAACCATGGACTATAGTTAATAGTACAATTATGAAATGTGCTATCAAGTGTAACAAATGTTCTACACCAAGGCAAGGTATTAAAAATAGGGTGGTATATGGGAATCCTATATTTTATGCCTGATTATTCTGTAAATGCACAGCTTCTCTAATAAAGGCGGAGAGAAAGGCTCCCTAGAGGGGTTTGGCAGCTGATAGGGGCTGGCACAAGAAAGAATAGAGAACTTGAAGATAAAACAATGGAAACCCTCCAGTCTGAGGAACAGGAGGAAAAAGAATGAAGAAAAGTAAACAGCCTGAGAAACCTGTGGGGTACCATCAATCATACGAATATATGCACAAGGAGAAGAAAGAGAGAAAGGGGCAGGGAGAATATTCAATGAAATAATGACTAAAAATGTCCCCAGTTTAATGACAGACATGAATATACACATCCAAGATACGCAACCAACTCCAAACTGGTTAACCCAAATAGACCCATAGAGTGACATTTTAGAGTCAAACCGTCAAATGCCAAAGATAGAGTATTCTGAAAGCAGCAACATGTCATGTTACAAGTGCCTCAATAATATTGTCAACTTCTCATCAGAATCCATGGAGGCAAGAAGGCAGTGGGATGACATATTTAAAGTGCTGAGAGCAGAAACTGCCAACCAAGAAGTCTATATTTGGCAAAATTGCTTTCAAATATAAGGGAGAGAGTAAGATATTCCCAGATAAACAAAAACTGAGGAGTTCGTTGCCACTAGACTGGGCTCACGAGAGATACTAAAGAGAGTTCTGCAGGTTAAAAGGAAAAGAAAATAGGTAATAGATAAAAGCCACATGCAGAATTAAAGATCTCCAAGAGGGTAATAATATGGGTAAATATAAATGTCAGTATATATTGTATTTTTGGTTTGTAACTCCACTTTTTTACTTCCTACAGGATATAAAAGGCAAATGCATAAAATCTAATGATAAAACAGTGGCCTTGGAGTCACAATATATAAATACATAGTTTGTGATAAGAACGACATAAAAGTGGGGGGGACAGAGGAGTATAGGACAGTAGTTTGTGTATACTATTGAAGATAAGTAGGTAGAAAAGCAAACAAGGGTGTTACAGATTTAGGATGTTAAATTTTAGACCCTTGCTAACTACAAAGAAAATATTGGAAAACATGCAAGCTTATAGAAACAAGTCAGAGTATGTGTTTCCAGTTGCAGGGTCCAGGAGGAATGGGGAGTTAATGCAAAATGGGTTTAGGGTTTCTGTCGGGGAGATAGGAAAGTTTTAGTAATGGAAGGTGGTGAGGGTACTGTAACATAGCAAGTATGATTAATGCCACTGAATGGTATGCTTGAAATGGTTGAGATGGGAAAGTTTATGTTGTATATATATTTTCACAATAAAAATACGAGGAGCTAAAGAGACAATGACAATAAAGGGCATTATATCAATGTTAAATTTCTTGAAATTGATAACTGCACTTAAGATGGATACATAGTGAAGGTCCTTGTTCTTAAGAAATACACATGGCAGTATTAAGAGTTCAAGGAATGTGATGTATACAACCCATACTCAAGTGTTCAGAAAATGATGAAAAATAGATGGATTGATAGATTGATGGATAAAATGATATGGCAAAAGTGGCAAAATTGATGGATCTGATTGTCTGGGAGGAATGGGGTATGTTGGAGTTCTCTGTTTGGGGTTTCAGTTCTAGCTCCTGTAAGTTTGAAAGTATTTCAAAATAAAAAGTTTAAAATTTAAAAAAAAGAGTGTGCTAGATAATTGTTGAGGTAGGTGTTTTTACATGGGTGTTCATTGTTACCATTCACTCTATTTTTGTTTGTAATTTTGTAAAATAAAATATTTTAAAAAATATGTCAGATAAAATATGAGTCTACATTTAAGATGTTAGGAATCAAGAGTGACAGAGCTTCATCTGCTGACTTCTGGGATGATAACGAACAAGGCAGACTTGGTTTTTTTAATGCCTAAACTAGCAATTGATATTCCATATCACATTCTACAACTTTGCTACTCAAAGTGTGGTCTGAGAAGCCACAACATTGGCGTCACCTGAGAGCTTGTTAGAAATGCAAAGTGAAAGGCTGAACCCAAGACCTACTGAATTGGGATCTTCATTTTAACAAGATCTCCAGAGAATGAAATGCACATAGTTTAGGAAGCACTATTTTATAACTATGTGATTTTCTGCATTTGTTAGCAAACAGCATGTAGAAAGTAAATTCCAGTAAAAATCAATAAAATTTCTCTTATGAGTTTACTTTTCACTTAAGGACTATAAATTCCTTGATTTATTTATACTTAGTGAAAAGCATGTTATTTGGTCAAAATGATAATATTTACTTAAAAGAGCACATCGTTTTTATACCTTTTGCTAGGCTTATTAGAGTCTAGGGAAGAGTAAAAGTGGTAAATATGCAATCTTAGCCAACCTCTCTAAACAGCTGGCACCAAAGGGAAGAGACTGGTGCTTAAGGAGGCTGGACAAGAAATATATTAAATTTTAAGAATGTTCTCTAGGAATCTTGGATCCAGTCATTGATCTTTCCTTTTAAAAATTCTTAGTAGAGGGACATGCAGAGAGAAGTGATACATCTCTGGTGCTTTCACTTGTTTTTCAAAGCATCCCAGCCTTGAAACTACTTAAATCTGGGGAGCGTAACTTCGATTAGAAACATCTCTGATCATGCTATTTAAGTAAAGTTCTAACAAAGAAAAAGGAAGAAATAATCTATCTGGCCATAAAATGGAAAATTGTTGATGGCTGCTCATCCACCCTGAGAGGCTCATGGATGAGGCTGAAGGTCCCCTGTCCCTGAGTTTTTATTTGGAAGTGCAAAGGCAAGAACCTGTACTGACAAGGGAGAGGAGGGAAAGGAAGAAGGTGACAGATCAAGAAGGTAAAGCAGAATCTGTGGAAGATTCCAAAGGCATCTGGAAAATGAAATAGACTGAAATTTTAGGGCTCCTGAGATGCAGGTGGGAAAAAGCAAACAAGACTGGGAAAATCCAAGGGGAAGACAGATTACAGTAAACTAATGCACAAATGTAAAGTGAGTGTTTTATAGTTTCCTAGGCTGCTCGAGCAGACACCATGAAAATAGGTTAAAAATTAGGAATTTATTTGCTCTCACAGTTTGAGGCTGGAAAAATTCCAAATAAAGACATCATCACGGTGATCCTTATTCCCAAAGACTGGCATTCTCAGGCTAACTGCTGGCAGTCCTTGGTCCTTAGCTTGTCACATGGCAAGAGTAATGGCAGCGTCTCCTGGTTTCTCCGTTTTCTTCCCGGTTCTGTTGATGTTCAGTTTCTAGCAGCTCCCTCTGGCTCTTCTTTCTCTGAATTTCTTTCTGCTTGTAAGGGGCTCCAGTAATAGGATTAAGACCCATTCTGATTAAGGCTGGCCACTGCTTAACTGAAGTAACCTCATCAAAACCTCCTTAGAGTAGATTCACCCCCACAGGAATGGATTAGGTTTAAGAACATGTTTTTCTGGGGTGCGTACAGTTTCAAACCACCATGGGGGGATGTGAGAGCAATAAATATAAACAATTATTTCTGTTTGGAATTAAAATAAAAGAGAGATATGGAGCAGTAGTTGAAAGTTAGCAGAAACAAGGGAGGAGTTGGTGTGTGTGTTTTAGGACAGGGAAGACCTAAACATTTGGCTAATCAATGGTGATTGAACATAAAAGGGCAAGACGCAGGGATTAATGGAGAGAACAAGGCCCTTGAGAAATTAAATAGAATACTTAGGATAAAGAACAGATAGTCGTTCACCTTGGAGAGAAGTCAAGACTCCTCTTCATTGGAGAAAAAGGGAAAGAGAGGAAGATTGAAGATACAGTTATGCCCAAATAACATGTGGGGTCATCTAAGGGTGACTGTATGGTCAGAGGTGAGTGGGCGGTTTTCCAGAGTTTGGAATGCCTGTGATAGTGTTGTAGAAGTCAAGAGGCTCAATTATTTGCATATAGAAAGGCCAGGACTCAGGAATAATTTCTGGGAAAGAAAAATGATATATTTACAACCGGCCTGGCTTGGATCTTCTCATTCCAAAATCCGATCCCAGAACAAGATTTTTGAGCTCCTTTTATACAGAGGAAGGGCCAAATGGTTCTTTGTTTCAGTGCTCAATAGGCTTGAATTAACATATTATCTTCCACATCCTAGGTAAGCTGTTAGCATGGACTTCATACATTCTAGATAAGCTTTTAGCACATTTGGTTTGCATTTTTCCTGAGTATTTAAAGTTTATAGAGTTTGCATTGCTAAATTGTTTCTCCGGGACTGGAGTCATTGCCATGGTCACCAAGGGCAGGACTGCAGCCTCTCACTGTCCCACACCCACAGGTCAGGACACATACAGCCTAGGTCATTTACAAAGAGATGAACAGACTCCCACTTGTAGCCCACATCAGTAGGACTGCAATTAGAGAGGTAAAGATAAGGCAGCTGTATAATTTATGGTCTGAATGAACACGCTTTTGAGATTAAAAGGATGCTAACAGGTGGGATGCCTGCATAGCAGGTGTCAACCTGGGCAAACCTAAACATGTGTCACCCTAGAAAGGAACCGCCACTCCTAGGGATGGAGCAGCTGTTAAAGAGCATGGATTTGTGATGGATCCATTTAGCTACTTTGGCTTGCTTTAGCAATGCTGCCAGTCCAGGGTCGGAATCATAGAGAATAATGGTTGGATTTACAGAGTTAGGGAGAGGAAGAGGCAGGAATATCAGAGTCAAGAGAATGAGGGATTCCTGGCTGTCATTGCCAGCATCTTTGTCCTGGATGGCAATCGTCCACCGGTGTTGTTGAATAAAATCATCTGTAGTAATGGAAATGTCCTATATCATATCTATATCATATTTAAGTTTATATCTAAATAGTCACTTTGGCTAGTGTCTACTGAATTAGACAGTGCAGGTTTACATTAAACCAGGAGAAAAGTGAATCTAGGAGATCAGTGGATTATAAAGAAAATTCAGCAAAGGTGAAAAAACAGGATAGGTTAGGAGTTTATTGGGCAGATTTTAAAGGCAACTACATTTAGGACAGTTCTGTGTAATGATGAGGTGCCCAGTGGGACAGTGCTTGTAAAGAACCACAGAGTTGGTGGGACTAAGGAGGTTGAAAGTGAGACAAGTTAGAATATGGGCATTGTCACAGGTGGGACCCTGGGGGAATGAAGAGAATTACCTGGGGGAGGCAAATCTACTTCTCAAGGCCTGGAGGAAAGGGATGTGGGTACCTGAGAACAATAAATGAAACCACATAGGATGAGAAGAAGAGGATAAGGGAATGGCTATGATTTCAGGAGGTTTTTTGTTTTTGAAAGGTACTAGTTGTTTTCTGGAGGAAAAAGTGAATCAAGGGGAACACAAACTACTGTGGCCCTCCTTGTTGGCACGAAGGAAAGGGGGAAATTAAAATGTGTTTTCTTTTGGCCAAAGAGAATGGTGGTAGTAAACTGTTCTGTTTTGTTTGTTTTTTTTGATGTACTGGGGTTCAGGGATTGAACCCAGGACCTCGTATGTGGAAAACCAGTGCTCAACCACTGAGCCACATGGCTCCTCTGAGTTGGGTTTTTTTCTTTGTTGTTTGTTTTGGGGTTTGTTTTGGGGAGGGACTGGGGACCTTTCAAGTGGGAAGCAGGCACTCAGCCACTTGACCTGATCCACTCCCCTGTTTGTTTTTAATGTGTATAACATCCTAATGTATTTAAACTGAATTGAGTGATAAATTGTATTAAATATCAAATAATTGTTTCTTACAGATCTGCTTTAACTTTGGAAATGGACTTCACTTTGAGGTAAGGAACCAAGGGATTATTTCTATCTTTTGGACTTAAAAGTTTAGTTTCATGAAGAACAATTTAGATGTATTTCACCAGATTAAAAACTCACAGACCCTTAGACCCATCTGTTCCCATTCAAACAAGTACACAGGAACATAATTCTCTCAGGAGGTTCAATGCAGCATTTTTGACAATCTAAACGTCCAGTGTTTGGTACATGGAAGAATGTCTGTAATAAGGTGTTGAATGAAGACTCAAGAGGCAGAACAAGATGTATGGAATAATTCCATTTTTATATGGAAAAACCTTTATATCTGGTACAACTTGGTCATAACAAAAGACCTTAAAAGATATTCATAAAGCTGTTAGCATTGGACAATCTGAAGTACAAGTAAAAAGTTAGAAGGTTTTTTTATATTTTTATATAAACTTTAATATTATAAATTTTAAAAGATGAATGTTATAAACTCTATATTATAATTTTATAATTGTATTAGATAATAGTATTTAAAACTATAAACCACCACAGAAAGAGGAAATTTTAGCTTCAGTTAGTGCAAAAAAAAAGTTTTGGCTTGCTCTAAAGGAGGTACCAGGGATTGAACCCAGGACTTGTACATGCAAAGCAGGTGCTCAGCCACTGAGCTAGACCCAATCCCCTGTGTATTATTTTTAATTTTCCAATTTGTGAGATCACTAAATTATTCTTTCGGCTTTTCAAATCTTCATTCTGGGAAATATTTCTTACTGTTAATAAACAAAACCCTATTGCTTTACTGCTTTGAAGACAATCTTGTGAATGCCTATAAAGTTTGCACCTCTATATACTTCCTTTTTGAAAATGAAACCTATTAAAAAGTACAAAACTTATACCTGAAAATTTGCATAACTTTTCAAAGTTTTAATAAATTACAGGATAACATATAGTGTTTTATGATGCTTAATCTTTTTTGCAATATTTTATATTTTAGGCCTTAAACATAAGAAATGAAAACAAGCTGCTTTCTAAACATACTCACTTGGGACGGCAAAAGCGGTCCTGGATCACAGCTTCTGTGACTCTTCGGGAAGGGGAGGATCTGTCCAGAAAGAATCCAATTGCCAAGGTTTGTCCAAAAAGTAACATGAAATATATGCATGCTATTACAAGATGGTGTGGAGAACTTCTATGTCCACTTTTAAAACTTAAGAAAAGTTATTTAATACCAACTTTAAGACCCTCTTTCCCATTCTGGAAGATGCAGCATCATTGGAGAAAATCTATAGTCCTTTAGGCTTTGAACCAGTAAAGAGCTAAGGAATCTGTCACTGGTTTAATCTTTTTAAACACTGAGAGTGTTATAGTATTCACAAGAGGATGGAATCATAAAAAGTAGTTTTCAGAATGAAAAGAAACTAATATCTAATAGATAGGGTGACCATACTTCCCGGTTTGCCTGAGACAGTCCTTGTGCCTGGTATCTTGGCTTAATAATTAATACCCCCATTTCAAAGTGCACCAGTTATAAAAATAAGTCATATAGAAATGCTACTAAAATGTATTGAAACTTAACATGTACCAACCTAAACGCTTTGATTTTTCCCCTGTAACTGTTTTCCATAAGTCCTGCCTATTTAGTAAATGGCAGTATGATTCCATTTAGTTTTTTAAGTCAAAAACACAGCAAGTACTATCAGTTCTACAAAAAAATATATATATTCAAATCTGCCCACTTCTCTCCAACCCTACTGCTGCCTTCTAGTCCAAGCCATTGTCACCTCTGACCTGCATTTCCACAGAGCCTCTTCCCTGTTCTCCCTACTTACACTCTGGCCAGCCTCCCACCCCCACCTCATCACCATCCATTATCCAGAAAGCAGCCAAGAGAGATCTTTTGAAAAGACAGATCAAAGCATATTCACCCCCTTAGTGAGATCCATTCAATAATTTCCCAGTGCGGTGGAAAAATCAACTCTTTATCCTGTCCTACAAGGGCCTACATGATTTCTTGACCCTGTCTTCCCCTCTGACCTCAGCTGCTATCATTCACTGTCCATCTCCCACTCTGCTACATCCCCCAAACTGACCATACTTGCCAAGTTCATTCCAGCTTCCCACCCTTTGCACTTTCTGTTCCTCTGCCTGGAATCTTCTGTCCCCAGATAATTGATGGCTTGCTTTCTCACATCGTCAGGCCTCTGCTTCAGGGTTCCCTCCTTCTAAAATAGTACCCTCCCTTATCCCCATTTCTCTCTTTTTTTTATAACATATGCCGCTACTGGGTGTTATTTTTTACATTGTTTGCTAATTGTCTGTCTCCCTCAATAGAGTGTAAGCTCCAAGAGGAGGGGCTCGATAAACAGTTGTATGAATGAATAAATGCTCATGTCTAAGTTTTAATGTCAGCTTTCCAATCTTATGTACATTATATATGAAGAGCTCCTTTAAAGGAAATAGTAACTATGCAATAGAAGACAATTTTTTTCAGCAATGTTTTTCAATATTAGTTTCATAAAAGCCTGATTTTTAAATAAGACTTTACCTAATAGTATATGTACATGCAACAAGGTTTTTTTGTTGTATTTTGTTTTTTTGTTTTTTTTTGAGATATGAATCATTCACATTTTTTTGAATAGGTTTCCGTAAAGTACATTGATACTTTGGGTTTGATAAGTGTTAGCTGTTCTTACTAATTTTAATTACATAAATTGTTAAGAGTAAAATTTATGTGAAAAGCAAAAGGTATTTTTTAATTTCCTCAGCTTTCCTAATTCCCTACCTAGAGGTAGTATTGTCAAGTTTGTATATACTCTTACATGTGTACATGTATATATATACACACAGACCAACAAATGTGTTCATACACAGGCTTGTTTTTTAAACATAAGTGAGATTAATGCATATTATCAGTACATAAAGATCTATAATATTCTGTATAAATACTGTAATATATATGTATAAATACATGCATATACATGTATGTGTATGCACTTGACAAAAAAAGGGAAGCAGACCCGACAGACAGAAGCACACAGAGGAAGACAGACAGAAGCTCAGTGAAAAGTAATCATGGGACTTCCTCAGGTTCACCTTTCCTCTGCAGGAGCAGCAGGACTGTGTAGCAGGAGATTGGAGACCCCCTATGCTGTTCCTTTGGTTATTATCAGTAGCAGCCCCCTCCACAGTGCATGTGTGGAAACTATGGGAAGAATGTGCAGCTAATACTGAGGTTTCAGGACAAGAATTGGCCAGACCAATAGGTGGTGATAGAGTTAATGATATCTGAAGAAAGAAATTGAGCAACTAATGGGGGACCACAGAGAAACATTTACTAATGAGGAATTAGAGTTATGGATTCAATTGTTGATAGAGAATGAAGATGATACCTATAGAAGAACCTGCAATTAAAGCATTATTTAATTGCTGAAGCATTCCGGGAAGGAAGGCGCTCGTCTATTTTAATCCTTTTGTGGAAGGATATCATACTCATACTTTCCAGATACTCAGATGGACTTATGAGGGGATTTTGACTCTATTCTCACCTTCTATGCTAAGGCATCTACTCCCTTACCCCCCCCCCGAAAGATGTACCCCAACTGTATCTTAACTTTCACACTCACCTTAAGAGTTAATATTATCCTCTCCATTTTACTGATAAGAAAACTGAGACACAGATTAAGTAACTTTGTCAGCGTCACATATCTAGTAAGTGGTTGAGGCAGAAGTAGAACCAGGTCTTCTGATACACCTTTGCTCTTAAGCCCTGTGCTATCCACTCTCTCTTAGCAATGGCATGACAACTTCAGGGCAGATTTTCCATTTAAAATATATACATGTAAATTATAGAGAATTTAATTTAGGTATTCACTTCTTTTATGTTAGATACATTCTGATGTTGCAGAAGAAAGAGGACTAAAAATCACATACAGATACGCTGGACAAGGGATTACAGAGCCACCTTTTGGTATATTTACCTTCAATAAAGATACCGGAGAATTGAATGTGACCAGCATCCTTGATCGAGAAGAAACACCAATTTTTATGGTAAGAGGAACTCTTTCTGCATTTACTACTCTGTAATTTTTCTTTGGTAATAGTTACGATTTCTTATGATTTGCTATTAAGGTAAGTAGTTACCTCAGCCTAACTCTAATTCTCTTTTATTATTTATGTCCTAATTTCAGCTAATAGGTTATGCTTTGGATGAAAAAGGAAACAACGTGGAAAAACCATTAGATTTACGAATTAAAGTTCTTGATATTAATGACAATGAGCCAGTGTTCACACAGGATGTCTTTGTTGGGTCGATTGAAGAGCTGAGCGCCGTAGGTAAGATTCTATTATTTTTGTGAATGAACACCCGAGGACATTTTATCCCCATTGTGGGACTGAACAACAAATCTCTTACCTTAATAGAAGCTGAGGATTACCCACAGGATAAATAATAATACACTTACTGCTTTAGGTTTAGAATTCCTTTTCATGCGATAAGTTCAAAAGAGTGTACATGGCATTCTCTTTCCCCTAGTTACCATAAACAGTATGTAAATGAAGATTTTTTTAAAAATGCGAATGGCATATAGGTATAGAAAAGATAAGAGGAGGGCAAAACTGAGAGTAGTACTTGCAGTCCACGAGGTACTACAAAATGTATTCATCAAATGCTATGAATGTGTCACACTGATTAAAGAATTTGGTGATGTGGGAGGATTGGGGGGGTAGGGAGTGGGGTGTATATCAGATCCTCTCACATTTTTTTAATGTAATATTTTATATGATCTATGTATCTTTCAAAATTTTTTTTAAATTTTAAAAAATCTTACACTGTACATGATTTTGGTAAGCACTTGAAATCCTTTTTGGGACAAGCTGAAATAATAAAAGAAACTAATGTATGTATATATCCTTAAAGTTGAGTTGCATCTTGGACCTATTTATTTCTGATATCAGATACTCTTGTGATGAAAATCAGCGCAACAGACGCAGATGAACCCAACACTCCAAATTCTAAAATTTCCTATAAAATTGTATCTCAGGAGCCTTCTTATCCTCCAGTGTTCCACGTAAAGAAAGATACAGGAGAGATTTATGCAAGCATTACCTTGGACAGAGAGGTAAAGTATTTTATGTTGTCTGCCTTTTAAGCTATCCACTTTCTATTTTCTCCTTTCTATTGATTTCTTTTCTTATTTTTCTACTTTGCTTGATATTCCTCATTCCTAGGAGAACTCTTGAAATAATCCTTCTCCAGGGCTGTGCTGTCCTACGTGGTAATCATTAACCACATGTACCTCTCTCCCCCTACCCCCACCCCCCGCCCCGCTATTTTTTGCTGCCTGTGACCATTCGCTGTGATCTTCTGTGTCTGTTTCTTCTTTTCTCTTCTCATTTTTATCCTCCAGGATTCACTGGGATTTGATCCTGGGGACCTCTGATGTGTAGAGTGGTTCTCTGTCACTTGTACCACCTCAGTTCCTGGTTTCTGTTGCGTCTCACCTTGACTTTCCCCTTTGTCTTTCTTTTTGTTGTGTCATCATCTTCCTGCATGACTCACTGTTAGGCCTGACTTGCTGCGCAGGCACGCCTTTACCAGGAGGCCCCAGGGATCAAAACTGGGTCCTCCTATATGGTAGACCAATCACTTGAGCCACAACCACTTCTCAAAACACGTAGCTTTTGAGCACTTGAAATATGACTGGTCCACATTGAGAGGTGCTTTACGTGTAAAGCTTTCGCCAGATTTGGAAAGCATAATATGAAAAAAGAATGTAAAACAGCTCACTAATAATTTTTATGTTGACTACATGTTGAAATGATAATATTTTAGCCATACTTGGCTAAATAAAATACATTTCTTTAAAGTTAATATCACCCATGTCTTTTCACTTTTTTTAATGCGGCTCTTGGAAAATCTAAAATAACGTGTGGACAGCACTGTCTTGAGGCCTCTCCAGTCACAGTTCTGTTTGCTAGGCAGTGCTAAAGGCAGTGTTCCTCAACTTGTGTTTCTATAATGAAACATCAAGGGCCTCCTCCACTTCTAATGCATATGGAAGGACAGGGGAAAAATGTTCAAAATAGAAGTCCTAGTTAGGAGAATAAAAATATTTGTAAAAGGGAGAATTACTGTAAATACCAAACTGGAGGAAAAATTGAGTAGCTTCTCTAGAAAGGCTGCAAGGATTCTCTAAAACAATTTTCATTTCTAAATCAAAGGGAAAATTTCAGATGTAAAGGGGAGGTAGACAATAAAGAGGATGCTAAATACATAAAGGTTTTAACAGTGTACGTAGGTAAAATGTTAAGGATCTGAAGTACACTATTTTCATTAAGCATAAGTTATCCAACTGCAGCGTATTGAGTGTTACTTGGAAAAATGATTGCTCAGAGGGGAATAGGGTTGTGCCTAATTTCCGTTTGGGATCTTTATAAAATTAAAGAATTTTATAACTCCCCAAATTCTACTCTATACCTACTCTACTCTATACCATTCATTAAAGTTAATATCACCCATGTCTTTTCACTTTTTTTAATGTGGCTCCTGGAAAATCTAAAATAACATGTGGACAGCACTGTCTTGAGGCCTCTCCAGTCACAGTTCTGTTTGCTAGGCAATGCTAAAGGCAGTGAATGGAGAAGTATTGTTTGGAATTCATAGTGTGATTCTTTAAAAGCTGCTGTTCCTGAAGTGTGGCAAGTTCAGCTCATAAACATGGCTGTGTTCTTTTGAGCATTTACTGTATGCCAGGTGTTATTCTAAGCCCATTTAATTTAATTTAATTTAATTTACTTAACTCATTTAATCCACACAGAAATCCTGCGAGGCAGATCCAAGTACTATCCGAATAAGGAAAATGAGGGTCAGAGGGCTTAAGTGTGAGCCCAACATCTACAGCTGATGAGGGACAGTGCTAGGATTGGAGTCCAGGCACCTGGCCCCAGAGCCTTGGCTTTCCTCCTTTCACAGCATGTTGGGTCCCACACAGGACCCCTGCGCTCAGCACTGATGCTCAGCTCTTGCCACCTTGAGTGGAACCATAGTTAAGGGAGGATGGGAAGAGAAGAGTTCCCTGTTGTGTAATTTCTGATATTTCTTTCTCTAGGACACATTTGTACTCTAAGAACCTTATCACTCAGGATGTCTGGGCAAATTTATAAAGTTTTGCCTTCACTGGCCAAGTTTTCTGGGTTTTTACTGAAAATGAAGAGTAGAGCAGAAAGAAACAAGTTGTCCAGTCCCGCCATCATCTCCAGCGTAGAATAAACTATATTTTAAGCAGTATTCCTTTGTCCACAGACTTTTTTAAGGAGAGAATTATCTCCTTATATCACCAATGACACATTTAAGAATTTGACTATCAACAACTCTTCAAGACCTTTTCTGCCCTTCTGTAAAAGTCATGACACAAATAAACAACATCTTCACATAAATAACAGCGGGTCATGGAATTTATTTGGGAATAAAAAAAATTATGGCCCATTCCCTTGATGATAACATGAATTAAAACCAGAGAGGCAGGTTTGAGAGCGATTCATTTTTACCCCATTTGATATTCTTCTTTGCGCTTACAGGAACACAGCAGCTATACTTTGACAGTAGAAGCAACAGATGGGAATGGACAAATAACAAATAAACCCGTAAAACAAGCTCAAGTTCAAATTCATGTTTTGGATGTCAATGACAATATACCTGAAGTGGAAAATGAAATGGTAACTATTATTTTATAATATACCTATTCATATTTTAGTCCTAACTAAAAATTATATTATGTACATTTGTATTACATTAAGATATACATAAATAGAATAAATTAAAATAAAGTTCATGTGTTCATGTTTTGCAGTATGAAGGGATGATTCAAGAAAATCAAGCCAATGTAGAAGTTATGCGCATAAAAGTGTTTGATGCAGATGAAATAGGCTCTGATAATTGGTTAGCAAACTTTACATTTGCATCAGGAAATGAAGGAGGTTATTTCCATATAGAAACTGATGCTAAAACTAATGAAGGGATTGTGACCCTAATTAAGGTAAGTTCAAAACTGGGCTTGGAGAAGTTGGTACAGGGGAGGAAACTAGTGTTTTTTGAGTCCAAACTCTGTATAAGTGCTTTACATAATTAATTGGCATCACAATTGTTTGAAACAGGAGCCATCCTACCTTGCCCAATTTCTCTGGTTAGTAAGTTGTCACCCTACAGTTCAAACTTGGATTTGCCGCATTGTTTCCATAGCACCAAACCTGTTGATGTAGATGCACCAAGATGATCTCTTCCATGTTATGACCACAGCTAGCGACGTCATTTCTTCTGCCCCTCCTTCCTTCTTTTTCGGTCCTTATCTTTAGATGGTCCTGCTCAGAGGCCTCTAACTGTATTCACACAGTGTGATACCAACATCATTATTATTTTACTTCTTGTCTTGCTTGCAGCCCATCCCTGACTATAGCACTTACACATCATGAGTCCTTGCCTCTACTCGGTATCCCTTAATACCTTGTATTTGCTCCAATTAACAGTAAAGACAACCCTTCCTAGTAATATCTAAAAGCAAAAGCTGGGATAACTTGATAAAGCTTTAATCCAATTAGCCTGTTAACTTAAATGTGCTTAACAATCACCTACTAGGGCTACATCCCCAAAATGCAGATTCTTGGTCCCATCATCAAGAAGTCTGATTTGCATGGGCTCAGGGACTTGCCTTTTTAACAACTCCACGTGTGGTTTTAGGGTCATTTTTTTAAATGCAGTGTTCTACATCTTCTGCTTAATTGAATCAAGTGAAGGAAAAATTGAACTAGTGTTAATAAGCATGTGAGTCTTATATATCCAAAACTCATAAACCCACAGAATTAAAAGACAAAAGACAAAAAAAAAACCAGGATGGATTGTTATCTAACAGAATAACTAAGGAAGAATATCAGTGTATTTCTAAATGATTTGTGGTAGAATTACCTTTATACTAAATAAAATGCAAAGCTATAAGCTTTCAAAATACTATTTCATTAAGTCAGAAACAGATAAGGCTTAATTCCAGCAGTTTCCACATTTTTACAAAAACTTAATATGTGGCAGACTAAAAATCTGACAATAGGAAAAGAAATAATGATATAAATGTAAAGTAGAATAGAGAAAAATTAACCTGAAGTTACATGGTAATAAATATAAGCCTCATTTATCAATAGGCTTCTGTATACATTTTTTTTTTAAGGTTTATTTTTTATTTCTCTCCCCTTCCCCCCGCACTTGTCTGCTCTCTGTGTCCATTCGCTGTGTGTTCTTCTGTGACCGCTTCTATCCTTATCAGCAGCACCGGGATTCTGTGTTTCTTTTTGTTGCATCATCTTGTTGTGTCAGCTCTCCGTGTGTGCGGCACCATTCTTGGGCAGGCCGCACTTTCTTTCGCCCTGGGTGCCTCTCCTTCCGGGGCACACTTCTTGCGCATGGGGCTCCTCTACGCGGGGGACACCCCTGCGTGGCACAGCACTCCTTGCGCACATGAGCATTGTGCATGGGCCAGATCTACATGGGTCAAGGATGCCCGTGGTTTGAACCGCGGACCTCCCATGTGGTAGGCGGACACCCTATCCATTGGGCTAAGTCCACTTCCCTCTGTATACATTTAAACTGTTTATTTTTTAGGAGGTGCCGGGGATGGAACCCAGGACCATGTACATGGGAAGCAGGCACTCAGCCACAAAATTACATCTTCTCCCCAGTGAGAGCTGATTCTTTCTGTTTGTTTTGTTTTTAGGAGGTACCTAGATCAAACCCAGGACCTCATACATGGGAAGCAGGCATTCAACCACTTGATATATATCTATTCATGCCCCTTTTTTAAAAATAAGTTTATTGAAGTATATCATTCATACACGAACATGCATAAACAATAAGTAATAGTAAAAGTTGTGAACTTGCAAAACAAATGCATATCATCATACAGGGCTCCCATACATCACCCCATCACCAAGACACCTTGCGTTGTTGTGAAACTTGTTACAAACTATGAAATAGCATATCAAAATATTACTTCCTATAGCCGAAGGCTTACATTTGGTGTATTTTCCCCCAACCCACCTGATTATTAACACCCTGTATTAGTATTATACATTTGTTATAATTCATGAGAGAATGTTCTCATATCTGTCCTGTTAACCACAGTCCATCTTCCACCACTGGATTCCCTGTGTTCTACAGCCCCAAGTTTTGTACAATCCATTTAAAGTGTTTGCTCAGTGGCTCTCATTTTCATCGTAGAGTTTGCTGTTATCTCA
The DNA here is from genome assembly GCF_030445035.2 of Dasypus novemcinctus. Classification (NCBI taxonomy): domain Eukaryota; kingdom Metazoa; phylum Chordata; class Mammalia; order Cingulata; family Dasypodidae; genus Dasypus; species Dasypus novemcinctus. Next base: position 47,130,328 of record NC_080688.1, read on the forward strand.
GTCAATTTTAGAATGTTTTCATTCCTCCAAAAGGAAAAATCCCATACCCCCTTAAATCCTCCTGTTGGTGTCCCTTAGAATTGATATATCTTCTTTGCCATTGCTGCAAAAATACTGTGTTTAGTTCAGATTAGTGAGCCCATCCTATATTTGACCTTTTGTGTCTGGCTTATTTCACTCAACATAATATCCTCAAGGTTTATCCATGTTGTCATATGTACCCCGATTTCATTTCTTCTTGCAATTGAATAGTATTCCATTGTACGTATATACCACATTTTGTTTATCCATTCATCAGTCAATGGACACTTGGCGTTATTCCATATTTTATCAATTGTGAATAATGTTGCTATGAACATCTGTGTACAAGTGTTAGTTTGCATCCTTGCTTATAGTTCTTCTGAATATATCCCTAGTAATGGGACTGCTGAATCATATGGTAGTTCTATATTCAGTTTCTTAAGGTACTGCCAAACTGTCTTCCACCAAGGCTTTCCCATTCTACATTCCCACCAACAGTAAAGGAATGTTCCTATTTCTTCATATCCTCTCCAGACTTGTAGTTTTCTGTTTTTTTTTAATGATTGCTATCTATAAGGTGTAAAATGGTATTGCATTACAATTTTGATCTGCATTTCCCTAATAACTAGTGATGTTGACCATTTTTAATGTGCTTTTGGCCATTTCTATTTCCTCTGGAGAAATGTCTATTAAAGTCTTTTGCCCAGTTGGGTTATTTGTCTTTTTATCATTGAGTTGTGTGATCTCTTTATATAACATGGAGATCAAACCCTTGTTGGATATGTGGTTTCCAAATATTTTCTCCCATTGACTTGGCTGCCTTTTTACTTTTTCAATGAAGTCTTTTGAAGAACGAAAGTGTTTAATTTTGAGGTGGTCCCATCTATTTTTTCTTTCATTGCTCATGCTTTGGGTGTAAGGTTTGAGAAACTACTGCCTACCACAAGATCTTGAAGGTGTTTCCCTACATTTTCTTCAAGAAATTTTATAACTTTGTGTTTAGAAACTTGATCTATTTTAAGCTAATTTTGCATAAGGTGTGAGGTAGGGGTCTTCTTTTTTTCTTTTGGATATGGGTATCCAATTTTCCCAGCAACATTTGTTGAATATGCTGTTTGTGGCCAGGTGGGTGGGCTTGATAGCCTTGTCAGAAATCACTTGATCATAGATGTGCAAGTGTATTTCTTAGTTCTTGATTTGGTTCCATTGGTCAGTACATCTGTGTTTATGCTGGTACATACCCTTTTTTTTTTTTTTAACCACTGTAGCTAAGTAACATGCTTTAAAGTCCAGAAGTGAGAGTCAACCTCATTCTTTTTTAAGATATTTTTGGTTATTTGGGACCTCTTACCCTTTCAAATAAATTTGATAAGTAGATTTTCCATTTCTGCAAGAAAGTCTCTTGGGATTTATATTGGGATTGTGTTGAATCTATAAATCAGTTTTGGTAGAATTGGCAACTATAGTTAGTCTTCTAATCCATGAATACAGAATGTCCTTCATTTATTTAGGTCTTCTTTCAGCAATGTTTTGTAGTTTTCTGAATATAAGTCCTTTATGTCCTTGGTTAAGTTTATTCCTAAATATCTAGTTCTTTTAGTCGCTATTAAAATGGAATCTTTTTCTTTGACTTCCTCCTCACTTCCTCTTGTATCTCACCACTTCGCTGAACTCATCTATTAGTTCCAGTAGCTTTGTCATGGACTTCTCATGATTTTCTAGGTATAGGGTTATATCAACAGCAAAAAGCAACAACTTTACGTCTTTCTTTTCTATTTGAGTGTCTTTTATTTCTTTGTCTAGCTTAATTGCTCTAGCTAGAACTTGTAGCACAATATTGAGTAACAGTGGTGACGTTGGGCATCCTTGTCTTGTTCCTGATCTTAGTGGGAAAGCTTTCAGTCTTTCACCCATTGAGTACAATGCTAGCTGTAGGTTTTTCATATATATACTTCACCATAATGAGAAAGCTTCCTTCTAGTCCTATCTTTTGAAGTGCTTTTATCAAGAAAGAATGCTATATTTGTCAAATGCCTTTTCTGTGTAAATCAAGAGGATCATGTGATTTTTCTTTTTCAGTTAATTCATAGTGTTTTTTACACTAATTGGTTTTCTTGTGTTGAACCACCCTTGCATACCTGGGATAAAACCGAGTTGATCAGTCTTAGCCCTTGCCTTGGGCTTGTTCCGTGGTGGAAAGGTTGTGACCTGTGTGTATTACCAAGAGGCACAAATCCCAGGTTGAGTCCCCTGTATTAGGTTGAGGTAAAGCTTTCTTCAGGGGTCCACTCGCTTCCCATATTCCTTAGAGCACATGCCGAAAGTCTCAGACTTAAAGTGTCTTTAAAACAAAACAAAACAAACAAATAAAAAACCCAGTTGATCGTGGTATATACCTATTCTAATGTGCTTTTGGATTTGACTTACAAGTATTTTGTTGAGGATTTTTGCATCTATATTCATTAGAGATGTTGGTTTGTAATTTTCTTTTTTCATAGTATCTTTATCTGGTTTTGGTATTAGAGTGATGTTGGCTTCATAGAATGAGTTTGGTAGCATTCTTTCCCGTTCAATTATTTTGGAAGAGCTTGAGCAAAATTAGTATTATTAGATCGTCTTTGAATGATTGGTAGAATTCACCTGTGAATCCTTCTGGTCCTGGGCTTTTCATCTTTGCTAGGAATTTGATGGCTGTTTCAGTTTCTTTACTTGTGATTGGTTTTTTGAGGTCTTCTGTTCTAGGGTCAGCGTAGGTTGACGCAAACTCCAGGGGCGGGGGATGGCAGATGTGCGCTCCATTAGTGAGTTCCTGGCCTGATTTTGATAACTTAAGTGGGCGGTTTTACAGACTTTGAATAAGTCTTTGAACTTTTGAACCAAAAATCAAAGAAGAGCTATGAAATAAAACTATTAGGCAAGAGAGAAAACTGAGAGGGTAACAGATGCCTTCCTCCCTGGGAAGAGGGAGAGAGGGCTCTGTGGAAGGCGGAAATTGGTTTCTCTTCAGTGAATTTGGTCAGCAGGCACAGCTTTGAATCTTGGCTATGGCTAGATCAGAACCACCGGCAAGTGGCAGTTGAAAGAATCTCCAAGAAAATATTAGCTGATGAGTGCTGTCTGCTGACCAGCCAGAAAACTGCAAGGAGAAGAACTACATTTTCCAGGTTGTGGTGAAGTTCAGCCTCTGGTTGTTCCCTCTGTTGCTCTCTCTGTGTCTGAATTTCATTCTGCTAATAAGGACTCCAGTAATAATTCTAATACCCATTCCGACTGAGTTGGGCCACGCTGTACCTGAAGGAACCTCATCCAAAGGCCCTACTTACAATGGGTTCATACACACAGGAATGATTAAGTTTAAGAACATGTTTATCTGGGATCCCTAGGTCCAAACTACCACAGTGCGACACTAGAAATAAAATCCAACAGGAACAAAATATAGTTTGGGTAGGTAATTCTTCTTATAATAGGATGTAGCAGAAAAGAGAAAAAAATAATTTGTATAAAAATATTGAGCCATGTTGATTATATTTAAAAATTGCAAATAACCCAAATATCCTGTAATACAATGGCCAAGTTAGTTAAGTATGTCTAAATAGTAGGATACCATGGAGTTTATTTGAAAAATGAAAAAATTGGAACATAAATCTATACAATGATGGACAGGTTATATCAAATGTACATTATAAATAACTACAATTTACGAAGAACAGAGTATTAGGAGGACTTTATCATTTACAGCTTTAAGAGCAAACCAAATATTAATCGATATGCTAAAAAGGAGGGTAGAGGAGAACAGGTTCATTGCTTAAACAAACATGAAAATCGCTGGATTTAACAAAATTGAACAGTTTTCTTTACTCCAGGAGCTCTCAGTTTTGAATATACTAATATAAAATGCGACTCTATATTAGGGGGATAGACTGGACAGGGCTGGGCAGGGCTACCAATACCTATTCATTAGAACTCATGAAACACATTTTAAGGAATATAAAATTTACAATGAATGTTCATTTATTTTTTCCATTAGGTAAAAAAACCACTTCATATTAAAGATAATGCATGTTTTTAAAGGATTTTGACCCTTTAAAAATGAATTTGGGAATGCTTAGTAAACATCCTTAACCTGTATGAATATCAAAAATGATGTTTTTTTTTAATTGCTTGGTATCAGTGTGCTGGAATGCTGAGTGCTGCTATATTTCCCATGTGTTAAATTAATATCTGACAGTAAAACCATACATGTATATGTGCGCATGTGTGTTCTATGTTCTAAGTAAGAGTCCTGTTTGATTTTGCCTTTCTAGGAAGTAAATTATGAAGAGATGAAGAATCTTGACTTCAGTATTGTTGTCACTAATAAAGCCGCTTTTCACAAGTCTGTTAAGAATAAATATAAGCCTGTATCCATTCCCATCAAAGTAAAAGTACAAAATGTGAAAGAAGGCATTCATTTTAAAAGCAGCACAGTCTCAGTTCATGTTCACGAGAGCCTGAGCCTGGATAAATCAAGCCAAGGCCAAATAATTGGAAAATTCCAAGCTTTTGATGAAGACACTGGACAGCTAGCCCGTGTAAAGTAAGAGATGGTTATGAATCTATTTCCTCATTTTTAAGTATTTTAAATGCCTGTTTTCTAAATTCATAATGAAATTTGAACACTTCATTCCTCCACATCCCAGCATTATAACTCCCCGAAGTTCTGTCAACTGAATCTCCCAAACCTGTACCTGTAACCCAAGAAGGAATTTTCACGACTCCCCTTCCTTCAGGTTGTACACCTGTGAGGATGAGGCTGGGTCGCTAATTTCAGAAGCGCTTCTGTTTAGAAAAGACTATAAAAAGCAAGAGAGGAAAAATTTAGAAATTTTCTGAAATCTGTCTTATTTCCTGAAAGTATAGAAGAGCCAGGAAGCAATAAAATGTACTTTAAATTCTATTTTATAGAATTTAGTTAAGAGAAATAGTTGCATAACATTTTTGAATATGGGGAAATTAGTTTTGCACATAGATCTTGGGATTAGTCTTCAGTTTGTCTGTCTTGATCGTGGTGGTCTACATCAGAATGTATTTATTGAGAACGTTCTGGGTGCTCCCGCTGTGCTGAGAAGGACTGGATTGTGCCCACAGAGCCATGATGCACATGTCTCATCTGTAGTGCCATCTTTGATTTCTGTGGTACTGTTAAACTTTCAAAGTAAAGTTACATCTTAGCTCTCAGAGCCTTGCCGTGGAGAGAATACTCTCTCCAGAGCTATTACTTAAGGACCTTTAGTTACACGTCAGGGGTTCTTAACCTTTTCTGTTCCATGGACCCTTTTGCCAGTCAGGTGAAAACCACAGGCCCCTTATGAAGTCAACACTATACTGTGTATTGTTTAATAAATATATCACACCCACATCAACACATCCGCACAAGAATGTTGTGGGTTTTTTTTTTTAATTTCAGTTAAGTTCACAGACTCCTTGTTAAGAACGCCTGACTTAGTTACTCCAGTTGAACTTAAAGGATGTCTTCCTGCTGGGATTCCCAGAGGTGCTCTGTTGGCTGCCTCAAGCCTGGGTGCCTCCACGCCCACGCTTCAGAGAACATTGTATTTAAAGGCATCGCCTACTCTAGCAAGAATGGGGATGTGGACGAAGCTCTTCAAGCTCTTATTTTTGTGAATCTCCTTTTAATGGAATTTATCAACCTATAGTGTCATTGTAACCATGTTCCAAAATAATGTTAACTGTTTCCACTGTGTTTTCATTGTGCTCCTCTTTTTGACCCACCCTTTCTACAGGAGCCACTTCTGCTTCTCTTGAGTTATGTTGTCTAGTTTTTATTTTCACAACCCCATACCTACCAAAGCAGCCCTAACTGAATCCCCAGAACTGAGGTTGAATTTCCCATATAATAATTCCTCACTTCTGTCCCCTGAGAGGCTTACATAAGAGATGATCTTAAAGATTAAGTTCACACCTCTTGTTTTACATACTAGGAATTGTAGTACAGCTAAGTTAAGTTATTTTCCATTGTAATGAGATGTAACTAATTAGTGGTTGCTATTTTGAAATGCTGATAAGGACAGTAGAAGAATCATTCCCATAACTTTGGCGTTATTTACTGTTTCATAGACTGTCCATATCCATCAATTGTTTATGGAAATTTGATGTAACATGTAAATTGCCATCTTACTTTGAATGGTGTCTAGTGTAAGATTCTGACTTTATTGTGGTTATAAATGTTGGGAAATACTTAATGGCAACTGAGTCCAAGCTTTGGAATTCCAGACATGAAATTCAGAAATGCTTGTGAAAATCCAAATATATTACTTACTAATAGAAATATTACAAGGCAGAAAAATGATTAATTCAACTGTATAGTTGGAATTTTTAAAAATAACACTATAAATAAAATTGCTATAAAGACATATACACATGGTTTCTATTTGGTTATGTTTATTTCTTTATTTTTTGAGTAAACAGATTTTATTCAAACTTTACAAATATCCTTTACTTTTAGCCTGAGATTAAGCATGAGAAAGTTCAACCTGAAATTAGACTTCATTTTCCCAAAGAGTTAAACATCTGAAAATAAAGCTAAGAATGAACATGGGTTATTGAAGCATAAATTAAAGCATTTTGATGAAGTTTGACAGTGAACAGTGATTAAAACTGAACTTTAATTTTCTCTGGTCTACATGATATTCAGAGCCTAAAAGTTTGTAAATGACAAATTTATGAAGGTGTCTCCAGATGCAAAATCTTAGTTTAACATTTCTACAGCTACTGCTTTAGGTGACAATTAGAAAAACAACTCCGCAGTCATTGCTATTCAACTTGTACTTGAAAACACATAGCAGCGTGGTGCAGTTCATCATGTTTACAAATATTAGAACCTGTAATAAAATTTGGTTATGTTTTAGACTCGATGGTATTAAATCACATATATTCGAAACTGTAATAGGAGCATTATCCTTGCTGCCTTTTTTGCTGTCTTGTTCCACACTTTGGAGAAAGAAACCCTGAAGTCACTTTATCAGCATTGTTTTCTCTCTTAACCAATTTTGCATGAAAGAAATCCAAAGCCAATAACAATTTAAAAAATCTCCAAATTCAAAATATTACATTTAAGGCAACCATTGTTTTTATTTAAGTTGATATGTTTAAACATTGATAACTTTCCCAATAAATAGGATGTAAAAGCCACTTGTTCCCCACAAGTTCTTATTGTGTAATTAAGTTATTCTCCAAATGTTTACCCCAAATTTAAGGAAAACTACTTTGAAAGCTGTAGCAAAGAAATTTGGCAGCACAGCTTAGAAACCTCTGGATTAGAAAGCCAGGAATCACCCTTGCACAAATGGCTTGGGTGTATTTCAGGAATAAGAAAAGCTCCAAAGTACTGTAATGTGCAGTAAAGATGAGGGGCTTTTAGGATAGCTTCAAGAAATCAAAAATACTCAAAAGTGATGTGTACAACAAGAACAACATATATGAAGAGGGAAAAATTAAGCTTGAAAGAGTTGTAGACCCTATATATGTTAGAGATTCCCACTTTGTCTAAAGATCAAAATTAGTTATGTACTTGTTTTATAACAGATATACAAAACTGGAAGACATAGACAATTGGATCTCTGTGGATTCTTTCACATCTGAAATTAAACTTATAAAAATTCCTGATTTTGAATCCAGATATGTCCGAAATGGTACCTACACTTCAAAGATTATGGCTGTATCAGAAGGTAATTTGTTAAATAGATATTTTTCTTGGTTTTGTGTGTGTGTGTATACAAGCAAATAGCATTGCTCCAGTTTACAAATTATTCTGTTAGCTTTTTATTTTCTAGCAACTGAGATTTTTGTTTTGATCTTTTATGAAAACTCTCTCCAATGGGCACACCTTTATTCTACTTATTTAGTTGATTAGAAGAGTTTATTTGGTCTAAATATCTAGACATAAAGTGTCCTAATTTGTTAGTATGCCTTCTTTGTACCAAATTGACCAGAAAGTTCAAACAGTGTCCCTTGTCAGCAATATGGCCAGAATGTTTTTGTTTTAATTCTTATTATTTTTCAGACCATCCTAGAAAAACCATCACTGGCACCATTGTTATCACTGTTGAAGACATCAATGATAATTGTCCTACACTGGTGAACCCAGTGCAGGTTGTCTGCCATGACGCACCGTATGTGAACGTTACAGCGAAAGACCTTGATGGGCCCCAAAATGGCGAGCCTTTCATGTTCTCTGTCATTGACAAGCCTCCTGGAATGGTAAATAACTGGAAAATACTACACCAAGAAAGTAAGCAAAATGATTGGACTGCATTAAAAATCTAAATATTAGTCGCAGTAAATATCTAACAATTTCTATGATATAGGCTGTGTTTTTTCTCAAATTGTATCTCCAGTACAGTTTTTAAGTGGAGATTATAAAAATGAGGTTCGGAACCTACAGCCACAGTAACTTTTTTTAGTATCTTTATAGCAAATACCCATTTGCAATAACATGAGCAAAAGAAGAAAAATAATCTGTTTGGAAGGTAGCTGGATATTCTCCATGTAGTTCTTGAAGTAGTAGTTTTTTCCTCTAAGCTGAAGATTAAGTTGCATTTCTAAGCACAAAAATCATAGTGGATGCCTTCTAAAGATCCCAAAGTATGTAATAGTAATTTCATTAATAAAAGCATTTATTGATCCCTTACTATATGCAACGCACTCCACTAGCCCTTCATATATATGCATTTTTTCCCCTTAATCCTTATCCTATAATATTACTCCTTGATTAGAGCTAAGGAAACCATGGCTTATACAGAGTCAAGTAACTTGTTCAAAGTCAAAGTTGGTTTGGTAAGAGGTGGAGACGGTATTTAAAAAGGGACTGTCTGACTCCTCACTCCAGACTTAACTCTTGTCAATGTGAGCTTTTTGGTATCCTTCAGGGAAGTTAATGTATGCAGAAAAGTCTATCCAGGAGACTACTTTCTTTTTTCTTTTTTCTTCTTTTTCTTCCTGTTGTTTTTTATTTTATTTTTTATTTCATTTTTTTTATTTTCCTTTTTTTCTTAAAAAAATTTTTTTTTGTTTCTTTGGATTAATTTTTGGAGAGGACTACTTTTTAAATAAATAGTGTCCATTTCAGGAAAGTTTCAAATTCAAAATCCAAGTTTCTCTTAATTTACAGTGTAACACATTAGTTATTTTAGTGTAATGCATTTTATAATCATTTTAATGAGACTTTGAATAACATTTGCTCCAGTTTGCAAATTAAACATCTTCAGTAATTCAAACTGCATTTATAAATCCAGTGTATTTGGTTTCCTCCGTATGTATTTCAGTTATCTGAATTATATTCTAAAATCCCAATAAGTTAAACTTTTAGATACAGTGAACCTGAAATTCATGTTCCAACACTGCACAAACTGGTGATATTTAAACCTAAAACCAGAAGTCTAAATTAATTACACAACACATTTTTAATTGGAGTTACAAAGCTGTTATATTAGCAGGTCTAATTTTCCAAGAAATATTACAAATATATAAAAATAACAAATACAAGATTCTTTTCAACAGAAAAATTTTAAGATTATGTCTTTAAATAGTTGTGTACTTAATTGTCAGTCTTCCAGAGGTTTATGTACTTACTTAAAGAAGACAGCTGTGCCCTCAGTTAACTAGTTACCTTCCCATAGGGATTAGTTACCATCTTGATTATTTGAGGTTACTTAAGATCATGGGTTCAGCTCATAAGCCCTATGGTGGCAGACATCCAGAGGATGTGGTTTGTTACCCCCTTATATGATAATTAAGTCACAGTCCTACAAATCTGAAAGGTCTCCTTGCTTACAGTATCTGATTTTGTACTCAAGTACATAAGTCTGAGATTCTCACCCAGGCTGAATGCTTGTCTGGAGTTTGCCTTTCCTTGGCTAAGATATTTGCCTGTGCTTTGTATGGAACTTAAATTGCCTTTCAACTTGCTGGGATTCCAAGACATAACTTTATCCAACAAAAATGTGATGTTTAATATATGCCAGGCACTGTTCTAAGCACTTTACTAATATCAATAAGCATGGATGTGTGGTACTGCTATTGTCAACATCTTACAGATAAGGAAATGAAGGCACAGAGAGTTTTACTAACTTTCCCAAGGTCCCAATAATAAAAGCTAGAGCTAGGATTTGAACCCAAACAGTCTGACTCAGGAGTCTCTTCTACCTTTATGCTCTGCTGCCTTTCCAGATATGTAAATGAATTTTCTGTTTAAAGATAAAGATGTTTGAACTTAATACATTCTTAAATTTTTCCATAGTTTTAAGAATATAAAACTATAGGAAACTCTTAAGTATATACATATTAGAGTGTTATAATAGGAAGCCCTGAGTTGTTTTTTTTTTTAGGGTCTGGGGATTGAACCTGGGACCTCATGTGGGAAGCAGTTGCTCAACCACTGAGCCACATCAGCTCCCCTGAGTTGGGTTTTTTCATTTGTTTTCATTGTTTTCATTGAGCTGCATCTGCTCCCCAAAGATTGATTTTTTAATGGTTTATTTTTTAATTTATTGAAGTATATCGCTCATACATAAACAATAAGTGTAGAGTAATAGTTATGAATTTACAAAACAAACATGCAAAACATCATACAGGGCTCTCATACCTCACCCTACCACAAATACCTTGGCGTTTTGTGAAACATTATCTAATGATGAAAGAGCCTTCTCAAAATTTTACTACTAGCCAAAGGATCTTGCATTTGGTGTATTTTTCACCCCAACCCACACTTATTATTATCCAAAGATTACTTTTTAGATGCAGAGAATTCCAGAAACTAATAGAACACCCTTGTAATTGTCACCTAAAATATAAAGAATACTAACAGTTAGTCATGAGTCAAGACTTTTTACTTTTTATCATAACTCATAAAGTGAAAGTCCCCTTTGTGCACCTCCTCAGACTTTTCCCTCCCATACCCTCCCTATCTCCCACCCACCCACCAAGCCAAAAATTAATTTAGTTGTATTTTTCCAGGCCTTGTTTTCCTGCTTTCTTTCAAGAGTTCTATTTGAAAATTCATACTTAAATGAATGATTACATCTTTTTCTCATTTCCCCAGAGCTTTGGGAGTGATTTAATAAGTTACTATGCTCATGATATAGGCCAAATTCCATAAAATTTGGACCTTAAAATAAGAAGAATCTGTTCCATTGTTGTTTGTTTGTTTTTAAAGGTGGGGAAGGAACGGACAAAGTAAAAATAAGATTAAAAAGTCATTCACACACCACCACCTATCTAACATTGTTGCCGAAAATGTATAACCTGAATCCAATAGTGAGAAAACAATCAAGACAAAATCAAAGTGTGGGACATTCTACGAAATAACTGGCTTACAAAAATGTTAAGATTCTGAAAGACCAAAAGAGAGGGTAGAACTGTTATAGATTAATAGAGACTAAAGTGACAGGTAAATGCATTGCATGACCCCTAATTGGATCTAGATCAAGAAAAGAAGGGAAAAAAGGAAAGGAGGGAGGGAGGAAGAAGGACGGACGGAGAGACTGTAAAGGACATAATTACAATGGGAAATTTGAATATGGACTGCATATCAGATAATATTATGTCTATAATGAACTTCTTGAGAGTGGTAATGTACCTTGTCCTTAAAAGATACATGCTGAAGAATGTCATGATGTCTGCAGCTTACTTTGAAATGGTTCAGCAAGAAAAGGAAGTATAGAGAGGGAGAGTATTGTTGCAAAATGTGTAAACAATTGGGGAAGCATTATTTCACTATTCATTTTAACATGCTTTCAACTTTCTGTATGTTTGAAATTTTTCAAAACTTTGAAAATACAGAGTTGGGAAATAAAAGAAGGGGAAATAGATGAAACAAGCTTGGACTATTACTGAAAATTATTAAAACTGGGGACTGGTACTATGAAGATTAATTATACTCTTTTCTCTATTTTAGTCTGTTTGAAAATTGCCTTAATAGAGTTCTTTTCAATGGTAAAATAAAGTTCATTCAATGGAAATGTCATTAATTCTTCATTCCTTGTTTGTCACTATATTCCTAGTGCCTGGAACAGTTCCTAGCATTGGGTAGACAACGCACATTTGTTAAAATTAATTATTTTTTAAAATAAGGTGTCCAAATCTGACCCTTTGCTCTATTAAACTGCATATTTGGAATCAATGGACTAATTTTATGCAAGCACACAATATAGATTCAGTAGGGGAGTTAGGGAACAATAAATTTTATAAATGACACTAAATATTATTAGCAATTAAAGAACATTTCTGTAATTTAATTTCACCCTTTCCTTTGTAATCATTCCTTTTTATTTCTTTTTGCCCATATAGGTACCAGTGTGCTGCTACAACAAAATGAACGAAAGCTTGGGAGAAGTGAAATTCACTTCCTGATTACAGATAATCACGGCTTCAGTTGCCCTGAAAACCAGATCCTCAGGCTCACAGTCTGTGAGTGTCTGGATGGCAGTGGCTGTGTGGCGGCCCTACATGACGCCAGCGTTGGCCTGGGACCTGCAGCCATCGCGCTAATTATTTTTGCCCTTCTGCTTTTGCTGCGTAAGTATTTTTAAAGCCACTTTTTTGCTCTATTATTAATTTAAGTGCACTATTAGTGATTTGTTACTGTGCTAGACATTATTCTTTTTATTCTTTTCACTAGAGCAGTTTTGAGGGTGACTATGGAAGCAATAATTGATGTTTGATAAATTCACCAATATCTTACTGTAGGACTCTTGAGAATTTCATTTTATGAAATTGTATCATCTCCTGATTTAAATAGCTAAAGTCATGCATGTTCTTCAGCTACAGTTCAGCATAAATCTTGTCCCCATTGTGCTAAGCTCTGTGAGGGCTGAAATTATGTCTGTTCTTCACTGCTGGATTCGCAACTCCTAAAACAGTGCCTTGCACAAAGTAGGCTCCAAGAAAGACTTTTGGCACAAATCTGACTTACAGATTTACAAACTCGATTTATGCCTATTACTCACAGCTCTGCCGCCTCCCTGCCCCCTGCTTGGCTTCCCTCTTCACCAGTGCCCACAGTAGCAAGACCCTTTCAGTGCTTTCCCTGCTTTCCAACAATGACAAGATGCTCCCAGCCAGTCCTGTTTTCCTTGTAGTGATTAGAGCCTGTTTTGTTTGGACTACCACTCCCCATAACTACTGAACATGGGCAGTAGACTTCCTCTGAGGCCATCCCAGCAACAGAGGAGGAGCCTTGTAAAGCCAGTGATAGATTTTTTTTTTTTTCCTCTCCCCTTCCTGCCCACCCCAGTTGTCTGCTCTCTGTGTCCATTTGCTGTGTGTTCTTCTGTGACCACTTCTATCCTTATCAGTGGCACTGGGAATCTGTGTTTCTTTTTGTTGCATCATCTTGTTGTGTAAGTTGTCTGTGTGTGTGTGTGTGGCACCATTCTTGGGCAGGCCGCACTTTCTTTCGCCCTGGGTGCCTCTCCTTCCGGGGCACACTTTTTGCGCGTGGGGCTCCTCTACGCAGGGGACACCCCTGCGTGGCATGGCACTCCTTGCGCGCATCAGCACTGTGCATGGGCCAGCTCCACAGGGGTCAAGGAGGCCCAGGGTTTGAACCTCGGACCTCCCATGTGGTAGGCGGATGCCCTAACCACTGGGCCAAGTCCGCTTCCCCCAGTGGTAGATTTATAATGTACTCCCCCCCCGCCCAACTGTCTGCTCTCTGTGTCCATTCCCTGTGCATTCTTCTGTATCTCTTGTATTCTCATTAGGTGGCTCCAGGTATCCATCCTGGAACCTTCCGGAGCAGGAGAGAGGCGATCATTTCTTGCATCACCTCAGCTCCCTAGTTCATTGCGTTTCATATTGTCTCTTCTCTGTAACTCTTTTTTGTTGCATCATCTTGCTGCATCAGCTCTCCATGTGGGCAGTGCCACTCCCAGGCGGGCTGTACTCCTGCGTGGGGCCGCACTCCTTGCGTGGGGGACACCTCTGTGTGGGGCAGCACCCCTTGCACATGGCAGCACTCCGCATGGGCCAGCTCGCCACATGGGACAGGAGGCCCTGGGTACTGAACCCTGGACCTCCTATATGGTAGGCGGAAGCTCTATCCGTTGAGCAACATCCATGTCCCTAAAATGTACTTTTGTACCACTATCTCTATTTTATGGATAAGAAAACAGATATATAATGGTAAATGATGTGTCTCAGCTCACCAAGTTAGTAGGTACTAGAGTCTAGACTAGGTGTTCTACCCTGAGATTCCTTGTACTGCTTTTTTTGTTTTTGTTTACCTTTTTTTTTTTAATTTTTGGTTTTAAAGAAGCTTTAGTTACATAAATGTTACATAAAAAGTATAGGGATTCCATATGCCCCACCTCCTCTCCACTCCCACATTTGTCCACATTAACAACAACTGTCATTAGTGGTGTTGTACGTTTGTTATAATTGTTGAACACATGTTGACGCATTGCCACTAACCATGGACTATGGTTTACATTATACTTTACACTGTCTTACACAATTTTGTAGGTTATGACAAAATATATAATGGTCTGTATCCATCATTGCCATGTCATGCAGGACAATTCCAGTATCCTGAAAATGCCCCCATATTACACCTCTTCTTCCCTCTCCCTCCCTTCAGAACCTCTGGTAGCCACTGCCATTTTATCAATGATAAAAGTTCGATTGCTAGATTAATAAATTAGTCTATAATGGAATAATAATAAGTCTATTTTAATCCATTTTTCATTCCCCAATCTTGAGGATTTGGGGATGGTGATGCCCACTCTGTTTCTAATTAAGAGGGGGCTTAGGGCCTATGGGGCAGATGGATGGAACTATCTTGCTTGCAGTTCCAGATACTCTCTGTTCCTTGGGATGGGCATTGTCCATCATCATCTCCTTGTTAGTTGTCCTGGGTGAGTCCAGTGAACTGGAAGGTAGGTGTTGCAACTCTGCTGAGATTCAGGACTCAACTGGCACATGAATGGACCAAAGATTTAAGTCTCTGGAACATATATTTAAAAAGTAAAGTGCTAATTATAGGGTCAAATAAAAGGGAAAGAAGAACCATGCGTAGAGACTCATAAATGAGTCTAAGTCTGTTATACTGGGGAGATAAAATCTAGAGTAAGACCCACTGACAGGATGCCAAATTCCTGAGTTTGTTTGTCTTACTTATAGTGTCTGGATGTCTCTGGAGTCCTGAGGAGCCCTGCTGTTTGAGGCACTGTTTACTGTTGCAGTCAGTGAGATCCTGCTGAGACATGCATAAATGGAACCTCTAGAATGACCTCCCAACACACTTTGAAATCTCTTAGCCATAAAAACTCATTTGTATTTAATAATTTCCCCTTTTGGGCAAGGTCTTTTTCCAGATGTATTGCTAGTTGGTGCTTGGTAATAATCCCTAGGTGCCAGGGAAGCTCATCCCCAGGAGTCATGTCCCACATTATAGAGGTGGTGGGGAGGAGGTAGTGTGTTTATATGCTGAGTTTGGCTTAGGGAGAAGCCATATTTGAGCATCAAGGAAGCTTTCAGGAGGTAACTCTTAGGCAGTATATAATACTAGGCCAAGTTTCAATTTCACAAGAAAAGGTTCATAAATACAGTCATTAATATCAAGGGCCTGGCGTAAGTCTGTCTTCCTTGTACTTGGAGGTTCTTGCCTTTCTATTAGAGAATGTAGCAGGGACTCCCCAGGAGGGGAATTCAATATTTGTGCAGTTGTTGTGTGGGGCTCCACCCACCAAGATAACACCCCATGAACACTTGAGCGTATTCATATTTCATATAGTCATGCCCCAGGTGCACCCCTCCCCACACATACCCCATCACCAACACACTGTACCAGTGATCCTCCCCTGCCAGTTGTGACCCTTTGTGATCCAAAAGCTCTCCAAAAATGAAGCCAACAAAATAACCAAATAAGAAAATGAAAGTTCTAAAAATAACAGATACTGTTATTAAACAAAAACATCATTTTAATTGAAATATAAAAATTTGTTAGATATTGTTTCTTTCAACACTGTAATATCTCTTATATGTATAGTAACAGTTTCTTCCATGTATTCCCCCAGTGTCTTATTTTTTCCATTTAAGAGAAGCTTTAGGTTACAGAAACATCACACAGAAAATATAGGGAATTCCCATATACCCCACACCTTTCTCCTCTTCTACTCTGCCCTGTTAATAATATTTTACATGCACATGGTACATTTCTTAAAATTGATGTACAGATATTGAAGCATTGCTACTAACCATGGTCAGTGGTTTACATTATGGTTTACATTTTGGTCCATACACTTTTGTAGGTTTTGATGAAATTTAAAATGGCCTATATCCATTATTACAAGATCATGCTGAACAAGTCTAATGCCCTATGTTCCATCTATTCCATTCTTTGCTTCCCCTCCCCTCAGAACCTATGGTAACTACTGAGTTTCAGTTTTTGAAGAATAAGGTTCATAGTTACTTGCAATAATATTGAGGGCTTGGCCTACTGGTCTCTTTTCTTGGCACTGCCTGTGTTTTCAAGGGATTCGTGTCCCTCTGATGGAGAACATAGCAGGACTCCCCAGGATGGGAGTTTGATATTTTCTTGTTTATTGGGTGGGTCTCCACCCACTGAGAACACACTATGACAAGATGAACACTTAGATATTCCACAGAAGCCTGCCCCAGGCATGCCCTATCCTGTATATCCCCCCACGCCCAATGCCCTGCACCAGTAATCTTAGCCTGCCAGATTTGCCAAAAGAGCATTCCCACCATTGTAGTTTTAACCACAGACCTGCAAATCCCCAGAGCTCACCTGCTCTTTCCCCCGACCCTCCCCCCAGTTCCATGGACAGTCCAAACCACCCCCTCAACCTACTCTGCCCCACAGAGCAGCACCTCCGAACCCAGTCACATCACCGCACCACTCACACGCCCATCCACTGCCCAACCACGCCCTCCCACCCTATCTTAAATTTTGCCCATATGGGCATCGGCTCTACTATTCCCTTTCTGTCACCTGACAGCCTATCTTCCAGACTCTAGTTCTGTGTTATACTTATAAGTCATATCAGCTCCCACTACGTTCTTATCACAGATTCCCCAGGACCTAATATAGTACTTGGCAAACAGCAGACACTTCATAAATATGTGTTTAAATGAATTACCACTGGCTGATTTCAATTTTTACATTATTCACGTAGTATTAGTATTATGCTGTCAAATATTTTGCAAAAAAAAAAAAATCTAGAGGGTGGCACATTAATTGCTAGAAGCTGCTACGTGGAAGTGGTAGTAAGCTAATTTGCAAAGGTCTGCTTGTGGTGATTCCTGTACTGATTGGGGGAGGCAGCATTGACCTTCATTATCTTCTGTGGGCAATATAAAAGTTAAGAAGGAGGGGAACAGATGTGGCTCAAGCAATTGAGCACCTGCTTCCCACATGGGAGGTCACGGGTTTGGTTCTTGGTGCCTCCTAAAAACAAAATACAACAAGCAAACAAATGAAGGAGCCAGCCCAGGGGAGCTGATGTGGCTCAGTGGCTGAGTACCGGCTTCCCATATATAAGGTTCCGGGTTCGATCCCCGGCCCCAGTAACTAAAAAGGAAACATTTTAAGAAGGATTTCTGAACTTTTATTGAATTCTAGATAAAATGCTATGTATGTTCTAAGAATTTTTATGTAGACTTATTTTATAAAATAGTACCAAGGGAATTCATAGGTTAATTGGGACCATAGAGAGCCATGCCTTGTTCTAAAAACTAATTTCAGGCAAAGTATTATAGAATATGCAGTGCTCTAGAATATTTGAATATATTAAAAATTTTCTACCCTTAGGAGCATCTGATCTTTTTATACATACATATTTTTACAGTGAATTTTCTCATATTAAAAATTAAAGGCCTTTAAACAAATTTTTTTTTAAATTTTGAATTCACTTACCAAAGTGAATTTGGATATTATGTGCTCCAGCCTTGGTGTTTTCCACTCAGTAACCATGAAAAGCCTTTTTGTGATGGAGTAAGACCCTCTCATCTTGCCTTTGGGCTTTGGAATAACCCTCCTGAAACAAACTTAATGAGGTTGGAAAAAGAGTGAGAAAAGCAAAATAGGGTTGTAAATAAGAGAACACTGAACTCCAGGAAGTGAACACAGATTGCAGAATTGTGCAGTGTAAATTTAGAAATATGTTGGGACTGACTTTTGCTATATTCAATTTTTTTTTCTGTCCAGTTTTACCACTTTTACTGCTGACATGCCACAGTGGAAAGGGCGCCAAAGGCTTTACCCCTATACCTGGCACTATAGAGATGCTGCATCCTTGGAATAATGAAGGGGCACCACCTGAAGACAAGGTCGGTTTATCAGATGTAACTTTTCCTCTCTGCTTATCTTAAAGGGGCCTTGGAAAATGTTTCTAACATTCTAGATCATGAGAGAATACAATAAGTCATTACAGATTTCATTTGCATGCTTTTGTTTAACAACGTATTTAGGCAAGAGTTAAGGTAATTTTACTCTACTGTCACAGGTCCTGTGTTACAGATAATATAGAACAAGGGTCAGGGAGTGACAGATTGACTGGAGTGTGTGGGATTTAGGAGAGAGATTTTTGTCCCGATATTAAATGGATAGTCTTTTACAACCAGGTAAGCGTCTTCTCCATTCCCTTTCATAAATAGGATTGGCAGCGGTAAGCCCCATAATCACCATTTGGAAAACGTGAAATCTCCTTCTTCCTCCCTCTGTAACAGCCACCTCCCATTCTCTCTCCATCGGCATCTGCACCCTGGGTCTCTCGTCACCATTGCCATGAGCACCATTTCTAACAGGATATGAGTTTAGCCTCAAGTGGCAGAGAACTCAGGATAACAGTGGCTTAAACACAAACATGGGCAATCCAGGACTATTTTTTTCTCATTCCCCCATGGATGAGCTCTATTAGCATGCTTTCCTCATACTCCAGCCACCATCCCTATGTTCCAGCCTGCAGACAGGAGAAAGGCAAAGGGAACAGCATTTTAAGGACACTTCCCAGACCCTATTTCTGCTCACATCGTATTGACAAGAACTTAAGTCATGTGGGTTTACCTAGAAGCCATGTAGGCTTGGAAACATTGTCTTTATTTTGGGCAGCCATGTGTCCACCTAAAAATATGGAAGGGTTCTGTGTCCAGGAGAAAAGCATTAAACCCTAAAGGAACAGGGGTTCTAAACAAGGAGTCCATGAGCTTGAACTGAAAATGAGTAAAATGTTATTCTTGTGGGGACCTGTTGGTGCTTGTGCGATATATTTATTAAATAACACACAGTATAGTGTGAACTTAGTAAGGGGTCCATGGTTTTCACCTGACTAGCAAAGGAGTCCATGGAACAAAAAAGGTTAAGAACCCTGCCCTAGAGGAAAGTGGAAATGCCACTGGTGCTATTAGAGTGGATGAGCTGAGACCATATTTGAATGTTGGGTTTTTCTTCCTTGGGTTAAAATCAACCATAGAATAAGAAGATAGAATAAAGCACTTCCGAAGAACCAGTCAGAAGTAATCCTACCCCAAATATTTTTCCTGGTTTGTCCCTGTGGAAATAGCCCATTCCCTTCCTATGCCCACTTAGTTCACATCCTTCTACAAACTATACCGTCCTCCTGATGCAGTTTCAATTGTATTTGCTCTCACAGGTGGTGCCTTCGCTTCTGGTAGGGGTTCAGGGGAAGAATTCAGCTGTAGGAAATGGAACAGGGGGTCCAATGACCAGGAAAGCCACCGAGAAAGAAGGAAGCTCTGATTCCTTTACCAGAGAGCAGCACAAGCTGTCTGAGGTGGATGGAAGATGGGAGGAACACAGACGCCTTCTTTTACATGAGGCGAATCAGCGTACAGGGACAACAGGAGCCATCACAGGCACCGAAACCAGGACCACCAGAGACACAGGGACAACCAGAGACCTGACCAGGGCTCGAGCAGCTGCTGCTGCAGAGGACGAGGAAATCTTAGGAAGCTATTTCACCAAAGTAAGGATTGGGTTTTATATGTGAAAAAAAATTTTGTATGTGAATGTGGTATAGTAGGGTAATCATGGCTTTAGATCTAAATGGGACTTGGTTTTTACGATCATGCTTACAGATAATGATAGAAATGAAGAGAACGAAGAAAGAGATTTGACCCAGTGAACCAGTGTTAGCTAAATTATGCAGCGATAATGACCCCAAAACTAGTTCTCACAAAGGCTTATTTCTCACATACCTTCATGTTTTTGCCAGTCAACTCTGTTCCATGTTCTCTTCATTCCAAGATACATGCTTCGGGGGCAGATTGTATCTGGGAAGCCGCTGTCCTCGTGGCACAGGAAAAAACAATGGCAGAACCAGGCAATGGCTGTTTAAGCGGCTCCCGTTACACTCGCGTTTCATTGTCCAGAGCAAGTCACACAACCAAGCCTGGTGTCAGTGGGTCAGGAAGAGTCATCCATCTGCAGGAGCAGGTTTGGGGGGACGGGCCCAGTAGGGAAGGTCAGAGAATATGTCAAATAAAAAAAGGTCTAATGTACGTTGAAAACGATTTTTATCTTCTGAATGAAATTTTATCTTCGCTCTTGAGATGGTTCACAAATTATGAGGAAATTTGCAGGAAAGAGAAAAGGAAAATTTTGCAGGAAAGACACAGTCAGGAAGCTTATGCCTGGAAGTAGGAATTGGAAGTAGAACCAGGGGTACCTTTCCTGAGAACAAGGCCTTGTCCCCACATGGGAATGGGCAGCCGTGGAGTGCTAGGATATGGAGGAATCAGCAAGGGGTGATGGGGTCAGTGTCCACTGAGGGAGCCAATTTATTTCTGCCTCTTTTCTTCTAAATGGTTGCAAATTACTAGAGTGCTACCCCCCTTGCTGCCCTCTTCCACCCCCCTTCTTTCATACAGCCATCTTCTGCCCACTTGGTAGGAGAATACTGTCAAGGAGAACCACTTCTCAACAACCTTTGTGTGTGTGTGTGTGTATTTCTGCGTATGCACTTACTTTTGGTTTATAAATAATTTCAAACTAGCAGAAAATTTGCAAGATTCATAGAAATTTTGCTCTCCTTTATATCCTTTTCCCAGATTAACCAGTTATTAACGCTTTGCCACATTTGCTGTTTGCTTTCCCATTCCCTCTTCCTCTCACCCTCCATCTCTCTCATAAACACACACGTTCTCTTAAGTGACATTACAATTAAGAAATTTAGAAAGTAACATTGATAGTCTGTACCTCAACTTAACTAATTATCCCGCTCATGTCTTTTATAGCAATTTTTCTCCTGTCCAGAATTTCCGATCCAGGATCCTGCATTCCACTTAGTTGTCATGACACTTGAATCTTCTTTAATCTGAAACGGTCTCTAGTGTCCTTGTCTCTCATGGTATTATTATTTTTTAAGAATACGGGCTAGTCATGCGTAGGATTTCCCTAATGTGTGTTTCTCTGATGTTTCCTCATTATAAGAATCAGGTTATGCGTTAGGAGCAGGAATATAAATGATAATGTAAACGTAATGTAAATGAAGTTGTGCCACTACGCGTCTGTTTTTGTTGCCATTTTAGAAAGCGGCCGCTTTCACTGAAGATGATGACTTTCACACAGCAAAAGACTGCCTCCTGATTTATGCTCAGGAAGAAACTCCATCTCCCCATGGTTCCATCGGCTGTTGCAGTTTTATTGAAGGAGAGCTAGATGACCGCTTCTTAGATGATTTGGGATTAAAATTCAAGACACTGGCTGAAGTTTGCTTGGGTCAAAAAATAGATACTGATAGGAAAATTGAGCAATGGCAAAAACCTGTCACAGACAGAAGTGTGAACACAGCACCACGGTCACTCCATGAGCAAACCATGTTTAATTCAGAAAATACTTACTCCTCTGGTAGTAGCTTTCAAGTTTCAAAACCCTTGCATGACGTAAATGCAGAGAAAGTAACTCAGGAAATAGTCACTGAACAGTCTGCATCTTCCAGGCATAGCCAGAAGGTAGCCACGCCTCTGCCTGATCCATTGCCTGCTAGCAATAGGGTTACAGTGTCAGAAACGCACTATGCCCCGAGCCCTGCCAGACCTCCCAGCGCCGTGGTCCTGGGTTCCAGACAGCCACAGGGCCTTATTGTGACAGAGAGGGTATTCGCTCCAGCTTCTGCTTTGGGAGATCAGCATTATGGCAATGAATGTAATGTTGTGGTTACTGAGAGAGTCATGCAGACTCCTGGGGGCACAGCTAATCCTCTCGAGGGCCCTCACCACCTGCCAGATGAACATTATGTCATGGTGAGGGAGAGGGAGCATGTCCTTGTCCCAAGTTCGGGTGTGCAGCCCACTCTAGTCGTGCCCAGTATAGCAGCAAGCCAGAATGTGACAGTGACAGAGAGAGTGCTGGCCCCAGCTTCCTCTCTGCAGTCTAGTTACCAAATTCCTGCTGAAACCTCTATGACAGCCAGACAGACTGTCCTTTCTGGGGCTGGAGTCCCCAGCCCTTCGCCAGATTTCAGTTTAGAAACCTCTGGTGGTTCTAGTTCTGCCGTAACCACATCGTCCACCAGAATCACCAAGCATAGCACTGTCCAGCGTTCTTTCTCCTAACGTCAGCCACAGTGTGGCCCCAGTCGTACAGGAGTTCCTGATTGTGTGTTTTCAGGTACTTGGCTTTTCATAAGCCTCACAGACATACAGGTATGTGCACAGGGCTTACATTTTCTCTCAGTCACTAATGTGTAAAGGACCACATTGCCTCTGCCTCCAAGGAGAGAACTTTAGAAATGCTCCATGATTTACTGATGCTATTCCTTAAATATCTCTGAGTGAGACAAGGCCAAATAATATTCACAAAGCAAGATAGATAAAGAGCAAACTTGGCTTCTAAGAATGTAATAAATTAACAGTGTCCAGTTGGTCAGCCATCCAGCAGACCACTTGACAAAACTGATTGGCCTTTTTTGCATACCATATTAACCTTTAACATTGCTGTTCTGTTTTCTTTACTACGCTGCACTGAGCAGATTATCAACAGCCCGTTTATCTGAAGATACCTCTATCTGTCTCTACAGTCTGGGCTACCAGACTTGTTAATTTTGTTTGCTTGCATTACAGTAATATACTATGGAAAAAACCTCAGGATTCATTATCTCTTAAACTGCTACATTTAGTACAGCTAAATTAACCAATGCACTATACTTTCCACTGCAATGGGAACTGTGCCTATTTTGTCCACTACTCTATATCTTCAGGGCCTTACAGGTGCCAAATAAGTATGTGTGGAATTAAACTGAATTTTACAAACCACCTTCCTTTATCTACAATTGCCAAAAACTTCAAAAGACCATGTAATTTCTAGAATTAGGAGTTTAAAATCATGGTTATTTTTATGTCTCAAAGTCACTGACTGGTCATAATTTACTACTAGTGCTAAATATTATAAAAACCTCAAATAATTGACCTGATATTGCACATTACCTTTTTTAAAAATTATTTGAGATTTTTTACTCTTTTTTTATCACTCCTGGAAAATACAGTGCCTTTCATGTTTCAAAACCTGTGCATGTCAGCAATAAATTATATAACTATTTCCCACAATAAAATAAAAGTCGATTTTTAAAGCTATGTAATTTCTTGACTTTTAAGGTATTTTTCTAAGGAAATAAAACTTGAAAAATTCACTTTTGTTGCATGTTTTTGAAAATATTGTTGAATTGTGTTGTGCAAAGGATTTAGACAGTATGCCCCCACTCTCTGTTCTCTGTAAAGGGCAAATAATTGTAGACACAATAGGTCTATGGCCAAGATCGTTATCACTGCTTTTTCTGTGATCAAAAATTTTTCACTCTACTTAGTAATTGTTGGGTTGGGGTTTTTTGTGTTTGTTTATTTGTTTTAAGGTGGACTTAGCATATATACAACAGGAATATCCACTGTGTGAAAATGTAAATATAACCGATGTACTGAGAATAAACAAAACTTGGTTTTAAACTTCCTCCTTGGGCAGACTTGAAAAATCTAGCCTCTCACTTGTGTCTAGTGGAATCACATTTTCTAAGTGATGTTCTTTGTTCCTGCAAGGGTGAATTGTATGAGTTTTTATATCTGTTCCTTGGGGGATTATATTTGTATGTATATCATTATAAAATATTGAAATAAAAAGACCCTAAGAGTGACCCTTCCCCATCTCTTTTTTGCTCCATCTTAATATAGCTAGGTTGTTGGAGGAGAAGGCTCCCTGAGGGCAGGTGTTGGTTGGCCTGTGTTATTTTAATTAGGTCTGCTTCCCACCAGCCCAGCCAGGCGTCCTTTCTTCCCGTCGGAATTCACAGGGTTACCAGACAAAATATAAGACGATCCAGTTAAATTTGAGTATCAGATGAACAATGAATAGTTTTTTAGGGTATGTACTATAGTAAAAAATTATTTGTTGTGTATCTGAAATTCACGTCAACCTTGGCATCCTGTATTTCTGTTGGCCTATCTGGCAATCTCATTTTTTAAGGGACTGGGGTTTTGGAAAATAACATTGGAGGAAACTGCTGGATTTAACTGGAGAAAGCTCACATAACTGATCCAGAGATGAAGTCCTTGTCCCAAGGTTAGGAGGCAGTTTTGGAAGCTGCTTGTTATAGTTTACAAAGAAAAGGACGAGGGTTGCTGCCAGTATTATGTTGAGGTTAATAAAGATTCAGAACATGAAGATATCCTGCAGCATGGATGAAGACTGCTATATTTCCGTGGCTCCAGGACTCCCATCCCAAATGACACATGGGAGGAGGGAGCAATTTTTGGTTGGTTTTATGAACGTCAAAGCAAACAGTAAGCCCTTACCTAAAGAGTAGATGTTTCAAATTATTTTTCCAGACGGTTAAATCTTTACTACTAAAAATATTTTTATATTTTCCTGTTTATTCTTATCCAGTTATTATCCTATGCAGCAAGGCTAATTGAGACACCTGAGGAAACTAAGGCCTCAAGGGGATAACTTGCCCAAGAAATACCGAGGAAGCAGTAGAGCCACGACTGTTTGCCTTCACTAACCCTGAGGCAGGCAGCACTTTCCAAGCTTGTTAGGCAACAAACCCTTCCATGAAACTCACTCAAAATCCCATATATGGAATAGAGAAAAGCAGGATTCCTCAGTAAAGCCGTGTGGACCTACAGTCCTGTTCCAGGAATTCTCTGAGGTAGCCCCTGAGCAGTGTGAAAATAATTACCTTCATTACTTATTTTTTTCTAACTTCTTATATTTCATTTTAACAGTCCTCAAATTCACTGCATGTGTCGCTTCATGCCTCGGTTTGGGGCAACACCACACTTCCAATTTGCTATAATTTAGAAAAACAATGATATCATTTATTAAAATGGTGAAAATAAATGCTAAATGAGAGGCAAATGAACTTTCATTGGAGTATTGAAAATGAACTTATTGCAAGGACTTTGTGCTAAATATGCCTGTCCTATGACTTTTATCACTTTCTTGTTAGTAGATCATTGATCATTGCTGATTGACGTGATTTCTGAAACTATGAGTTATATGCAGAAAAAGCCTTCTTCAAGCTCATATCAAAAATGCTTTGAGTGAACTAAACAGTTCTATTAAGATTACCCCTGTGCCCTCTAAATAGTCTCTTTGTCCAATCATATTTTTTGGTGCCCAACCCATGCCCACCCTTCTATACTCTCCACCCTACACTGGGGCTAGAAGCTTCTAGCTACATTACCCAGAGCCCTTTGCTAGCAGAGTCCCATTGCATTCCACCAGTGGGATACAATTAGAAGGTGCGTAAAAGTTAATAGCCATTCTGCCCTAGGCAGTGGCATAGGTGGGTGTATAGCACTTGGGTTCCCGTTCACCAGCTATGGTAAGTACTGCAATTCGAGCAGCCCCGGTTGGCGTGGCAGTGTGGCCTCCTGTGGGCCCTGCTTGGGGACAGTTGTGGTCCAGCATTGTCAGTGGTGAGTGCAGGTTCACAGGCTCTCGACAACACCTCTTCTGCTTTTCTGGCCTTGGGGTGGTGGTTTCTTCCCAGAGCTACGTGGTAGTGATACTTCTTCCTTTTACTTCTCCATCATTTCCAACATTTTTGCAGCCAAATCCTCACATTTAATCCCCTCTGATTAAAAATACT
Source organism: Dasypus novemcinctus (assembly GCF_030445035.2). Taxonomy (NCBI): domain Eukaryota; kingdom Metazoa; phylum Chordata; class Mammalia; order Cingulata; family Dasypodidae; genus Dasypus; species Dasypus novemcinctus. The sequence continues at coordinate 47,156,469 of NC_080688.1, forward strand.
TAGTCTTTTCTTGCTTCTGACTGAACACTACCCTGTACACCACTTCAACAATTATGTCATCATTTATCAGTCACTTTTCAGTGTTCAGTGTGGTCTACACCATAATCAGGACTTTTCCCTTTTTAATTATTTGAACTGACAAACTTGGTTGTGCTGTAGCTTGCACACAAAGACATGAAGTAATAAAGGGAAAAAGTGAAAACGGTGTTTATAACAATCACAATGTAAGTTCAATTCTAGTAATCACCAGACTTTGAGAAGGGTTTAAGGGGTCTTTATACCAAAAAAAGTAAAGTGGTTTTAATGCATAATGGAAACTATTTGCAAAGGCTCAAAATCTCTTCTGTTTCTTTTAGTCTCTATATTCTTGCTGGATGCGTTGTCAGAGATTTCACTTAATAAAGATTTGTTTTATCAGTCTGTCCTTTTACCCAAGGCTGTGCATTAGGTGTAAGCCCAATGTCCTGCTTCCCCCTGATCTAGACCTTTATGCTTCCTCTGCAGAAGTTTCACACTCCCTCTGGAGTTAGACCCCTCTGGAGTAATCTGGAGCCCTGCCGCTCCAAGGACCATTCCTACCACTGCCCCAGTTTTATATAGACTCTTTATCAGAGAAGAACACTGGGTTGAGGAGGGAAAAACAGCCCTTATGAAAGGAGAGAAATGTACAAAATACAGTTATAAATGCTTCCACACATACCCCTGCTAAGTGAAGCCCAAGTGGAGTTGGCTTACCAGTAAACTATAAGTACACTTACCTAGTAATAATGCCCACGTTTCTCCACTTAGCAATCTTCTGGAATACAGAAATAAGATGGATTCAGAGAAGGCATTGCCATCCCAGGATCCTCAGGATGGAGTGATAAAATATGGATTAGAGTGGACTTACTGGTATTCTACTATAGAATTATTGTGACTCTAGTAATGGAAGAAATTATATCATCGATGTGGAGACAGTGGCCACGGGAGTTGCTGAGGCAGGGAGAGGGAAAAGAGGTGTGACATTAGGGCATTTTGGGGACTCAGAGTTGTCCTGAATGGTATTGCAGGGACAGATACAGGACATTATATATCCTGCCATCACCCACCGAATAGACTGGGGGAGAGTGTAAACTACAATGTAAACTATAATCCATGTGGTGTAGCAGTGCTCCAAACTGTATTCATCAAACACAGTGGTGAAAGAAGTTGATATGGGAGGAGCAGGGGACATTGGGAATGGGGTCTATGGGAATGCTTGTATTTTTTAATGTAACATTTTGTGTGATCTATGTATCTTTTTTTTAAAAAAAAAAGAGAAAAATGATTTAAAAATAAATAAATAATAAACTCTCCAAAAACCATTGGAGAGTAAATATGACTGTTATATACTTCCTGACCACAAGATGGCTCTATGCATGCAGTCAAAGAGGCCAAATCAATTATTAATAGTATCAAGGCTAGGAAGGAAAATTATTAAATAATTCAGTAAGTTCTTAGGCAATGCAAGCTCACAAAGGGGTACCTAACTGCGGCCCTCCTGGATAAAGTGTGACATGCTTCAGGGCTGTCCGGAAAACGAGGCCCAGATTATGAAAGTCTAACAAAACCTGTATCTTTCCTTCGGTGGTAAACAACAAAATGTCTTTCTGATGGTTCATTTTCAGTTCTGTCCAAAATGCTGCACAATGGAGGGAATGATTGGCCGGTGGACTTAGAAACAGCACACTCAGGCTGGTGTGGGCTAATTTTAAGAACAGATATTGACTTTCTTTATAAAACTAGATTTAATTAACTTTCCTTGAGTTTCCACTATGTGCAGAGCACTCTTTAGTGATGTAAAGTTTATTCAAAAATGAGTAAGACCCAGCCCTGGCCCTCCAGCCCCTCACAGTTTAGTGGAGGCAGAAGCTACAAACCCATGACTCAGAGAACCAGGACAGCCTGCGACAAATGAGGTGTCAAAGGATAAAAGAAAGCATCAAGGTTTACTGGAGAGAGTAAAATTCTCTGTGAGGCCTGGGGTGAAGGAAAAGCTGGAGCAGAAGCCAGGGCACGGGTGAGTGTGGCGAGGGTTTGGGGAGTGAGACTGGTGGACCAGCAGGAGATATGGGTGCGAGGAGTACGCAGCCCCCAGGGGAAGGCTGGGAATGGCAGGCTGCGGCAGTGGGACTGCACTCTCCCATGCACTAGGGAGCCATGGACACTTGGTGAGAAGGACAAGCTGGTTTTAGAAAGAAGCCTCAGCCTGTGCTGCGGAGAGGGCTTGGAGGTGGGAGATGGAGACTCTGAAGGGAGAGGATGAGAGCAAGTTGAAGATAACTCTGACCAATGTGAAAGTTAAATAGCAACCCCTCTTTTTCTCTCTCTGACTTTCATTGATTTTTCCATGTATTCTCAGTGGCTTTTATCTTGCCGTAAAGTAAATTTTTAATGTTGTGTCAACAAAGTCACGGAACCAAGAGAGAGACAAGATATGATTATGGAAAAACATTTTCCCTAAACAAATTGGATGGCAGCATTTGACAAAAGATTTTTTCCTTGACCTGTAAATTTATTTATGTACCAGTCTTACAAAGTATGCGTCTGCTAAGTTTTGACACATGTATACACCTGGATAACCCAAACCCCTTTCAAGATGTCAAAATTACCATCACCCCAGAAAATTCCCTCCTGCCTCTTCCTGGTCAGCCCTCACCCCATCCTCCAGAGGCCACAATTTTCCAGACTTGTTTTGTTTAGGCTTTCTTGGAACTTCCTGACAGAGGGGTGCTTAACCCAAGGGTAACCATCTATAGCCAAGAGATAAACTGGTCCAAATATCTGCCCACAATGGGATGGTGAATAACTGGTCCAATTATTTTCTTTCTATGAGACTTGGAAACAGAGACACAGGAAAGTTATGGCTTGAATCTGACACATGATAATGGTAATAATCATCACAATATCTAGTGGGGACTTTTGATGGCCAGGCACTATGCTAAGCATTTCTCATACTGTTATCTGAGTTTATTCTTACAACAATCCTAGAGATAAATTCTATTATTTCCCCCCATTTTATGGATGAGGGAGCAGAAGGATAGAACGTTTAGCAACACAAAAAGCCACCTTATGGATCTCGAGCCTTCTGCATCATCTGACATTTAGCCCTTGCTAAAGTAAGTGTGACAGCACCTCGGAAAACCTATTATTGCCTCTTTCAATCTTTGGATTTGTTGGGACAGAAGGGGTCTCTTTAAAAGCAGTTCAAGAGCCAAAGACATGTAAGAGTTTGGATTTTTTTCCCCTCTCAAATACCATAAACTATTTTTCATCAGTACAAACAAAATCACAGGGCAGAAATTTCCATGCACCTCTGATCACCTAATCTTCTTTAGCTATCACTTAGCAACGGGGATAACAAATGGAGGTTGGCAAAGCCAAGCTGATTAGCATTCTTTCTTTAATCAGAAGATCATAGTTATCACAAGGTACAACCAACAGCCCTCTGGCTTACAGGGAATTTAAAGGCCAGGCAAAGTTGTTCTTTTTTTGTCCTTCAGAACAAATCTACTTTTTTTTGTTTATTTGATTTATAAAACTCATCTGGTCTTTGAAAGGCAAGGCCCATTAGAGAGCAGGCTCTGGACAGTGGGAGGGTCCTTCAGCAGGCTCTGTCTCTGAATCAATGAGACACCTTGAACCCATGACGCCGCCCTTGCAGTTCTCCACATGCACAGAATTCCACAGCAGCCTGTGATAATGAAGATTATCTGTGAAATGCTTTGAAGTCTACAAAAAATTGATACCAAAAAAAAAAAAATTGTCAAGGCTGACTTTCAGCAGTGGAGAAAACAACAGTAATGCGTTGCAGGAAGTGAGGAAACCACATTTACAGGCTCAGAGAGTTAACACAAGCCTCGGAAGGTCAGCTTGCTCCTATTAGGAGGCACTACCCCAACAATGAAGCTGGGAGAGGGAGGCCACTGTTTCCCTTGGTAATCCACTCCTGGGATTCACAGCTCTATATCAGGAAGTTCTTCCTTATGTCTCACTGGAATCCCTCACGCTGTTTCAAGCTAATCTCTTCTTGTACTTTTCATAACAGGTACACTAGTTTTTCTTAAGATTTTTCCAGTATTTTATTTACTAGATTTGCATAACAAATTCACCTGGCTCTTTCTCTTCTCCAGGTTAAATTCCCTCCCCACCCCCACCCTCACCCTGAGATGTCTTCCCCATCGGTCTGCTCATTGTCTGTCTGTTTCTTCTTTAGGAGGCACCAGGAACCAAACCCGGGACCTCCCATGTGGGAGGCAGACACCCAAGTATTTGAGCCACATCTGCTCCCTGCTCATTTGTTTTGGGTTTTTTTCCTCGCTGTCTGCTCATTTTTGCTCTAGTTTGCTCACTGTTTGTCTACTTTAGGAGGCACCAGGAAACAAACCTGTGGGAGGCAGGCACCCAACTGCCTGAGCCATATCTGCTCTAGGTTAAATTTTGTGAATCACTCATTAGAAAGTCTGAACTGGCTCTAGGTCAAGTCCTGGACATGGAAAGAGCATTAAGACATGTCTTTGCCTGCAGGGAGCTTAGTTTCATGGTTGTGAGGGAGATATTTATAGAAGAAAAATGGTAGGAGAACGGCTGTGTTAGGCTTGCGGAGGGCTGGTTCTATGTATAACTGACACTCTCCATACACTGTTTCACACAGTCTTTACAACATCCCAGAGATGCAGGTGCTGCCTTTCCTTTCTTAAAAAGGAGGAAACGAGAGGTAAGTCCATAACTTGCTCTCGGTCACACTACTAGAGGGTGGTAAAGCTGGAATTTGAAGGTGAACCTGTCCAACTCTGGCCCATGTCTTTCCACTGCACCACACTACCTCATCGGCTCAAGAGAGAACATAGCTCACTTGAGAAGCGGGAGGCCTGGAAATCCTGGGGACAACTTAACCATAGGACATTGCTGCCTAAAGATATTTTTATTGTGAGAACAGAGCAGGGCAAATTCTGCTAATGAAAGAGAGAAATCCCAGAGGTAAATAGAGTTTACAAACATCCAAAAAGGTTTGCAGCCACCATGAGAGCCCAGCAAGACAGTGCTGAATGAAAGTCTGTCCCATCTTTTTGAGAAGAGGAGAGTTTCCTGAGAGCCTCTCGCCCCTGCATGCCTGCTGATGCAGCAGCCCCAGCCCAAGAGCTAAGAGGAAGCCATGATAAGACCAATCTTCCTGAGCTCCAACAGCAGGGCACGTTCCCTTGTGTGTATGCATCATTTCCCTTCTATTCCCTGACTTTCACTCACCCAGCTTGGACCCCTGCAGTCTGCCTAAGATTTGAAACTGCAGTGATTACACATTCAAGTCCAGATTAGCCTTCCTAAAAGGGTTCAACCGTTGCTGAAAACCCCAACCTCATTTGCACGCTTTTTAAAAATACTGCTTTCACAGAAAGTGCCAGCCCTAGACTGATGGAACAAGTACATATAAAGTTGCTGGCTTTGAATGTCAGATCTCAGCCAAGGAGCCAACCGAACATGGTGTACCTGTGCCCCAAAGATGCCCCACTAGCTCCCACATCCACACTAGCAAACAGCTCCCACATCCATTCCTCTTCTAGACAGTCATGGGGCAGTGTGTGTGGTCCTAGAGGAAGCCATGTGCCCCTTCTGGGCTGCAGGGGTCTGGGCGAGGGCAACAGGTAAAATGTCCCACCCCACCGGTGAGCCCAGGGCAGAGCCTGGCTGATTCTTCTAAAAGTTTGGATCTGAATCTCTGACACAGCTCCAAAAGCTGTTCCATCAGCATCCAGCACAATAACTGCGTGGCAAAGCCAGGAAGTATCTAGCAGGAGAGAGTCTGGATGGATTTCCAGAGCAATTTTTCTTGGGGGTCCTAAAACCTTAACTCTGGCCCCCCGCCCCCATCCCAGGGTGTCACTTTGATGTGGTCTCCCAAAAGGCAAGAGTACATAGTGCCTGACTCTAGACTGTTCTTGTGGAAAAGCTACCAGCTCTATGTTCCTCCCCCTTCTCAGCTGGCAGCACCAGCAAGCACAAAACAGAGACAACAAGTAGAAGATGGGAGAGAGAAGATGGAAAAGGAAGGGGAACGGGGGGGAGAAAGTAACGAAAATGAAGACCAGGTCTAGAGAGGCAAGATTCCTGAATGTGTCAGCAATAGAACTCCCATCTTTCTTTTCTCTCCTTCCTTTCTGGACCTTTAAATCTTCTATTTTATTCTAGGTACCACTAAAAAACTCTCCTCCATAAAGCCTTCTTCCATGCCTCAGCCCAACATTGATATATATCTCAATTTTCCAAGCATATGGGCAATTATAGTCCAAACTATCCACCAAGCACTTTATTACATGCATCTCGTGTCAAATGTATAAACATGGTTCCTAACACACTCTGCCAGCAAGAGGTTCCAGTTGCTTGAAGTTAAGGTGACACTTGAAATTTCCCTTGCAGTCAAGAGTTATACTGAGCCTCACTCTTAAGATATGCCTTGTCTCACTGATTGAACTGCTTTCCTGGGAACACACTGACCATGAAGGCACTGGCAGAAGGACCCTAGAGAGACCCCCCTACAGAATCAAGGGAATAAAATACTCTTGTTCCCACTTGTGACCCTTCAGCACCTGAGGGGCCAAGGGGATATGGCAAAGGATCTTTCAATCCTTGGCTCAAGCACTGAAATTGGTTGAATAAATAATACATTTCATTCAGAAAGAGTTTCCTATTTTCCAAACACATACACATTTGATGTACAAAGTGCAAAATCATTTCAAGGCATTGTTGACATTTTATTGTATTTGTTCTATATTTTGAAGTAGGTAGATATTAGAAGTCCAAATCCAAGAAATGTTTTGACATTAAAAAAGAATCTTGGGGGGAGGGACAAGATGGTGGCAGAGTAAGGAGATCCAAGAGTCAGCTCTTGCTACAGGGCAGTTAGTAATCACCTGGATGAAAGCACCTGTTTCAGGTGCCCAGGAGACCAGAAGACCATCCTGCAACATCCTTGAAAGAATGGAAGGAGGAGACTGCCCATCTGCAGTGAAATTGCATGAGTAGAACACTCCACACTGCAGAGGCTGGTGCCTATCCTTCACTGGTAGTACAAGCCACCTTGGGAGCTATCTTATGGCTGGAGTTGGTAGCTCCATTTCCCAAAAATGGGGAAGGAAGAGATGACCAGGCACCAATTTCAGCTACTGATTAAAAAATTTGGCTGGCTAAAGTATGATCCTAAGAACAGTCAAAGTTTGAACCTGTCCAAGTTGGTAAGAGGTTGATAGCTGCCATTTTTAACTCTACCCCTGGCATGAGGGAAAGCAGGGCTGATTGAAAATTACAGTGAAGGTATGGATCAGCTTCTTTGGCCCAGTCAAAGGAATAAGATAAGTCTCCATATGACCTAAAGGAGTTGAGACAACTAATGATGGATGTTCAATCAAACATCCTTAATTAATTCAATGAGCTGGCTATAGAGATTAAGGATATTAAGAAGACACTGGGTAAGAACAAAGAAGAATTTGAAAGCATACATAGAAAAACAGCAGATCTTATGGGAATGAAGATGCAATAAATGAAATTAAAATACACTGGAAACATATAACAGCAGATTTGAGAAGGCAGAAAAAACGGTCAGTGAGCTTGAAGACATGGCTTCTGAAAGTGAACATACAAAAAAAAAAAAAACCCAGATAAATAGAAGAATGGAAAAAAATTGAAGAGTGTTTCAGAGAACTAAATGATAGCAAGAGACATGCAAACATTCGTGTCATGGGGATCCCAGAAGGAGAAGAGAAGGGACAGGGGGCAGAAGGAATATTTGAAGAAATAATGGTTGAAAAACTTCCCAATCCTATCGAAGGGCATAGATATCCCTTTGTGCCAAGAAACACAAAGTACTCCCATCAGAATAAATCCAAATAGGCCTACTTTGAGAGACTTACTAATCAGAACGTCAAATGCCAAAGACAAAGAGAGAATTCTAAGAGAAGCAAGAGAAGAGGGACGCATCACATACCAGGGATACCCAGTAAGATTAAATGCTGATTTCAATCAGAAACCATGGAGGCAAGAAGGCAGTGGTATGGTATATTCAAGATACTGCAAGAGAAAAACCACCAGCCAAGAATCTTATATCTGACAAGATTATCTTTCAAAAATGAGGGCAAATTTAGAATATTCATAGATAAACAGAAACTGAGAGAGTTTGTACCCAAGAGACAAGCTTTGCTGGAAATACTGAAGAGCATGCTATGGCCTGAAAAAGAAAAGACAGGAGAGAGAGGCTTGGAAGGGAGTCTAGAAGTGAAGATAGTATCAGTAAAAGTAACTAAAAGTATAAAAAGAGCAGTGCAATTAAAATATGACAGATAAAACACAAAGATTAAAATGGGTGAAATAAGAACTGCCTTTACAGTAATAATATTGACTACTAATAGATTAAACTCCCCAATTAAAAGACACAGACAGGCAGAATGGATAAGAAAATATGAGACATCTATATGCTGTCTACAAAATGCTCGCCTTAGACCTAAGGATACCAATAGATTGAAAGTGAAAGGCAGGAAAAAAGATATTCCACACATGCAGTAACAAACAAAAAAAAGCTGGAGTAGCTATAGTTATATTGGATGAAATGGAGTTTAAAAGCAAAACTGTTATTAGAGACAAAGAAGGGCATTATATATTTTAAAAAGTGGCATGTGTTGGCTGATGCAAAATACCAGAAATCAGTTTTAATAAATGGTGTTTACTTGGGGTAGAAGCTTACAGATACCAGGCCATAAAGCATAAGTTTCCCTCACCAGAGACTACAGCCATGTGTTGGAGCAAGATGGCTGCCGACATCTGCCAGCGTTCAGGCTCCCTGGGTTTCTCTATTCCTGGGGCTCTTTTCTCTTTGGGCTCAACTGCTCTGTTTTCTCCCCAAGACCAGCTGTAAAATACAAGGTGAACTTCTTGTGTTTAATGGAGACTTCTCTCCTACCTCATGTATCTGCTTCTCTGTGTGTTTACTTCCCAGGCTCAAGGATCAAAACTCCCACTCTCTTCTCTGCTGTGTGGTTTCCCTTGTGAGTCTCCACCCACCAAGGGGGTGGGCAGGGATTCAGTGTCCTACTGATGTGGCTCAGTCAAAGCCTTAATCATTATTTAATCAACTAAAAGTGAAACCTCTGAATCTAATATATAATATGCCCAGAGGAAAAAACCATTTCAAAAACATAATCCAATATCTATTTCTGGAATTCAAAAAAAAAATACCAAATTTCTACAGGGAAATTAACCAGGAAGAAATAACAATCATAAATGTATATGCACCTCATAGGATGCCCCAAAGTACATGAGGCAAACACTGGCAAAACTCAAAGAAGAAATAGATATCTCCACCATAATAGTTGGAGACTTCAATACACCACTCTCAGCATTAGATAGAACACCTGGGCAGAGGATCAATAAAGAAACAGAGGAAAGCGGTTGTGGCTCAACTGATAGAATAGAGCATCCACCTACCATATGGAGGGTCCAGGGTTCAATACCCAGGGCCTCCTGACCTGAGTGGTGAGCTGACCCATGAGCAGTGCTGCTGCATGCAAGGAGTGCCGTGCCATGCAGGGGTGTCCCCCGCATAGGGGAACCTCACGTGCAACGAGTACGCCCCTCAGGGAGAGCCGCCTCATGTGGAAAAAGGGCAGCCTGCCCAGGAGTGGTGCCGCACACATGGAGAGCTGACACAGCAAGATGACACAATAAAAAAGTGACACAGTTTCCCAGTCCCGCATACAGGAATGCAAGTGGACACAGAAGAACACACAGCAAATGGATACAAAGAGCAGACAACAGGGATGAAGGGGAGAGAAATAAATAAGCTTTGTGAAAAAAAATAAAACAGAGAACTTGAAAAATATGATAAATGGACTAAACTAATAGAAATACATAAAACATTGCACCTTTAAAAAGCAGGATACATATTCTTTTCAAGTGCTCATGGATCTTTCTCCAGGATAGACAAGATATTTGATCACAAAGCAGATCTCAATAAATTCAGCAAGATTGAAATTATACAAAGCACTTTCTCTGATCATAATGGAATAAAGCTGGAAATCAGAAACAGGTGGAAAAATAAAAAATTCAAATATATGGAGTTAAAATAACACACTATTAAATAATCAATGGGTTAAAGAAGAAATTGAGAGAGAAATCAATAAATATCAAGAAATGAGAACACAACATATCAGAACCTATGGAATACAGTGAAGGCAATGCTAAGAGGGAAATTTACAGCCCTCAATGCTTACATTAAAAAAAGAAGAAAGAGCTAAAGTCAATGACTTAATGACACAGCTAGAAGAACTAGAAAAAGAACAGCAAACTATTCCCAAAACAAGTAGAAGGAAATAACAAAGATTAGAGCAGAAATAAACAAATAGAGAACAACAACAACAACAAACCACAATAGAATTTAAAAAAAACAAAAGTTAGTTTTTCGAGAAGATTAACAATATTGACAAACCCTTAGCTATGAATAAATTGACAATGAAAAAAAGGGAGAAGATGCAAACAAAGAAAATAAAAAATGTAAACAGGGACATTACTACTAACCACACAGAAATAAAAGAGATAATAAGAGGATACTATGAACAACTGTACACCAGCAAATTAGACAATGTAGATGAAATGGAAAATTTTCTAGAAATGTAGAAACCTACACTGACCTTAGAAGAAATAGAAGACCTCAACAAACCAATCGTAAGAGGGTGAAACAGTCATCAAACAACTCCCAAAATGGAAAACCCAGGCCACACAGATGAGTTCTACCAAGCATTCAAGGAAATTTAATACCAATCTTACCAAACTCTTCCAAAAAGTTGAACAAGAAGGAATGGTACCAAACTCATTCTATGAAGCCAACATCACCCTAATATCAAAGCCAGATAAAGATATTACAAAAAAAGAAAATTACAGACCCATTTCCCTAATGAATACAGATGCAAAAATCCTCAAAAAATACTTGCTCATCGAATCCAACAACACATTAAAAGAATTATTCCATGCTCAAGTGGGTTTTATACCAGGGATTGCAAGGATGGCTCAACACAAGAAAATCAATCAGCCTAATACACCACTGTGGCAGTTTGATATTATTTATGAATTCCAAAAAGAGATAATGTAAACTGATCTGTTCTTCTGGGCATAACACCCTTTGATTGATTTAAATTCAAAGGCTTTATGTTTCCTTGATTAAATCAAGATTAGGGCTCTGATTTGACCATATCATTAGGATATGCAGAGTTGAGTCCTGCCCCCTTGGTGGGCTACACAAATGGACAATCAAGGAAACACACAGAAGAAGATACACAGAGGAATAAAGAGAGCTCCACAGACATGGAGGAGAAGAGAACTTATCAGCTTTGATCCTGTGGCCCTGGGAAGAGAGATGAGCCATTTGCCTGATAGTTTATGGCTAGTCTCAAGAAGAGGCCAGAGCAGCTAAGGCCAGAAAGAAGCGAGCCCTCGAGCCTATAGCTGAGATCAGAAGAAGCCGGGTGCAAGGAGCCTTAAGTGGAAGGCTGAACCCTCACAGATATCAGCACCATCTTGCTTTAACATGTGGCAAAAGACTTGGGTGAGGAAGTGCTTCTTATGGTACCTTGGGTTGGCTCTTTAGGATCTTGTAACTGTAAGCTTTTGCCCCAAATAAATACCCTTTATAAATGCACAGATTTATGGAACTTTGCATCAGTGCCCCTTTGGCTGACTAATACAATCACATTAATAAATCAAAGAAGAAAAATCACATGATCCTATTGATGCAAAAATGGCAAATGACAAAATACAGCATCTTTTCTTGATAAAAATACTACAAAGATAGGAAGTAAAGGAAATTTCCGCAACATAATAAAGGTCATATATTAAAAATCCATAGCTAACATTGTACTAAATGGTGAAAGACTGAAAACTTTCCCACTGAGATCAGGAACAAGAAAAGGATGTCTACTGTCAAACACTGTTGTTCAATATAGGTTCTAGCTACAGCAATCAGGTAAGAAAAAGAAATAAAAGGCATCCAAATTGGAAAGAAAGAAGTAAAACTTTCACTATTCGTAGATGGTATGATCCTATACCTAGAAAGTCCCGAAAAATCTACAACAAAACTGCTAGAGCTAATAAACAATTTCAGCAGAGTGGCAGATACAAGATTAACATGCAAAAATCAGCAGTGTTTCTATACACTAGTAACATGCAACCTGAGGAGGAAGTCAGGAAAAATTCCATTTACAATAGCAACCAAAATAATCAAATATTTAGGGATAAACTTAACCAAAGATAGAAAGCACTTATACAGAAAATGACAATGCATTGCTAAAATAAAATTTAAAAGACTTAAATAAATGGAAGGACATTCAGTGTTCATGGATTGGAGGACTAAATATCATTAAGATGTCAATTGTACCCAAATTGATATACAGATTAAGTGTAATCTTGATAAAAATTTCACCAGCATTTTTAAAAAACAAATGGAGAACACAATAATCAAATTCATTTGGAAGGGTAAGCGACCCTGAATAGCCAGGAACATCTTATAAAGGAAGAACAAAGTTGGAGGACTCTCACATCTGGACTTTATCATATTACCTAGCCACATTAATAAAAACAGCATGATAATGGCATAAAGATAGACACAAAGACCCATGGAAACAAGCTGATAGTTCAGAAACAGCCCCTTATATCTATGGTTAAGTGATTTTTTTCAAGGCTGTCAAACCCAGCCACCTGGGAAAGAACAGTCTGTTAACAAATGGTGCTTGGAGAACTTGCTATCCATAGCCAAAAGAAAGAAAGAGGATCAGTATCTCACACCTTATGCAAAAATGAACTCAAAATGAATCAAAAACCAAACTATAAAATCTATAGCCATAAAGCTCCTAGAATAAAATGTAGGGAATCATCTTCAATACTTGGAGATAGGTAGTAGATTCTTAAACCTTATACCTAAAGCACAAGCAACAAAAGAAAACAAGGATAAATGAGACCTCCTCAAACTTAACCACTTTCATGATTCAAAGGACTTTGCCAAGAAGGTGAAAAGGCGGCCCACTCAATGAAAGAAAATATTTGGAAACCACATATCTGATAAGGGTTTGGTTTGCATTCTATATAAAGAGATCATAAAACACCACAGTAAAAGAACAAGCGATCAATTTTAAAAAGACTTAAACAGACATTTCTCCAAAGAGGAAATACAAATAGCCAAAAAGCACATGAAAAATATGCAATATCCATATTAGGAAAATGCAAATTAAGAAAAATGACAAAGAGATCATCTCACACAGCATAGAATGGCCATTAAAAAAACAGTGCTGGAGAGGATGTGGAGAAATAAGCACTCTCCTTCGCTGTTGGGTGGATTATAAAAGGTGTAGCCTCTGTGTAAGACAGTTTGGCAGTTCCTCAGGAAGTTAAATATAGAACTGCCATATGATACAGCAATTCCTCTTCTAGGAATACATCCAGAAAAACTGAAAATGGTGATACAAACAGACATTAGCACAGCCATATTCATAGCAGCATTATTCACATTGCCCAAGGATGGAAACCACCTGAGTGTCCAACAAGTTAGGAATGGATAAACAAAATGTGGTATATACATACGATGGACTACTATGCTGCTGTAAGAAGAAGTGAAATTGGGACACATACGAGAACACAGATAAATTTTGATGACATTATGCTAAGTGAAATAAGCTAGATACAAAAGGACAAATATCACAAGGTCTCACTAATATGAACTAAATACGATGGCTAAAAGCATGGAGTTAAAACATAGAGTATAGGTATTAGGAGATAAGAGGAAGGCTTAATGTGTGGACTCTGAAATTAGCAAAATCTCTGTTTGGATCTGGCTTTGCTGGACAGCAAATGTGTGGAAATGGACAGAGTTAATGGTAAAACATTAAAATGAGTAGAACTAACACAGCTGGTTTATAAATCAGATTGTGCTGAAAAGGGTAGTCTAGGGATGTAATTGTCAATTGAAAGAAAGGTAGAGAATAATACAGGGTCTGAATAGCAAAGTAAACCCAGAGATGGATGAGAATTGTGGTTAATACAAGAATGTCCTTCTATGAACTAGAACAAATGTACATCACTTTTGCAAGGTGGTAAGAATGTGGAGAAGCATGCAGAAAATGCAGTTAATATAACCTAAGGACTATTAGTTAACAGCAATGCTGTAATATTTTTGTATCTATGCCAAAGATGTACTGTGTTAATAATAGGGGGGTAAGTATGGAAAAAAATATACCAAATGTATGCTATGGACCATAGTTAGTGGTAATAATCTGACAATATTATATCATAATCTGTAATAAATGTTCCACAACAATGTAGTGTGTTGGTGGAGGGGTGCTGTATGGGAATCCCACACAGGTGTATGATTGTTTTGTAAGTTCACAGTCTTTCTAATAAAAATATATTTAGAAAAAGAAAAAAAAAAGAATCTCTACATCATGTTAGAAAATGTTGGAACCACAGATCCATATACCAAACACCGAGGTCTCCTCCATATCCACATAGCTGGGTGGTATGCTGCTCACCGCAGCCCAGCTCCAGCTGTCCCCAGTCTGCTGCAGAATAGTTAGTTCATTTGTGCTGAGTTTATTGGGTCTGCCAAAGAGGAGCCTCTGAATTCATAGAAGCTCAAAGCCTAGGCCAAAGTTTAAGAGCTACTGATACTACTGTCACCCTTAATCTACTTGCTGTGAGTTACAATAAAAAGAAATCTAGATTACTGTTTAAAGAGTTAGCTCTATTTTAGCTTAAAATAAACAACAAGGCCCAGCTCCCATCCTTTTCCCTCCCCAACCTGGATTCTTCAGAGTCCCATCCTAGATTCTTCAGTGGCTCAGAAGACGAGACCAGCAAGCTTCATCACATTTCCCAGCCCTGGTAATTTACAGAAATACCAGGGCTCCTTTTCCCTCCTTGCCCCAGTTCTCCACCTTTATTTTTACAAACTATCTGGCATGATAGTCATTTGCCATAGTGAGCCCCACTGAGATAAATGACATTGCTGGAATGCACCATCATTCCTTACATTTCTCCCTGTTTCATAATCCAAGGGGAATGAAAAGGTAGCTGACGAATATTCAAATTCAGTCAGCATTTAAGTATTTTGTTTTGACAGTGTTTGCATTCAGGGCAAAACTGAAATGGGCCTTAAAAACTGAGTCATGATAAAGAAGTGATTGCTACTCAGAAAGCTGGTGCCTGGGACCAGAGAACTGTGGGCTTGCAGATTCCTCTCCAGAGCATCAGCAACAAACAGAGGCAAAGATTAGAAAGCTTAAACCAAAGTTAAGGCTAACCTGCCAACCTCCCACTTATCTGTATCTGGTGGGACCAACATCTAATAGTGATGGTATTAGCACTGTGTTCTGGGCTTGTTACAGCACCCAATCCTCCCCAAGAAGAAGATCCCATGCTTATCACTGTTTAACAGGTAAGGACACTAAGCCAACAAATTGTGTAACAAAACCCAGGTAAAACAGCAGGTATGTGGCAAAGCTGGACCCAAACTGAGATTTTTCTAACTTCAAAGTCCACGCCTTTTCCACTACAATATGTTGTCTCCCAAGTAAGACGTTATGTCTTTACCTAGCAGCCTCACTTACAGCCAGGGGCGAAGGTGGGTGGACAGACTTGGGTATGGCCCTGGTGTAAGAAAGTGGGGAGATGCTTGGAAGGCTTGAAGAAGTGTAGGCGTTGGAAATTCAAACTGCTTCTTCACATAGGAGGCCCAGCCTCCACTGACTCCTCTATGCAACCTTCTTTAAAAATGGACAATGAGTCCCGTATGTGGAGCTCCAAATACAGATGGGAGGTCTACAGCCCTTGAGGTCTCTAGACAGAGGCCAAGTCAGTAAAGGACTCCAGGGGATGGACATGGTACAAGAGGGGCAGCTAGCCTGTCTTGGGGGCTGTCTTCAGCTCCACAAGAATGGAGAAGAGATTGCAAGTACTGTGAACTGAGCTGGTAGAAAAACTGCTCATTCAGTAGCAATCATCTTCATGATGACTTTGGAGCAGTTCTCAAAACTAAGCAGTGGGGAGATGGCCAACTGGGGCTATACATGATTCAAATACAGCTATGGATAAGTTAATTTTGTGGGTTTTTTTTTAGTATAAACATTTGTCCAGACTGAAGAAGTATAGTACTGGCATGAATAAGTATTAACGGAAAAGAGGCTGAGTTGTGTTCCAAGGGAATTATATTGACTACACAGGCAGCTAATGACATGGTTTATGTGAAGTCTCTGGAAGAATCAGCACTCATTTTCAGAGTGACCTTGTGATTTAAACTCTTCAGATTGAGAGCACTGTGGATAAGTTCCTGCACTGAATTTATAAGTAACTAAGCACTAAGTGACTATGTGGGTATTTCTTTCTCTTGCTGAATTCTGCATTGATCATTGTTCATACACCAAGTTAAAGAGATCCTGACTCAATAGAACCCCCACATTATAGGACAGATCATTTGCTTAGCCTCTCTCAAAATAAAGGTTGGCATCTGATTAATGGAGGCCAGCAGATTCCAGTTTGCCTCGTAGAGCAATGGATTTATTTCTGAGCAATGCTGGAGGAAACCAAAGGCAGCCATGCACCTGGATGCCAGTCAGAATAGCCCTTCAGTGTACCCAGCCAGGCCTGGCCCCTGCCCTGATGAGTGACACCATGGCATGCCCCTGTTGTCTGTGGAGGAGTTCACAGAGTCATTAAACACTATGATTTCAATTTTAGACCAACTGACTCAAAAACATTACGTTATAGACAAAGAAACACTTGTCTAGAGATGTCAGATGACTGGGCCGAGTTATACAGCCAGGGGGTAGCAGAGCTGTTAGAGAAACCAGGTTCTGCACCCCATGACCCTACCCAGCTCATGAGCATCTGTTGCATCTAAGACAATGGTTCCCAACCCTTGGTGTAATCAGCACCACCTGGAGGACTGTTAAAACAGAGAGCTGGGCCCCACCCAGGAATTCAAATTTCCTAGAATTTGCATTTCTAACAAATCCCTAAAGCATGACCAAGGGATGGTGAGACTCTTGGTCTGATCTATCATGTGTGGTGAAGAAGGAGAGAGAAGTTGCTCATTCTGCCCTCAAAGACAATGATGCTTCTAAAACCTCAGAATAAAGCAGTCAGCTCCAGTTTCCAGCTCTGTTCTGAGTTGGGGAAGTCAGCTGGATTTGTCTTCTAGAATGCAAATTTTAGAGGCAATTTAGTGTCCAGAGAAAGGCTTCCACACAGCCTGCTGAACCAAAATGGAATTAACCCCTATGGATTTTAGTTTGAGATCAAAGATTAAAAAATGAATCCTCAGGCAAGAGGAACACCAGATGGAAGTGTCAAGTTGTCTGCCCACAGAGAGGAACCTGGGTGAAGATGGGAGGTGGGTGTAGGTAAGACAGCAGGAAAACTGGAGCGCTAATCAAGGACTGGAACCTGAATATTGGTGATCATTACGTGTCACACGCGCACTAACAACAGCACAGGAAAAGGGGAGCAAGATTGCTGAGCTATGATCAGAAACATCAGGAGGCAGGTGGCAAGGGCAATGCAAGGTGTTGGTCCACTGAGAGGGAAAGCCAGACCTAGCTGCAACTTTCATTTACTGAAGTCTTCAGCAAGCATTTATGGGGCATTTGCTGCATGCCAGGCCTGCAGCATGGACTGGAGATGCAAAAAACAAGATGGCATTGCCTCTGGTCTCTGGGCACCTACACTCCAAGACAAGGAAATTGTAACTACAAATGACTGGTCAAATGTCATAAATGTTTAAGAGAGGTAGCAAGCACTTCACAGGAGAGAACTTCTGCCTGGGGGAAACCTCTGTTCCAGCCTTCTCTCCCTTCTATCACTGGCTAGATGCTGCTTTAGCCCAGAGCTCTACCCTCAGCCTCCAGTGGTGACTACAAAGGCTGGAATCCAACCCCACATGCCTGTGACCCTGACTCTCCATCTTGAGCCTGATTTCCCTCACCCTCCAGTTCCTAGGCTGACATTTCCAGCTACCATCTGGACTTGGCTGCCTGGTTATGGACCCCATAATCTCAACAGGTCCAAAACTAGGTCCATTTTCTTTTGCATTTCTACTCATATGCATCAAGGCTTTTATCATCTAAACAGTCGCCCAAGCTAAAATAGAGTCATCCTTGGCTTTCTCCTCACATTCACTCTCCACTCCAATGCTACCAGAAACTCATTTCTGCCTCCCTAACTGTCTCTCGCCTGGCCTTTTCTCTGGATGACCAATGTCCTCATCATTTCACAGGGTTACTAAAAGTGCCTCCTCTTGATACCTCAGCCTCAAGTCTCACCACTCTGAAAGGGGTCACTATTCATATCGCTGCCATACCCAGCTTTCTAAAAACTCTGTGAAGCTCCATTTGCCCCTTCAAGCAGCGTCAGCAGTATGAGGGAGAATGGAAGAGCAAGGGCAAAGGAAGGACCCAGGGGTGGCAAGTCACAGGCTCCATCTGGGGTTCAGCTAGTGTTTGAGGAGCATAGCAATAAATAAGGATGGAGGAGAACCAACTCAGAGCCATCTGAATGTCAGGCAAAGGACATTAGATATTATTTAGCTGGCCACAGGGAGTGAGAGAAAGCTTTGAAGAGAGAGAGGTGATAGAATCAAGGTATGCATTAAGAAGATTAATTTGGCAGTGGCTTATAGAAAAGATTATATGGAAAATAGCTTAGCAAAAGGCAAGGTGATTAGCATGAAGGTTTGAACTCAGTAGGCAACTATGGAAACAGAAAATTTGAAAAATGGAGAAAATATTTTGGAAATAGAATTGATATTCCTTCTTAAGTCTAGCTTGAATAGAGAAGGAGAATTCAAGCATAATTTCTGAACCCTTGAGGTTCTAAGCCCTGAGTAACTGGGTAAACAGTGATACCGTTTAAAGAAAGAGTGATGGTAGGGCAAGAAAGTTTGAAGGGATGGGGAAATGCAGAGTTCAATTTCAGATAAGTTGAGCTTGAGGCACTAGTGGGACTTCAAAAGAGTCAGGAGAGTCAGAGTGTAAGTAGGGGCCAGAAAGAACAGATTTTGATGTCCCTACATAGAAGTAAAAGGGGAACTGTAGGAGGTGATGATCAAAATGGAAGACTGGCAAAATAATTCTGGCTTTGGGGGTAATAAGAATAGCAAGCATGGGGAGCAGATGTAGCCCAAGTGGTTGAGCACTTGCTTCCCATATACAAGGGTTCCATTCCCGGTACCTTCTAAAAATAAGTACGAAGAAACCAACTCTCCTTGGGAAGTGGATGTATCTCAGTGGTTGAGCGCCTGCTTTGCACATACGAGTTCCTTGGTTCAATTCCTGGGATCTCCTTAAAAACAACCACCACAACCAAAAAAAAAATTTTTTTTTTCAAGCAGTAGCCTTGGAATAAAGAGGTCCTGTAAGAGGGTAAAGAGGGTAAGAGCAGAAAATCTAGGCTGCCAGGAGTTGAGAAGTCCATGCATGATGAGAAAGGTGAATTGGCAAGGTATATTAGTCTTCTCTGTGATTTGGCTGTAATTAGAGATGAGAGAGATGAGAACACAGTCAAAAGTTGTAGAAAGGTTTGGGTGGGTTGTGTCACCTTGGGATGACATGAATTAGTTTTCAGGCATAAAAGAATGGAACAGGTGGGGAGAAAGAGGCTGAAAGTACAATAAAGAGTAGATAATGGACAGTCTTAGAAGTCAGACAAATTAAGATCAAGGTCAAAGCAGCAACATTAATCTAGAAAGATGAAAGAAAGAGGGATAACCCAGAGGAAATATAATGAACTCCTCTTTTGAAAAGGAAGATGAAAAGGGAAAGAAGGTCAAGGAATAGATCATAAAAGAAATGGAAGTTAAATATTTAACCCAAGTCCTTCAAAATAATTGGGAAATGCCACAGGAGTCAATAAGGTACAGATAGAAAAAAATTTTCAAGAAGTAACAAAGGTAAAACTAAGATTAAATGAAGACTTCAAAGGCATGAGCAAGATATTTTAAAAATTTTTCCTTTAATCAAGCTTAGCACATTGCCTACTTCCACGGGTGCTCTCAAACCAGAAGGTGGGGGAACACGCAGGATGGGGAAACGGCAGAAGATTAAGGAAGGCTATGTGGCATTCTAGAATGCCTGGGGAAAGAAATGCTGGAATGACTGGCCACAGGAAAAGGCTGGGAAAATGCAAATGTATTAGTCTTTCAAAGAGGTGCCAATGCAAAGTACCAGAAATCTGTTGGCTTTATAAAAGGTATTTTTGGGGGGTAAAAGTTAAAAGTCCCAAGGTTGTGGAAAGTCCAACTCAAGGTACCATAAGAGCCCCTTCTCACTCAGAAACGTGAAGATTGAGGAATGAACAAACATAAGGAGGGAATGCAAATACAGACTAAATTAGACATCACTATTATTGTAATGGAAGAACTTGTATCATTGATATAAAGGCAGCGGTCACCAGAGGTTCTGAGGGGAGGAAGAGGGAAGAATAGGTGTAACATGGGGGCGTTTTGGGGACATTGGAATTGTCCTGCATGACATGGCAATGATGGATACAGGCCATTGTATATTTTGTCAAACCTATAAAATTGTACAGGGCAAAATATAAACTATTATGTAAACTATAGTCCACGGGTAGTAGCAATGCTTCAATATGTGTTCATCAATTGTAACAAAGTAACACACTTATGAAAGATGTTGTTAATGTGGGAAAGTGTGGGAGGGGTATATGGGAATCCCCTACATTTTTGATGTAACATTTATATAATCTGAAGTTTCTTTAAAAATAAAAGAAGTATTTTAAAAATACTATAAGATGTTACTATCAGGCAAAAGAAAACCATTATGCTGAGAGAAACCAGACACAAAGTACCATATATTGTATGATTTCATTAATATGCAATATAAATATAAATTAATTTATAAAAATGAAATTATATTAGTGGTTATGTAGGGCTGGGGAAGGACTGCTAAGGGGTGTGGAGTTTTTCTTTTTGGAGTAATGAAATTTTTCTAAAATTTTTTGTGGTGATGAACGCACAACATTGAGGTTGTACGAAAAGCCATTGATTCTACACTTCGGATAGATCATCTCGTTTGTGAATATATCTCAATAAAATTGTTTAATAAATATTTGTGCAAGAAAAGCCAGAAATAGCCAATACGTACATCAGGGGAAGCACAGAGAGACTGAGAGGTGAAGAATTTTTTTGACTGATTTTCTGTTTTTCATTATTATTGAAATAATGAAAATGCTTTAATCATGATTAAACTGATGAATGCACAACTATGTGATGATACCAGATACCATTGGGTTGTATACTTTGGATGAACTGCATGCTTTATTAATATGTATCAATAAAATTGATTTGTTTAAAATAAATAAATAGGGACCATAAGAGCTACTTCCTCACCGAAGTCAACTGCCAAATGGTGAAGTAAGATGGCAGGGAATTTCTGCTTGGTTTTGACCTTCCCCTCTGGGCTTCCTCTTCCTCTGAGGCTCCATGGGCCCAGCTTCTTCCCAATCTCAGCTGCAAGCTGGCATGGGGCTTGTCTCCCAGGGCTTCCTAATGTCAGTCTCCGCTCTCTTCCCAAGGCCAGCTATAAACTATCAGGCAAATGAAGTGTTTCTTCCCAGAGCTTTAGCTGTTTAAGCCTTCTCCTTTCTATCACATGGCGGTATCAAAAATGACAACATTCTCTCCTCTGTGTGCCTTCTTCTGTCTGTCTGTCCTTGTGAGTATCCATTTATATCAGACCCAGCAAGGGGGCAGGAACTCAACCTGAGTCATGCCCTACTGACTTGGTCGAATCAAAGAAAGTCCTTAAAACAATCTTAACAGGTAATCTAATCAAGGGCCCCTCCACTGAATTTAATATAATCAAAGGGTATCACACCCAGAGGAATAAATTAGTTTATAAACATAATCTTTCTCTTTTTGGGATTTATAAAGTAATCTCAAACTGTCACAGCAAGGGAAGTAGATGTGGTTCAAGTGATTGGGCTCCTGTCTACCATATGGGAGGCCCTGGGTTTGATTCCCTGGCCCTCTAGGTGAAGGCAAGCAGGCCCATGCTGCAGAGAGCTGACAGCCCATGTTGTGGAGAGCTGACAGCCTGTGCCACGGCAAGCTGGCACAGCAAGATGGCACAACAAAGGGAGATGCAGAGGAGAGACAGTGAGAGACACAGCAAACCAGGGAGATGAGGTGGCGCAAGCAATTGAGTGCCTTTCTACCATACTAGAAGTTCCCAGGATCGGTTCCCAGTCCCCTCCTAAAGAGAAAGATGGGGAGAAAAGATAAAGCAGGCATGGAAAGAATACACAGCAAATGGACACAGTGAGCAGACAGTGAGCACAAACAACAATAGAGAAGGGGGAAATTTTTAAAAACTGCCACAACAAGTAGTAGGATTGATGAGGGCTCTAGGGTCTTGTGGTCATATGGGAACTGGCACCCACTGAAGAAAGCTCAAATGCATACAGTTATGAGGAGGTCAAGTTTCAATTAGGATGAAAATAGAGAGAGCACTAGGGTGCTGGTTGAGGATAGAAGGGTGTTGGGGTACAATAGGATTGAAATTTTCTGGGCCTGTAGCAGAAGGGATGGGTAGAGGAGCAATCTAAGCAGCAGTGAACACAAGTGAGCTAAAAGGCTGAAGCGAGAGAGAAGATGGGTGGAGGAGATGCAGGGATGAGGAGAGCAAGACCGACTTGTAGGTTAATGCCTTTGTTTGCTTACCAGGTATATTAGTCAGCCAAAAGAGTGCTGATGCAAAATACCAGAAATCTATTGACTTTTATGAAAGGTATTTATTTGGGGGTAGAAGCTTACAGTTACCCGGCCATAAAGTATAAGTTACTTTCCTCACCAAAGTCTGTTGCCACGTGTTGGAGCAAGATGGCTGCCAATGTTGGCAAGGGTTCAGCCTCCCTCTTCCTCTTCCTCTTAAAGACCTGTGGTCCCAGCTTCTTCCAGTATCACCTGTAGGCTCATTCCTCCCTGGGCTCAGCTGCTCTGTTCTCTCCTCAAGGTCAGCTGTAAACTATCAAGTTCTTTCTCTCTTCCCGGGGCCTCTGCCTTGTCTATGGAGCCATCTCTATTCCTCTGTGTTCTTCTCCCGTGTGTTTACTTCCTGGGGCTCCAGCATCCAAAAAACTCTAACTTTCTCCTCTGCCCTGTAGGTTTCTCTGTGAATCCTCACACACCAAGGGGGCAGGAACTGAACATCCTACTGATGTGGCCCAATCAAAGCCATAATCATAGTTTCATCAAGTAAAAGTGAAAGCTCTAATCCAATACAATCTAATCCACTCAGAGCAACAGACCAGTTTACAAACACAATCCAATATCTATTTTTGGAATTCATAAACAATATCAAACTGCCACAGCAGGTCTCAGGGTCCTCTCAGCTGGAAAAATCAATCACACTTCATCTATAAATGAAGCAGGAGATCAACCTAAGAATTCCCACATTGCTATGTCCTCACTAAGAGCATTGTTTTAGGAAAGCATGGCTGCCACAGGGACATCTATCTCAAAGTTTGAAATTGCATTGCCTCCTTATCCTCTGCCTTCAAATAGTCAAATACTTCCCTTAACAGAAATGAAAACTTAAGTTTACTCAGTTGTTATTTCAAGTCATGGCCTCTGTCAGAAAAACCCTCTATAATTCTTGTAGGATCTAAATTGGGAAATTCGTTTGTCTCCTCCATCTTCCCCAACATTCCTGTCCTTCTGGCATGAGTCCTTGCTTAACATTGATGATCACATCCATCCCTTCCTTCTATAACCAGTGGCACCACATCGCTCTAGACAACTATTACTGACATTGTAGGAGAGGCTCTTGCTGAAGTCAGATGATCCCAGGCAGAGCCCAGCTGGCTTTCTCCCAAGGAGGATTACCCAGGTGAACTAGCCAATTCTTGTGGGCTGAGTGATGTCCAAAGTCAACTATGGAGGCTCAGAACCATAGTTATGTCAGAAATTTCAGAAATGGACTCCCACTAACCAACTGCACCAACACTAGCGTATAAATAAGCATTTCAATGGAATAATATTTAGTAAGATACATAGCAGTCACACAGAAAAGAATGACTAATATCTCCTTGGGAAGTCTTTGAAATTAGGAGTCACTTGATGTACTTTTTCCAGCTCTGGGAAAGTCCTGCCAATAAGACTATAAATCTTCAGTCTAAATAGCCAACATTCCAAATTCCTTTTCATTTCCTTCTACTCTAACCAATCACAGGGATGATTCTCATTTCTTTTCTTTATATACACTATAAGAACCAATTATGTGGTCATTCTCTCTCTCTGCACAGGTTCTCAGCATTTGTTGTTGTTGTTTGGCCGTGAAGTTTTTTGACAGCCTGCTATAACCTATGTTTGTAAATGCATAAAACTGAATACAGAGACTTACAAAGGAAATAATTGAAAAGAAATACGACTATTAAGACACTACTCAAATTGTGACATAGTAATATGTTTGCATCATTAATTACAGAATCTATCAGTGAGTCTAAGAACTGCCATAATTTCAAAGTAGTGATCAGTATAAACTATATTTTAAAATATGTCTATCAAGAAAATATGATGTAAAAATATCTGTTATTTCAATTGGTGACAAAGTCACAGATACTGCTAATATTACTCTGGTTTGCTGTCAACATTCATAATTTAAGAAAAAGCTACATTTAAGCAGAGATTTATATTAATAAAGATGTCATTTTTTTTCAATCCAATATCATAGATTTCCTGAATTCTATCCACACAAGGTTTGTGGACTCCAGGTTAAGGATTTGGCAAGACTCTGCTTTTTTCCATTACATGCTGATGTTATAATTGGTTTCTTACATCACAATTTCTAAGTTCTTGGGCAATTCACTCTAGTTCAAATGTACTACACGCAATTATTAGATATGTTCTCCATCCTTTCAAAACGATTGCTTTTTACATCTAAAAAAATTACAAAATAGTCAAGAAAAACTGGAAACAACTGAGCTGTCCACCAACTAGTGGGAATGGATAAACAAACTGTGGTATATCCACTCAATGGAATACTACTTGTGGTGGTTTGAAGCTGTACCTAACCCAGAAAAAACTTGTGCTTAAATCTAATCCATCCCTGTGGGTGTGAACCCTTTGTTAGTAAGACCTTTTGAAAAAGTTGCTTCAGTTAAGGTGTGGCTCACCTCAATCAGGACAGGTCTTAAGTCTATTACTGGACTTCTTTATAAGCAGAAGTGAAATTCAGAAAGAGAGAGAAAGCCATGAATGCAAGAAGCTGAAATCAGTGCAACCTGGAAGAGAAAGAAGACACCAGCAGACCCTGCCGTGGGTCTTGCCATGTTACAGAGGATCTGAGGATTACCAGCAGTCAGTTTTTGGGAAGAAACCATCACCCTGATGATGCCTCAATTTGGAAATTTCCCAAGCCTTAAAACCATGAACAAATATGTTCCCATTAAAATTTAATCTGACCCATTTCATGGCATTTGCTTTGAGCAGTCTAGAAAACTAAAACACTGTTTATTAATTAAAAGGAAAAAAATTAATGGAACATGAAACAAAATTGATGAATAGCAAAAGCATTAGGCAGGGGAACAGGTATAGCCCAGTGGCTGAGCACCTGTTTCACCTGCTTCAATCCCTTGTTCCTCCTTTCAAAAAAGGCCTTATGCTACCTGAAAGAAGCCAGATCTGGGGTAAGACAGCCTGCATGATGAGAGGTGAGGAAGACTTCTACGAGGAAGTTCCCAATTGTTGCTTCCAATGAGGTTGGCCCCTAAAATTCAGACATGAAACTAAAATTACAATTTATAAAAAATAAATTGTGGTCTAATTAACATATCCTGGATAATATTTGCCTTTACTTGCATGGTTGTCTACATGGAAATGAAAGAAGGCAAAGAAAAAGGCTTTTTCACTGTTTATTCAGCAATCCCTGGAAGGAAACGTGCTGGATAAAGTGACACAAGCATTACAGGCATTGGAAAAGTATGTTCTTTGGGGAGGTAAGGAACCATTTCTAGACTCTCACATAGTCTGGATGAAACATTCTTAAAAAGAAAAACCAAAAAAACCCACCAAGTCCCTTGACCCTAATTCTTTGCTTACCCAGCAACCGTCTATTAATTAAATTGGCATTATGGTTTTTAAATGACTCTTTTATGATATGTTTACCATTAATCAAACCCCCAAGGCTTATTCGACACAAGGGGACCTGATAAGATTGAGTTCCTTAGCCTGCAAAGATCCATGGTCTCCAAATACTGCTGCCCTCCCTGAGATGTATTCTAAGACTTTGGCCAGCTAACTCCCCACACTCTGGCTGATCAGCTTACCTGCAGTGATATTAGCAAGTGAGCATTTCAGTGTGAACAGATTACTGGCTAGCAACGGGAGTGCACCCTCAGAAAATAAATGGAGAATAGAGTGTTTATGATATAAAGATTGAAATGAATAAATAAGCCTGTCCCTTAAGAGGGAGGCAGAAGAACCTTAAACTAAGAGAAGTCTGAGTTGATTATTAACCACCACCTTGTTTATAGTAAGAGGAGGAATGTTGTTATCAAACTAGTCCTTTCACCTCAAACATCTAGCCCATGGTCAGAATGTGAAGAAAAACAGTATACGGCCAAGAAAAGACAGAGCTTGTAGGTTAAATGTCACACTAATGCTCCTTTGCCTTCCGGGGCTGGGTCCTTCCAGCGGCTGCTGTTTGCTCACGAGCACACAGGCTCTGAAGCAATCACTTAGGACTCTAGGAATGTGCTGGCCCTTGACCTCACCTCATGGTGCTTGGTGGACATTGGGCCAAGATCTTTCTGAAAGAGCTTTTACAAATTCAAATAAACAAAGGAAAACAGACCCTCTTATCTCTGGGATTCTGTATTTATCCATCTAAACCTCTCTCATCACAAATTGCCTCTTGGGCAAGAAAACACTGGACTTTTCCTGGATTTATCATGGACATGCACCCCATTAACAGAGACTACAGAGTGCATGCCCCGCCTCTTCTTTGCTTTTTCCATCTTGCCTCAGCCTTGTTCCTCCACCTAAAACACCACAGGCTTCTTCTCTCTGGGCTCTCTTACATTTACTCCAGACCCCTATTTGATCTCAAGACCTCTGCCCAAAATTTCCCTTCTTTTTCCCTAAGGAAAAAAAAAATCATTATTTCTGTAAGGCTTGCCAATGCCAAGCAGATTCAGGATCCCCATTGCTCTCTGAATTGCTTCACTTCCTTCCCACCTTCACATTTTAGTAATGACTTCCAGATCAGTGGCAGTTCAGATGGTTCAGGCAAGTAAGTCAAGGTGACCAAGGTTGAAGGGTGAGCTAATGCATTGCCAGAATCAACTATTAAATGATGCCAATAGGATAGATGTGGTAGGTTGAAAGTAGCAGGATGAAATTTATGAAGAATTCTTGTAATTAGGCTAAAATAAATAATAATAAAAGCACAGCATGAGGGGGCATCTTGATGATTTTAGATGGACAACAGGTGACAATGGGTAGTGCCATTATGGGGGGTGGGTCACAACAACTACAGTTATGAATGTATTCAGAGGATCGTTTGCAATAGAGTGTTTGTCGAGAGTGGTAACAATCTCATTGCATGGTTTGGCCTGATCTCATCTGTAGTAAGTGTCCTCAGAGCTTCACGTTTGAAGAGAAACAGTGACCAGTGGGAATATTCCAGAGGAAGAAGTTCTGGTGGAGCTATGTCTGAAGAGGAATTGCTCAAAGAAGTGGGAATGTCTGTTTGGTAAAAGAAAATAAGTGGTCATTCACTACTTAAGTGGCCATCAGAACGGAAATCACAATGTCAAATTCTGAGGAGGAAGGACAATAACACTGATGAAACAGGACAAGTGTAAGAAAGGTAAAAAGCTCAGGCATGACCTTACCATTGGAAATTTGTCCTAGACTCCGAGTTGGAAAGGAGGCTTGGCTTAGGGCATTATGAAGTCTGAGACAAAGCAATGTTAGCTCCAGCAGATAGCTGTCTTGTGTCACTGTGGGCCCCATCCTGTCATCTTTTTTGAATTCTCCAGAGAAGCTAGACACCCAAATGTTTATGTGACATGTCTCAAATTTTAATTTTAGCAACTAACGTCAGCCTAAAATTGCCAGTTTTCAATGTCTACAGGTAACAATTCCAGGTTTCAGCAGAGAGTAGTGATGAGAAGTGTGGGTGGAAAATTTTTCTTGGATCTGAAAGAGCTTTCAAATATTAAAGATCATAGTCAGAGATCTATCTGTCTTTCCAGATTCTGAGCCATAGGAAATATTCAAGAGATTCTGAATGACCACATATGAAAGATGTTAGAGAAAAGACTTTCTTCTTAGGCAGAGATGTTGAACCAAATTATATGATAATTATACTTTACATCAGAACAGTGCTTTACAGTTTATAAATTGCTTTTACATCATCTCATTTTTAAAGTTCTCAGAATAGTAATTTGAAATAAAAAAGTATTTCTATTTTACAAGTGATTAAACTATCAAAGATGTTAAATATAAAAGGTCATCCAGGAAAATGGGCAGCAGAACTAGGAATTGGGTGACTCAGGTCATCTAAATAAAAATTCAAGACTCTTCCTGGTTCTACTTCCCATCAGACTCTAAAAACTATATAATTCCATTCCTTGCTATGCTCCCACCTGAATTTAGTCATGGCTATTTTCCTGTGTTCAACTCACTTTCCCAAGTTGTCTTCTACATCTTTCTAGAATACCTTCCTGTCACTTCTACCATTCTCTGAAATCCTTGACAAGTATTTGTCCAACACTTTTGCCTATATTTTCTATCTCTTCTACATGTATGTCTCTATAGGAACAAAAACTTGTATTAAACCTGTCTTACACTTATATGTGCATGCATATACACAATGGTTGATACTTGATCAATGAATCATCAAATAATGATTACATTTGGACTTGTAAGTCTGCCATGAGGAAGAGAATCATTGTCAACCAGCTTCTAGTTTGTACAGTCATCTTTCCTTCCTTTCAGAAATTTTGATTCTGACAAAATCCAGCTGGATAGCCTTGTTTCTGCAAGCCTAATAATACAGGAGAGGCAACAAGACAAGCTGATTCTCTGCATTTCGGGCTCATCAAAAGGCAGTTTGAAATATGCTATTATGTGAGTTGAGATGAATCTTATTGGGATGAACACAAAAAAGTGTGGAAAAATAGCCTATAGGGGAGCAGATGTAGCTCATGTGGTTGAATGCCTGCTTCCCATGTATGAGGTCCTGGGTTTGATGCCCAGCACCTCCTAAAAACAAACAAACAAACAAAACCATCTCTCATTGGGGAGTAGGTATCGCTCAGTGGTGGAGTGCCTGCTTCCCATGTACAAGGCCCTGGGTTCAATCCCTGGTATCTCCTTAAGAAAAATATACACCAACTAGGCAAAGCTTCCAAATTACTTAGCTTTGCTAAAACATAGGTTTTTTTAAAATTAAGCACTGTCAAGGATTTTTCTTTGTTGACACATGGACATACATCAAGTACAATTACGTTTTCTTACGCATTATATTTACTTCCATGCAGAAAAATGTCACTAAAAGTGAAATAAAGTATTATAACTTCCATCTATCATCTGAAATGAAAGACAGAAACATAGAAAATGGAAAACATACATAGGAATGGGCGGGGTGGGGGGGGGGGGGGAGAATCTCAAGAATGTCGCTGGATGGAGCCAAACAGGGAGAAGAATAGTTTGTTTTATTTTGATTGTTTCATTTTGGTGACCTAGCTGGTCAAATGACCTGTTATGAATATTTCGTAGAGCTAATGACCTGCTGCTCTAATCTCTCTAGCAAGGTTCATATTTGTGTGGATTACTTATTCTCCTTTTGTTGACTAAGTCAATAATCAGCATCAGCAGGTTTGGAGGAAGATTGTCAGGGATAAGCACTCTGACTTGGGAGAAAGCAGTATAAAAGCCCCATGCTTGGGGCAGCCAGCACTGAAGTCCACTAGTTCTTGGCGGGATGGCTTCTCATCATCTGCTCCTCCTTTGCCTCGCTGGCTTGGTACTTGCGTCTGAGGCTGATCATGTGGTAAGTGTTTGATTCTTAAAGTCTCTTTCATACATTCCATGAATGAAGTAGTAGCAACTTCTTCCAGCTTTGCCAACCAGCTTTTACTACTAGGGACAAGGGTACCCAGCATATATTTTTTAAAATCATTGATTGAACCCTCAAAAAGAATGAAGCCCTGCAGAGCATACTGAAGTTGGCCTTGAACTCTTGGCACTCTTCCCCTTTGCTGGGTGCTTTGGGTTTGCGATGCCTACAGCCTCAATTTCTGAGATAGATAATAGAAACAGAGATATGATATTAATGAAGCTATTAGCATTGAATTTTTATCCCTTTATAAAGTTTATTTGTGAGGCAAACTGCATGTGAGTATGCTCTGGGGCACTAACCAACAAAATTATTATTCATTATTGATTAATCTTTGCAAGTCTTCATAAACCTCTTCTGGTCAGATATCTAATTCTTAAACCTTCTCAAAGAATTAACTAATACCATAAAATGGGTTGTGAAGTAGTCATTATTTTACAACGAGTAAGAGGGAATTGCACAACTGAGTAAAATGCTCTCAGGAAAACCTATTTGGTCCTACAGCACATTACATCTTTGCACTAATTCCACGCAATGGTAGAGGCTTAACAAAGCAACAGCTCTCATAGGACCCATTTTCTCCTTTATAATTCATTAATATGCATGCCTGAGCAATAGCAGTGTCCTCAGGCAAAAACTATTCTTGCCTTGGCAACAGTTTTGTCTGTGTTATAGAGTAGGGAAACTCATTAATTGTCAATATTTAGGCTGCTGGAAATGGGACTAGCATGTACTTCCTGCCTCATTCCAGATTTCTAACGCCGTAAGGAATAAATACCTTCATTCTTACCAGTTTTGTTAACTTCATGCATGCTTTCTCTATGTCCAGGGCACTGGGGCCTCCAAATGCCCCCTGATGGTCAAAGTTCTGGATGCAGTCCAAGGCAGTCCTGCTGTCAACGTAGCTGTGAATGTGTTCAAAAAGGCTGCTGATGAGACCTGGGAGCCATTTGCCTCAGGGTAAGTTGCCAAACCAACCAGGTCTTGGGACTTCGTTATAGCTTCCTACTGGCCTCATCACTTACAAGAGACAGGCTAAGAGCATTGCCTCAACAGTCCATTAGTAGACTAAAAATGAGGGCAGAGGAAAGTGTATATAGAAACGGATGTGCTCCCCCTGCTCAGCTGGGAGGCAACCAGGAGTAGAGCAGCTGGGGAAAAGGAGGAGCCAGTGCCCCCTTGACTCTAGCAGTAGTTGGCAACCTTTTGGGGATCAGAGACTACTTTAAGAAAGTGATGAAAGCTATGGACTCCATGCCTGGAAGTATGCACATATTCACATGCATACAAAAAAATGTGTCATTTCTGGAATTTCATAGATGTCCTGCTGCTCATGCATATAACCCAAGCTAAGAATTCCCATCTTAGAATTTTAGGAAGATGCATGTGTAGTGTTATTTGTTAATGAAAGGCAAGGGATTAAGGGACAGTATTGACAGGGCACCTGTTTGTAGTTTGTTTGGATCATCCAGAGTCCAGGGCTATGACCTAACAAACACTTGTGGAAAATCTATGCTGTGCAAGGCTCAGGGCTGTGGCGCGCAATAAGAAAAGGCACAGAAGAGAAAGACATATTGGCAAAGTATACTCACAAGCTAATCTTCCACTCACTCAGCATCAGATTAAAAAACCACTGCTCACTTCATTGGCCACGTCACAATTTTCCTGGAGTTTTTCCATCCCCACTGACAAGAATTTCAAGGAAAATGCAGAGTAGTAAACCTAAGCAAACCAACTGAAAGGAAGAGCAACCAAGGATCTCTCAGCACCAAGCATCTTCTGGGGAGAAGAATTATTTTGAGTTTTAACTGAATCCCAAGAACTGCATTATGATTCTTCACTTATTATTGGGAAGACCATTTCTTTTTGTGGCTTAAATTGAGTTTTTACTTGTAAATTCACATATGTTTATACAAAATGAGAAGTAGCTAAGAGAATATTCTAAACAAGAGATTGAATGGACACCAAAAATATTCAGATGCTCTTGTGAATCTTCTCCTTATACCAAGACAGAAAAAGGAAGTTAAAGTTAAGTATTTTCTTCCTGAAAAAGAAGAAAGAGGGGAAGGTGCATGGTCAGAGTCAGTAAAACAGCTTCCATTTTACTCTTAGTTTTTGTAGTCCAATGGCAAATGATTTCTAACATTCAGCTATAGAACTGGTTCTTATATGGAAATCAAATTTGCCTAATATTTGTTGTTGTTAAAGTGTTTAGATTAGACCAAGAAGATTAATTCTATAAAAGAGTCAGATTAGGGTTCCTTTGGGTTTCTCAACATGTGCTCAAATGATATCACCTCTGAAATGTACACTCAAGCCATAGAGGAGAAGAATGAGACTTTGGTGTCATCTGGCACTGAAGATTCAGCACAGTTTAGGGTCACTTCCAGGGACAGTCATGGTACTTAAGTCTATCACCAGCCCATCAACCTGAATCACTATGACTTTTTAAAAGTGACTTTTCCCTGTATATTGTCTCATGAAGGGAAAATATACAATGAGCTTTCTCAAAATTGAATGACAAGTTTCCTGTCATTTAATTTCAGGTGTCACTAGAGCTTTCAATCTACTAACCTGGTTATTATATATATATATATATACACACATAGTCACATTGCCACACTATTTATTCTCTTAATGCCTCTTACAACTTAACTTGGCCTTTTGCTCTTTCTAGGAAAACCAGTGAATCTGGAGAGCTCCATGGGCTCACAACTCATGAGAAATTTGTGGAAGGGATATACAAAGTAGAAATAGACACCAAATCCTACTGGAAGACACTTGGCATTACCGCATTCCATGAATATGCGAAGGTGAGTATATAAGACACTTGAGGTTTTGTTGTTGCTGTTGCTGTTATTTTGGCTTTTTTTTTTTTCAATCCCAGAAAACGCACCGTTTGCACTTAATGTACCATGAAGATGTCATAGGAAAGCACTGAACTAGCACAGGTCTCCATTCCCATTTCTATATTACAGCAACCCACAAAACTCTGAAAACAAACTTTCTTTTCTAAGTGTGATAAAAACTCATGTAGTAACATGACTGAATTTACATGATGCTATTTCTAGTCTTCATTCATTCTACTTAATATAAATATTTATTTGTTGGCTGAAGAAATATTGATATGTTTGATCATGAGACAGTCCTCTATACCCCACTTAACATGAAGTTTATTACTATCTATGTTACTATATAAAGCATCAATGTGCCATTTTACTTTTCTAAAATCTGAAAAATTCTTAATTCCAAAACATATATGGTTCCCAGGGGTTTGATAAACGATTGTGGAACTGTGTTACTTCATGTTCTTGGCAATGTGTATAAAGATGGAAAATTCAAAATCATCACAATTGATAACATTTATCAAGCATACACCACATCCCAGACTCTATTGTAAGTGCTTCCAATATTTAACCCACTTTTAATCTTCATAAAAAAACAGTGACTATCCCCATGTTATAGATGAAGTAAGACACAGAGAAGTTAAACAACTTTCCAAAGGCTACACAGCTAGTAAGGAGAGGAGCAGGAATAGTTACCAACAGGGCCAGGCTAGATATTGCCTCAGTGTGGGTGTGCCTCAAGAAAGCTTTCTCCCTGCAAGAAGCCACGCTGGAAAAAAGCCACCTTTGCTACCCCTAGTCCACACTCAGTTCCTCTGCTTGGGAGGTGAGAAGGAACCTCAAACAGCTACACATGGGTGCAATCTCCCCACCTCCTTTTGTCTGTAATTCCTGAAGTAATTTAAAACAGATGACTGTAATGGAAACAGAATCCAGACAGGTTGGTCAGAGTTAAAGATCAGCTAATTGCATCAAAACCAGCTCAGCACGAAAGGGAATCATTGTCTTCGAGACTTGCAATTGCTATGAAAGGGTTCTTTTAACAGAGACTCTTGCCAGGGAAACTGTAGGGACCTGTTTAACTTCTAGGTTCCACAATCACAAAGGAGCATGTCACCCCTTAGCCAAGGCAGCAAGACACCGAGCCTGGTCAGAAGTGGGTGTAGGCTGAGAAGGCCCCCACCACAGGGCTTCCGTCCCTGGAGCGATCAGCTCCTGGAGAACTGGATCAGCCTCCCTGGGTCTCAGTCTGATGGAGTCATCTGATAAGATGCACTGCTGCACAGTCCGTGACATGTTACTCTTATTCATTAGATGTTAGCTTCCTTGTCTGCTCTTCACTCTTTTAGTGTCCATTCACAAACATTTTTTTTTCAGTCAAAACCTTCTTGGTTAGCACTGTGCCAGATGCTGGGGATTCAGAGGTGAGAGCACATCCCTGTCCTTGGGGTGAAGTGGAAGGACCACCAGCCCTAGTGGAGCCTGATGGATGTGGGGCCTGAGAGAGAACAGGCAGTCAAGCGTGACTCCCACTGCCTCACTGTGGTGCCTGGCGCCTGGGAGGTTAGCCCTGAGCTCCCTTCCTCCAGGCTTCTGTGAAGTATCGCCCAGAAAGTTGCAATGCTTCAGCACCAGGCACCACCCTCCCCTTGGCCTATCACCAAAGGGGCTAGTTTATTGACTCACTGAGGAAAATTTCCTTTGGAACTATTCAGCCTTTTCACTTCTTGGATTTTTTTAAAGCACAGATTGTGCTATTTACAATTTCGAGGATGAGTCTAGTGGGACTGGAGGCCCATATCACCATGAGAGATAAATATTCCCTAATAGCTTCCAGAGACTTGGCCTTCAAGGAGTGCCCTTTCTCCTTCAGAGAGAAGCTGTAAGTGATCGCCCCTCCCCTTAGGGTGGTTATTTTTGTTTTTTGGTATGGTTCCTCAGTTTTGTTTTGTTTTTTCCTGTCCCAAGAAGTCCATGCTTCCTTTTTTTCAACATTTTGGAACAAAATATATTTATCCAGGGCGTGTCCAAAGCTCAGTTCAGGACCTTCATACAAAATAAAATTACATACCTCCTCACTGTCTTCCATCTCCCTCCTGAACCAAATTTGCCCTGACTTGCCCAACTTCAGGCACCTATCCTACCCCAGCACCCAAGTCGTAGAAGTGCTACCGAATTTGATAGAAACGCATATCTGACTGGAATAACAATTTGACCAACTGGGCAGTTTAAGTCAATTCCAATGTATATGTGTATTCCAGAATCCCAATGGGACTTTCTACATTCTGCCTGTATTGTAAATAGAACCCTAAAATGCTTTCAAGCTGTATGTCATTGCTCGCTATATAAACATAAAAATACCCTTGCTCTTCTTCATATGAAAAATTGCAAAGAAATCGTGGGGAAGAATTTTCTATGCTAAGTGACAGGAGTCTCCCTTTCAATCCAGTCCTGTCACAGTATGAACTTGGACAAGATGCTGTAATTTAGAGGCCCTGTTTGCTGATCTGTAAAATGGGGAGACTGTTTCCTCTGGCTCCAAGATCCTAGGTCTCTAAGTCAATGGGAGCAGCAGTGGTACTAATTCACAGTTCTCAGCAGGTCTCAACACCAGTTTTCACATTTTCTCACCTTTCTCCACAATTCCTTCCATCTGCAAACCTAGAACATGGGCCAGAGCAACTTTCCCCAGTCAGGCTGGGGCTGCTCTGATTTGTGGCATCGATTTGCAAAACAAGAGACCTGATCCTAGAGACACCTCTGAGGGCCTCTGTTCTGAGGACT
Source organism: Dasypus novemcinctus (assembly GCF_030445035.2). Taxonomy (NCBI): domain Eukaryota; kingdom Metazoa; phylum Chordata; class Mammalia; order Cingulata; family Dasypodidae; genus Dasypus; species Dasypus novemcinctus. The sequence goes on from NC_080688.1 coordinate 47,192,275, forward strand.
GCAAAGGCCCCCACAGCTTAACTGGCCAGTGTATTTGGATTTTTGCTTTTTGTCCAAACTCTTCCAAAGAAAACATACACTAATGAAATAAAAATAATTAACCTGGCACCGGGGCTCCCCTGGTGCCTCCGTCCACCACTCCCGTCTTTTAGGCGCTGTTAGAAATGGGTCCGGTCTGTTCTGTCGCAGGTGGTGTTCACAGCAAACGACACGGGCCACCGCCATTACACCATCGCAGCCCTGCTCAGCCCCTACTCCTATTCCACCACCGCCGTGGTCAGCAACCCCAAGGAATGAGCGGCTTCCTCGGTGGCTCTGAAGGAAGAGAGGCAGGATTTCATGTAACTGATCGTATTAAAGTGGTGTTTTCACTTTATAAGCTATGGTAGAAACGTGGGCAGAGACAATAAAATATTCCTATAAAGGCACTTCCTGTTTCATTTGAGCTTGTTTTATTCTCTCATTGTCCCCTCAAAAAAAAAAAAATTCCAAATCTCACAGAAAAGAAAGGAGCTCTCTGGCCAGAACTCTGGGGGCATTTCAAATTTCCAACATCATTCAAGCAGAGTACATATTAAGTATCATCTGTGGCTGTTCAAAAGACATGTTCTGAAAATGAGAAAGCTTATATTTTCCACTAACCTTCAGCTGATGGCAAAAGTCAGATTCTGGTGGTCCCCATCTTTACTCTGGGCATTCCCTTTAGATGTTTTACTGATTTCAAGAGCATTGCAGCTAAACGAGATTTACCTCCAGTCACGCAGCCCTTGCATCCAGTTCAGACCAATTACACCCCACATCAGTGGAGTAAGGGGTGTAGCAGAGACCCCTCAAATCCATTCCAAAAACCAGTTATTGAAAACCTACCATATGCAAGGTACTATTTTAGCTGCTCTGACCATAAAGAATAAGTATACAGACCTCATGGTCGTTTGCAAAGATAACTGTGTCAACATGGTTTGACAGAGGCGGTAATACAAGGAGCAGTGAGGGTACGGAAGAGGGAGTAGCAGCCTGGGGAAGTCCAAAAAGGACTCCCAGAATAGCTGTCACTGCCTCTGAGTCTTGGCAGTTTGTCAGATAGAAAAGGAAGAAAAGTTGAAGAAACAGACAGAACGTTAAGGGGAGGGATATTGAGGTGGGTTGCACTGTGCTGCTGTAGAAAACAACCCCAAATCTCAGCAACCCACCAAATAAAAGTTATTTCTCACTCATGCCAAGTCCAGTGCTCTGGTGACTCTCCAGGGTGACTTTCCTCCAAATGGTGACTCATGGGTCCACTTTGCTTCAGGTCTGTGGCTGTAAGCTCACCCTGATGACATCTAGCTGGCAGACTAGGGGAAGAGTGTGTGTGCTATCAGCCCTTCTGCACACAATCGTCACACATGAGTCCCCCTCCATTTCACTGGCCAGACCTCATTACACAATCCCATCCAGATGCACTGAGATACGTGTCTCCTGCTGAGCAGTCATTTCTCAGATACCTCTATATTCTGAAGAGGAACACTAATCTTTTTTCAGTCAATAAGTGGTCGTTCAGAGCTAGTACCCCAGAAAAACAGACTCTTAAACTTAACCCATTCTTGTGAGTGTGGTTCTTGTAAAAAGGACCTTTTGATAAGGTGACTCAGGGTGTGGCCCAGCTAACCAAGTGGGTCTCAATCCTATTAGTGGAGGTCTTATGAAGAAGGTCACACAGAGAGAAGCCACAGGCAACAGCCCAGAAGTTGGAAGTCAATGGAAACTGGAAGAGCAGGGAGAGGCCAGGAAAGGTTATCATGTGTAGTGCCATGTGACAAAAAAGCCAAGGACCAAGGATCTCCAATAGCCAGCCCCAGAACTGCATTGTCTTCTGGGAGAAAGCATTGTCTTGATGATGCCTTGATTTTGCACTTCTCCTAGCCATTAAATTTGTTTAAGGCAATGCATGCTTTGTACATACCTCTGAATATATTTGTGTCTCTGTAGCCATCCTTTCCTCTCCCTCCTCAGTGCCCAGTATTGCACTTTGGGACCACAGAGGAGGGAGTGCTGGGGAGCGATGCTGCCTGGGGACAAGGGAAAAAAAGAGGTGATAAGGAATGAATGGAGTCTCATAAATTCTCCTGGCAGGAAGGTGAGGCCCAGAAATGAACACACTGTGGTCAGTACTGCTGGAGAACTCAAGACAGAGCAGGAATGCCAGCACATGGCACTATGGACAGCTAATAAAGATACTTGTGTGGCGACGGACTTGGTCCTGTGGTTAGGGCGTCCGTCTACTACATGGGAGGTCTGTGGTTCAAACCCCGGGCCTCCTTGACCTGTGTGGAGCTGGCCCATGCGCAGTGCTGATGCGCGCAAGGAGTGCCGTGCCCCGCAGGGGTGTCCCCCGCGTAGGGGAGCCCCACACGCAAGGAGTGCACCCCATAAGGAGAGGTGTCCAGCGTGAAAGAAAGTGCAGCCTGCCCAGGAATGGTGCCGCACACACGGAGAGCTGACACAACAAGATGACACAACAAAAAGAAACACAGATTCCCACGCTGCCAACAACAACAGAAGCAGACAAAGAAGATGCAGCAAATAGACACAGAGAACAGACAACCAGGGTGGAGGGGGAAGGGGGGAGAAATAAATAAATAAATCTTTTTTTTTTTTAAAAAAAAAAAGCTCCTTGTGTATCATACCAAGTAATTTGTAAGCAAAAAATGAGCATAGAAGAATTGTTTACCCATCAACACTCCTTTCCCATTACAGGGTATAAACAGAGAAGTGACATAATATTCCAGATCAGTGTTTCTTATTTTTTTTTACTCTATGTCTTATTTAACTTTTTATTTCCAACTAACTTTAGACTTTACAGAAAAGTTGCAAAAATAGTATACAGAGCTCCTATATACCCCTCTCCCAGCTTTTCCTCCTGTTTACATCTTACATAACCATAGTACAAGGATCAAAACTAGGAAATTAACATTAGTGTAAACTTTATTTGAATTTCACCAGTTTTTCCACAATGTCCTTTTCCTGTTTCAGGAGCTGCCTCTACATTAAGTTATTTTTCCTGAGTTTTATTCAATTTGTTAACATTCCTCAGTTTTTCATGACTTCTTTTTTTCCCCCAAGCACAAATATGTTTAATAAAAAGACTGTATAAATTTTCCAGTGTTTATTTCTTCCTGTGTGAGTTTCTTTCAAGCATTTGAGATTAGATAGTACATATTTACTTAAATTCATGACCTCTTGACGAGTACTAATCAGTTATTTTGTACAAAGTCCCCAAATTTGACTAGTCTGATATTTTCTCATGGTTAGAACAAGGTTATGCATTGTTGGTAAGAATACACAGAAATGATGTGTCCTCAGTGCATAATAACTAGGGGTTAATTTTGTCAATATGTCTTATTCTGGGCCCCATTTTTACTCTTTTGTATATCCTTTCTGTTATTTTTTTCTTCTAAGCCTCTCTCTCCTGTCTTTTTCTTTCAGGCTCTAAGGCTTCCTTTAATATTTCCTGAACATATTATGAAGTCTTCTTTTTTTTAATGAAGTCTCTTAGTTTATGTTTCTTTGTGAATATTTTAAACTCACTTTCATATTTGAAGGACAGTTTTGCTGGCTAAAGAATTCTTGGCTGGCAGTTTTTCTCTCAGTATCCTAATTGTATCAGATCACTGTCTTCTTGCCTCCACAGTTTCTGATGAAAAATCTGCACTAAGTCTTATTGGGCATCCCTTGTATGTGACAGTTTGCTTCTCCCTTGCTGCTCTCAGAATTTTCGCTTTATCGTTGATGTTTGATATTCTGTGTCATGGAGTAGGTCTATTCAGATTTACTCTGATTGGGGTACACTGCACTTCTTGAACATGTAAGTTCATTTCTTTCATGAGAGTTGGGAAATTTTCAGCTATTATTTCCTCAAATATTCTTTCTGCCCCTTTTCCCTACTCTTCTCCTTCTGGAGCTCCAGTGACATTTATGTTGTTATGTTTCATGTTGTCATTCAACTCCCTGAGCCCCTGCTCAACTTTTTTGCATTTTCTCTCTCTGTTCTTTTCTTCAATTTTAGCTGTTTAGCTGTTCTGTCTTCTGTATCCCTTATTCTTTCTTCTATTATTTGAGTCTGCTACTGTATGCCTCTAATGTGTTTTTTTAAAGGATTTATTTATTTCTCTTCCCTTCCCCCAACCCGCCCTGGCCCAGTTGTCTGTTCTCTGTGTCTATTTGCTGTCTATTCTTTCTTTGTCTGCTTCTGTTGTTGTCAGCGGCACGGGAATCTGTGTTTCTTTTTGTTGCATCATCTTATTGTGTCAGCTCTTCGTGTGTGTGGTGCCATTCCTGGGCAGGCTGCACTGTCCTTTGGGCGGCCCTCCCTACAGGCCACACTCCTTGTGCGTGGGGCTTCCCTATGCGGGGACACCCCTGCGTGGCATGGCACTCCTTGCGTGCATCAGCACTGCGCATGGGCCAGCTCCACATGGGCCAAGGAGGCCCGGGGTTTGAACCACAGACATCCCATGTGGTAGACGGATGCCCTAACCACTGGGCCAAGTCCGCTTCCCTCTAATGTGTTTTTTATCTCACCTATCATGCCTTTCATTCCCATGAGCTCTGTTACTTTTCTATACAGGCTTTTAAATTCTTCTTTCTGCTCACTCAATGTCTTCTTGGTGTCTTTTATGTTTTTAACCATATTGTCTTTCAACTCCTTAATATGATTTTAGAAATTTGTGTTTATCTCATTAATTAGTTGTCTCAAATCCTACATCTCTTCTGGGGCTTTGATATATTCCTTTCCTTCAGCTATATCTTCCATTTCTTAGTATTGGCTTGTAAAGTTTTGCTGATCTCTGGGCATCTCTCAGATGCTCAATTTCTTTCCCTTTTGTAGGAATCTAGTGTCAGGAGGCTGTGTGTTACTACTGTTCTTTGATTTTTGGTTCCACGTGGGTTTTTAGGACTGTCCCTTTTAGTTGCTCAAACCTGCGCCCTGGACCCGGTAAAGGGTTGCAGACCCACATCTTCGGAACTTGGGGAGGGGAACTATAAAAGCCGGAAAAAGCATCTCTTTCTTATTTACTTTTAATTTCCTTGTGTGCACTTCCTTGGTCTGCCAGCAGATGGTGAACTTTGGCAGCCCTCTCAGTTCAATACCTGGTCTGAGTGTGTGCCGCAGCAGGGACTGGATCAGTGTGATAGAGGTTCTTGTCTGGAAGCTAAGAGCCTCGAAATTCAAATTTCTCAGAGACAGGTCTCCAGCCTTCACTGGCAGCCTCCTTCCTTTTCCTGGGTACGAAATAATTCCATTCCCCTTTGCATCCTCATCAATCAGTCCCGGTTAGTAGGGAGGACCGTTGAGAGGGTTGGATCTCTCTAGTCCTGTTCCAGCTCCCAAGACAAACAATGGTGCTGCCCCACCTGGCTTGGAAGGGCTGGTGCGACAAGGCAGACCTAATTTGTGGGTCAAAGCTGAGTCAGCCTTAGACACTGTCCATCTCTCTCTCCTCTCCTGGGGAGGTGGATCCCGGGGGCCCCCTTAGTCTGTGGCCACTGGCCTAGAGGCCTGAGTATTCAGAAGTGTCTTTAGTGTGGAGGAGGGTGCCAGCAGTAGCAGCTGCCACTTTCAACTCAGAGTTTTGCTGTCATGACTCTTTTCCTTTGTCCCTCTCTCTTTTGGGTGGTGTCTAACCTTCCCCTGGTGTCCCAAACTCTAAAAGCTTTTTTTTCCCAGGCCATTTCTGCCTGTCCTCTAGCAATTTTTCTGGGAGAGAAGAGAATCCTGTGAGTCCCCAGAAGTCCCTGGCCCCATTTTTGATGAATGAAAAGTCTCATGCTCCTGTGGAGATCTAAATACAATCTGCTGGCATTGGGGCAGAAAGATTCAGTCTCACAGCAAAGAAGAACTGGGGGAGTAATTTGAGGAGTTCATGAAAGTGGGGTCCACTCTAGATTGGATGCTCTCAGAAAGGGGGAGGCAATACTCTCATTGGGTATCTCAATGACTTACTAGAGGAAGGGCAGACTCTAGCAGAGATAAAGCTGAATTGGTAAAGAACTAGGAGTCACTCGTTTAGTGCGAGGGGCATGTTCATGGTGATTTGCTTTTTGTTTCTTTTTATCATGTCCTCAGAGTGACTGTAGCTGATGCTGACCTTCTGTGAGATTGTCATGTCCACTGGAACAACACAGCATAGCTGTGAGCATCTAATTAGCTCCTCATCATTGATGCTGGTTCCCTCATGTGAGGCGCTTCTCCCCACCCCAACCTCACCCCACAACCCTCTCACCCTGCAGTGGTTATGAGGTGGATTAGGATGGAGATTAGTTGTGGGAAGTGCAAGAATTATAGGAGTCTGCATCTATCTTGATGAACAGTTTGGACGGACAAACTGGTAATTGACCTCTGGAACAGAAGCAGAAGAACAGTTTGTGAACAGAGAAAATGAGCTCAATTTTAGCCCATTCCGAGCTTGCAGTGATCAGGTCAGGTTTCAATTTCATAACTTGGAAGGTGGCATTGTGTGAACACGCATAGTCAGTACACAAAAATCACTAATACATTTTTTAAAAACCTCCCGAAACCTGTAGCTCCTGTCAAACAAGGTATTTAGGCTTTAAGCTGCATATTGTCCACGAAAGGTATTCAAAAGCAGCACTTCCCAGAAATTTTTATTTCCTGCCCAAATCCTGTTTACAACCAATTTCTTCTTGTGTTCCTTCACAGTTCATGGAACACACCCCTCCCTTAGCTCCATTACGTCTGCCTTTAGAAATGAAAATAAGCATAGAATCAATTCCATTTTCCTAGCTCCCCATTCTCTCTGGATTAGGACTGCCCAGTTAATTTAAAGGCAAGGCAGATGATAATCCATCTCTGGCCATCAATGCATGTGCTGAAGGTCTGTTCCGGAACCACTGTCCAGCTTGCAATGAGAGCCGGGATGCAGCAGCCAGCTGAAATAATGGCCAAAGTGAGGAGTCGTCTCCCTCTCTTCCGGGCCCCCAGTCCCCCACCTGCTGTTGCCTCCATTGACATCACTCCTCAAAGCCCTAAAGAACGTGACCCTGGGCCAGGCATGATGTGGAAAAGCAACCACAGGCTGCAGGACAGAACCCTGAGGCCTGCAAGGGAGCTGAGCTGGAGGCACGCTACTCTGCAGCCTTCCTCAAGACAGGGAAACCAAAGTCCAGAGAGGATGGCACTTCTCCCACCACAATTCTCTCCGGGCATGTCGCATCCCCAAGGACACTTGGCTGCTCTATCCCTAATAGGAAGGGCTTTTAAGGACCCAGCTCTGAATTACACCTGCAGTATTTATGGATGTGCATAAGTGCATTTTTCAGTGAAGAGAGTTCGTATTAAAAACAACCGTGACCCAAAAAAAAGAAAGGGGAACCCATGAATATGTCTCTTTCGATTTAAATAAATTCTTCTGAAGTTTCACTTCTCCCTGCCATTCATGCGCCCAGTGCATCATGTATCTTGAATGAATGGGCTCATGATCTGGCCCCTGCTTTTCTCTCTGGCATTCCATATCTCACTCCCCAGTTTGATTTAGGTTCCTCTGTCAAAGTTACCTCCTTGGAGACCTTCCTGGCCACTCTTGCTCGAAAAGCTCCTCTAACCACTTACAGCTGAGTTTTCCTTCTGAAAATTGTGTATTTTCTGTTTACTTATTCCTTGCCTGTCTTCCTTACTAGATCTAAGATCCACGAGGCAATTGTGTGCTCTGTGAAGAATCCCCAGTACCTAGAACCATGCCTGGTACCTAGCAGGGGCTTAACAGGTTGAATGAATGAATGAAACGAATTCGTGAATAAGTTCATGGCACAATTAACAAATGCATTAAAACACCTCCAGCCCACTCCTGGTATCATGTACCCCAAGTAACTTCTTATCATTTCCATAGCACTCATCACCTTTGGGCGCGCAATAGTATTTGTTTATTATGTTTATTGTTTACTGACTGTATCCCCTGCTAAAATTTAAGATCCATGAGAGTAGGGATTTTTTTTCATCATGTTCACTGATATATTCCTAGTGTTCAGAGAACAGGGCCAAGCACCTACTAAGTACTCAGTAAAGAGCTGTTGAAGGAATAGATAAAAGGCTCAACCCTGGGGAGGTAAACAGTTCCATCTGAGGCCTGACAGACCACTTGAGCTTCATCAGGGTGGTGTTTTTCCTCTCATAAACATGAGAGAAATGGCACCAAAACCTACCAGTAAGACAACACACAGGCCAATGCGTTAGGAAATACTAGAAGATTCCCGCAGCTCCTGGGGAAAAACCTTAGTTCAAATACCAAGTGCCAGGTTCTGCCTCCTTGGATGGAGTTTAAGAACTTTGTCACTGAGCATGTTTAAAAATAGAACTGGTCTATTTAAAACGTCCTTCTGCCTAGAGCCAGCACCCAAAGAATAAAAGGGTATCTTCATTCCAAATTACAGCTAAAGTCAACCAAGAAATGCTTTGCTTCATCATCTTGAAGGGCAGAGGCCTGCTGCTCCAGGCCTCCCCAAGGAGAAGCGTACTGGGATAGGAGCGCGGCTTGGGGAGGCCCTGCCTGGCCAGGAGTTGGGGCAGCGCCTGGGCTTCCTCTTTACAGAGACGAAGACACCGGAAAACGCTGGAATGTGGCATAATGAGCATAGTGGCTCAGTCCCCAGCACCCACTGCGTTTACTATTCTCCCGCTGAGGCGCAATGGAAATAACCTCCCCCTCTGCTCCAGGAGAGAGAGGGGGAGTGAGAGTGAGGGCTCGATCGTCTCAACCGTCTTTGCTAAGGTCTGTAGTTAAGGAGTGGGCAGGGGACCTAAAAGAGTCCACTCAGAAGGAACCCCAGGACGACTCCCTGTTGGCTAGATAAAAATAGGGTGCCTCCCCTGGAAGAACGCAGCCCTGGAGGTGCTGGCAGCGATCCGGGACCTCGGGGGGAATTCACTCCCGTAAGAGCCAGTTCCCTGGAAGAGAAAGGGAGTCTTGACCACGCTGCCACCGAGCTGCGGACTTAACGTTTCTGGGATTTTTTTTACTGTAATTTCCTTTACTTTAAAGTGACTTTGATACAATTATTTTATTACACGAGACCAATAATGTCCTAGTTGATACAGCTGTAAAAATGTTCACCTTTTCCTGACAAAAGAGAATGCAATAGAAATCACTAATGGTTCTGAAAAGGCTTTCTCCTCAGGCATAATATTAAATTGAAAAGACTCAATCCTGTGATTTGTCGAGAATAAAATTGGCAGAGTATTCAGAAGATAATTTTTAGGACACTTTTATTGAAAGGAATTTAATAATGTTAATGAAATGAAAATTACAGAAACCCGTAATTGTATCACAATAGGATGGTCTTTATTAAGTTTTATGAAAATATGTGTATGTAGATGCAGTCATAATGTGAAATTATTTTGTCATGAACGTTTCCCTGTGTTTCTATGTAGTCTTCTTAATTATAATTTTTATTTTTTGAGAAATTTACCATCTTGTTTACATACTACAACTTAATTTCACCACCCCAAAATATGATATGTTTAGACAGTTTCAGTTTTGTACTTGTAGTTAATATAATGAACACCTTTAGGAAGCATACAGCTTTTTGCTTTTATTGAAGTATATAATGTGATGACTAAGAGTCAGGTGCTGGGCATTAAACTGCCTGGGAGTGAGTCCAGGCTCCACCATTAAAAACCATATGCTCTTGCACAGATTATATAAGCTTTCTTTGCCTTCTTTTATTTTCATTCATAAAATGGGAATAATAAGACCACATACTCAAGAGAGTTATTCAGAAGTCTGGTTATTTTAATACATGTAAAAGGGCTGAAAATGGTACATAGCACATATTAAGCTATCGAGAACTATAGTTATTATTATTTGGAGTAATATTAGTGTATGAACACATTAATGTAATAAGCTCTATGGCACCACAGCCTTACCAGTTCTGCTTACTAAATATCTGTTTTTCCACCTCAGCGATATGTCATTATATCCCGTGATTGTCTTTATTTCCATTTCCTTGATTACTGTGAATGAACATTTCTATATGTATTTCTTTCTTTTCTAGGAATATTGTCTATTCTCTTTAATATACAATTTTTAAAGTATGTCCCAGCCTAAAGGGTCTGTGACTTATTAATTCATATAGGCATATGTGTTAGTTTTCTATTGCTATTGTAACAGATAATCATAAACTCAGTGGTTTAATACAATACAAATTTAATCTTTTTTAAATCGGGAGGTCAGAAGTAAAAAAACGAAGGTGTTGGCAGAGCTGTATTCCTTCCAGAGGCTTCAGGGAAGAATCTGTTTCCTTACCTTGCCCAGATTCTAAAGGCTGCCTGCATTCCTGGACTCAGGGCCCTTTCTTGCACCATTTCAACCTCTCCTTTTCAATAGTCCTATCTCCCACTAATGACTCTGGCCCTCCTACCACCCTCTTACAAGTCACTTGTGATTACATTGGACCCACCCAGATAATCCAAGATAATCTCCCCATCTCAAGATCCTTAATTTAGTCACGCCTGCAAAGCCCATTTTACCATGTAAAGTAACATATTTCCAGGTTCTGGATATTAGGTCATGGACGTCTTGGCGTGTATGTAGGAGGGGAGTGGGGAAGGCAGGAATATTTAGTGTACTACAGCATGCATGCATTGATTCATTCAACAAACATTTACTAAGTACCTACTCTGTGCCAGTTGCTGGAATTATAAAGCTGAATAAGACACAGGATCTGTCTTTGAGGAACTCGTGTTCTTAACAATGAAGACAGACATATAAACAAACAAATTAATTAACTAGTTAAAAGTCAGCATTGCTATAAAATATTTTAAATGCGGCAGTTATGGTATAGCCACTTTGGAGGACAGTTTGGCAGTTTCTTACAAAGTTAAACACAGTCTTCTGTTCCAGCAAACACTCTCCTAGGTATTTATCCAAAGAAATGGAAAACTTATGTCCATACAAAAACCTGCACGCAGATGTTTATAGCCACTTTACTCATAATTGCCCCAAACTGGAAGTAGCCAAGATGTCCTTCAGTAGGTGAACGGAAAAACAAACTATGGTCTATCCCTGCAATGAAATATTACTTAACAATAATAAGAGATGAGCTGCAAAGCCATGCAAACACATGGAGGAAACTTAAGTGCATGGAAAGGCAGCACACTGTAATGATTCCTATTGTGTGACATTCTGGAAAAGGTAACACTACAGACACACAGTACTAAGATCAGTGGTTGCCAGAGGTTCAGGGAAGAAAAGGGGGGAATGAATAGGTGGAACATAGGAGATTTTTAGGGCAGTGAAACTATCCTGATTCTGACATGGTGGACATTATACATTTGTCAAAACCCAAAGAACTGTACAACACAAAGAATGAACTCTAATGTAAACTATGGACTTTAGGTAATAATAATTTATCAATTCTGGTTCATCAATGGTAACAAATGTACATACTAATAATGCAAGATGGTGATAGTATCAGAAACTCTGTGTATGTAGGAGAGCCAGAAAAGGTGTTATATGGGAATTCTCTGAGCTTGCTGTGCAATATTTCTGTAAACCCAAAACTGCTCTAAAAAAGACCATTTTTCTCTTAAAAGTTATAGTTGCAAAACAGAAAAATTTGTTCTGATCCAATGGGGTCTGGTGGCTTCCCCGAGGAGGTGACATTTGAGCTGCTCCTTAGAAGTTACATAGGAGGCACCAGGAAAATAAGCAGGAGAAACCATTCCTGGAAGAGAATTGCAGAGTGACAAAGATCTGAGAGTACATTAAGTGCTCAGAGAATGGCAAGCAATTTGGTTGAGTTAGAATCTAGGATATTTCATTTTGAGTGGCAGAAAACCGAAGGGCTATGGTAAGATAAAAATAAAGAATATGTGAATAATGGGGAAGCCAGTGGAGGCAAAGAAGGATGGTGAACTGATTGGATCAAGGATTCCTAAAGCACAGTCTTGTGGCTGGGGCAGACAGAACAAGGGGAGTCTAGAGGCCGTTACAGTCATCCAATGGAGCAGTGGGAAATCCTATTTATTTTATTTTAAATTTACATCTAATAAAAAGTAAGAGAAATAAACTAGATGATTTTAAAGTTCCATTCTTGATCTGAAGTTCAGTAACTTCATGATTCCTATTCAGTAGGGATTGGTAATTATAATACTTCAGCTTCTTGTCCTAGAGTAAAATATTACATTTACTCCCAGGAAATGAGGTTTAACAGAAACTTTTGGATAAGTAGCTACTAAAAATTTTTCTTAGAAATTACTGTATTATCTTCTCCAATGTATTCTTTTTTTTTTTTAATGGATTTTTAAATTTAATTTTACACCCCACCCCACCCCGGTTGTCTGTTCTCTGTGTCTATTTCCTGCATCTTGTTTCCTTGTTCGCTTCTGTTGTTGTCAGCAGCACGGGAATCTGTGTTTCTTTTTGTTGCATCATCTTGTTCTGTCAGCTCTCCGTGTGTGCGGCGCCATTCCTGGGCAGGCTGCACTTTATTTCGCGCTGAGCGGCTCTCCTTACAGGGCGCACTCCTTGCGCGTGGGGCTCCCCTACGTGGGGGACACCCCTGCATGGCAGGGCACTTGTTGCGCGCATCAGCACAGCGCATGGGCCAGCTCCACACGGGTCAAGGAGGCCTGGGGTTTGAACTGCGGACCTCCCATGTGGTAGACGGACGCCCTAACCACTGGGCCAAGTCCGTTTCCCTCGAATGTATTCTAATATGCCTTTTGCCCTTCTTTCCTTACAGAAGTACACCATAAAAGCAGTAAAGGTAAATGTATTGTCAAGGCAGGAGATACTGGGTTCAGTTTCTATACAGGTGTTACCGTTATCATCTTGGTTTAAGCCTTTCAAGAATTTAACGCACCCCTGGGAATTTAGTATCACATCACATGACATGGCTAATGTTGTGGCAGAAATGTAGAAAATTGGGCTACTTATTAGCATCTGAAATATTTGTGTCTAAAGGTGGGATTAGTTACCAGGTATTGTCACTACCTAGAAAAAGAGGAGAAAGAAAGTGAGGAAGATTAGTGAGAAAGTAGATGGGAGGAAAGGTATAAGATTATTTTTATACTAGTAATTTTCTACATTAACCTAAGTAATTAAAACACTTGTGAACCCCTTTAAACAATCTTGGACTTCTCACCTCACCACTTACTGAATTTTTAGGCCCCCTTATTTTACTATTAGGTGTCCCTGTCCTGTCAGTTAGTCTTGGCTTCCCTGCTCAGAGACCTGCTTGTCAGTGGGTAGAATTTTCATCCCCTCCACCCACTCCCACCCCCTTCCTATTAGTCAGGCTTTCTGTGATACAGCCCAGGCAGATGGCACTTATGGGCAAACAGCAGCCTACTTAGGCTTAGGCAGACAGAGTTGGGCCTGGAAAGATTGGCCAGACCCGAATGCGGTCCATTTACCAATGTGGATGACTTTCCCAAGGCAGCAGCTGGAACAGGCTTTGAGGTTCCCATGGAGGTGGGAAGGGTTAGAAACGACACAGGCTTGGCAATCAGTCCAGCAGCTTTCCCCTAGGTTTATCATCCGCTAACAGCAGTATTAGTGATAATGAGGATTCGGCCAAAAAGAATCCCCAAGAATAGCAAGCCACAGACCCTTCCTGCCTGTTGTAGTTCCCAGGCTGCTATGACAAACACCACTCAACAAGTTGGCTTAACCAATGGGAATTTATTGGCTTACGGTTTTGAGGCTGGATGAAGTCCAAAATCAAGTATTAGCAGGCTTCCTTCCTTCCAGAGCCTGCAGCATTCTGGTGCTGGTTGCCAGCAATCCTCGGCGTTCCCTGGTTTGTAGCTCTGCCTCCCATCCCGTGGTGAAGTCCTGTCCTTTCTGGGGGCTTCTGTGACTTGTGGGTTCTTTTTGAAAGGCTTCAAGTAATAAGAATTAAGATCCATCCTCATTCAGTTGGACCACCCTTTAACTTCCTGGAGAGGTCCTATTTACAGCAGAATGGATTCACACACACGGGAAGGCAGGTTAAGATTAAGGACTTGTCTAAATTAGAGTACGTAGTTCATTATATCACAGTTCCTGTTCCTGATAGAAGTGCAGAAATTAAGTATCCAGCCAAGGTTACAAGTTGCATTCATCCTCCTTTCTGGGTACCCAGACAACTATCATGCCACAGCACTCAAGTCCCACCATGTAACAGGCCATGGGAACTGCTTTTTTGCTAATGAGCTCATTTTCCGCCTGGGGAAAATATCACCTGCTTTTCATATAGATTCACCATAGACAGAGATGTAGAGATGTATATCATGGTGAGTAACACAAAGTTTACCAAAGATCTTCATAAAACTAGTTTTCACAAGCCAAATTCTATTTTCCCTTATATTATCACTTCTAAGATGAATTTATGTTAATTTTAAAAATTCTGTTACATACTGGGGCTGCAGATTGAACCTGGGACCTTGTATGTGGGAAGCGAGCGCTCTCCACCGAGTCACAGCGGCTCCCAACATTCATTTTTAATCAACCACTCACAGTGGCCTCTAACATTGAGTTTAACTTTACTTTTTCTCTACAGGCCTTAGCAAGAAGTTATTGTTATATTAACAAGCACTTAATGGCAGCAGGATGCTATTCCTGAAGTCCTTGAAGAATCTCCTTTTAGATATAAATTAATATCCCCTAAATTATTTTCCATGAACTTTGGACTTTTCTATTTTAGGGTTTCTTAAAGCGGGTACGCCTTGCAGGTAACCACCTCATGTAAACTCTTACCAGATCCTCTACCCATCAGAGATAAATACTTAGCAATTTTCATAATTTAAAGTTAACTCCAACCATGATATGCCAATTCTTTTAGATAGTGCAATAATCAATATAAGAACAATGGAGGAGCTCTTTCCATCCTCTAGAAAAAAGAAGCAATTGTCACTAGTCAGGATGTGGGCTCCAGAGCCACCAACCCTGAGTGTGAAATCCGGCTCTGCCTCTCTCATCTGTGTGGGAAAGAAGGTTCCTGGCCTATCAAATACACCAATAATGACAGAATCCACAAGTTAGTCAGTTGGGTTAAATTATTTATTACATGGAAGTTGCTTAGAAAAGGCCTGACACATTGTTGGCATATAATAAATGTGAAATATTATCTATGCAGATATCTTATGGAATACTCAGCAGGATTAACTTGTCAGGATAATGGTTTCAATAAATGATTTGTCATTAACCTCCAGCACCTTTTCCTCTGAAACAATAATTTATGACCAGCAAGTGGAGGGGGCGCGGCATGGAACGAGGCAAACCAAACAGGTTCCTCCTGGGTCGCTTCTAGCCTACCCAGGGCAGTGCGGTCAGAATCACCTACAATAAAGCAGGCCTGTGCCGGGATTACATCGGTATGACAAGCCCCAGGAGTTTGCCGTCGCTGCAAGACCACTTTAACCATTTAGTGCCTACTGCCATGGTTTACAATCTTAGCTGCATTTTAGCATCACTTGGGAATATTTCAAAATATGTCCAGACCCCAGCCCCAACTCAGACCAATTAAATGAGAGTCTCTGGGAGTGGCCCCCAAGTATGGTGAGAGTTTAAAAAGTTCCCCGAGACATTCTAATGCCCATCAGCATTGAGACCCACTAGCCTAGAGGATCAACCATTGAAGCAGTCCCCCAACCCCGGCTAGCCTCTCAGTCACTTCCCAGGACTTCCTGAGCGAGGAATAAGGAGGACCAGAACTCTGGGGGGCTTGTTCAGGAATATCCACAGCTCCTCCAGTGCAACTGAAACCGAAGCGGGACCCCTGAGACTCTGCATTCTACTGTCTTAGAGAAAAGCAATTCTAAAAATTGAATCCACATTCTAAGGGCTACAACAGAAAAAAAAAAAAGTATCATTTAGCAAATACTTATTGAGCTCCTATAGGAGTGCCAGGTAAAGAGGAAAAGAAATGATCCTTGTTCTCAAAGCAGCTCACTCGGTGGGACTGCAGCTCTTCAATGGTCTATGCTGGTTTGAACACTTGATTACGAACAGCTTGTCATTTTGATGGACGTGATCAAAATTGATTTTAAGGAGATCGAAACCTTTCTATAAGAGAAAATCAATTGGGAATATTCGATTTAAGAAACACAAACTCAGTTCAGCTAACTTAGATAACGAGGGATTGATAGCAGTCGTACACGCCCCCCAGAACCCAAGGCTGGGGGCACACTGCTGGGCCTCATGCAGGGCTGGCACTGGGGCTGAAAAGCTACCAGCAGCTGCAGTCCTGCCTTTCTCTGTCTCTGGGGCGCATGATTTCCAGTGAGTCCTCTTCATCTTGCTCTCTCTAGAGACCAGCTTCTCTGCTCACTAAGCCCTGCAGAAGGGAATCTGGGCTCAGCCCCTTGTTGTTGACCTCAGTGTCTGTGTCTTCAAATTCCTGAGAGAATCTGCTCGGCTTTGTTTGCCTACTGTGCTGCCCCTGGCCCGGGGCCACCTGCTCCAGTGTGCTGTGAACGCTCCAAAGTGTGGCGCTCTCCTCCTTTAACTGTTACTGCTGTTTCCCCAGGAAAGGAACACGGGTGTGGCTGCCAAACCTACCGATGCGTAAAGCTTACCTTCTCCGCATTAACAATTCAAAGTACACTGTGTAAGAAAAAGAAAAGTGGTGACTTGTAAAATATGAATACATGGCATTAGTGATATTTATGTAATGCAGCCAGAACAATGATCAGATAGGATGGGAACAGTTTTCTTTATACTTAAGGTTAATCTTTAGGTAATTTAGAATAGATTCTAACAACATTTGTTCAGCCCTGTCCAAATATTTTTAAAAATTTGTTTAAAATCCATTTTAGGTTCAATTTAATTTTTAGTTATGTAAAACATTAACATGGTTCAAATTCATAACTAAATACAAGTATACTATACTCATACTAGTCTCACTGCCACCTACCTTCTCTGGACCATCATTTTTATTAGCTTCTGGTTTAGCCTGCCTGCTGCTGTTTTACAAAGAAAAGCCAATACTAGCATACACTTTCATTTCCACTTTCGTTCACACAAGGCAGCATTTTATATAAAGTCTCTGAACCTAATTATTTCCCCCACAAGAAACTGCAACCTGAAAACCGCTATCAGGACATATATCCTCATTGTCTTATAGCTTCAGAGTGTTCCAGGATGGTGGGGATCAGAGATT
This sequence comes from Dasypus novemcinctus, assembly GCF_030445035.2. Lineage (NCBI taxonomy): Eukaryota > Metazoa > Chordata > Mammalia > Cingulata > Dasypodidae > Dasypus > Dasypus novemcinctus. The sequence continues at coordinate 47,209,414 of NC_080688.1, forward strand.
ATTCCAGGAATCTCCTCTGGATAGACATTCAGCATGTTTCTACTTTTTTGTTGTTGTTACCCTAAATAATGTCTCCATGAATGAACCTGTGCATACATTGTTTCAGATTGGTAGAGATGTGTCTTTAGCGTAGGTACCTAAAAAGGGATTTCTAAGACAAAGGGTTAAGGCTTTCTTACTTTTATTGGATATCCCTAACTTCCCCTCTACAGGGGCTGTGACATTTTTGCATCGTGCCAGCAATGTTTGAGATTGTGCCAGGTTATCCACAGCCCCACCTGCAATGTCTGGTGAAGCTTTTGGATTTCTGCCAATCTAATAGGTCAGAATCAGTAACTTCTTTCTAAGCTTAATGTGCATTTCTCTTATCGTGAGTGGAGTTCATTTTTTCACCAGAGCCTTTTACCTTTTTAAAATTATTTTTTAAAACTTATTTTGAGATGACTGTATTCACATGCAGCTGTTAAAAAAATGGAGATCCCCCATACCCTTACTGTTTCCCTCCATGGTAACATTATAGTACATAACTGAAATTGATATAGTTACGATAAAGAACTCCTCGTCTTTCTTTTCATGTAACCTTTTTTAATGGGAGCCAGATAAGATGGAATAAATGCATTCCATTCTATTCCTCCTGCTAATTGTAACAAAAACCCCTGGACAAAATGTAGAAATCACCTACAAGAGGACACTAAAAAGGTGCAGTAAAGAAGGGGGACTGACTAGGGTTCAGCAGGAAAGAAACTTTTTAACCACACCTAAGCACACCTAATTTCCAGGTGAGCATGGTGAAAAACACACTCCCAGCCCCATGCGCAGCTCGGGGGGGCGGACCCCTGCATTCCACCTCTACCCCACGGTGATGTGTGATGCCCCCCCACCACAGGAACTTGTAAGTGGAGCCTTGATGCCTGCTACCCCCTTCTTTTTGTGACCTGTCCAAAACTTTTTACCCATATTTCGATTGGGTTTCCAAATATTTAAAGATTTATTTCTCCCCACCCCCTTGTTATTTGCACTTGCTGTGTCTGTTCATATTGTTTCTTTAGGAGGCATTGGAAGCCAGACCTGGGACCTCTGATGTGGGATGGAGGCACCTAATTGCTTGAGCCACCTCCATTCCCTGCTTTGTTGTGGCTCTCATTATGCTTTTCCTCCCTGTGTCTCCTGTTGTGTCATCTTGTTGTGACAGCTCACTGTGCCTACCCATCAGTCAGCTCACTGTCTTCTTTAGGAGGCACCAGGAACCAAACCAGGGACCTCCGATGTGGTAGGCAGGAGCTCAATTGCTCAAGCTACATCTGCTTCCTAGGTTTCAAAATATTTAAAGGAAAAAAGGATTTAGATCCCTTGAGAAACCCTTGGTGAACATCTCCTTTGGCTGTTATCTGGGGAGGGAACCGCCTTATTCAATCGCATGTCCCCGGTGCTAACCACAGTGCCTGAGACCTAGAAGGTGCTTAAATGATTGTCCCCTGCCTCAAAAAAAAAAGGGAGTTGGGGAGAAGAGACAAGGGTACCATAGGTTAAAAGCATGCGTAGCCATCCTATGCAAAATGACATTTATACCAGGGACAAGGGAGGAAAACAGGATAATGAAGGGAAGTCTGATTACCCTAATAGCCCTTTCCTGCTCTAACAAAAACGCAGATTCCAAGGAAGTGGACTTGGCCCAGTGGTTAGGGCGTCTGTCTACCACATGGGAGGTCCGCGGTTCAAACCTGGGCCTCCTTACCCGTGTGGAGCTGGCCCATGCGCAATGCTGATGCACACAAGGAGTGCTGTGCCACGCAGGGGTGTCCCCAGCGTAGGGGAGCCCCCCACGCAAGGAGTGCGCCCCGTAAGGAGAGCCGCCCAGCACGAAAGAAAGTGCAGCCTGCCCAGGAATGGCGCTGCACACACAGAGAGCTGACACAGCAAGATACAACAAAAAGAAACACAGATTCCTGGTGCCGCTGATAAGGATGGAAGCGTCACAGAAGAACAGCGAATGGACAGAGAGCAGACAACTGTGGGTTGGGGAGAAGGGGAGAGAAATAAATAAATCTTTTAAAAAAACCCACAGATTCCATAAAAATTCTAGAAAAATTAATTGCCACCATGGTGGTTTTTTTTTTTAAACGATGGTGGAAGAGAGAAAGAGAAGACAGAGGAGGGGAAGAAGAGAGGGAGAGTACAGGTAAAATCAGAATAATCCTTGAAAATTAACTACATACACTGAATAAAACTACGTCAGATGGAAATTGTTCCACAGGTAAATCCTCTTTGATAAGCCAAACAGGTGTTTTTGGCAACTGCCCTCAAACTATTGACTCATAATAGTGTCTTACGACAATGTTTACTTTGAGTGAAGGGTGCCTTTCGTTTTTCATGTTTTTTAAAACATAAAACATTTTTAAAATTTTATAAAAATTATCTTGGCAGTGGAATTTGTTTTCCTTTTATACATCAACCTCAATTGTTTAAAACTCAGACAATATTTCTGAAATTTAAAAATTGCTGAATTAAAAGAAAAGATGGGCCTGGCTCACTATTCACATATATTTGCAGGTCAGTCCAAACACATTCTGATCATTGTCGTGATTAAGGCACTAATCCTTCTTAACACAATCCAGTGGGTACATATAACTATACATGTATTAATGGAATAATTTAGAATGCTGTGAAGCATTCTTCCCTATTAGACAGCAAATAGTGTTGACAGAACTATTCATTCATTGAGCACCATGTTAGATGCTACAGTACAAAAATGAATGACACCTCTTTGCTCTCAAAAAAACGAAGTCTTTGGGAGAAAAAGAAATGTAAAAAAATAAATGCAGTAGTGCAAGACATGTTTTTACATGGTTTATGTACTGCAGGGTGAGGGTAAAATAGAGGCAATGGCAAATTTTGGTTGCGTTGGCCAGGGAAGTTTTCCAGAGGAGCTTATTGAGTCTTCAGAGAGATGCAGCCAGATCCTCTGGTGGAGGGTAAGAAAGATGGTGCGCAAAGCCCCTGGGAGTAGTTCACAAGAGGTTAAAGAATGAAAGGTAAGGTGTTGGCACTGGAGAGGCAAGCAGAAATCAGATCATTAAGGGCCTGGTATGAACAACAAATGCTTGGACTTTATCCTGTAGGCAATGGGGAATGGTTTTAAGCAAGGTGGAAGTATTTCAGGAGATAGAATTCCTATGGCAATGTGGAAGATGGATTCAAAGGTAACGACACACCCTTGCAGATTGGGAAGGAACCAGGCAACTGTGAGGAAAGGAAAGACCAGATGAATTGGAGGGACTTTAAGAGGTGGCATTAATGATGACTGTGCAGAAAGAGAAGGAAGGATGGTTCACAGATTTGTCCTTTGAATTATGAAGTGAATGAGAAGACCAGGCTTTGAAGTGGGGTACGGTAGGTTCAGTCGAGGACTTGGTGAGTTTTAAGTTTCTGTAAACAAACAGGTAGAGATGACCAATAAGTTGAAAATATGGGTCAGGAGCTAAGAATAATTCTGAGCTGTAGATATAGGCTTGGGGGTCTCCTGCATGTACCATGTGGTCCATGTAGTTAAGGCTTTGGAAGTACAAGAAATCAACTGCTGCATGTGGCCCCAAAACAAAGTAAAACTTAAAATCCAGTTCCTGGATCTCACTAGGATTTCAAGTGCCAATAGCTACATGTGGTTAGTGACTCCCTATGAGATGGCAGACACACAGAATATTTCTATCACGGTAGAACATTTTCTAATAGACAATGCTAGAATGTGGTCCTAGAAAGTAAGTACTGATCAAAAGAGGAGTGAAGAGTGGAAGGCAGAAGAAGAGCCTTCCAAAGAAACTGAGAAGTGGCTAGGTTAAAAAGGAGAACCCATGGTGCAGTGTTATGGAAACCAAGGTGAGAGAGAAAGAGTTGAGGCTCACATTGGACATGTAGCTTCTTCAACTGTGTTACCGAGAGAAGCTACAAGTTACTGAATGCCTACCATGTACTAAGCATTGTAAAAGATGCTTTTTGTGCTGTCTGCCTAAAATCTCACAACCCTCTGTGGAAATGGAGACTTTAAGTTCCACTGCACAACTACCCCTGTGAAGCATAAATGGTTACAGCTGACAAATATCCTGTGCCTGGAGAAAAGCTGCTCCTACAAAGATGCTCTATTAGCCTAACTTTGTCATAGTGCAATATAAAGTGTTTGCATAAAACACAACTGAGAACCTCATTGTATATAGTTTGTGGATCTTCGGTTGTTTCCTGTCAGTTTCACATCCAAAAGACAGTAAACTCCTAAAGGTTTTATAATATCTGACACGTACTTCCCTGATCCTCTGGAGCAAAAACGAAAACTGATGGGATTGGGAAGATTAAATTAGCAATGGCCTTCATGTCCACTGAGGTATGTTATGGGAATGTGTTGAGAAATAGCCAAGTTTTATTTTTCAACCCATGTTTTTCCTTCTATTTGTAGTATAGCTGAATAATTACTATCTTTTCTGAAGTCACACAAATCAAGAACAATACTGAACATGTTCCTTAAGGACAGCCTTCTCTAAATAAAACATTTTGGTCCAGAATATTTTTACAATCTTACATCCAGTGGTTACTAAGTTTAGTCTGCATGTTTCATCAGAGGACACAGTGATGTCATAGGTAGGAAATCGATGCAGGCTAAGATGACTGAATTTTATTATACCAATTGGCTTTCTTCATGACATATAGTAACAATATTCTGTAGATCATACCATGCATGATCATTAATACTAACAATTCAGGGAAGCGGATTTGGCTCAATGGATAGAGTGTCCACCTACCACATGGGAGGTCCAAGGTTCAAACTCAGGGCCTCCTGACCCGAGTGATGAGCTGGCCCATGTGCAGTGCCGATGCACACAAGGAGTGCTGTGCCGCGTAGGGGAGTCCCACATGTGCCGGTAAAGAGAGCCACTCAGTGCAAGAAAAGTTCAGCCTACCCAAGAGTGGCACTGCACACATAGAGCTGATGCAGCAAGATGACACAACAAGAAAGACACAGATTCTGTGTGCCACTGACAAGAATACAAGCAGACACAGAAGAACACACAGCGAATGGACACAGAGAGTGGACAACTCGGGGGCGGGGGCGGGGGAAGTGCACCGGGAAGGGGAAAGAAAAAAAAAAACCAATTCATTACAAAAATAATTTGTTGACAAAGGCCATGATCTCACAATCTATTCTTGAGTATGGAAAATATATAACATCCAGGTATTTTTGAGACTTGACTATTTGCCTTAAAGATGGTCTTTAATTCTATCTGCCACCTGAAAAACAAGAAATGATCATAATATAGCAGCTTAATTGAAATTGTGCACAGAGGAAATTTATGCTAAATCTGAATTCTTATTCATTTCGATGCTATAGATTGTGTTAAAAATATAAAATATAAAAAAATACTATGCTGTCTCTTTTGAAGTAAAAGCTATGAGATGACCTCCAAATGTATTTAACTGAAACTGTTGAAAAGGCAGAAGTTGAGGTAGCCTTATACTTATGTTGCAACCCTACTGGCAACCAACATATAGATCAACCATTCACTTCAAATGTAGAAAACAAGCAAGCAACCAAAAACCTAGATAATACAAAAGAAGCTCCTGGTAGAAAATAATTACATCATCACACAAAGTCTTTAGAACATTATATTTCATAAAAGACAATGATAAAAAAGTACAAACATTTCCATGAGAAGCAAAAAAAAAAAAAAAGTAATATGAGAGTACAAGAAATTATCAGTTTTTATTTCAGTGCATTTATGTAGAAGCCTTTCATATCTTAATAAATAAAATAATCTTAAGTACACTTCCTCTTTCTGATAAACAACACTATGACCATTTTAGTTCTCTCAATTTTTCCACATCCAAGGCAATAAATCCAGAATACTAATATTTATCTGAAAATTACAGAAAGAAATATAATAGAGGCAAGCAAAAACCAAATAAAATGACACAAAATCTGCTTTCACTTACAGAAAGCCTCCAAAAGGAGAATTTTATATTGGATATTTTCCCATTGTTTTAAAATGGATATCAATACCTTGTCTTGGAAAGGAGTACAAGTTTTTGATATATAATTTTGTATTTACCTATTATTGTAAATAAGATTTTCTCACTGAACATCTCTTCACAAAATACAGAAATTTAAATTTAGATTAAAAAAAAAAAAAGAGTATTAAACCCTAGTTTTGTCAAGGGTTTAAATGACTATGTCCACTGCGAATTAGATGTAAGATATCAGCAAATGTGTGGAATTTTACCCTTTTGCCCCTAAAATAGGCCTATTAATCTTTACTTAGTTCAAACACACTATGTTAATTCTTCCTGTAGTGCCAAAGGGATCTTGTAATAGCTCTATGTCCTTGTATGTGAGTTCACTGAGTTTAAGACTAAGAAATATAACAGATAAGTTATCAGAGGATGTCTTCATAATTTTAGAAAAGTTTCAACTTCTTTGACTTGAGTTGTTTAGAAATGAAACAATACTCTTTCCATAGACATATCTAGCAAAGGGGCTGATACAGAGTAGATAGTTAATACACGGTGATTTATAAATCCACCAAACAGAACTATAAAGAATATAGTTTGCATTTTATGGAAGAGATTTATTTTCATACAATGAAAATAACTGGGCAAAGCTGTCACTCTTATGGCAACATATAAAGATCCCTGTTTACAGACATAAATAAATTTTAGCTCTGCACTTTAAAAACAAAACAAAAACTAAACAGAGCAAACCAAAAGCATAAAACAAAAATCAAACAAGCAGGGAGACTTTCACAGGATGACACATCATACTCAAAACTGGAAAAAAGCAAAACTCACATTCGACTCCTAAAACAAAAATTAAAGTCAGACAATTCAAGAAAATAAGGCAAATATTAGTAGTAGTTTTCTTGAAGCTCTGAAATGTTTATCAAAATGAAAATATATCAAAATATGGGCAGCGTCACATTAAAAATAGAAAAATATGTTCCCCAATACCACAAAGACAGCTCTAATTCACCCTACTGCCTAAATATTTATGTTTTCTTGGGTTAATCATGCTCCTACACCTCTATTGCCTTGGTTAGAGGTGAACTGTTACCATTCTCAATCTGTCTTTCATGTCATAAATTTCAAAAGTACAGTGGCTATGAGAGGCAGAAAATGGACAGACAGACCAAGTACAAATACCTTACTTTTCAGAAGGTTCGATTTTTCATTATTTATTTTGAGTATCACCAAAAAACCTGAAAGATAAATATTTTGGAAAAATCCTAAGAAATAAATGTGGCAAAATTCTTTTTGATATCCTGACAGCTCTCTGTTTTTTCAATGTTATAAGAATTTCATTATTTTGTGATTTGATTTGTGGTCATAAGTGTTACCAGTATTGTCATAGGAAATGAACACTTCAAAATTGAACCTACAACTTGAGATAAACAGTTCTATTTCTATTTTGGGTGAAGAATCTACAAGGCAAATGCTATCCAGACATCTCTCTCTCATACAAATTCCTATTGTTCTTTATTGTTTAAGACTCATTTTAGAAAGCTACAAGTTTTTGTCTTAAATTTGTGAAAATATCTTACAATATTTTAAAGAGGTTTTGGTTATTTGATAATTTTCAAAGTAAGGATAATTGCTTGCTTTTGCAATGGAAAAGTCTGTTTAAATTTAAGAGAAAGTACATATTTGTCATCAGGCAGTAAGACCTGTATTCAAAGACATGTAATAATATCAGTGCATTTAAATAAGTGGTTATGGTTTTTAACATAATTCTATTAAATTATGCTTTTCATGAGGAAATTTTCATAACTAACTCCAGAGAGGTAATTTCTTAAAAGTCACAAAAAAAATAGTTTGAATGAAATTGGCTGACTAAAAAAAATCCCTTCCAAACCTGAAATTCTGTGATTGAGAAGTAAATGTAAATTTTGCTTTTATCTACTAAGACTTATCTTCACAAAAATAGAACATTTAATTTCTTATCTAATACTGTAATTCATTTGTATATTATAAGTATTACTGGGTTTTCCATAGCTCATTCTTTCAAAAAAAAAAGTTTTGTTTTTAAAATGAAAATACTTTTTTTTCTGGCTCTTCTGAACTGAAAGTAATAAAAAGTGTCATTCACTATGGATTAAAAAAAATACAGTGTACACACACACACACAATCTTAGGGACATTTTTTGAGGCACAAAATCCCTGTCACTTACACCAGAGGTACATGAAAGACATTTAACGTAAAGAGGTCCTTTATATCATGTCACATCACAACTTTTAAGATTTTCTTGGTAATGTTCATGCAATATGCAGAAACAATATGGTTGTAATTTAGCAAAATCTGATGAGATTGCAAGCAAGGAAAAATTAGATAATCCTGGTAGGAAGAAAACTGTAAGTCCTTTCTTCTTACCTTTTAAAACCCTAAGAAAGCTGTGATTTCCTCCACACAAAAAGGCTGACGGTCTAAAGCTCAAAACTAGTATAACAGTTTCCATTATTAGTTGACTATCAATTATTGACAGTTCCTTCATTTCACACAAGGGTTAATAACCTTTGTTTAGTGACATAAATTCACATTGTTTTTTTCATGCAAATAAAAAAAGTCTAAAAAAGTCAAATAAAGGCATAACCAATTACATGCAAAACTGTAACACATCTTCCCAATAATTTGAACACATTAATTTACATCACAGATGTGTATGTACAAAATATGTTTAAATGGAAATAAAGCATTCTATTGAATTAAATTACAGATTTTATTATAAAAAGTTCCTCTTTGTAGGGAGCTCTCAATTTCCAGTCTTAAGCAACAGCATCTTCTTTCTGCCCACTTGTCATGGGGGTATGTCTCCGAGTAGAGAGGATGGGTGGAAGAAGGCTGACTGTATATAGGGCCATGCTGTAAACACTGAGGACTGCTGTCTCTTCTTCTCAGAGAATAGGCACCCTGATACATCCATTCATTTACCTCCAATAAGGGCAACTCCAAGTTTATAATCCAGTACTGTGGTCCGTCTTGTCATGAGAACTACTTCATTTAATAGTCTTCGATTGGTGCTAACTCTGGCATGAGGTTTACAGATATATTTGTATACAACCTATCAACCAGTATTTTTGGTGTATATATTAAATTGTTCAATCCATCGATGTACTGACGCTCTTTTGAATATCTTAATAATTTATACCTATAGTATTAGAGAGGGAAAAAAGTAACAGAAACATGTTCAAACAGGAAAACTAATGAGGAATATAATCAAGATCATCTTATAATTAAAGCACTTAAATTTCTTTACGAATTTTGGTTCTCATGCATAATTAAAAATCTCTAGAGAAGCAGATGTGGCTCAAGCAGTTGAGCCTGCTTCCCATATGGGAGGTCCTGGGTTTGGTTCCCAGTGCCTCCTAGAAAAAAAACAAAAACAACAAGCAAAACAAACAATGTGGCTCAGTGGTTGAACACTGTCTTCCCATATACAAGGTCCTAGGTTCAACCCCTGGACCCCAGAATAAATTAATACAGATATTTAACTGAGTTCTGCAAAATAACGTGTGTGTGTGTGTGTGTGTGTGTGTGTGTGTGTGTGTGTCCTCAAAGAAGCACACAAAAAAATGTTTTCCTTTTATACCGGAAAGTGATAACTACTGGAGATATTTGGGCCAGGGTGGATGCATTTTTTTAACCTTTCATATATTAAGTAGCTTTGAAGTTTTGGTATCTGAAGATGACATAAAACTTACCGTCCTAAAAACTGTACTTCACCTCGATGGTGATGAGGAATAGACTTGTATTTTCCTAAATCTCCTTCTGGTCTTGTTACATTATATCCAGCATAGTGAACTCTACAATAAAATATATTAAAAATGAAAATATAAAGAAATAAAAATGGATTATGTGGGTTCAATTTTAAAATGCAAAAGAATACTCTGATGTATATGCTACCAATAATGGCAGGAGGCACTCAAAGAAAAAGGGAGAAACACATGATAGGATTTAGGAGTCTCTATTCTTGGAATAGAAAAATACTATTTATCAAACAGAAATGGACTTTACAGAAATTCTATTTTAAGCAATTTGTACCTCAACTTACCTATTCCAAAGGTCGTCATCTTCTCCTCCCCATCCCCAGAAAGCATTAGGAAAGCCATTGATCTTTTTAAATTGTTCCACCGTCAGTCCACTTACACCACCAAAAAACTCTTTATATGGAAGACTACAAAAAGAAAGCAGGGATACAGCAGTAGCCATATGAAACCGAGTTTTGGATCTTTAATGTATTCTACAAATTTTACCTTTATTTTCCTTATAAACAATTATTTTGATTAAACCATATTTTGGGAAATGTATATTCAAGGGACAAAATATTTTTTATATTCTAATGAAACAGATACATCTAAATGTGTTATATTAAACACAAAAATGAAACATTTGTGGTAATCAAAATTTAATACTAATTACTTTTATAAAAAAATTTCTCTCCCCTTCCCCCCCCAGTTGTCTGCTCTCTGTGTCCACTCGCTGTGTGTTCTTCTGTGTCCACTTATATTCTTGTCAGCAGCACTGGGAATCTGTGTCTCTTTTTGTTGCATCATCTTGCTGTGTCAGTTCTCCGTGTGTGCGGTGCCATTCCTGGGCAGGCTGCACTTTTTTGCACTGGGCGGCTCTCCTTATGAGGTGCACTCTTTGCGCATGGGGCTCCCCTACGCAGGAGACACATCTGCATGGCACAGCACTCCTTGTGCGCATCAGCACTGCGTGTGGGCCAGCTCCACACTGGTCAGGAGGCCTGGGGTTTGAACCCTGGACCTCCCATGTGGTAGGCAGATGCTCTGTCTGTTGAGCCAGATCTGCTTCCCTTAATACTAATTACTTTTTAAGACTCAAAATCTTATATTTTCACAGCAAAAGATAACTTGGTCAATAGCTGTCAATGCAATGTTATTTACTGCTATACTAATAAGTTCAAAATTAATTAAATTTAATTATAAATACAGTATTTACTCTATAGACATGGACAAACATAAGTTAGTAAAGGCAAGTCTAGCATTTAATTTTAAAATGTCTAGCTGCCTATTCCTATAATGATCTTATCTGTTTGGATTATACTCCAAAATACTCATGGATATTTAAAATAAATTTATTTTAATGCAATGTCAGATAAATAACCATATTTTTTAGATTTTATTTCCCTTATCCTTCCCTAACTCACAGTCCAAGGAATTTGCCAAACTATGCAATGTTTTAAAAGTGCATTTTAATCTCAGTTGCCCGTTTAAATATAGACTGGTTTTCTAAGGTAGTATTCCTAGACTTGAAGTCCTGAATAAATTTCTGTTACCCAAAATGTGCTATTTGTGCCAGAGTTCCTAAAGGGCTCAGGCTGACTGTTTCTCAGCCTTTTGGCTAAGGTCAAGTGTAAAGCGTATAGGTCAAGGTGTATGGCCAGCAGAGAAAACATGACCCTGCACAGCATCCAAAATCCTAGCTGAAGGCTGGGGATACAGTAAAGCTGTCTCATAGATAGGGAGGGGGCAGGAGACTTAACTCTGTGGGAGGGACTCACCTCACTCCCTATGAGGAAGCTCTGCTGTTGGCCAGCTAGGATGCTGTGTGATACAGGGCACCAGGGAGAAACAGCTCCTGCCTGGAACTCAAGGGTTGTAGGAGAAAGTCTTGTCCCCACCCAGGGCCAAAGATACCCCAAAAGAGTAAAAGCAACACTGACCCTAGAAACAACCATATTGTACCAGAAGACCTCAGCTCCAACGACTGCTTACATTTCAAGGTATCTCCAATTAGAGAATGAAGAGATTTGTTCTTTATTATGAAAGACACTTCAAGAATCCACAGCTTAGAAGAAAGTAGATATATTGCAGAAGAGAGGAACTTCACTGCATTAAAACATCACCATGGACAGGGAATGCAGAAGGGAGCACACATGCATTGCATAACTCCCCTGTGCCAGGCAAGGAGCAAACATACATGAGCTCATTCCAGCCCCACTGAGAAGCCTCTTTTACTCCAAGGAACAAGGAAACCATGTCCAGAGACACAAGCAACTTAACCAAAGTCCTATAACTATCGTTTGAGAACCCAAATTTAAAACTACATTTGTTTAACTGCAGAAACCAGGCTCTCTTTTTCTACCACATCACACTCAAACCTCTGCAGGAGGAAGCATGAGAAAGATGGACAAGGTGCAATTACAGAGACACTCTTTAGGCTCTCAAGGTCTTTCAGATCCTGGCAAATCATAGGTGCTACCATTTTAATGATATGATTTTGCAAGAATATAGTACAATATCAGGAATACTGTCCACTACTTACATATACATGTATTTATCCAGCTTTGCCGCAAAATGACGGGGCATTTCTCCACATCCGTAATAGTTTCGGTCATTTTCCGGTAGATGATCCACATCATGGAAAATTACGCAGTCCCAGACGCTGTCTTTCATGGCCTCCTTGAATCCCACGTTGAAGAGCATTGCACGGTTAAAAGGTTGGGTGCCAGTCTTCAGAGAAACCCCAGAAAGAAAAACAGAAATTGTACACAACTTGGCCATCTGACTTTTTTCCTATACTTTTCTGACTTGTTGAGTCACAGCCAAGGAATAATAATTGCACCTGAATCAAGCAAAGTAATAAACAAAATTCAGGATTTTCATATCTACTGTGCAAACTTAATTACATTATTTTATACCTTGATGCATCCAAGAAAACATTTTTATTAGCCTCTCTTCTAGCAGATCATCTCATTTATATAATAATATAACATATTTCTGTTTTACATCTCAAATAGATCAGGATACAGATTATTTATGACCAGGAAAAAATTATGCCTTTAAAAATAATGTTGTTTTATTTATTTATTTTAATAAAAGCTTTCCATATGCTGGCCGAGGAAAGTGGTATGTTTTAATGTACATAGGCAGGAAACTGAAAGTGAGTCAACAGCTATCTTTCTCTTATCTAACAAAACCAGGAAGGTCTAACTTTTTATTACTACTGCATGCAATAAAGAAGCTGAGAGCATTTTTAGAGACAAAATTTGAACTTATTATACAGAACCTACTTCCTTTATTACAAATATTTCCCTTTATAACTAAGGAAATTGCATTAAAGTGCACTGGGAACAGTTTCTACTTTTAATATTCATGTTCATGACGAAGACCAAGAACATTTAAAGGGACAGCATAATAGGAACATACTACACAGAACCCAACTTCTTATATCACAACCATCTTCCTTTATTTACTAGGAAAAACATAGAAAAGTGCATTGCAGGGAAAACTTTCATTCTGCATCTAATGAAAATAAAAGAACATTTTTCTGTGTCTTAACAGTGTTCAAAATCATTGCCAAAATATGAAAAGAAAAAGCATTACGACAGAAGCGAATGAGATGCACAATGCAGGCCTCCCCAGGGTGCTGCCTCCAGAGTGAGAAATTACTAATTTGTAGCCTGCATCTTGTGCTCATTTGAGGTAACGGTGGAAATCACTTCCCTTTTTACAGACTCTTTCTCCACGAGTGAAATGGAAAGAATAAAAAGAATAAAGAGCTACATTGTAATGTTATTACAGGTACAGCAACATCAGCTTTAACAAATTACCTTCAAGATTTAAAATTTTTTTTTGAATTAATCCTGGATACAATATTTAATAGCTTAAAGTGAAAATAAGTGGTTCCATTTTTGTACGCAAGGGCAACACACTGCAACTCTCCTGGCTGTTGATTCTGGTATTCATCTCTGTTCTTTGTGGTAATGAGAGTTTTGATATATATTTCTTGCTTCATTAATTTTAGACTTTCTGTTCTAACTTCTTATCGTAGTTGAGGAGATGAACTGCCACATCTCCTTTCTCTTCTTCCATTCTCCCAAAAAAGTTATATCATAAATTTTGGTTAACTCAATAGTGTTTACATTAGTAGGACTAAGTGAATTTTTTTTCAATGATGAGCGAATTATGATTCTGTTTTCTTTCTAAAACTGTGATTAATAACTGTCTTATTCTTAGTTTTCTGTAAAATTATTATTACTTTAAACAAAAGCACCAATAGATACATCCTATAGCTATCAAAAATAGGTGATTCAAACACATCAAATCATCTATCAATTCCCTCTCTACCCTGCAAGCCCAGCTCCCACAGCCCTTTCTTCTTGCTCCCATTTGGACTGGTTGCTCTCCAGATTAAGTGCAATTATCAGCTTGGGCCTTTTCTTTCACTCCCTAGTTGATCCATGTCTTTTACTTGGCTTACTCAATTAGCTGAGACACATCCTTCAGTAGCTCCTTAAGTAAAACTCCACGGTTTCTGTGGATAGGGAATTTAGAGCACAGCAGGAATGGTGTGTCACGCCCCATGACGTGGCTTGCTCCTTCACATGATTCAGGGCTGCTTCAATCACACCTCCTCAAAAAGGTCATCTCTAACCACTCTACCCAAAGAGCGCCTTGCCTTCCCCTGCCCTTTCCACTGTCTTTATCCTGATTCTTTTTAGCCCTGAGAACTCCCTGACATAACACATATTTATTGCCTTCCTCTCCTCACTAGAATAGTAGGGGGCTTATCCAGGTTGTTCACTGCTGTAACCCCCTTTGTTGAATGAATGAGAGTGGGTTTTGTGGAGGTGGTAAGGTAGCAAGCTGGCCTTTTCCTTTGGAGACTTCCAAATGTTAGCTCTGATATCTTTTTTCTGGGGTGAATCTATTTCTTGAACAATTACAACTCACAAACTGCTGAACTGCTGAAGGACGCTTCCTACCTGGCTTCTGACTTCAAAAAACAGGACAGGAAAAGGCCTGAGGACCCCCAGCCTCAGCAAGCAGCCTTACTTAACCACCCCCCCCTCCATTTTGAGACCCCACAGCATAGCTGTGACAACACAGTTGGGAGCTTCTTTAGGGCATTTTCTCCAGAGCATAAACTTTTAATTTGCTACAAAGGTAGAGTAATCACCTGGCAACACATTCAAAGATGAGGAAGTGGGGATTGGATTTTTTGTAATCAAACTTTTAAACAATCCCTTTACTTTAGTCCTTTGCTCCAGTCCCATCTTCTGTGTCACCTCTCAAGTACTGCTGAGACAGTTTGTCCAGCAGGTTGACTTGATTCTTGTCACAATCACCCTCAACTAGCTCTTGGGCTTGAACCTCTTTTCCATCTACTTCCTGACTTTCAGAATGTGTTGAAATCACCCACCCACTACTATCTCTTTGTCCTTGACGCTTACTAGCTTTTTAAGAATTTTTTCCTTTCACTTTCATTTTAGGAGTTTATGAAGAAGAAGAGATAAACATGTATGTGTAGTCTTCCCCCTTTAACTAGGATTTCTGAAATGCTCTTCAATGGTTTAGCACTTCTCCTGGGCACCAGTCCAGCAGAAAAATTACTGTTCTATTTCATATGTGGTGAAGATGTTACTAGCTCAAAAACACATACTATCAAACAAGCAGTCATAAATTAATATTGATCAGAAGATTAGAACTGAGACTTAAATAAGGATCTTAGTTGCTTTGCAAAGATTTCTTCAGCATATATGTAAAACAACTTACAAAATCAATGTAAGCTAGTCAGTAGTTTTTATCAGTAGTACTTATCAGTAATCATTCTTTCTATTGATAAAGAAAAATTTTCAGTCACATTGATATTAAGTAAAAAGGAAGGAGCAGATTAATAAAATTTTGTTGCAAAAGAAGAATTAAAGGTATTTCTTCTTATAGATGACAATGTCTTGTAGAGAATAGGCCTATAGAATCAGTAAAAATATCATTAGAATTTAAAAAATGAGGTTGTCGATGTCAAAACCAAAAGTATCCAAATTACAGTGTATTTGAAACATGAAAAAAAATGTACCATGTTAAAAATGCTATATAAAAATCAGTGATGAAATTCAGCAAGTGTCCTAGTATTTGGGATGTGGAATGGGGAAAGATCAAAAAAGAAATTAAAGATAACACCTTAAATATTATTCTAGGTGATGACAGAAATGTGGCGGGGGGAACCGAAGCATGGAAAGTATCTCTAATGGACTGAAAGAAACTGTGTATATGGAACATTAAGACAAAATATTTATAGAAAAAATTAGGTGATAATATTAAAAGCAAATCAGCACAAATTTTTTTCACTTTTATAGATAAAACATAGATGATTAGAAAGCATGGGAGCAAGGAATGTACCACACTAATGAAAAAAGTGTTAATGTGGAGAAAAGTGGGCGGTGTAGGGAGTGGGACATAATGGGAACCCCTTATATATATATATATTTTTTTAAAGATTTATTTATTTATTTATTTCTCTCCCCGCCCCCGGTTGTCTGTTCTCTGTGTCTATTTGCTGCATTGTCTTCTTTGTCCGCTTCTGTTCCTGTCAGCAGCACGGAATCTGTGTTTCTTTCTGTTGTGTCATCTTGTTGTGTCAGCTCTCCGTGTGGGTGGCGCCATTCTCGGGCAGGCTGCACTTTCCTCGCGCTGGGCGGCTCTCCTTACAGGGCGCACTCCTTGCGCATGGGGCTCCCTTACGCGGGGGACACCCCTGTGTGGCAGGGCACTCCTTGTGCGCATCAGCACTGAGCATGGGCCAGCTCCACACGGGTCAAGGAGGTCTGGGGTTTGGACCATGGACCTCCCATGTGGTAGACGGACGCCCTAACCACTGGGCCAAGTCTGCTTCCCCCTTATATTTTTTTATTATGTAACATTTTAGGTAATCTAAGTATCTTTTAAAAATAAATTTTTAAAAATATTTTTTAAAAAAGCATGGGCACACGTCAACATCAACTGATAAATGGATAAGCAAAAGGTGGTATATCCATACAACTGAATATTATTCAGCCATAAAAAGAAATGAAGTACAACATGGATGAACCTGGAGAACATTATTCTAAGTGAACAAAAGCAGACACAAAAGATCACTTATTATATGATTCCATTTATAGGGAATGTCCAGAATAGATAAATCCATAGAAATGCCACGTCATGAACTTCAAAACCATTTTGCTAAGTAGAAGAAGATAGAGACAAAAGGCCACATAATATATGATTCTATTTATATGAAATATCCAGAAAAGGCAAATCCACAGAGACAGAAAGTGGATTAGTGGTTGTCAGGTACTAAAGAAGGAGATACGGGGAATGGCTGTTAATGGGTACAGTTTCTTCTTGGGGTGATGAAAATGTTCTAGAATTAGATGGTAGCAATGCCTGCACAATCTTGTGAATATACTAAAATAACTACTGAATTGTATATTTTAAAAGGATGAATTTTAGGGTATGTGAATCTTAAAAAAGTGTGGGACATTCTAAATATTACTTGAATAGTAATTCTCAAAACTGTCAAAGTCATCAGAAACAAGGAAAGTCTTAAAAACTGTCAAACCAAGAGAAGCCTAAGGAGATATTTAAATGTAATGTGCTACCCTAGATGGGATCCTAAGCAGAAAAAAGATGTTCGGTAAAAATTGGGGAAATCTGAGTAGAGTATGGACTTTAGTATTAATATTGGTTCTTTAATTGTGATAAAAGTACCATTCATATATTAGTAAGATGATAATAAGGAAAACTGGGTTTGGGGTAGATGGTAACTCTCTATACTGACTTTGTAATAGTTCCATAAACCTAAAAACAATTTAAAAAATGAAAGTTCAAAAAGTGACAGAATTAAATTAAAAAGGCAATAGCATTTATGATAGCACTGAAAAAACATGAAGCACTTAGGTTTAAATTTGACAAAAGATGCATAAGACCTGTACACCAAACACTATAGAACACTGCTGAGAGAAATTATAGAAGACCTAAGTAAAAAGAAAGACAAAGTGCGTTCATGGGTCAGAAGACCCAAAATTGTTTTAAGAAGACAGCTCTCCCAAAATTGATCTACAGATTCAGTGTAATCCTAATCAAAATCCCAGCAGGCTTTTTGTAGAAACAGACAAGCGGATTCTGAAATTTATATAGAAATGCAAATACAATAACCAAAACAACTTAAAAATAACGCAAAAAGAACAAGGTGAAAGGATGCCACACTACCTGATTTCAAGACTTACTATAATACTAGAATAATCATGACATGAGACATTGGCATAAAGATAAACAAATAGATCAATGGAACAGAATACAGGGACCAGAAATTTACCTATACATAATGTCAACTGATTCTCAACTAAGTTGTCTAGACAATCCAATGGGAAAAATATTTGCTTTTCAACAAATGGTGATGGAACAAATGAATAGCCATAGGCAAAAAGAAAAAAAAAAAAGACATTGACCTTACCTCACCATCATATATGAAAATTAACTTGAAAGGTATTAGCCTAAATGTAAGAGACAAAACTATACAACTTTTAGATGAAAACAGAGAAGAAAATTTTAGAAAACTATTTCTTAAACAAAAAGGCACAAAGGATTAAAAACGTCAATAAACTGTACTTAATAAAAATTTAAAACTTTTGCTCTTGAAAAGAGTAAAGAAAAATGTAAAGGACTTGTATCTATACTATATAAAGAACTCATAATTCAATAAGAATCAAATATTAAAATGGACAAAAATTTGGACACCATTTTATCCACAGGTCAAGGAATATATAAGAAAATTAAATTCTTTCTTTATACCAAATACTGCCTTTAAACAAAGACAAAGAATATAACAAGCAAACATGGTCATTACATATCTAACCTGTTTGAATAGACTACATTAAAGAATTATGATCAATTCAGCTTTGATATCTGCTCAGAAACAAATAGACTGGACTTTTGTGGCTTTGCCAATATTTAATTCTACTCACTTTATGGTCTTCATTTCTGAAAGAATGATAGAATGTCAGATTTGGAGGGGATCACAAGTGTCACATGGTTTAATCCTCTATGCAATATATGATTTGGTTTATTTGACTCATCATTATTAATCAGTTACTCAGGTTGGGTCTACATCCTGTAAAAGCTATAGTGCTCCACTACCAGTGTCAGGCTCAGCAAGGCTAGCAAAATATATACATCTGGCTGCAACAACACAGCCGAGTTTCCT
The DNA here is from genome assembly GCF_030445035.2 of Dasypus novemcinctus. NCBI lineage: Eukaryota > Metazoa > Chordata > Mammalia > Cingulata > Dasypodidae > Dasypus > Dasypus novemcinctus. Next base: position 47,228,432 of record NC_080688.1, read on the forward strand.
CTACCAATAGGTGACTATGAAAATGAAAGACTGTGTAAACAGAACAGGTTCACTATATACTAGTTTTCTTCAGGGAGTACTACCTGGCTTTCATTCAGGTACCCCAGACTGCCTAATGAAGTCCACCCAACACTGATTTCAGCACTAGCCAGCAAATGCACCAAGTAAAAAGAAACCTCAATCAAGAATTATCCAGGGGCGTGGATGTAGCTCAAGTGGTTGAACACTTGCTTCTCATGTACGAGGTCCTGAGTTTGATCCCCAGTACTTCCTAAAAACAACCAAACAAATGAAAAAACTAACTCTCATTGGGGAATGGATGTAGTTCAGTGGTTGAGTGCCTGCTGCACATGTACAAGGTCCTGGGTTCAATCCCCAGTACCTCCTTAAGAAAAAAAAAATTCAATACTGTGAGTATAACTGAGGTCATTTGAATACAACATTCCAAAGTGCACCAGTTTTATCAATTCAGGTGACAGTACACCAGTCTAAATGTTCCCAAACAGTCTAAATTACAAAATAAGCAGCTTCTCGTTAAAGAAAATTAACTTTACAGAAGTTTTCAGGAATAAACAAGGATCACAAGCTCAATGCAAGCATAAAAAGGAACATTATTACAAATCAAAGGCATATTTAATCCTGTATGGCAAATATCAACTGTACATTTATTTTGAAAATCATAATTTGACAAGCCAACATTTATAATACGTTAATTAAAATATAGTAAGGCCATCATACTAAAGTCCTATGTAATTGCTGATCAACTCATTTGACCAAGGCATTTGTTTTAAGCATACCAAAAAAAGAAAAAGAAAAATAGAAGCTCAATCCAAAATAATAATTTTATCCAAATACAAAACCAAGGATTTGAATTTGCCTTATTAATCTTAAGCTAAATCTTTAAAATCAAGCCATATCTAAGCACTTATTAAATTCTAATATCCTTAGTTATCATTTTGAAAAATATTCTTACCTGTTCAATGACATAAAAGGCAAATTCCAGCCGCTGTTTCTGGAGCATTGGAATCAGGTGCAAGAAAAAAATCGGAAGATGTTCATGGCGATTACGGAAAGGAATGAGGACTGCCACCTTTAAAACAAAATAGCCACGTATATAAGTAAATATAGCAACAAACCCTAGAAGTAAAGATAAAAACTGATCCTTAAACATTTCAGATGGTTTTAAAATGGTTTTTAAATTTTCTCAGCAGAGATACAACAGTGAGCAAAAAAACATTTTTCCTGGGTATGATTTTTAAATTCAAGTCTGTCACCCTCACAAGAGCACACAGACCCAGGAAAAATCACAGCTATGATACTACCAAAAAAAAAGTGTGTATTGTGCTAAGATTATAAAATTGGTAATACTAACTGATCTAGGGGTCCACAGCACAAAGTAAGCAAAGGTCCAAAGATGGAAGGAGGCAGAGGAAATGCTCGTGGCAGAGGGAAGTGATGTGCTTGCAAAGGCTGTGGATGGCAGGAAGGGTGAGAAAATAAATTTGATGATCGAAAATACTACTCTGGTTGTGGTATGGAAAGCAGATTGAAGACGACCAAAAATGGGCTCAGGGAGACTGGTTAGGAAATTAATGCAATACCCAAGGTAAGATGTAACAGTAGTTTGGACTGAGGTGAGGGTAGAGAAAAACAGGAGAGGTACACAGACTTTTGATACATGTAAACAGAAAATTAACAGGATTTGGTTATGGACTGACTATGAGCAGGGAAGGAGGATGTATTAGGAATAACTTTATGCTCCCCAGTGTATGAGAGACTCATTTGTAGGTTCTCTACACATGGCTCTTCTGCCCCTTTTATTTGAACCCATAATTACACTATACTTGATAAATATCTGTCCCAGAGACTTAAATCTTTGATCCGTCCATGTGCCAGTTGAGTCCTGAATTTCAGCAGAGTTGCAATACCTACTCTCCTGTTCAATGGACTCACCCAGCACAACTAACAAGGAGATAATAATAGACAACGTCCATCCCAAGGAACAGAGAGTATCTGCAACTGCAAGCAAGATAGTTCCATCCCTGCCTCATGGGATCTAAGTCCCCTCTCAATTAGAAGCAGAGTAGGCATAAATATCCCCAACTCCTCAAGATTGGGGAATGAACAATGGACTAAAGTAGACATTATTATTCTACGATAGACTTATTATTATTCTAGCAATGGAAGAACTCTTATCATTGATGTAAAGGCCGTGGCCACCAGAGGTTCTGAGGGATGGGACAGGGAAGAATAGATATAATATGGGGGTATTTTCAGGATATTGGGTTTGTGGTGCATGACATTGCAATGACAGCTAGAGGTCATTGTATATTTTATATGACAAAATTGTGTGGGACGGAATGTAAATTATAACAAACTGTAGTCCATGGTTAGTAGCAATGCTTCAACATGCGTTCATCAATTGTAACAGATACACCACACTAATGAGGGATGTTGATGTGGGAAAGTGTGGGAGAGGGAGGGAGTGAGGTATATGGGAATCCCTTATATTTTTTATGTAGCATTTATGTAATCTAAAGCTTCTTTAAAAATAAAAATATTTTAAAAAGAGTAACTTCTAAGTTTTAAAGTAGATCATAAATGACAGTAACTTCTTGATATTTAAGTTTAATTTCAAAGAAGTTTCACTTCAATTGTATTATCCTACACACGGTTTCTCTGGCCTAGAGATATTTATGAGAAATAAAAACCAAAATCTTCAATTATGGGGATTCTAGCCACAGCCTATTAAAGCAACCCATCCATACTTAAGTTTGATAATTATATGAATATGGTATTTCTCATTTAAACAAAATACACAAGTTTTCAGTACATTTTATAAGTTTATTTCACTGCTAGCACAATATTCAAATTTTAATTAAATTGATAAATGTCAGAATGTTAAGCTAAACACAAATGATCATATAAGCAGCATAGGAATCAAAGAAATTTGTTTTTGTATAAATCAAAGAAATCTGCTCTTATATAAACCAAAAAAATAACAGAAAAAGCACATATATGGAAAATAAAATGGTTTCTCAGTACATTCCTCTTTCCTCTTATAGGAAGAAAAAACACTTACTGGAACTCTCAAAATCAGGGCTGAAAAAAATCATAAATTTATAATATATAATGTGTCAATATGACATGAGAATAAATTGAAAATCATCACTTGCCACTTACTCCTATCCTCTATTTCTTGAATCCAAAATTTGTTATATAAGCTATGTGGATCTGCCTACAATTCAGATTTTACCCTTGAAAAAGCTGAAGTGTTTTCTAAATGTTACTTTTCTTAGCTAAGCAGGCTTTATTATAATTGTGCAATTCTAATAAAAATGGAAATTATGACAAATAATACATTTTCCACAGATCATAACTTCTGAAATCATTAGATTTTCAAAGAAGATAACAATGAAACAATATCTATTTAGAATACGTATGCATCACTCTAGCCTCTAGACTTTCTAAAATATAATCTAAAACTAATTATAACAAAATTATGGAAAAACATAAAAAGATGGAATTTATTAAAATTTCACCTATGCCAAAGAGATTTTACTAATGGATAAATAAATGCAAATAATTGAGAATGCATAAGTGTAGGCCCTAATTCCACTTATAAAATCAGGATGTGACCTCAGATACAATCGACAGAACATATTTACCTGTGTTTTACATCACCAGGATTATGAGTGGAGGAAACTTAATATTATTAAAATAGTTTTATTTAAAAAGAGAACAAAAGATGGCTTAGTAAAATAAAGCCTAAATTAGAAATTGCACCCCTAATTTGCCTTAATGCTGATGGGATTATGAGAAAGATTGAGACAAAAGCTACTATGAGGCGGATGCTTTCCTGTTGACATAAATGATTTGCTAAGTGTCAGGCACTGAAGAGGTCTGGAGTCCCCTACCAGCCACACTGTGGATCCCTTCCTTTTGATTTGTCCCAGAAGGTGCCTCTTGGCTTAGGAACCTAAAGACCACAAGATGGGGACAGCAAAACTGAAACAGCTCAGGACTCCCTTTAGTATCCTATACAAATGGTGTTGGGGACTCCCTACTGAGTGGGGACTTGCTAACAGACATCAGTGTCAATTGTTGGTGTATTCAAAGAATTCCCAAATGAATCCAACTGCCAACACAGTTCAGGGATGTCTAGGTTTGCTGTTCAGACAAGAAACTGCTAAGAGAAAGTAAAAGGAGAAAAAAAAGTTAGAAGGCAAGTAGACCTCCCTATCACTTACCATATCTGCAGCATATCACTGGGATAGCTTCTAGCAAAATAGGGTTGAGCTTGCCCTTCCTGGTTTACCATTTGGCCACAAACTGGCTGCCTATGACATAATGTAAATGGGCTATAAAAGCAGTTAGGTGAATTAGAGATGACATTTAAGGGAAGAAGCTATTAAATGGCTGCCGAGTCCATATTACTTAAAGGCAAACCATATTAATTAAGGACAATTAGGCTGAGTAGTGAACATATAAAATTAAACAGTCATAACCCTAGTATAGTAATTTCTTCAATGAAACATTTGCAATTTTAAGAATTGTTTTTAAAAAAATCTTACAGAGACACTGAAAGTGTTATGAGAAAAAGAACTACCAGTATTTTGGCAAATTCAAATAAGCTAAACTGATATTTTATAACAAAATAAAAATGTCAAAATTTTAATGGGATAGTTATCAAAGCTTTTGAATGATATGCATAAAGCAAACTTTTTATTAAACTAAAGCTTCACAATATCTTAAAAATTCATTTGGTACATCCTTTTCTTATTTCTTATGCTATTGAGAACAACATTCTCAATAGTTTACAATATATTGTCCAGAAAAAGAAAATCTCAGTAATTTATTTTGAGGTTTATAAGCCTTGGTGTCAAGACATCTTTTCTTATATGTGCCTCATATGCTGTCTGAACCACTCTCCTGTTGATACATCTTTAAAGGAGTTAGAGAACATTTATTTGTTCATTATCTTCTGAAAAAAGTAACACTTCATTTTAGTGAACCTCTCCTTCACCATCTCTTTCTTGTTCACACAAAATTACCCCATTCAGTTTGTCCCACTTTAAAAACCATTCATTTTACTGAATGTATGCATCTAATTTTTCCTTGCTTAATTTTAATCATGTTGAGGGAAATAAGCCAGACACAAAAACCACATACAGTATGAGATCACTAATGTGAAATACCTAGAATAAGCAAATTCATAGAGACTGATAGTAGATTCAAGTTCACCAGGGGTGAGAGGAAGGGAGAGGTTATTGCTTAATGGATGAAGGGTTTCTGTTTGAGGTGAAAAGTTGGGGTAAGGGATGTTGGTGATGGTAGCATAAAAATTGTGAATGTAATTAATACTACTTAATTGCACACTTGAAAGTGGTTAAAAATGGGAAATTCTAAGTTGTATATGTTACTACAATAAATTTTGTATAGATTAAGATGGAAGGATGGATAGATACAGCAAGTGTAGCAAAATGTTAAAAGTTGGTGGATCTGAGTATCTGAGGCGGTATGTTGGAGTTCTCTGTATGGGTTTTGTATTATTTTTGCAACTGTCCTGTAAGCTTGAAATTATTTCAAAATAAAAAGTTAAAAAAAAAAGAATCAAGTTGGTGGCAGATGTTTAGCATAAATCTAGTTATTTCTTCTTTCCCTCTCAACTATGTTTCAGTATTAGAATGGAATATTACTAGAATGTAAATAGGTAAGGAGGAGTACTGGTAGTGGTAGTAAGGAGAAATTAATTCTAATTAAATACAGTAACACAGCTAATCTCTCTCTGTTCTCCAAAATTCCTACCGTCCTTTTAGCTGCATAGGTCAGAACTAGACATTGTATTCTGAGAAAGGTTCGCTTAAAGCTGAAATAATAGCAGTGTCCACACACTTCCTAAAAAGTTAATGTTCTTAGATCCCTGAATTAGGAACTCTACACTCATACTGTTACTTGACTCACATGGAGTTTATAGTCTACTAAAATCTCTAAGTGGGAAGTACTAAGGTAAGGTATACCTCTCTCCAGGAAAATAAGAAGAAAAACTATAACACTTAAACCAATATCTACATAGAACACTGGAGAAAGGCCAAGAATATTTCATTTTTCCAATCCTAAATTGTCCCACTACTGTGCCACACATTGCAGTCCACACACTGCATGTGATATCCCACATGAAGATCCACCTGAAGATCAGCCAGTGTGACTGATTCAGCGTGCACTTCCTTCCATTAATATTCAACATGCATAATCATCACCCAAGTAGTAAAAATAATGTATTTGAAACTCAGGATTTTTGTAAAAAGTACAATGTATGTAAATTGGGTCATGTTTTGTATAGATAGAACAGTGATAAAAATCAATCAAGAAATATGGGAAATAGTATAAGACAATTATTAAAGAGTGTTTTTCTAAAGTTTATTCCAGAATCTTTTTAGGGAGCTTCACAACTTGTTTGAGGCAATGAGAAAAATGGATATTTATTTAACAATTTGTAACAAGGTCAAAATGGCATTTACTTGGCTCATCTCAACAAAACTGTTTCGTGTTTACTTTATACAAGACAAAAAGCTCTGTTAGGGATGCAGACATAAATAATACACATCCCTAGACACAAGGTCAATTAAGTGAGAGGGTCTCTTTCAAGAGTTCATTCTTGAATAAATAAATACTATTTATTTTCTTTCCTAGGAGATTTTTCCTATACTAACGTACTGATATACATTTTTTAAAAATTGCAAACTCTTTCCTGATTAAGGTTATATTCACAATTTCTTAGGATATAACATTTGACTTTGATAATTTACAGTTTTCATTTGAAATACAAAAATGTTATTTCCTACTCAAATATAGCATTACAAGAGTGATTATATTGTATAGAGAGTAACTACAGTCTGAACCATGGGTTTCTTTGTTCAAGCAAAACTTTAAGTAGATTTCTGACATATCAGAAAGACAAAAAGCTTTTGCCCTATCTTCTGAAAGAAGGGTAAAGAACCTAAAGACCTCCCTTTCATGGCTCAGTGGCGTTTAACTAGCATCTTTAGAGTTTTGAGATCCTGAAAAAAGAGCTTGAAAACAACCTAGAACCAAATGAAAATTGGGATTTATCCTCCGAGGGGGTTCACACTGCTGCTGGGATTTGGTGGGCTACACCCTCAAGTTGCAAGTAATCATCAGGAAGAGCTGGAACAATCAGACAATGATTCCAAACCAAACAGAACATGAAAAAATCTCTATCAAATCTGTCTCAGGAACGTCCAAGAGACTGAACACAAGACTGTGTATCTTGCACATACAGGAACGTTCAAAGTCTTCATAACTAACACTATTCAATCACATTTTAGCTTTGGATACAGAAACACGTGATGTCTTAAATTTTTCAAGAATTTGTGGTATTTCACTCTATATTCTGTCTCACCTTCCATCTGGGTTTACAGTCTTTAGGCCTCCAGTGACCTCCTGGCTCAATATCTATATCCTTGGAGAAGAGGTGATGAATTTCATCAAAACTGACTTCACTTACATTGACATTGAGGAATCCCCCTATGAAGACAAAAATGTGAAGAACTGATTTTAATATTTTTTGCTTCAAAGATTCAAGTAAGACAAAAAACAATCACTAGGGTAACAGTATAACTTGGTTGCCAGGACAGCCTAGTTTATTCCTGTTATCACAGCATAATTATTAACAGTGCTTACTTTCACTTTCAGTTTGGATGATAAATTATTTGATCCCTAACCTTTGTTAAATCAGCCAAAAAAAAAAAAAAAATCAAATTGCTTATCTCAATTTTTTGCTCATGCATAATGTACTGATTTTAGTATTCTTTATAAAATGTTTACGTGTATTACAACTTTACAGATCATTGCAATTTGACAAGTATTTTAAAACTATTACTTTCAATATAGTTGACCTAAGAGATGTGAGGGCATAGTACTTTATAGAGTTAATTTAGCAGTTAAAATGATGGGGATCTGATGCCTAGCTTTTGTCCCTTGGGGAATGTATATCACTTCTCTGTGCCTCAGCTTCCCCATCTGTAAAGGGAACAGTCAAGCCTGCCCCCATGGTGGCTGCTAAATCAGGGCATGGGAAGGATCAGGTCCAGGGCCTGGCACAAGGTACGCACAAGAAATGGCAGCTACTATTGCAAATACATTGGAACAAATTTATTTTGCTCAACTGAGGTAGGGAAAGGCAGGAGGAGGGAGATAACTCTGCAGTGGAGGAGGACCAAGGGAAAATCACCTTCAGATAATTCCCAACTGCAGTGGAAAATCACCTGCCCAAGGCCTAGGACCCAAGGCAGGAAGATATCAGATGACAAAGGCCCACCCATCATCTGACCACCACATGCCTCACTGACCCCTCCCTGGACAATTCCCACACCATGGAATATGGAGCCAGGACAAAGTTGTAGTTTTCAATCTCTCTTTTGCAGAAGGCAGACCAATGAGAATGCTGAGACTTAGCAGTCCTCATTTACATAGAGGGGGAAGTAGGAGGGAGCCCACCTTAATAAAACAGTACCTCCAGGCCCAGCAGGAGTAACTTGTACAACCTGTGCTCTTCGCACTACCCTCTTGGGTGTATACTTTCACTTCATATTAAATTCTCCTGCTACTATATGACTAGACCTGGCATTCTTTCTCACGACTCTGTCAAGAATCCTCCTAGATTGAGGTCTTTCTCCAAGACTGTCAAGAACCATCCTAGGTTGAGGTCCTTCTCCAAGACTGTGTCAAGAACCCTCCTAGGTTGAGGTCTTTCTCCAAGACTGTGTCAAGAACCCTCCTAGGTTGAGGTCTTTCTCCAAGACTGTGTCAAGAACCCTCCTAGGTTGAGGTCTTTCTCCAAGACTGTGTCAAGGACCCTTCTAGGTTGAGGTCTTTCTCCAAAGCCTCCCAAGGCCCCTCTGACATCACAAACACCATGTATCAGGGCACTGGTACGAAAAGGGAAATCATGGACTTCTAAGATGTTCTTCATCTCACAGGCATTCATCTCAAAATTAATAGATGATATCACTGGCAATGTTTTTAATGATTTTTCTAGTTTATACCAATGAAAAAGCAATGAATCGTGGATGGATAATTGTTTCAATTAATCCAGTCAAAAACAGAACTAAGAATCAGGAGGTTTCTCTCTTCACCCAAGAATTAAAATAGCTGAATGATCACAAAAGTCCCTTCCAATCAATGCTATCCTCAATACTTTCACTGTTATTGAAAACAGTATTGTACAAAAGGCAAGTAGAATGGAACCACAGATCATCTTTCAGCAGTTTTAACGCCACCTTTTTACTTGCAAATAGGTACACACTGCTCTGGAATGCTTTCACACCTAGTTCTTCCCTCTAACCTCCTCATTTCACAATGTATAAACAAACAAAATGATGAAGCTTCCCATTTCAAGTTTTCCGAGCCAGCTGTGGCCACAGATTCCACACATGAAATGCTCAGTTCCTTTCTAGAGCTCCCCTTTCTTCCTGTTAGTCTGTGTTCTCTACAACTTTCACAACAGCCTCTTTTCTCATCCCCACAGTAGTAGTTTTCACCAAGTGCTGAGGCATGCAAAAGAGAAGTATTTTAGGATGCAAATGTCTGTGTTTTGCACAATAAGCTAGGAAAACATTTGCAATCTTCTAATGTCTGCTTGTTCTGCTGGCTACATGTTTGTCTTTTATAAGCAAATTCCTACCCTTTAGTGTGTGATGTGCAAGCTAGCTATATTAGATAGGTCAGATTTTACCTAAAGAAGAGAGAAACCTATGAACATGCAGAGAAGGGGTAGGTCAAATTTAGGACCAATCAGTCGACATCACTACGGACTCTGATGCTTGGCTGACAAAACTGCATCTAGCACTGTAATCAAATAAAACTCACACAAATAAATCTGATGCATTTAATAGCATGCATGATTGCTAAAATGATAGTAATTAGGCTAAATAATAAGCAGTTCATATCAGTAACTGAAGTTGGTATTCTTTATGCACTGTTAAACCAATTTTTTTTTTGCCTTTTCTCCAGCTTTATTGCTTCAACAGCTGTAATAATCATCTTCAGCAGTTTTCTCCAGTATCATTTGCAATTTAATTTTCATCTCTAACACTCATGTGCTGGCAAATTAAGAGGATGCTGGCATACATCCTTCTCCTCAACAGAGAGGCCTCCTGTGTTCGCCTTCTACTTTTTATGGTGCCTGATGCACCATAAGCCCACTTCCCTCCTGACTCCCCCACCCTGGCCACCCACAGAGTCCACAAGCAGCTTTCCTATGGACTTATTGCTCTCGGCCCTGAAATCCTAATATCTTGTTGGCTGAAGGTCAAAGAGGACCCAGTGGCAGGAGGCTTTCATCACAGGGGTAATAATCTCAGCACTATGCTGAGGGAGGTAGAGAGAAAACAGGCTTTCAGGACAGGAATGACCACCACTGGGAACAGAGAGAGTAATCAGAAAGAGAGGGAGCGGGAAGAGTAAATATTGGTTATTATGAGGGGTGTGGAGGGGGCACTGTTAGGGAGAAGATCCTGTGCAAACGAAAGGAAAAGAATAAGATATTTTGTAGAGGGCATGGCCAAGAAGAAGCGCTCAGTCAAAGGGAGCCAGGGCTTCCAAACTGTCCACAATAGAAGGACCCGCTCAAGGTGAACAAGTAGAGGGGGCAGGGAGGACAAGGACACGGGTCCACTTTCATCTCTTCTACACACCAGGTGTCCTGCTATGGGTTTTGCTCAGGTAAAGTGTTCCAGTTTTTAAAAACCCTGCTGTGAGCAAAGCCAAGAGAAGATACTGGATGAAAGGATCCCGTCAGCCAGGCCCACCCCCTTTATCAGGCTTGCTGAGATTTCAAGGGCAAGTGAAGTAAGGATTCACTGAGCTCCAGAGAGATACCTCTTCCTGTGCTAAGTCTGAAATTTTCAACTGGGAACAAGTGCATTCCTTCTCCAGTTAGAGAGTAAATGGTTGAAATCCTTTTACCCTGTAATGTAATCAATCAGCAGACAAATGCAAACTATATAATTTATCAAATATTAAATTTCACCATTTTGAAGCAAGAGGGCTCCATGTGCCAGAAGAAAGGAGGGGCTGCCAATCACCTAGAAGGTAGCATGACTCCACTGTAAGCTACTTTTCAGTCTTGCAACACAGTTGTAGCCAAACTACTTCTGTTATGTGTGAGAACAGGTTACTTGCACCACTGGCTTTCCAGGACACTTACGTTTCCTAATACTGAAACTGCAAGACCTGCAGTTGGCCTCTCACCTTGGGTAGCTGGTGGGAATGAGCCTGGGGCAGGTAAGGATGGCCCCAAATGACAGGCTCATTGCAGTGTGGATTATAATATATCACGACATGATTTAGGATATTATTTCTCTATTAAAATATATAATTCTTAAAATAACAAATCTTGAGTACACATGAACAGTCTATATTTACATTTTTCTTACATTCCTCATAAAATTCAAGCCTTATCATTTCTAGGCAGGGAGTTGTTTCCTCCATAAATCAATAGTTTTAAAGGACTACTTCGTTCAGTTTGGGGCTTAATTCTATTTTGGGGGTATCTAAAGCCTAATTCTGGCTACTCTGGATTTTGCCACTGCTTTGGCTTCAGAAATTTCAATGTGTCATATAGCCCAGAGCTCAGAAGACTGTGTCAGAGAAAGGCCTTCATTTCCCCCATAGAAATGTCCCTTCAGCGGAATTCCTCTTCAAAGTCAGAAAAAGACTTTTACTCTAAGGGAGCTCATTACCTCCCTTCACCTTCGGAAGGCAGCTCAGAGGCTGCCTGGTGGCCTGAGTCCGCTGGTCACCCTCTCTAGAAACTGCTGGATTTTTGAATACTCCACTTGGGCTTTTCAACCTCTGGAATTTTATACCCTCTACTTCCACAAATAATTTCTTACTCAGCCGTTCTTAAAGTGACCAAACCCGAGCATCGTAAAGCTCAGATGGTGTGGTTTTCCATCGTATGCGTACCAGTGTCCCGCGCCCTGCCAATGCCTGGCCACAGGCTGAATGAATGAATAAGAGGATTCTATCTCTGCCTCTCCTCTCTCTGTGCATTTCAAGGTGCTAAAAAGCATCTTTAAGACACTTGTGCAAAAGGGGTGCCATGTGTAAATAACAGCCCCTGTGCAGACAAGTCCTTGTTTCCTAATACCCCAATACATAGTTCCTAACTCTCAATTTTCTCCTAGGCTTACAGTTCTCTCTTATTTTATTCTGATAGACTAACTGTAAAGTTGATTACAGTTGCTATCCCAGTTCCCAGTTTTGTCTCCTAACCCACCCCATAAACCTCTGGTTCATTCCTGGGGGCCCCATACCTTTCATTCATCACATTCTCCCAAAATGTCTTTCTAAGTCACTGGCTACCAATAAGAAGATGACTTCTTTTAAATTTAGAATCTACCACCACCATTTCTTTATTTCCTCAATTCTAGACACATTCATTCATGTTTTAACATTCAGGCATAAGGACAGATTCTACCATCAATATATGCATTTAAGTTCTGCTTTTTTTCCTGTTCCTTAAGAGCCTTTATGAAATTAATATGGCTTGTCAAGAAAATATGGTATACCATATATTTCTTCCTATCTTTTCAATTGTGTTTTTTAGAACCATTCAATTGCCAAGAAATTTCCAAATACTATACTTCAGTGTTTTTCTAGAATGCCTCCCCAGTGCCTCACCTTAATTGAAACTGTAGTCTTCCTTTTGAACTGTGCTAAGTGAAAGCTGCTCACTCTCCTATGTCTACTATCTTGGGGTCAGGCATAAAAGACCCATCCCTACATCTTACAAATAATCACCTACTTCCTCCTTTCATAAATCTACCTCCTTTGACATTTATGACTTTCAGTCACACCCCTTTCCAGCACCCAGCCATGCTAATTTGCAGGTACCTGCCCCTCCCTATATATCACAATTATGCCCCCCAGCTGTGTACACATCCTTAGCATCACTGTCACCTAGAACTTACTGAATCTTCAGCTCTGACCCACACCCTCTCATTATATAGCAGGAGTTCTTAACCAGGAATCTGTGAGTTTAAATTGAAATTCAAAAAAACATTATTCTTCTGGGATGTGTTGGTGTGGGTGTGATATATTTATTAAATAATACATAGTATAGTGTGGACTTAGTAAGGGGTCCGTGGTTTTCACCTGACTGGCAAAGTGGTCCATGGAACAGAAAAGGTTAAGAACCCCTGCATTAGAGCCTCCTTTCCTGTCACACTTTCTCACTCCTCCCCTCCTACTAAACTCACTCTCCAACCTCATGGAGACTTAAAAAGTCCCCTCTCTTCTACCCTATTTTTCCATTCTATTGGGTCCCTTAACACAGTGGTCTGCTGATTTGGGTGGGGTGTCCTAGAATCAGAATGCAAGCTACTGGCTCCAACCTCAATGCTTTTCTGGCAGTAGATGGCCATGTGTCATGTTCCTGGCCCCCCAGCTTTAGCTGAGCACATCCCTGCTGTCTGAATAAAGAACTGCCCACATCTGGGTCCTGCCTCCTGGAGGAAGAAGCTAGAATCCACTCTAGCAACCAAGAACAGTCCCATGCCCAAGTAGGTCTACACACAGGTGACTGTGCAGCAGAAGTGGCAACATGTGGACCCTGGCATTTTGCAAAACCAATCTTTGGGTGAAAGTGGTAGCAGAAGCATGTGGCTTTGGAGCCACCAGCAGAAGCACCTCTCATCTCCAGCCCTGAGCACCAGGAGTGGACTTTGCCATCTCTGCAGCAGGAGACACTTCACAGAGTGTTTTGGGCTGCTCAGCCTCTGAGCCTAACCCTCTAGTCACCCAGTTTTCTTGTGAGCTACTAGTATAATTTCATGGATTCCCCTTCCTCTTAAATTACATCAACTGTATTCTATGGTTTGCAACCAAGAACACTGATTTTTGCTATAGGTCTGATATTTGGCTTTAAAGGCTGTATTTTTAACAAGGATCCCAGCTGATTCTGGTGCAAGGTCATCCTGGGCCACTCTTAGAAAAACACAGCTCTCTTGGCATCACCCAATCACTCACAAATACTTTACTTCCACCCCTTTCCCAACCCACCACACCTGAGATGCCAAACCTGGCCTTGGAGCAACAGTTTTCTCTGCTCTAATTCATTACTCTTCTACTCTACTGCAATAGTGCTTACTGGGTACCATTAATTTTCCAAATTCAATGGCTATTCCACAGTTCCTCGTTCTACCTGCCTTTTTTGAGATAGATGAGTGTTTTTGAACTAACCCATTCCTGTGGGTGTGGGACTTTTTGATTGGATGTCAGTGAGGCTTTAGGCAACCTGGGCCTCTGCCCTCTTGCTGAGTCTGATACAAATGGAGACAGAGAGAGACACACAGAGAAAAGAAGTTGCCATATTTGACCTTGACATGTGAGAGAAAGGATTCCAGGTCTGCCCACAGCTGGGCTCCAGGAGGCCCAGGGAAAGATAACTGGTTGGCCACAGCTGAGTTCAAGGAGAAAGTAGTACAATCAGCAGACCAGTCGTCTTGCTTGAATCACCATGTGGCAGGATGCTAGAAACACCAGTAGCTGACTTTAGTGAGAAAGCATCTCTGATGCTGCCTTGATTTGGATATTTCACTAAGTTTTTACCCCAATAAATTTTCCATTATAAAAGCCAATCCATTCCTGGTACTTTGGACAACCCTGTAGCAAACTAAGACACTGGACAGCCTCCCCTGGCACTGTCTATTCACTGACTTCTGGGACACCATCCTCTGACTTCTCTAGAGGTCTGACTGATTCCCCTCCTTGTATTGACTCCACCTTCCACAAGTGCGGGTGTTCTCTGGTGACCTACTCTTAGCCTTCTTCCATTTTCACTTCCTCTATCTCCAGCCCAGATCTCTCATGAAATTCAGACCCGGTTAACTCCTGAGCTTCAAGCAAAGCATGCCCAACACTGAACTCTGTAACTTCCCCATATGCCAAGTGTGATGATTACCCTGTATAGCTTGTTTCAGTTATAGTCACCAAGTCACCCAAACCAGAAACCTGGAAATTAACCCTGATTCCCTCAGTGAGCTGCCACATCTGGTTGGTTAATAGCACCTGCAGCTCCTCTTTCCAATGCCACAGCCTTGGCACATGCTCTTGTTGGTTTCTCTTGGGCCCCTGCAGTAAGCTACTAACTGGGCTCCCTGCTTCCTACATTTCCCCCATTCTCATTCACATTTCAATCTCTCATCAGAATAATCTTTCTGAAATACAATTCTGGTCACATCAGTTATCTTCCTAAAGCCTTCGATGTTTTTTCCTAAAGCAATGTTTTTGTTTTTGTTTTTCCTTTTTTTGCTCCTAAACCCTTTAAAACCTGTGCACCCCTTGCTGGGAGAAATGCACACAGACCTATAAATCAACATTTTCCATATAACTTCAGGGGTTCTTCTCCCTCTGAAGCCCAGCTCACAGATGCTAAGGTGGTCCTCAGATTCCTTCATACTTGGCACAAGGCCCTTCTCCCTGCCCAGCCTCATCCCCCACTTGCCCTACTTCATGCCCACTCCAGGTGCAGCGAACCACTCTCCATTCCCAGAGCACGAAAAACTGCCTGGTGCCTGACACTGTTCTCTCTTGTTTACCTAGTGAACCATCTCACAAGGCCCAGTTCCTCTCTGAAGTCTCCTTTCCTTCCAGAATGAACTGCTCTTTCTCTTTTGTCACATCTATAGCAGTTATCATGCTGCCTTTCTCTGATTGTGTTACCTGCTTCCACCTGGTACAGACAAGGTCATCCTCTGCTCTGTCCTTCACCTGCCCCTATGAACACCACACGGTCTGCTGCAGAGCTAGAGTGTGATCATCGCTTGGTTACCCTGAAATGGCTCCCATCACTCATCTCTCTATTTTAGAATAAACATATGCATGATGTTTTGTGATACCGAGCATTATTTGAGGCTTTCTCAAGTTTATTCGCTTATTTGTTCCCTCTGTGCTGATTTCCACTTGAATTATTTAAACTCATCTCAAAAATTCCTTGCAGCTTTTGTTGTGCTCATAAGGTTAGAAACTATAGAAATGATCAAAGTTAAAGGCGACTATTCCACAAACGGTGTAAGGACAGGCTACACAAAAGTCACTGCAAATGTATTCTATTTGAGTAAGAACTAAAAGATAAGAAAACTAAAAATAAGTCTATCTTCATTTTAATGCAAAGTGTACAACTGATGTTTTCCTTCCCTACCTTATCCACAAAAATCAAAATCAAAATATCCATGCTAGGCACTCATTATTTTTTAGCTTTAAATAAAATGAAACTTGTATTTTATCTTAGAGTAAATGACAGAAAGTGGATATGCCTCCTGGGGAAACCTATAAATACTAATAACAACAAAGAAGTATTCACTGGTACTCTTCACATAAATAATACAAATTAAAATAGATTTTTAAGTGTCATTGACAACCACTGAATATAAAATATTGCGAAATCCATGAAATGCATTTAAAACCAAATTTTATTTTTTTGATAATCCATTACCAGCAGTCCCATTGCTATACTAGAGAAAAGTAAAAAAAACAAGTTACAGCTAGATCAAACACACCAATTCAGTGTGATGTTTAATTATAAGCAAATTAAAACAACATTCACATTTGAAAGGTTTGTCTAAATAGATCTTAATCTTACACAGACTTGCTTACAACTTACTTAGAAAGGTATCATAGTCAATCATTTTGTATGATTCTATAAGATTCTACACTTAGGTATTTTATTTCACAGCTCTCTATCAATGGAAAATAATCCTGTTAACAACAACAACAAAATCGTAAGGCTGCACAGCTAAGTATAAAACTCCTTAACTCACACATTTATCCTATGTTTCTCCTTCCCCTGGCCATTGCAAAGTCTAGCTCCATGGTCTAAAATAGGGAGGAAGAAAAGCAGAATCAAACTAGCATCTATCAAGCATTGTGCTCTATTTAATCCTCACAAGACTCTGAAATTGATATTGTCATCCCCCATTTTACAGATAGGGAAATTGAGGTTGCACTTTGCAGAGGTCACACAACTAGTAAAGGGCTCTCTTGAACTGCTCATGTGAGGCCCTCCCAGCAGAAGCCTCCATGTTGGCTGTACGCAAGGCCCCTTTCTAAGGAGTTCTTTTTCTGTACTTGGCCATATTTTCTACCAAATAACCCCATCACCTTGACTACAGCTAATTGGACAAGGAATTGGTGCTGGACCCAGAAGGTGGCCTGTTGTGAAAAGGTGCTGGCCAAACCGATAAGATTCTCTCTTTTAGGAAGATGGAATACAAGACTCTGAGGTAGGCAGAGAGAAGGAGCAGCAGCACCCAGATACCCAGAGAAAAGACAGTAAACCAGCCACAATGCAATCTCTTAAACACCAGCTAGAGGTATTTACAGTAAGCTGAGGGACTGGGAGAGGAGTGCCAGCATGAAGGCCTGGCAGGCAGATGCATTTAAACAGCATTTAATTAGTACTCATAAAGCAATAATTAAGAAAATGACAACCAAACCAAGAAGAAAGATTTCCTGAAGCTATAAACCCTTGAATATGCAAATTATGAAAATGAAATTATTGTAATCAGTATTTCAACAATAACATTACTCAGTGGTTTCAGTAGTGCACAGACAAAAACATTCATTTTTAGGAAAACAAGACTGCAATAAAGTAATGACAAACATAGCCACAAAAATCACTGAGTTCCATTCTCTACTGAGATGGCAAGGAGGCAGCAAAATTAAAATCATCTGAGAATTTTTTTTTTTTTTTAACTCCCAGTGCCCAGGTCCCATGTCAGGTCAATTAATGAAAAAACTTAGGGGTCAGGTCCAAGAATTATAAAAGTTCCCCAGATCATTCCATTATGCAGCTAAAGATAAGATCCAATACTCTAGATCAATAGGCTTCAAAGAGTGTTCCCGGGGTCAGCAGCATCAGTATCACCTGGGAACAAGTTTAAAACAAAAATTCACGCCCACCCCCACAGACCGCCCCCACAGACCACCCCTGCAGACCTGCTGAATCTGAAGCTCTGAGAGTGAGGCCCAGCAATCTGTTTTACCAAGACTATCCAGGTGATGCTAATGCACCCTCAAGTTTAAGAACCACAGCCTTAGATGACAGTCACAGGCTACTCTTCCTTTACATTTTATATATGTACTATAGAATACTTACCAGCAATAAACTGAAATAATCCTACAGATATGACAGAAAGGCTAATTTCCTCAATAAAGAAAACTCATGTAAAGACACAAAAGCACATTTATACACGAAGGATATTTGAACAAGCAATTCAAAAAGATATCTATTTAAAGTTTTGATTATATAAAAAGATACAAACTTATATGTACAAAGTATGCTTAAAACTGTAGGGAAAAAGAAAAACACGCAATAGCTGTGGTAGCTTCTGACTGTTGGGATTATAGTGGATTTTTAATAATGATAATGTATTATCTTCATAATTTTGAAAAATATATATTTAAAATATAGCATCTTGATCCCTACCCTCATATCACATGCAAAAGTTAAAGCAAAATATTAAAAAATTAGAAGGAAACAAAGGAAAGTATTTTTATGGCTGCATGGAAAGGAAAGATTTTAGGCCAAAAAAAACCCAAAACAAAACAGTAAAACCCCCCAAAAATGTGACTCATATCCTTGAAAACATAATTTTAAACTTCTGTACAATAAGACTCGATAAACAAAATGAAAAGACAAATTGGAGCAGGGAAAAGACATTTACAATACATAGTCACTGCCAAAATACATATAAAGGAATCCTACTAATCAATAACCTAATTAACCAATGAGGAACTGATAAAGCACGACTGAGCAATTCACAGAAAATTCAAATACACAAACATATGTAAAAATTATTCAACTCTACTAGTAATGAGGAAAGTGAAAATTAAAACAACAGATACCATATTTTATCTATCAGTAGCAAAAATGAAAAAGTGTCAGTATCAAGTGTTGTGAACTCAAGAGAAAGTGATACACTAAGGCTTTGCTGGTGGGGATGTAAACTGGTAAAGCTGCAGAGCAGTTTGAAAGAATCAGGAAAAACAGTGCCCACGTGCCCGGCAATTCTACTTCTGTGTGTCGATCCCAAGTATATTCAACTACCTACGCACAAGAAAAGCTGAACTAAACTGCTCTTTACAGCACTGCTGTGTGACGGTACAAAAGTGGAAACAACCTAAAAGTCCAGAAGCAGGAAAATGGCAAATGATATGTGGTACATTTATACAAAGATGTACTACAAAATCGTTAAGGGAAATAATGTATATGTATCAACATTGGTAGCTCTCAAAAAAACTATTTTGAAACCAAGTTACAGAAAGAAATGTATTAAAAAAGACTACATAAATTCTTAAAATGTTCAAAACACTATATACTTTCTATTTAAAAAACAAAAACAAAAACTTAAACAACCTGTAGGAATATACACCAAACTTATAACAGAGTTAAAAGAAGGGATGGGGAGCTAGCATTGAGATGGCAGTCATAATGAACTTTAGCTCTGTCATGTTCTAGTATGTTCAAAAAGAGACTATGTATTAATTACTCTCTTAAATATTGTCTTAAAGGACCATTTGCAGGTAAGTAAGCCAAAATATTAGTTTTTAAAGCTGGATGGAAGAAACACAGGTCTTTGTCATTTTCTCTTTTGTATTTTTCTTGAGTTTTTTTAATTCCTCACAATCCCCCCTAAAAAAATGCCAACAACAAAAAGAATCAAAGAACATGTTACCTAATATGACAAATATCACTCACTGTCAAGATCTGATACAATGTGTTCAATTCATGTAGGTCTTTTAATTTTATTATTTTATTATGACACAAGTAAACGATTAAGTTAAGATTAAATCCCACTTACGCATATAAGGCAGTTTTTCTGGGCAGGGGAGGAATGGTGAATATGTGAAGTTTTCCGGAAGATACGTTGTTGTTTGAACAAGATAATCACTTGAATTACTGCCTTCAGGATAATCTTGGAGAGAGAAAGAAAAATTACAACCAAAAAAAAAATTGCCTTTTGCTTTACGCCTAGTAAGAAATGCCACTGACACTGTGAGAAGACTTGTAACGTTAAGAACTAGAGAAAAGCAGAATGAGGCCGCTGTGGCTACTCAGGTAGTATAGAGAGCAGCAAACCCTTACCTTTGCTTACATACACAGCAGTCCCGTTTGCAGCCATGTAAACCAAGAACACTGGCTCCCAGATCCCAGATCTAAGGGAATCAACTGCACTGCAAGTAGCCAAGGTATTCTGAACTGCCACACAGCCACACAACTCCTACCATCTAAAGAGCAAGGGGGTAGAAGGAATGTTTGCTCCCCACCTTTCACTTAAGAAACTTACTTCTGTAATTCATCCCATTCTAAATCCTGGAGAATGCACCCCCTGGGAGGGGTACATGAGGTCCACTAGCTGCCAATTCAGCAAATAACAGAGCACAGAGGGTTTAGAGTTCCAAAGTCAAAAGCCTGAATTTCAAATCCTAATGCAACATGTAGTGGTTCTGGATAGAGGACAGGATGCTACTTAGCATCTTGTCTGTAAAATGCAGGTAATAATAGTGACTACCTCATCCTGTTGTTTTCAGATTTCAATAAGATCAAATGTAAAAAGGACTTAGAACAATCTCTCGCCCTTAGAGATATTTAAACTTTAGCTATGAGTGATTGGCTTAAAGACAAGCATTTCAGAGCCTTTCTTGGGGGATTTCTGTAGTCAGAACCAGAGATCAAGTTTGAGTCCCTTTTCTGGAGCAAAGTTCTGAGATGCAAATATGGGTACCATAACCGTCGAATTTCCTGCAGTGTAGAAGAAGCTGGCCTAAAAGAAAACCAAAATGCAGTGAGAAAGAGATGAGGGATGGAAGCAGCTGACTGTCTCCTCCATCACAAACCATGTATCCACAGAAAATGAAGCTCTTGCAGACACTGTGGCAACATGTGAAGCTATTGGACTAATGCTCCCTCTTCCAACCTTCAGTAATCCGCTCCACTGAAGAAGAAAATCCTGTGTGAACTCGACAGAAAGGGATACGAAGCAGTAGAAGAGGTGTGTGACTTTTAAAAGAAGGTCCTGTGTGCCAGTGACCAGTAAGCAACAGGCTGAAAATCAAAATCATATACCTTTGTTGAACTGCAAAAGCTGAACCCTCAGACCCACAGACCTGCGGAAAAAATGTCAGGATTCTGGAAATTAGATATGAAGTAGGTAAGAGGAGTCAAAGAATTCTAAGCACCTCTCCTGTCTGCCTTTGCCTAACATAAATATTCATTCAGTCATAAAAACAGAGGTGATGGGGGTGCAGCTTGGGAGCTAGGACAAAACTTCGGTGTAGACTCACACCCCATCTGAGCCCATCTGAAGGCTCGGCAGAGGCTGCTAAGCGTAAGTTTATGGGGCTAGACAAAGGCTCCAGGCCTGGTACCAAGGAAGAGTGCAGGAGGAGAAGGTCCAATTCCAAAGGGCAGCTAGCTCATGGAAATCCCAGTTATGAACTTGACAGGACATCAAGTAAGGTCTTTTTTTTTTTTTTTTTTAAGATTTTTATTTATTTCTCTCCCCTTCTTCCCCCAGTTGTCTGTTCTCTGTGTCTATTTGGTGCATGTTCTTTGTCTGCTTCTGTTGTCAGTGGCACGGGAATCTATGTCTCTTTTTGTTGTGTCATCTTGTTGTATCAGCTCTCCATGTGTGCAGCACCATTCCTGGGCAGGCTCTCCTTATGGGGCGTACTCCTTGTGCGTGGGGCTCCCCTACGCGGGGGACACCCCTGCATGGCACGGCACTCCTTGCGCACATCAGCGCTGCGCATGGGCCAGTTCCACACGGGTCAAGGAGGCCCGGGGTTTGAACCATGGACCTCCCATGTGCTGGGCGGACACCCTAACCACTGGGCCAAGTCCGCTTCCCCAAGTAAGGTCTTAAGGTAACTCTTTGCCCAACACGACAAGTAGAGACTACTGCTCAGGCTATCCTATCGTGGCAGGGAGTGACAAATCTCCAGCAAGAGAACCTTTCCCAATGCCTCTCTCTGGGGGGTAGCCTTAGGGAACATTTGACGAGGAAGATCCTCCAAACCAACTAGGAGAATTCAGTGGACACTAAATTGTTTTCTACGCAGGGGACAGATTAAGAACACAGAAACCCCTCTAGCGACCTGTACCTGATTGTCTTGTCAGTATATATCTGAAAAATTCAAAGAAGCAAGCTTAAGAAGTCCATAAGTTTTCCATATGATGTTATCTTACAAATACAACTAGATATATATCAAATTTCAAGTTACATCCCCCCAAAAACTTTTCTCTTTTTATAGGGGGCTCCTACTTTCCTAGTGGTAGAAGCTAGTATTCTAAGCATGAATCAGGTTTCTGTCACTCCTGCCAAAAATGGTTAAAGTACTATGAATTGTTATGAGTTTTGTGATAGCTATTGGTCAAATTCATTGATTTATCCCTTAAAATTAGTTAATTATCCTCAATCCATAAATATATCTTGTTGCTTAATAGATTAATTTATACTAGCTTTTTTTTTTTTTTTAAGGAAGAAGTGTCATTCTTATTTCAGGGATACAGTAAGAAAAGAAAAATTCAAACAGAGTTCATAAAAAGTAAAAATTAGTTTGCCAAAAATTTTTTTAAAATCGAAGGATTGGAAGAAAGTCAAAACAATCTCCCAGAAAGTAGAAAGAAGTGAAAAAGAATTGGAAAATAGGAGAGAAAATAAACAGGAGAGAAAATATTAAGAGGATTCTTTCAGGAGCTCCAAAATCTAAATAAAAGAAGTTCCAGAAAGAGAAAAAGGAAAAGAGCAGGGAGAAAAATGATCCGAGAAATAATTTGGGTATATTTTGTAAAACCAAAGGGCAAGCATTCCCACATAAAAGGCCCAACTATACCCAACAAGAGAGGAAAAACAAAGCTCTAAGATGCTCTTTGTAAAATTTCAGAACACAAAAAGATCCTAAAAGTCCTCAAAGAGGAAACTGAAATCAAATTGCCTTTGATGTGTAGCAGCTAATGAAGTATCTAGCACACAGTAGGAACTTACTACAAATAAACACTTATCAACTACAGCCACTGATAGTTTAAGCTTTTGGAGACTATACCATAATAAACCCAAGAGATCAATATTCCTTCGACAGCAACAGAAGTGCTTAAGTGAGCAGCGTCCATCAAGTATAACCACTGCCTTTAGAGGAGGACCAGTTTTTAAATTAAGGTTATGAATGATAGGTACATTTGAGACTGATCCACCACAACCTCTGTATAATGTGGACATTATTTCATCTAATGAATAAAAACAAATGAGTTCTGGGCCCTTGCCTTGCCTTCTTCTGCCTTTTCCAGAGCTACATTCAAAGAAGAGGGAAACAAAGAATGAATGCTAATAGGCAGATGTTCTACTGCTCTGTCACTGGACCTTATCACTTAAGGGAAAGAGAGAAGAGAACCAAAGCAAGACCTCTCAATGGCTGTTTTTCCTGCAAAAATCATGTCAGTCTGGCAGAGTCTGTGACCCTCAGTTTATTCAGCCATCAAATAAGAAAGGTGTGCTGGGGTATTTCTAATGAATCTACCAGAACTAATGCTGCATTACTCTTATCATCTGTTTCGGAAAGTACTCACTGAATATTTTTTATTTTCTTAATTTGCCTGATCCACAGACTAAAAGGGATTTGATTTTTATTGATTATGAGAATACATGACTTCTTTATATTAAAAGTCTATTTGCATTTGATGCCAAACAAGGTCAGGTACGGGGTTAAAAAACCCTTTTTGAAATCAAATGTATTTACAAATATCACAATCTATTTACTGTTAAGTGTTAATTTTCAAATGAGCCACTACTGTTAGTCAATTCTCCCTTAGAGTTCAATTAGCTCGTTGTATACCATATTAGTTATCTCCTTTTTAAGAGCTAACAACTGAATCAAGTCTGTCCAAAAATAACCAGTTGCATCAGAAATGGCTATTTATGTTTCCATCTCTCCCAGAAGCCTGGAGATCCTCATATATAGGGAAGATTTTTTAAAAAATGTTGTCTCTATGATGCCTAGCTAATTATACTAACTATACTAATTGTTCAATAAACGTTGGCTAAATGAACATGGCAGAGCCTCATAGCTGCCTACTCACTCTCCATCTTCCCTTTCTCCTTAGATAAGAGAACCCCAACTTCTTTTAGGGCACCAATGTACCCAGCTCAAAGACTATTTCCCAGGGCCTATGCATATATCCATGTGACTAAATTCTAGCCAAGGCAAGGTAAGTGGAAATAATGTATGGAATTTCTGGGAAATCCCCCTTTAAAAGGGCTCCTATTTGTCTTTCCTTCTTCCTTTCCTCCTTCCTACTGATCCAAATGCAAAATACAAAGGCTGGAGCCCCAGCAGCCATCTTAGACTATGAGGTAACTATGAAGCTACAGTATCAGAGCAGAAGAGGGAAAACATCTGAAGACTTCAAGGACCCTCAACAAGAGCCACAGACTGTGAGACTTCCAAAGTTCTTTTACATACGAATATAAACCCCACATGTTTAAGCCACTGCAACAGTGTTTGTTAAAACTCAATTCCTGATGTCTCCTGAGAACAGTTTCACCATCAATAAAGGAAGTATATGAAATTTTCAAAGGTTCATAAAAGTAAGCAAACTTGCACTGGTTGTTCTGTCTTCACTGAAACCCCGATTTGGTAAGAAAAGATTTGATTTCCCTTTTTTTCAGGTACTTTGGTGAAGAAAAATGGGGAAAAGTTTGTCTTGCTCCAGTAATCATTTCTCCTAATCAAGCTCGGTATATACACATACAACTTATTCATACTCCTGGAAAAGAACCTGATTATGCATAGATTTTTGGTACTCACATATGCAGATATAGTAAACCAAAGATGCTCAATATTCTTTTTAGTAAAGTTCACTCTACTAATAATCACTTTCACATTCACCCAGCACGAAAGTCCTAAAGATTTTGAAATCTCAAAATCTTTTAAAATGTTTAAACTTTTACTATTGATCTACCATTCAAAAGACCAGTTAATGAGACTTTTTTAAAAAAAGTGTTTTTAAATTAGTTGTAGGTTTGAAGAGAAATCATGAAGAAAACACAGAGCTCCCAAATCCAACCCCACCCCCCATTACTGACATTTTGCATTAGTGTGGAACACGAGTTACAATTGATGAAAGTCCTATTATAATTGTACTATTAACTACAGTCCACAGTTTACATTAAGGTTCACTATTCATGTTATGCATTCCTATGAATTCTTGTTTTTATTCTAATAATATAAATACAGCCTAAAATTTCCTCTTTTAACCACATTCAACTATATAACACATGGTGTTAATTACATTCACAATGTGCTTTCATTGTACTATTAAAATGTCAACTATGTTGAAACAGTCTTGCTAAAAGAAATTTCTTTACAGTAAAAAGGGAGAAAACAATTGGGAGAGTTTTGATTTGTGGCATCATAAAACAAATTAGGCACAAGACTAGAATGGATTTGGTAGACACATATACAACATGAAATTAAGTACCAATATGTTACACTCTTAAGCTCTCAAATGGAGCTAAAACTATCACTTACTTTAACATACATTTCAAGAAAGAACAGCTATGGGAGACAGGGATTTCCTTCTACTAGAGGGTGTACGTAGGTTTTCAATGGCATAAGAAAGAACTGTTTGCACACGTTAAGTCCTTAATTTTAAATGATTAAAATAAGAACACACAGAGTACAACAACAGAGAATAAGCAGCTGTACCCCAAGGAAACATCTAAACACCTTGGGGAGACATCTTGTAAAACATTGCCATAAAGGGGCATTAACAATTTTTCATAATAGTTAAACATATTTACATCGGTTCTATCATCATTAAATCATAAGTTTGTCCTATTTCTTAGATTCTTTAACCTAATGTGAATCTAATGGAGATTCTACTTCCAGGTCAGAGTTTTAAAAGACAAGAAAAGTTACTCATTTACATTTTATATAACTTCTCCTTTAGCCCCCTTAGAAAGCCAAACAATTTTTAAGAATCTTCTATAATTAAAAATAATGTGTATTTTCTAGATGTAGTTGGAAAATATCTTAAGTATGAGAGGGGGCATAGAGAATGTAGTGTGGCTCACTAAGATGAATAAATTGTTCTCTTTGTGGTTAATTTCACCTAAATACAATAGGTGAACTGGCAAAATTTAAGCTGCTTTTATATTTTGTTTGATTTGCATTGACAAGAATTAAGTAACTTTTGCACAAAACCTCCATTGCATTTGTGACCATGGCATTATACATCCTAAAATGTGTGTCAGTTCTGATTCAAGCAGTATACCTAGCATAGAGATAACCTTCACCTTTAACAGAAAAACCTGGGGACAAAACTCTGAGCTTAAGAGACTTAGTTTACAGCCTTATGACTACAAGGGGAAGAAGCAGAAGCAAAGCAAGCATATTAAGCAAAGAGCAGACAGACTTACCTGTACCATTGAGGGTAGAGTTTTTATTTGTGTACAGCCTGATCATATGTCCTATTGTTTTCACATTTTCTTTCAGCATAATACCTCGAGCTTGTACCATAAAGAGGTATGTATTTGCTATAAAGGAAAAAGAGAGACTGTCACAACTCAATAAGTGTTTTTATTTAATGAAATAATACTTAGATTTGGGAAACTGCCCAATAAACCCAAACTGATTCAACTAAGATGTCCAGAAGGAAAAGAGATATAAAATGATTTTCCCATGATGAAAAACTCACACACACACACAAAAAAAAACTAAGGTAGCATCTATCAAATAGGGTAAGAATATACAAACATCATAATGAATATTTTGACCAAAAAATGAATTTCTACCAAAAAATGTACTTAGAAATTTCAAAAAGCCCTGGACAACAAAAGGATGACGACGGACAATGCCCATCCCAAAAAAACAGAGTATCTACAACTGCAAGCAAGACAGTTCCATCCATCTGCCCCATGGGATCTAAGCTCCCTCACAATCAGAAAAAGAGTGGGCATCGCCATGCCCAAATTCTCAAGATTTGAAGAATGAATAAACATAAGGGGGAATGCAAATATGAATTAAAGTATATATTATTATTCTAGCAATGGAAGAACTTGTATCATTGATATAAAGGCAGTGGCTACCAGAGGTTCTGAGGGAAGGGAGAGGGAAGAATAGGTATAGCATGAGGATATTTTTGGGGCATTGGAATTGTCCTGCAGGGCATTGCAATGACAGATAGAGGTCATTATAGATTTTGTCAAAACCTATAAATTGTGCGGTGCAAGTGTAAACTATAATGGAAACTATAGATAATGGTTAGTAGCAAAGTTTCAATATGTGTTCATTAATTGTAACAAATGTACCACACTAATGAAAGATGTTAATGGGGGAAAGGGTGGGAAGGGAAGGGACTCATCTATATTTTTGATATAACATTTATATAATCTAAAGCTTAACGACTAAAAAAAGACATTTTATAGCAAGTATCTGGTCAGAGAGTTATACAACTAACTTTCTCGAATTCTCTATTATTCCCTCAAGCCAAAACCTCCATAAGGTAAGCATTCCTATCTAATCATTAAGATATCACAAATCACCATGTAATCTAATAGTTGCTATGATTCTTGCAAATTATCAGTGTGTTTGGGGGTGGGGGTGGTGATCTAAAATCAAGATCTATTTTGGTAATTTCTCTCTAAAAGTTAATTATTCAAACTTTTACACTCCTTTTCAATCACAAATCCACCTACAAAGATTATAGAAGTGGACCAAATAAAAATCAAAGTGCCTTCTTAAAGTCACTTGATTTAATTCTGTGTGGTAAGTGCTTCAATAGCTCCCTATTGGATTTGTCCTGCAGGACACTGCAGTGATGGATACAGGCCATTGTATATTTTGTCATGACTTACAAAATGTGCAGGACAAAGTGTAAACTGTAATGTAAACTGTAGTCCACAGTTAGTACCAATGCTTTAACATGTTCATCAATTGTAACAGATGTACCACACTAAGAAGGATGTTGTTAATGTGGGAAAATGTGGGAGGGGGAGGGAGTGGGACATATGGGAATCCCTTATATTTTTTAGGTAACATTTATATAATCTAAAGCTTCTTTGAAAATTAAAAAAAAAGGAAAAGGTTCCTAACTTCTTACTTTTGGAGAAACTGGTAGGCAAGATTATAAAAACTCCTGATTTTTGAGATGCTAAGCTTCCTCAGAGAGGCACAGAACTAAAGTCAGAAGATTTTTCTTGGTCCTGATTCTTCTAGCACAATGCATAACTTTGGACAACTCACTGGATTTCAGTTGCATCACCTTAAAAAGACAATACTGCACTAGATGTTCTCTAAAGCCTCTTCTCTGAATTCTCTAAGCATAAACCGGAAAACTGTAATTATCATGGCAAAACCAAGTAGCTGCAAGGCTCAGGTAACAACCCCTTGAATTTTAAGATAAGCTGATTCTGAACACAGAAATGACAGTCTCAAAAAATTGATCCTGAGTAAATAATTTAAGAATGCCAACTAATTTTCTGTATCTTGCTCTACTTCATAGAGATGGTACAGAGATGAGCAAAATGTAATGTTGACTACCTCTTTTCCCATTTTTTATCTAAATTTAAATTGGCTTGAAGTACAAAATGAGTAGAGAATAAATAAAGCTAGGAGAGAAGTACAGTAATTACATTTTCTTTTGTCTTCAATCCATAAAAGATAAACAGTATCTAGGTTTCATATAAGCTTTACCTAAAGCATTTTTAAAAGCATGTTTACATCCTTTCTAGAAAGTAATACTGTTATATTTAACTTTTTCAAGCTTGAATTTACTATTTAAGGTTATAACACTATAGTTATTACATTTTTGCTCTTGAGTAGACCTTAAAAGAAGTAAAAAGAAGAGAAAAAAAGAAAACCCAAAGAGTAGCTAAACAAATGCGTGAGAAAGCATTCAATAAAAGCCAAACTAATATTACCAATTCTAGATGAAACAAGATCAAAAGCTAAACTAAGATATGGGGAGAAAAGCAACAAATAGATTACTAACTCTACTTAATTTTTAACACCTTGGATTATTTAATTCCAAAGCTGTATATAAAATTTATTACTAGGGATGTAAATATCCTATAATACTTGTTCTGTACCAACTTGCAAAAGAAGGCGTGCTGTAGAGTAGCGGAAGCAAGCTAAGGTAAAAGACCCAGGCTTGAAATGCTGGTGACTGAAACAAGGAGATGAGTAAGAACATGGTGTGTCTAGAAAACATACAGCTTTTATTTTCAATTAGTAAAACCTATTCATATAAAGAAAATTGCCTGACATCTTGAAACCAAATCAAATTTAAGTAGCAAGAAAAATATCAGGATTGAAAAGAATAATCAAAGTAAATTTTCCTAAAAACTAAAAAAAAAATCACTAATAAAAACTGCTAAAAAATGACTACTGATAGCACCTGTGATACAGGTGAATTATTTGTCAAAATAGTGCACTATGCTATTCATCAGATAGATGGGGTGTGGGGAGGGACAGCACAAAAACGGAAAGCTAGACACCAAGCTCTCCAAATGGAAAACCTATTAGTTTATTTCAAATCATTTACTGCTAATTGAGTTCCATTCCTTAGATTAATGATCCTCCTGGGTTTAATCCCTAAAGATCAAAACCCATTAGGGAATGAAATTATGTTTCAGTAGAGAGTCCTTCAGAAGAAAGCCATGTGTTGAAGCGCTGAAGAAACACAAAGCCAACACAAGACCAGTTCCACACTCTTGTGATTCCAAACATCATAAAGCTACATTAATCCACACTCAAATAACAATATACTTACAAATTATCATTGATATAAAATGCTACATCTTACTGGCAAGCCTCAGAGGAAATTCTGCTCTAAGATTTCTATTTCAAATTAAAAGAAACATTTCAGAAAACAAATAAGGAAATCATTCTCTTCCTTTTTTTTTTTTTTTTAAACATTTAGGACCTACCCTAATCCAGTATGCCCTCATCTTAACTTGATTACATTTACAAAGACCCTATTTCTAAATAAAGTCGTATTCATAGGTGCCAATGGTAGAATTTCAACAAATGTTTTTGGGGAACACAATTCAATCCACAACAGCCACTATTTTTAGTTTTTCTACTGGTTACCCTCATAGTCTTAGGGGTATGCATACACCATTGTTTCTTTTTTGGCTATATGGCTTTAAGACAAAGAGAATGTACCAGTCTTCAGGGATTTGGGAATACTTTCTGGGCTTTGAGGGACTCAAACACAACATCTTTCTAAATCCTATTTCTATGTTCCCAACACTATGACATATGGCCTCACCTTCAAGGTCTTTTAACAAGTGCTAAGTCAAATGAAGAGTGGTTTTGAGAGGTAGTTACATTGGTCAGACAATTTTGGCATGCAGTTAGAAAGGTAGAACTGGAAGTAAGAAAAGGGTCAGAAATACATTTTGAGAAATTCATTTTATAAAAGTAATAATTGGAGCTGTGGGAGTGCATGTGGCTCAAGGGATTGAGCACTTGCTTCCCACATAGGAGGTCCTGGGTTTGGTTCCCCAGTGTCTCCTAAAAACAAAGACAAACAACAAGCAAACACAACAAACAAACTCGGGAGCTGATGTGGCTCAGTGGTTGAGCATCAGCTTCCCACTTACAAGGTCCTGGGTTCAATCTCTGGCCCCAATACCTTAACCAAAAAAAATAAAATAAAAGATACTTTAAAAAAAATTGCAGCTGTGGTGGTGAACTACCACTGGAAAAAATTATATAGAAAGAAGACAAAGTAAAGGTCAGATACATGGAGACCAGCCACAAATAGGAAGCACAAAGGAAAAAAGACCCCAAGAAGAATTCATGTGAGCTTGAATGCAGTGAGGAAGCTAATGGAGAAGAGGGAGCACTCGACCCTATGAAAGGATGCAGAGTCCTAGGAGAAAGACGGAAGAACAAGAGCATAAATTAAAAAACAAAGCAAAACACTAATACCCCGTGCATATTCTTTGCCAGGTATCCTTAGAAATGCTTTATAAATACTAACCCATTTAATCCTCAGGAGCAAGCTTAAGCGGTAGGTACTATTATTATTCCCATTTTATATACAAGTAGTTGAGGCATAAAGAGATTAAGTTACTCGCCCCAAGTTATAGTCATTAGCAAGGTGTGGAGCTAAAATTCAAATCTCAACAGTCTCCAGCAAAGGAGCTCATGAGCTCATTACTCCACACTATTTAACATCTTAAAATTGCTATTGAGATCACTTTCACTTTCTAGACAGAGCCGCCAGTACAGGTTACATAACTGGATAGTGACAAAGTGAAAGCAGCAAATTTCACAAAAGGAAAGTAGGCGAGTAAAGTCTCCAGCATGACTGTGGCCTGAGTAAATGGAAGAAGGCAGTGGAGGGAGGGTAAATAATTCAAAGTTACCAGAAGGGGTAAGAGAAAGGAAGGAAAAGAACGCGTCCCATGGTAGGACAGTACAAGCAGAGGCTCTGAGTTGCAAAGGCACAGAACGTTATCTACGGAATAACAATAACCTCAGTAGAGTTTGCTAGTAATGGAAAATAAGTTGGCAAGGTCCAAGTGGATGGAGGGTCAGAGAAAAACAAAACAAAACGAAACAGAAAGGAGGGTCAAAGGACCAGAGAACATTGTATTGTGAGGTTAAGAAGTAACTTTAACCAAGTGAGAAAGTGCTACAAGAAGGTCAAGAAGACTGTGGAATCAGAGGTGTGAGAAGAGGAAGCAGTTCATATTCGTGAGGACACCCAGGGTATGCCAAGAGGAGTCAACATGAAAGGCAAGAAATGGGCGTTCTTATGGCACTTATCCCACCAATGGCAATCAAGTGCAGTGGGAACTTGCAGAATTCAGTACTAACTGCTAATATCATCCAGGATGCAGAAAGCCGGAGGTCACAGATTTCTAAAGAGAAGGGAAATGAATGAACATTTACTAAATACCTATTCTGCTCAAGCACTGTGCCTATATGTAAGTATCAATGTAGATATAAAATGTATATATGTATTTGTATATGCACACACACATTATATTTCATTCCAGTCTTTTAACCACCTGTAGAGGTCTGAATGGTGGTTCCCGAAAAGGAATGCTCACACCCTAATTCCAAGAACCTGCGAATGTCACTGTGTTTGGAAAAAAGGTCTTTGTAGATATAAAATTAAGCTAAGAATCTTGAGATGACGAGATCATCCTGGATTATCTACGTGGGCCCTAAATTCAGTGATGAGTGTCCTTAAAAGAGAAAGGCAGAGAGATCTGAGCCCTAATAGAAAGGAGGTGGTGATGTGACAGAGACCTGTGTGTCACAAGCTAAGGAAGTGGAGGAATATCAACAGCAGCCAGCAGCTGGAAGAGCCCAGGACGGAGTATCCCCCAGAGCCTCCAGAGGGAATATGGCTCAGAAATTACTTTTCCAACTTGGCAGAGCAAAATACACTATGTCCCAATAATAATGATGCAAACTCCAGGATTAAACCAGAATATACAGAAAATATCATTCGTACTTTTCCTAGGAACAACCTATTGCTTGGATTAAAAACAAACAAAAAAACAAACCTCAAGATTATGCCAGGCTGAAAAACAAATGATATTTCTTAAATTTAAACAAAATATTTTACAATGGTGATAATATTCAAAAATTCATAAGTTTGACTTTAAAAATTGATAATTTTTCTCAGTGCAGTATAGGCACAAGGGAGTCTGCAGTGCAAATAATAACCAACCTATAATATCCTCCTCCCCACCTTTCAAATAAGTCATGGATTGACAAGGATAATGAAAGAATTCTGTTTTTAGAATCCCATTTTATCAAGTTATAACTAATACAATATTCACATACAGTACAGATGTATTTCGGACCTTAGCCAACAGCTCAAGCTTTGCTAATGGAGACACCAAAAAATTGTTAACAAGAACTTCTTTACAATGAATATCTTTACCATTTCTACTCCAACAGGCAGTTATTTGGGGAGATTATCTGTGTCTGAATTCTGATCAAGGTTAAATATTTTAAAATAAAATTTTTTTGACTTTTCCAACTGTCTTATTAAAGATGTTCAGCATGGAGACCCTTATCTACTCAAATGATATTTATTGAATGCCTATCATTTACCAAGCAGTACCAAAAACTAAGGGGCCATGTGGGTTCCCCAGTCAAGCAGCAAAATCCTAATAGAGGTACGAACTGCCTAAAACATCCAAAGTCTCATTTGCAACAGACCATCAAGTCAGCCTAGTTTAAACTTAGCTGATAAGTCAAAAAGTACACTCTGAGTCTAGTAATATGAAAACACTGCTCTAATACAAGATCATTCTCAGGACAGTCATCTGTTAATTCAGTATGTTATTCTCCTAAAATAAATGTCTTTACGCTGATAGGAGCCTTAAGAGACTCACACTGCAAGCTACAGTCATAAACCATGTTGGGGAAAAGCAAGAGTAAGAGGAGATGAGAGAATCAGGAAGGAAGATGAAGGCAATTAACCAGATTTTTAAAATCTAATCAGTAAGAAAACTCATTTAATGAGATTATAAACTGAAAGATCAACCCATAATTAAACATGCCCAGGAAATATTACAAAATTGTTGAATATTAATGATTTTCTGAATACATAAAGTGAAAATGAAGGTTGGAAGAGCCCAGGACAGATTCTCTGCCAGAGCCTCCACTTAAGAATTCTATGGTAACAAGAAAAATAAAAAAGGGAGAACTATTTGAACTGTATGTTTTACAGTCATCCTTGATTTCCTTGTGTTTTCACAACTGAGATACCCTTCAGAATCTCAACTTACATGTTCATGAAAGGAAAATGACTTTAAAACAAAAGCAGAGAAGGGGACATTGCACTGGAAATAAAATTTCAAAGATTTCAAAATATAGAGCATATTTTCAAATCAGTAAACAAGGCACCTTATATTTGCTACCTTCAGTCTCTTGATTCAAATGAAAATAAAGTTAAATTTCTCTTCCTATGAATCAAACTGGAAACTGCTCTATAATTAGAAGTCATAATTTCTGAGCAATTAACTTAATTACCAGTAAGGCAATATATGTAACATGGTTTCAGGAAAATCATAATGACACTAGCAAGCCTAAAATATCAAAAACAGGCCATGTATTTTAATCAAGATATCACATTGTAACAAATCTCACATAGATACTCAACTGTAGCGCTATTATACAAACACTTTTCTAGCAAAATGCTGTCAAAAATATTATTTTGAAATTATTCCTACTGTCTCCTCACATGTAAGGATATATACATATGACTTAGTAACTGTTATTGATTGTGAGTTACAATGTAACTTCCTAATAATTAAAAACACTAAATGTAGGGTCAAACTACAACTCAATCACCTAGTCACTGCAGACTCATAAAAAAACACATGATCCTTAAATGATGAATCTGTCCATTCTGTTCATTTTTAATCTGAAGAAAAAATTCTTACCATGATAGCCATCTTTATCTCCAGTAAAACATAATGTTAAAACAAGTTAATCTGGTTTTTTAAAAGATAAGTTCTCTGCAAGATCAAATGATATAATTTAAGAAAGGATCTAATACTTAATCCCTCTTATATACACAACTTTGGATGTTTATTAGAAATTAAGTTCTTGGGCCCCAGAAATACCTGGGGTGTGTGTTAAAATCTGAATCAGAATCAAAATCTCTGGTGGGAGGACCTGGGAAAGAAATTTATTTAAGCAGACCCCCAAGTAAAACTTTAGGACACTGATATCTAAAAACCATTATAACAATTCTTTAAATATAATTAATAATATTTGTAACCAGCAAAAAAGTAGAATCTTCCTAACATACTAAAGATATCATCCCTGATTTGGCTTTCTAATTTATGTGCAACCTACTATTCATCAGTCATAGAAGAGTTTTCGTCCTTGATGAGCATACAACAAAATGACTGGTAGAGCCAAAGATTTTCACTAACTCAATTAGTCATGAAAACAAAGATTCAAAGAAAAGTATTATTTACTACAGGTAAAAATGAACTAAAAATTTAAGATCTAAAAGTACTACATTCTGCTACGACAGAAAGCAAATATGCTTGAGTACAGTCCCTGATGATTGTACTTATGATTTCTTTTGAAATTGAAACTTGGCCAAGCATTATATGTTGCCTAAGAGTTACTTCCTGAGAGCCTCTTTTTTGCAAACGTGGCCTCTCTAAGCCAAACTCAGCATATAAACGCACTCCCTTACCCCTCCCCATCCCACCCCCAAGCATGGGACATGACTCCTGGGGATGAGTCTCCCTGGCACAGAAGGATTATTACTAAACACCAACTAGCAATGCACTTGGAAAAAGACCTTGACCATAAGGGGGAAATGGTAAATACAAATGAGTTTTTATGGCTAAGAGATTTCTAAGTGAGTTGGGAGGTCATTCCAGAGGTTACACTTATGCATGTCTCAGCAGGTTCTCATTGACTGCCACCATAAATAGTGCCTCAAATAGCAGGGTTCCTGAGGACTCTAGAGACATTCAGACACTATAGGTGGGGCAGATAGCTCAGGAGTTTGGCACCCGCCAGAGGGTCTTACCTTGGAATTTATGTTCCCCAGTCACTGCACATGGCTCTTCTACCCCTTCTGTTTGAACCTATAGTTGGTACTTGATAGGGGTCTGTCCAAGAGACTTAAATCTTTGGGCTGTCCATGCGCCAGTTGGGACCTGACTCTCAGCAAAGCAACACATACTCTCTAATTCACTGGACTCACAGAGGACAACTAACAAGGAAATGATGATGGAAATACCCATCCCAAGGAACAGAGAGTCTGGAACTACAAACAAAATAGTGCCATCCATCTGCCCCAGAGGATCTAAGCTCCCTCTCAAAGGCAGAGTGGGCATCACCATCCCAGATTCCTCAGGATTGGGGAATGAACAATGGACTAAAGTAGACTTACTATTATTCTAGTACAGACATTGCTATTCTAACAATGAAAGAACTTGTATCATTGATGTGGAGGCAGTGGCCACCAGAGGCTCTGAGGGGAGGAAGAGTGAAAAATAGAGGAGTAATACAGGGGCATTTTTTGGACATTGGAATTGTTTTGCATGACACTGCAATGGTGGATATAGGCCATTATATATTTTGTCATAACTTACAAAACTGCATGGGACATAGTGTAAACTATAAACTATAATCCCCAGTTAGTAGCAATGCTTGGATATGCGTTCATCAATTGTAACAAATGTATCACACTAATGAAGGATGTTGTTAATGTGGGAAAGTGTGGGAACGGGAGTGGGGCATATGGGAATCCCCTATATTTTTATATAACATTTATGTAATCTAAAAATTATTTTAAATAAATAAGAGAAAAGGAAAATCTAAAAATAAATAAATGGAAAAAGTTCCACAGGCAGTCTGACATGAAACATAGAAAATCAGATGCAGAAGGGAAAGAGGAGAAAAGTAGAATGAGAAGGGGGCAAGTCCTTCAGCTTAAACTGATAACTCAGTCTGAGACAGGAAGGAAGAGGGCAACTGACCAGAGGGAGAATACCCTAAACAACACAAAATGCCTGGGGCTCTCAGTGCTCTAAGACCTCCCAAATGTGATTGGGAAATCCAAGCTCTTTTAGAAAAATGGCCCTGCAATGAACCTTCCCCCACTCTCCTCCCCTCTCCCCACTCACTCTCCCCACTCACCTCCACATTTTCACTTAGGTTAAGACAAACATGAAAGGCAGGCTTGAAGGGGGAAAGAAGTCCCCAAAAGTAGAGGGAGAAGGGGGCAGGAAGAGCAAGTCTGCCCCTTTGCCTGGGTGAGGAAGGGTGCTATGGAATTTACAGGTGCTGTGGAATTTAAGTGGATATCACAACCATAGCCTAGAACAGAGCATATAGGAATGGTGCGGGTCTGTCCATTCTCCCAAGCTATGCATCCTTTCTGGTTTTAATAGGTGGCCATCTACCCTTGGCTTCAAAACTTGTAAGAAAAGACAGTGCACTATATTCATAAGGCTGATTATTTCATTTTAAAAGTGACCATCACCGGTCTCTGAGGCTATCCATAAGAAAGTTCAGCCCTCTTCTATACTGTGTCTCTTTAAACTGAAGAAGAGCTCATATTTCCCCAAATCTTTTATTTTCCAGGGCAAAAAAGAACAGCACCTTCAATTCTGGCACCATGGAAAGAATTAGATATCCTAAGGTGTAAATGTCAGCTCTTCCAATGATTATCTGTGAGACTGTGGGCAAGTGACAATATTTGGGAGCCTGTATTTCCTTCGCTTTCTTTAAAAGAAGGCCAGTAATCCTACTAGCAGTTGGGAGTGTGGCAGTTTAGACTCTGTGGAGCTTCAGCAGTGGAAGAAGTAGTGGCCTACATTTGGGATTTTTTTTAAGGAGGTACTGGGGATTGAACCTTGGACCTTGCACATGGGAAGTAGGTGCTCAACCATGGAGCTACACCCCCTCCCTACATTTGGGATTTTGTTCCTGGGAGTTCTTCTGCACACAGCTTTGTCTCCAGAGACAACAAGGCCTCTATGTCAAAAGCTCTCTGGGCCCTGGGCCCCTGACAGAGGAGCAAATGCAGGAGCTCTACTAGGGAAGAGCCAGCCATAGCTGCAACCTGAGAAGCCTTGTCATGCACACTGTGATTTAACAGGCTTTTCGCAGGATGGGTGAGGAAATGAACTACCATATTTAACACTGCTTCGAAAGGAAGATGCATTCTGCTCCCAACCAAATTTCAAATAGTGGAGAAGCAAACCTAGATTAGGAGTCTCTTAAAATTATCCAGACACTGCTATTTTTACCTTAGAGAAACAGTAAAATCTATGTATCTTTAAACAAAACTTCTTTAAATTTTAAAAAAGATAAAATTTCCAAAAAAAGAAACAGTAAAAAGCAATGATAAACACGGCTGCAGAAGAAATACATCACTCTGTCACTCTGCCATATTGTTCAATAGAACTCATATTCATAAAGAATAATGTAGAAAATGACAAATTAGCATTGCCAGATTTCAATGAATCAATTTTCCCTTCAAAGTTACCTAATTTCCCACAAGGTCACAGGATTTAGATTAATTTGCACTGAAACTACACAGCCAGGTTATGGAATGGCAATCTGACTGCGGGAGGCAGCCCCTAAGACGGTCTCCGCGTCCCCTCGCACGTGGACTGGAACGTGGACTCGTTTCTAGCAGAGAGAACATGGCAAAAGCAATGGGATGTCTATTACGAGAATGGGTTGCAAAAAGATTGTGGCATCCACCTTAGGTTCATTCTTTCTCAAGGAATCCAGCTACCATGATGTGAGTTGTCCTATGGCGAGGCCCCTGTGACAAGGAACTGAGAGATGCCTCCAGCTAACAACTTGCAAGGAACTGAGGCTCCCAGCCCAACATCATCAAGGAACTGAATCCTGCCCAAAGGCACGTGAGTGAACTTGGAAGCAGAGACTCCCCCAACTGAAACTTCAACCACAGTCCTAACACCTTGATTGCAGCCCAGTGAAAGCTGTGTCTGGCCCAAGACATGATGAGATGATGCTTGTTGTTGTAAATTCCTGCATTTTGTGGGTAATTTGTTACAAAGTAATAGATAACTAATACACTAATCATGGCATCTTCTCCACTGTTCTTAATCACTACCCTCCCATCCCGCCTCCCTCCGTATTCTCCCAAGGTGCCTAACACCCAAAATCAGGGTGACACTGTTGAATTAGCTAGGGAAGGAACTAACTGGAGCTCTGCTATCAAGAAGTGATTTAATCAGAAGCATTCAACCATTCAAACAATTATTTACTAAGCCTCTAGTACAGGGGTTCTTAACAAGGGGTTCATGAGCCTGAACTGAAAATTTTAAAAGCAACCTTATTCTTGTGGGGGTATGTTGGTGTGGGTGTGATATATTTATTAAATAATACACAGTACGGTGTGGACTTAGTAAGGGGTCCATGGTTTTCACCTGATTGGCAAAGGGGTCTGTGGAACAAAAAAGGTTAAGGGAAGCGGATGTGGCTCAAGTGATTGAGCTCCTGCCTACCACATGGGAGCTCCCTTGTTCGGTTCCCGTTGCCTCCTAAAGAAGATGGCAAGCTGACACAACAAGATGACACAACAAGGGACACAACAAGAAAAACATAATGAAAGACATAACAAAGCAGGGAACAGAGGTTCCCAGTGCCTCCTAAAGACGACAGCAAGCTGACGTGACAGGCAGGAATGGTGAGATGATGCAACAAGATGTTGCAATATGAGACATGGGGAGGAAAAACATAATGAGAGATACAGCAAAGATGGGAGTGGAGGGGGCTCAAGCAATAAGGTGCCTCCCTCCAACATCTGAGGTCCAAGATTCGGCTCCCAGTGTCTCCTAAAGAAACAAGGAAGACGGGCACAGCAAGTACAAAACATCGAGATGGTGGGGAGAAATAAATAAATGAAAGTTAAGAATCCCTGCTCTAGCATGTGCCAATACAGAAACCAAATCTCTAGAAACAAAAACTCTTACCTAGTCTAAGAAACAGTCCAATCTGTATAAAGCTGCTTGTAAACATGAACAAAGCCCCCCACTCTCAACAGATGACTCAGTCTATTTCACAGAAACACATATCAGATATGTGTCAATTTCCCCTTTCCACTATGCATATAATTTTTATTATTGCAGACATCTTTACCTCCTTGTCTCCCATCTCCAAAATTAATCACACCTATACACTTGATTCTATTCCCCCAGTCTCCCTGATTCCAGTCTTGCTCCCTTTAATCCATTTGCACCCGGGGAACCTAAATGGTATTTCTAAAATGAAAAATCTGATCATGTCCCACTCCTACCTAAAATGCTCAATGGTTTGACACTTCCTCAAGCTAAAGTTCAACTTCCTGAACCCAATTTGCAATGACCTCTATGACTGGTCCCTGATTTATCTCTCTGGCTTCAAGACACACACACCCCTTGCTGCAGTCTATCCTTTAGCTCATACCATTTCATTACACATTTCATTCCTTTCTCACCTTTTAGCCATCAAATATTCGATTCCTGCCTGAAGTACTTTTTCATGATACAACTCTTTTAGTACCTAACTCAAGCTTCAGGTCTGTTCTATCTTTGTTTGCTATGGGAGCCTTCTCCCTAATGCCTAAACTAGTTTAGTGCTCTGCTCTACACATACTCCTATAGTGACCTGTAACTCCCACTCTATTTTACTTGGCGCTTTGTCAGTTTCCCAACGATTATAAGCTCTGCAAAGACAGGGGCCACACTGCCTCGTATGGACACACATTCTCACGCTGCTATACAAGTAAGTGAAGGAATGAAGTCTTCCTAGATCACAAGCCATAATTTTTTCCTTTTCTCAAATCTTCAAACTGCATCCTTTCTCCCTAAGACTCCACATACGTTCAAGACGTCCCATCGTGTAAGGCTCCTCCTTTAATCCCATTTCCCCCTTTCACTTACATCCCCTACTTTCCACCAATTGAGCCTCTTCCACTTGACCTCCACTTTACCTCGCATAGAACAGTCTGGCTGGTGCCTAAACTGCTTTTGTAGTGGCTATCATGAACCTCTTAATTACCAAATAAATATCCTTTCCTACTTTACCCCACTGCCATGCGAATGGCCATCTTTTCAATTTCTAATGTTATTTTTTTTTTTAACACCTCTCCTGAGTTTCCAGCTCTACTTCTCCCTTCATTTTCCTGCTCCTCTTTCTCTACGTGCCCCAAGCTGCTGGATTTCACGAGAGGTTATCTCCTCTTCAGTCTCTACAAGTTCTGTTTAGGCAGTCATTTCAAATTACAGGGTATGAACTATACTGATGCTCATTTGGGGCTGAGGAGTGAAAAGCAGAATTTCATGGGAACCTTCAAGCTACACTTGGGCCTCCTCCATATTTTGATTTAACTGCTGTCACCCCATACTTAAGAATAATTGAGTATCTCCTGCTTGCAGGAATACCCACCCTGAGATGGCTCCCTCATCTGTATGCTGGTTGTTTTTGCTTGTTGTTTGTGCTCATTGTATGCTCGTTGTTTTCGCTTACTGTTTTTAATCTAAGAAGCATCAGGAACCAAATCCAGGACCTCCCATGTGGAAGGCAGGTGTTCAACCGCTTGAGCCACATCAGCTCCCCAGGAGTGAGTGGGTTTTAGTGCTCAAGTGTGAAAAATTTCAGGTCCATGAGCTTGAATTGAAAAAAATCAATCCAATTAGATGTCCAACATGATATGCGTGTTGCCTTGTCAAACAGTACACCAGTTTAATGTTCTTATTCTAGATATAAACAACAGTCTGCATATTCACATATATTTAAAAAATAAAATTTAACTTTCCTATATTTTTGATGTCTTATTTAATGTGTAAGAAAGCACATATGCATAGTATTAAATCATGTCTTTTATTAATTATATTTCAATATATGTAACTGATTTCCTTTGTAATTTTATGCATTTAAAACATTATTCTTGTAGGGACGTGTTGGTGCAGGTGTGATATATTTATTAAATAATACACAGTATAGTGTTGTTGTAGAGGTTGAGAGAGGTTTATATTATTTGCGTATAGAAAGGCCAGGACTCAGGAATGATCTGGGGAAGGAAAAAGATTTTATTCACGGCCAGCCAGACTCGGGAGCTTTTTGTTTAAAACCAGAGCCCTGAACAAGATTTTCAAGTTTTTATACAGGGTGGGAAGTCAAATGGTACTTTTATGAAAGAAAACAACTTTGTTAGTTAAGAGATTGTCTGAGTACCAGATAGGTCTTGAATTAACATATCGCCCACATTCCGTCTGTCTGGATGCAACCTTGAATACACACCCTTTCTGAACATTCAAAGTCTAAAGGGCCTATATTGCTTAATTGGATTTCTAGGCACACTTGGATACAGAATTAGATAATTTTGAATTCATGCATGGGCTATATTATATTTCCCTTTCGAGGTTAAGCTTAAGTTTATTTAAGCTTCTGCATCACTATTATTGGAGTTTTCTTTGGACTGACTGGTATGTATATAGAGTTTGCATTGTCAAATTGTTTCCCGGATCTGGAGTTGTTGTCATAGTTACCAAGGGAGGGCTCCTGCTTTTTACTATTCCACATGCATAACTCAGGTTATTTACAAAGAGATAAACAGCCTCCCAGCTATAGCCTATATTATTTTCCGAAGCTTAACTTGCTAAGCTTTGGCACAGTTATTGTTGGAGTTATGAGGTGGGTGACTGTTGTTTTGATTGATTACTTCCCTTATCAATTTTTTAGTGAGGACCTAAAGACCAAGTTTCTGGGTAACATCCAAGGTTTATCCCATTTTCAGAAGAAGTTTTTGTTCTGGACGGTAGAATCCTGGGGGCCACTGGCATTCACGTGGATTTTCTGTTAGGCTCCAGATCTATCTATTAATTTTATTTTACCCTTAAAGAGTTTGTACCTTTAGTTTTAAAGGGGTGCTGAAAGGAGATGATTTTTTTTTTTTTGGTAACTATTTCCTGCTGGCCATGAGTCGTAGTTATCACCTAACAAGGTGTAAAAAGTTTGTTACTTTATTTTCATTGGAGGAAGATAGATCTGGCATTCTGTAAGAAGCTGGATGAAGTTTTCATATGGTTGTTTATTTTGAAAGAAACAAACTTAATTAAAATTTTGGAATACCTGTTTTTAAAAAAGGATATTGGATTACAGAGGTAGATAAGGTTAGGTGTTTACAAAGATGGTACCCTTTTTAAAAGTTGGTGGGGAACAGTATATATATATATATGTTATTTATTTTTCGATATATACTTAGCTTTGTTTTGAAGACATATTTTAGGCTGTTTAATGATTGGCACTCACGTCCTCTGTTAGGTGCTCTTGGTGAATTGGCACCTTTTGGGCAGTTGGTTTTATTTAGGATTAGTGCACCAAGTTGGAAATTTTTTTAGTTTTTAGTTGTGGGAGTGATCAGAATTACAGAATAAAGTTTTTTACATTTTAGTTTTAATTATACAATTTCTGGTAATTTTCACTATCTAATAGGTGACCCATCACTAGCAAGCAAGCTTGTTTTTACTGCACAGTAGAGTAGAGTAGTGTGGCTGAGCCTGTCACCAATTAACCGGCTACTTGCAAGCCACTGGTGGTCTCACTGTTTTTAGCTAAGACCGTCACTTTATTTTACAGACGTTTATTAACTATTTAGAAAATGAAGTTACCAGGAATTTAACATGTTTAATGTACTTTTGTACCCGATCTAGAAAAGATTACATTATAATTAATAGGTATATATTTAGAACAGGATGAAAATACAGCACTTAATATTAATTAACATATTACTTAATGCATAAGGCTTTTGCGTTGTAATTAGTAGTTTTAAGTTTCAGGTTTGTAATACTTTACGTTATCTCTCCATGGGAGCAGGCCATAATGCTCATTATGTTTAACTTTTATTTAAAGTATCCCGGTAATCATGGCTCCACTCCATATGTTTTTTATGCAGTGAGCAAGATGTAGCACTGTTGATTCTAGAGAGAAGCCAAGAAGGCAATTTTCAGCATTTTACCGGCCTGATGCATGGTGCTCTCTGGCACTATAGAACAGTGCCAGTTTGGAGGTGATATTCATTATACATTTGGCTGTACCGAATTACTATTGGCTGCTTGCAGGAGCTTGAAACTGCAATGTCGTTTCCACCATTTTTAGGAGCATAACCAGAGGTTGATATAGCAAATATTTTTATTTGAGGGGTTAGTGACTAGCCTAGCCAATATCTCACACGGAGAGGTAACCTGTAATGTATTTGAGGCCTGGTTTGAATACACAAGAGAGTTTGACAAAGTTAAAGTTTATCCCTTGATTTTATATATATTTTTAAACATTTTTAATGCAACACATTATATATTAAATGACTTTATTTTTTACACTTTTACTATGAAGATACTAGCAGGCATTTTACCTTAGTAGTAGAAGAAAAAAACTATTTTTCATTGTTAAAATGAAAACGGAAGATTTCCAATAGAATTAAGGTAACTTTTTGTTACCATTTACTTAAATGTGCACCTTGCGGTACCTTTAGATAGGTTTTATTATTATGAAGTTATTTTTTTGCCATTAATATCAATTCAGGGTTTTAGTTAACAATGCTTTTTAGAACCATTTAAATGCTTCAGTTTGGAAGATGCTTGTACAAACTTTCTATAATTGGTCATAACCACATAGACTAGTTACCTTATATTTAAATAAATTTATTAAATTGTAATTACTAACCAAAGAAGTTTATTTTATTTAAGAGTATATCTATAATTTTTAGCTTAATTTTATTAACATGAACTTATAATTTTTATTATTTCAAAGATATTGTACATACGTTAATTTATTTAATGGGTATTTTATAAACTAAGGGAGATTACATCCAAGCTAAATAAAATTGAAACCATTATAGTTTATGCAAGGAATGTTTTTGGCTTTATTTTTTT
Organism: Dasypus novemcinctus; assembly: GCF_030445035.2. Classification (NCBI taxonomy): domain Eukaryota; kingdom Metazoa; phylum Chordata; class Mammalia; order Cingulata; family Dasypodidae; genus Dasypus; species Dasypus novemcinctus. The sequence goes on from NC_080688.1 coordinate 47,272,921, forward strand.
TACAGGAGGCTAAAACCTTTTTGTTGCTATTGTTGTTTAAGTTCTGAGATTGTGTGGTTCCAAAATATATTATAGTTGTATAATTTAATTATAATTTAGGAAAGATTTTTTTATAGCTTTTATGGACTTTTTTTTTACTTTCTGAAATTTGGTAATAGAATTATTAAGTACCTTTATTTTAAGACTGCTAAAAGGTTTAAGCTGGGAAATTACAGGGCAAACTGATTTTTAATTCCCCAGCTTAAAAGACAGTTTTAGTTTGCCATACCTAGTCCCGCCCTCAAAGCTCTTGCAAAGAGAAGGCCCTTTTCTAATAGTTTTTATAATTAGATTTTTATATGACCTTTCCATCCTGCTTAGTTTAATTTGGGCTCCAGGAATATTTATTCACATATATAACTTCATATTTAATTTTTAATAATTTCAATAGAGCTTTTTTAAGAATTTTTATTTGTTAATTTGTTATTATCCCAATGTATGAAGATATACATTGAGCAAACAGGCAGATAAAAAATAGAGTTAGACACAGAAACACAATTTATTGATGTTACTTATAATTTGCATTATTTTATATACCATTAGTTTAATTTGGATTTTAGAAATATATATTACTTATATAACTGCTTATTTAACCCCAACAATTTGAATAGGGAAACATGAATAGTTTGACACAGAAAAATAACTTAGTTACTTAAAACTTTTTTTTTTTTTTTTACAAAATAAGAGTGACTGTAAAAAAATTTAAAGATTCCTGAAAGTTTTTTTTTTAACTTGCACTATGACCATGCAGTTTTACACAAGAATTTTGTTTTTTAATGAATGGCTTGTAACCAAAATGTTCCCAATGTTTTAATACAATTTTTTGTGTGTTTCAGAATTTTATCTTTTACTTTGACTTTAGCAGACTTTTTGGATGAGACTAATTTATGGATATTTGCCCAGGCTATTGAAGTCTCAGGGAGACTGGTTTCTCTCATGAATTGCCACTTTTAGGAATCCTGACAGTTAAGGAAGGAGATAAAAAGACCCCAGTGGATGTTTAACCCGAGGGTTAAGAACTCTACCAGGCAGCAATTTAGTCCACGCTTGGAATCAGGAAAGAAAGCAGGGTTACTAATACCAGTGGGACAGGAGACAGGGATGTGTCACGTCTGCTTTCCCCTGGACTATAGGGGCAGAAGCTGTTATGAAATAACCATAAGCAAAGGGAAGGGGTGAGAGGTTTGAAGGACCATAAACGAAGGTAAGGTTAGTTTAGAATTTATACTTACAATAATAGGTTTAGGCTAAATTTACCCAGTTATAATTTTAGCTATTATCCTTCTACTGTTTTATAACATAAATGCATTTATAAATGATTTTAACTTTTAGTTACAGTTTTTATTGAATTTTAACTTTAAGGTGAATAGGATACCTTTATTAATTAAGTTACAAGAATTTTTATCCTGTGAAGTTCTGCCTTTTTTTAGTAAGGGAACAAATTTTTACCTGTGAGTTATGCATTTAATTTACCAGCAAGAGAGTATTGGCATCTAAAGATTAATTTTGTCTTTATTTTTTTATATTACATTAAAAAAAATGAGGTTCCCCATATACCACCCCCCAGCCCCCCTCACCCCACTCCTTCCCCCATAGCAACAATCTCCTCCATCATCATGAGACATTCATTGTATTTGGTGAATACATCTCTGAGCACCGCTGCACATCATGGTCAATGGTCTACATCATAGCCCACACTCTCCCACGTTCCACCCAGTGGGCCATGGGAGGACATTGTTGTCCAGTAACTGTCCCTGCAGCACCACCCAGGACAACTCCAAGTCCCAAAACGCCTCCACATCTCATCTCTAGCTCCCATTCCCCACCCCCAGCAGCCACCATGGCCACTTTCTCCACACCGATGCCACATTTTCTTCCATTACTAATCACAATAGTTCATGAACAGAATATCAGTAAGTCCACTCATTTTTAAACTACTTTTTACTGTGAATTTTTAGGCACAAGTAACTGACAAAAGCCAAACACAGATTTTAAAGTTAAGGTTTATCCTTTTTTTTTTCCCTGCAGTTTTATAACCCTTACTGCTGATTGCTTTTAGCCAAACTATTAAAAGGGCTATTAAGTGATTAGAGGTTTATTGTTTTCAAGCAATAGCCTCTTTCCCTATACCAAGGTATTTTTACCAATTTACATCTTTAAATAGCTTAAAACACGGACTTACAAAGAGAGATATTTCCCTTACCTCCCTCCTTTCAGGTTGATTAGTGATTTGATAGGAATGTGGCTTATGAATAGAAGGCGTGGACTGACTGGAAAGGGACAAGCAGCACCCCCTTCCCAGGGAGGAGCGGAGAGAAGATATTGGTGGTGAGTTCCAGGCTGCTAAAATTAGCCCAAAAGAACCCTCCAAATTCAGCGCTTTTCCCCGGGGCCCCTATCCTGGCAGGGTTATGATTCAAGTCACTGGCTCCACCAGCTACCCTGACTGGGCCAGCTCCTACAACTCGGGGGCGTGGCGTGGACACAGAAGCAGACAATCCCTGAGTTCCCGCAAATGGGGCTGACCCAGGGAGGCAAAACTGTGGAGCACGAGTACACACACGCTCATGCCTCAGTTTTGCTTCACAAGCTACAATTAACTCTTTGCCAACAGCAAGGGAAGTTTCCAGCACAATCGAATTCCACCACTTTACATAGCCACACAACTTCAACACTAGCATTGAGCTGACACAGACAGAAGCACAAAACTCATTAATCTGACCCACAAGTTTTATACATACCTTTTTCAGCATGGCTGCCCCTGTAGCCATTACAAACTTTAGAAAGAAAGAACACTTAACATTAACATCTGATATAAAGCGAATTCATTCTCAGTGCAGCACCATAAGATTCCAACTAGACTTTTTTTACGGTTTAACTTTAACCTAGACCAAGCTCCACTAAAAAAAGGCTGATTTATTTTCCTGTAACCAAGTTTTTCTAAATCCAGACCAATTTCCAGAATGTTAGGACTCGAAATTATAAACATTCCTTCCTATTATAATTAAGCCTTTATTACCTCAGTGGAGACAAGTTCAGTACCAAATTCTAACATGCATTTAGACAAACTCTAAACACCAGGCCTTTTTTTTTTTTTTTTTTAGACCCAGAGAGAACAGCTTCCCCCAGATTTCTGGAGGTACTGGGGCTCTCTCTTGGGAGGTGATCGGGCTCCCCTACCTAGCAATTAAAGCTAGGGTTTTCCTGACTATGCTCCCCTGGGGAGTCGTACCTTCTTCCATGTTTGTAGTCTTTTTCGTTCCCAGAATTTTTCTTCAGACCTTCCATTGCCCTCAATTTTCACTGGGAAGATTCCAGTGGAGCCCACATCTTTTCTGGACTAAATTTAATCCAGGGGTGCCCAGAGTTGGGGTTCACCTGAGTCCTCCCGGCTTCCTCGGGGATCCAGAAGGGTAACGAAATGCTACCATCTCTGGCCTTTGTTTGTAATCCCAGACAAGCCCCCAAAAATGTAGAAGTTGAGAGAGGTTTATATTATTTGCATATAGAAAGGGCAGGATTCAGGAATGACTTTGGGAAGGAAAAAGACTTATTTACGGCCAGCCAGACTCAGGAGCTTTTTGTTTAAAACCCGAGCCCCAAACAAGATTTTCAAGGTCTTTTTATACAGGGTGGGGAGTCAAATGGTACTTTTATGAAAGAAAATGACTTTGTTAGTTAAGTGTTTGTCTGAGTACCAGATAGGTTTTGAATTAACTATCACCCACATTCCTTCTGGATGGAACCTTGAATACACATCCTTTTTGAACATTCAAAGTCTAAAGGGCCTATATTGCTTAATTGGATTTCTAGGCACACTTGGATACAGAATTAGATAATTTTGAATTCATGCACGAGCTATATTAGTGTGGACTTAGTATGATTTTTATTTTGAAGTAGCGTGTTCTGAGTGCAGTGGATAACTGCCTGCAAAATGCTTGGTAAGGATGGTGGAGATGGTTTTACAACACCATGGGAAAACTCAAATTTCTAAATGTTTGCCGAAAATGACCATTTAAACAGATGTTGAACCGTGTTGGGTTATCAGGGACTGAAATTATGGGAAAGTTGTAAAACATAATTTTGAATAATCCTAAATTTTAATTTAAAGACATGCTGATGTTTAGTGTCATAAAACTATCTGCTGCTACATTCTGAGAAGGCCAGTGGTTTTCACCTGACTGGCAAAGGGAACAAAAAAGGTTAAGAACCCCTGGTCAGAAATGGATGTGGCTCAAGAGATTGAGCTCCCATATGGGAGGTCCCGGATTTGGTTTCCAGTGCCTCCTAAAGAGGAGCAAGACAGCGAGCTGACACGATGGGCTGGTGCGGTGAGCTGATTCAACATGACGATGCAACAAGAGACACAAGGAGGAAAACGTAATGAGAGATACAAAAAAGTAGGGGGTGGAGGTAGCTTGAGTGATTAGGTGTCTCCCTCCCACATGGGAGGTCCTGCATCCTGTGCTAGGTTCCCCGTGCCTACCAAGAAAAAAAAAAGGAAGATAAGCACACAATGAACAGACACAGCAAAGGGGTGGGGAGAAATAAATTAAATAAATCTTAAAAAAAAAAAAAAAAAAGAACCCCTGGTCTAGAGTGAATCCCAGGCAAAGTGACTGGGGCCTCTGAACCAGAACCTAACTAACCCCTCCCCCCAATGCACATGCATACCTACACAACCCACAGCCTTACCACCCACTCCCTGCAGTGCATAAAGCCCCAGGAGGCCCAAATATCAAAGCACTTTTTCTGAAGGGCCATATATCAAAGCATTTTATCAGATAATTCCCCAAAGGGCCGATAAGAATTCAGACGAAGAGGCCTGACCAGATTCCACTTCCACCCAAAGAACAAAGCAGCAAATGGACAGTGAAATCCCCACCCAGAGGTTAGGCAACTTTCCCCTCTACTGCCTCACCAATTATAGGCAGATTTACTTTGTCTTAATCAAACAGCCAAATTAGCTCACAGCTTTGATAAAGTTGTGTGCATCCAGGAGACCTTTCCCAATATGCCCATTCACTGCCTCATGCCCTAAGTGGTAGCCAGAAGTAACAACTGCCATTTTCTGGAATGTCCCTTTACTCATACTCCCTTTTCACCCCTTGCTCAGTCCAGACGAATCTTATCCATACTCATTGACCCACTCTAACCCTCACCAACTTTCACCAGCTTTTACTCCCTGCAGCATGCTTTCCAAAGACTTGTTACCTGGGCAAATACACAATGACACTTATCCCATTGTCTTATGAGGGAAGCAACTCTCAACTCTCTCTCAATCATCTCTTTATCTTACATGCCTCAATGACTTCGGGTGCTCTATGTGTTTCTTGAACAAATTTGTTTGTCTGCTCATCTCCTTTGATATGGCACAGGAATGACAACTATTTAGGCCCCAGTTTTGAGTAAAAGGTATTGTGTTAGAAGTTATGCTGGCAATGGTTTCAAACTAAATGCGATTCCTTTCTCACTCCAGTCAGGTCACAACCTGGAGGGAAACAGGAAACTACACTCATCTTTTTGGCGTAGGTGCAGAATGAGAAACAATTCATGGCTCTTTCATCTACTGGGTGGGGGGGGGGGTAGGATAATTTGTTCCCCGTGATGGTGGTGGTGGGTCTGCAGGCCAGTTTTCTGGATACTAAAGTTAAGATATAAAAACCATGACTGTTTCCTGCATGAATTAGAAATTTCAAGAAAAATGTTTCAAATAATTCTTAAAAACAATGAGCACTGGGCTCTATGGAACTCATTGTAGATTAAAACCCAAATAGTCAAGAAAATGCTGAGCAACCCCAGGAAACCTAACTAAATAGATAATACTGTTCATATGAGTGTGGCACATCTGCTCGGGAGAGAGGAAAGGGCATGGGTGAAGGGGACGAAAGAGTCACTAAAAAGATAGAAAGGCACATGACAAAAAATTGGTCTATGAATCAAAAAGGTAGGGAAACATAATTTAACTTTACCAAATAGGTTGATGTGGGTAGGAATAAGGACTTTTTTTTTTTAACAGAAGAGGTTTGAGACATTTATTTAGCCCTAATAAAAAGTACTCTTTTACACAACACAGACTTTGACCCTAAGAAAATTTTGACCCAATATGTAATTAAGCTAAAATGGCTAAAGGAAAAGCACATGTGTAGTTGTTTGTTGCATTTTGAGCTGAACTAACCACGTTTCATGAAACATCATTTTTACTTAAAAGAATTGACAAACTATGATTTAGATGTGTGTATCTGACCAATATTTTCTGGAAAACCAACAAACGCAGCCTAGCACTTCAAGAAAAAATACAATCTTTCAAGCAAAAATTTGAATTCTGAAAAAAGCTAACCAATACTTAATAAAAAAAGGTAAATAAGGAGTTTTGTTTTGTTTTCCTAAAAAGTACTGAGTTTTGGAAATAGTTTCACAAATTGATAGCACTTTATAAGTTTTGATTTTCATTCTTCTTATTCACGTTAACAATCTTTTAATTATAGGACCCATAAAAAGAGTACTAAAAACCTTTCAACCTAACTGCCTATAAGACAACTGCCAAATCTTTTATGACATTGCATCAGTGGTTGTTCTATGGCAAACAAGCATTCAAGAAAAATGTATTAGCATTTATATCAATTGAATTTGAATACTCCACAAATAATATCTTAATGTACTAACCAAAAAAATGGATGACATGTAAAGGCAGGAAGTTGGTTTTCTTTGGCTTTTTAAGTAATGTAACTTAAAAGTGTTTCTCAAAATATCAAGAAAGAAAACTGTTATGCAAATGAAGAGAAATGTTTGCTCCAAAATCTCTCAGTTAAATGCCTGAAAAAAATAACATTCCCAAAGTGTTACATAAGAAAATGAAAATTACTACAGAATTAGGAGTTAATTTCTAAGACTTCAAAAATAGAGGATTTGAAGAAAAGCCTTTGTTTTATATCTTGGCCAACGACCCTCAAGAGACTGAACGATTACTGTCATTCCTAGTACAGGCTTCATGGACTGTTTTCGTTTGTAGCCTAAAGAAAACACTATGTTAATGGAAAATGTTATAGTAGTCATACTCCTTCAAACTTTAACCTCCAACTTCTATTTTGGAATACAAGGTTTCAACCATTCATGCACACCCAAACATATTTGGGCACTTATATGTCAACATTCTTACATGGATCCAAAAACTTAATTTTAAAAAATTACAAAGTAATTTCTTAAGGTAATAGAACATTCTCCACCAGGTTTCCTTCTTCCTTCCCACAAGCAATTCATTATAATAATTATCATGTAAGACAATGCCCTGATAATTTCATCTCAAAATTCTGCAGGTGTTTTCATTCTGTAAGGGCTATCCCATTTTTAACTAACTCAGGTGTGAAATGGCACTGGCTCAATAGAATAAAGGAGGCTTTAAAAAAAAAAAAAAGGTAGACAATGTTACTAAGAAATTTAACATTAAATACATAGTTACTGGGAAAAACTGAAAAGTTCTGGAAATATGTTTTAATATCCCTATGAATTTCCTATTTTTCATTTGTTAGAATAATGCCATATTCAACCAAGAGGTGGGGAGAGTTTAGGACATTTAACAAAGAACCCAATTGAAAAAGATTATGCAAAATTGTATTATAAATGAAAGATTAAATTTTTTAAACTACTGTCTTGTTACTTTAATTATCCCAAAAGCCATCCTTACAGGTAGCAGATGCAGCCTACCCTTGAAAATTCGAACCAAGTAGACTAACAGAGAATTCTTTTTACAAGGCAACTTCATCCCCTAAAAATTGCTCAAGTGTGGCACAAATGTTCATTGACCCCATTACGAAAAAGTGACCCAGAACTCCAGAACAAATACATTTCTCAACTCAATCACACCCTTTACTATTGGTTTCTCCATAATATGTTCACAGGTAGTTACATCTGAGTGTGTTTTGAGAAAACTAAGCAAGAAGCCATAAGCTTGATATTACGTGGATAAAGCTGCCGTGAATACATCAAGAAAGCGAGCAGGACCTCTAATTTGCTATGTCCATTTAAGGCTACCTTTAAGTTACTTAAAGGTGCGTTAACAAAACTCACATACCAAAGCCATGCCCCGAAGCAGTTTATGTGACACGTCTGAAATAACATTTCAGATAAAATGCTTTCTGCGGGGCCCTGTTTATACAGCTTCCAAATCACAGAAGTAACGTCCTGCGTTTCCTTCGGTGGGACCCAGGAGGTGAGGATGTGTCTCGGTGCTTACCGATGCCCGGAGCCACATAGATGAAGTAAAGACAGGAGGAGGAGAGGGAAAAGAAGAAGACGAAGGCGAGGAGGGAGCGATTGGAGACCCGCATCATCCGCCGGAGCACAGACATCTTCCTCTTCCCGGGCAGCAGCTCAGGCTGCGCTCTCCAGACGGACGCGGGGGCACTGTCCAGGCCCCAAACTTCCAGGAACGTGCGAAGAACGCCGAGACTGCGGCGGGGTCCGCGCGGGGAGGCTCAGGCGGGCAGGGTCCGAGCGCGAAGGAGGAAAGGGGAGGGAGAGGACGGAATGAATGGGAGGCCCGGAGAGCCGCAGGAGGGGAGGCGCGGGAGGGCTGAGGGGAAAGGATGGAGGAAAGAAAGGGCACGCAGGCGGGGAGGAGGTCCGGCGAGGCGCGAGGACGCGCCTTCTGTCAGCCAGACCGAGGCGGCAGGAGGGGCTGCAGGTGGGGAAAGGCGCCGACCGCGCGCGCCGGCGCCTCTGCGGAGAGGGCCCGCAAACTGCAGCGCGTCCGGGCACCTCGGCGGTTCCCGCTTCCCGTCCGCGGCGGCGTCCAGGGCGCGAAGTCCCCGCGCTCAGAGCCCGGCTCGCGGGCGATCCGCAGGCCCGCGTCGTCGCCTGCTCCGGCCCGCAGCGGCTCGTGCCTGCTCGGGGCTAGCGGGGGCGCGGGGGCCGCAGGCGGCGCGCGCGACGCGCAGGGGCCCGCGGCGGACCTGGAGGCCGAGGAGTCGGGCGCTCGGCGACGCGCAGCCTCCTGCTCATGCCGCGCCAGGCCCCGGCGCCCCGCGGCAGCCGAGCGCAGGCGACAGCGGCGTCCCGGCCAGCGGCGAGCGCGCTCCGGGCCCGGGTCCCGCCGCAGCCGCTAGCTGCCCGCCAGGTCGCGCGGGAGGGCAGGGCAGCGGCATTACCGCCGCCCGCCGGGGGTGAGGCGCCCCACCCCGGCGCCGCTCCCGCACGGCCCCGGGACCCCAGGCGGAACGCTGCGGAGTGGCGAGCGCTGCGGGAAGAGGGGAGGAGCCGCGAGGCCCGAGGCCCGGCGCCCGCGGAGCCGCTTCAGGGCCTGGGAAGGGGGCGGAGCCGCGGAGGAAAAACCGGGAGGTCCCCCGCGCTCTACCGCTCCCCTCGGCCGGAAACACCGCGCCTCCTGATTGGCCCGCGGGGCACCTCTCCGAGACACCCGCTCCGCCTCTCGCCCTGCGCGGGGACCTTGGCCCCTGGCTCCCTCTTACGTCACTGTCACCCCCGTCCGCCTGGGGACCCCCGCGCTCGCCGCGCCGCTGGGGTCTGAGGGACGGGTCTCGGATGCTTTCTACGCCGAGATGGATAATGAAGGATGTGCCTGAAAGGAAAAGAGTTATCTCAAGGAGTGGACATGGATGGTATAATATTATCCCAAAATACACGCTGGAGAACCGGGTGTATTTCCGTCCTGGAGTCATTAAACTCCATCCCGCCCTCCCTATGGAGACAGTGTCCGTGTGTGATACAAATGTCTATCTCTTATCAATAGGGCTTGCTTTCACATCTGAAGGTAAACACTAGCGTAGCCTTAACTACAGCTGTATCTATTCTTCAGGCAAGCTGCAAAGACTTCTGTGCAGCCCCAACCGGCTTTGAAAGGCAGAGGTTCTGCGGGTTTTAATCCACCGCCTAGGTCGTGGTCTATCCTTGGTCCAAAAGCGGCTTCTTCTGCTAGCTTCATTAGTCTTGTTCCCTAGCTGTGCCACATTTTCCCAATGTGTGTGCGCGGGTGTTTCAGTCATGCAGCAAGTGGCCGGATGCCCTACTGCCGTGATTTGCTCAACTCTTCCAGATGCAGTGGTACTGAAGCATGACTTGATTGCCAGCAAATCCGGCACCGTCTTCCAAGATACTATGCCTTAGATCGTCTACGAGATAGTACTCTATAATTTGGCACCGGAGACACCTAAGTTTAAAAACCCATTAAGGCCTTTTATTAACTATGAGGCTGAGGGCAAGCTGCTACCCTCTTCTTTCAGCCCTCAAAACCATGGATGTGATACGAACCTCTCCACACTGTGGGATTAAATAAGACAGTCAACAGTAAATGCTTAGCATGCTGCCTCGCACATGAAAGGTTCCTTTACATCCCATTAAACAATTCACTGAAAGGAAACACCAAATTCAAGATCGTTTCATAATATTTTTCTTTTTTCTTTTTTTTTTTTTTTTTTTGGAGAACTTACAAGGTTCTCAACTTCTCTGGCTAGTTTGGCATTTAATGTGAAAGGTAATGGCATTAGTTTGTGTTTTAGTTTCCTAGGTGGCTCAAGTAAATACCATGAAATGGGCCAACTTAAATGGAAATTTATAAGCTTACAGATTCGAGGCTAAAAGAAAGTTCAGATCAAACGTCTCCCTGAAGACTGGCGTTCTGGGGCCGGCTGCCTGCGATCCCAGGCTCACCTGTCACATGGCAAGGCACTTGGTGGTGCCTCCTGGTCTCTCCCACCACTTTCAGGTTCAGCTTCTTGCCTCATATGGCTTTGTCTCCTTTGTCTGAATTCAGCCCACTCATAAAGGACTCTGGCAAGAAGATTAAGACCCATCCTGATTGAGCTGAGCTATGCACATCTTAACTGAAGTAGCCTCATCAAAAGGTCCTACTTACAACGGGTTCACACCCACAGGAATAGATCAGATTTAAGAATGTTTTTCTGGAGACATAAAGCTTCAAACCACAACAATTTGTAACACTTTTAGGTGTTTAAGATAAAGAAATATGAAATACAAACTGGAGCAGCATATTAAATAAAACATAAAACCCACTTGCTTGAAAAAAAATCCTATACAAGCAAAGAAAATCCCTGAATGGTGAGAAAGCAAAAATTATAGTAGTTTCCCCCTCTGATGCCACTGAGTGTTCATCTCTGGTTATTTGCACCAGTTTAACTGGTTGTTTATAAAACCGCTAACCACATGCCACCTGTCTAGGGATAATTCTGTTTCTGTACCTTTGCTGGCCTAGTAATAGACAATTCTTCACAGGCAAAGTTGGCTTTGTTAAAAGAAAGTTCACTATAAAAATAGGAGGGAAAGTATTGACATCATAGAAACTAATGAATTAAGCTTATTTTAGGAAAAATCTGAAGTCAATGTACAGATGTGCTTGGCTGACATAGATGACAGCAAAAAACACAAGCATTTGTATCTCTCCTAATTTTAACCCCATCTCTTGGTTTCTCATGTCCATTAAGTTCACCAGTGTATTTGTTGTTTTAGTTTGCTGAGGGCTGCTAAAGCAATACACTAGAAAAGGGTTGGCTTTCACAGTGTGAATTTATTAGGTTAAAAGCTTACAGTTCTGAGGATGTGAAAATGTACAAATCAAGGCATCATCAGAGATGCTGTCTCACCAAAAGTCAGCTGCTGGCGACGGGGGACTTATACCATTTGGCAAGGCACAATGGCGGCACTGCTGGTCTCTGTCTTTTTCTCTGGGCACTTTTTCTCCCTGAGCTCACTGTGGGTGATCAAGCACATGGCAGGGCACAATGCCAGTCTGCGCACCTCTCCCCTATCTTCCAGGCCTCATTGCTAGTTCTGGGCCTCATTGCTAGTTGTGCTTCTGGCTGCTCCATCTGTCGCTTTTTTCTCTCCTGGTTTCCTTCTCTCTGTCTCTGCAGCTTTTTAGACCTCCATTTATAAAGGGCTCTGATAAGAGGATTAAGACCCACTCTGCGTCCCACAATCTAATTATAGACCCTTAACTGAATCTAATAATAATGATTTTTAAAGTCCCATCTACAAGTTTATAGGCACAGGAGTCGGTTCACTTTAAGAACAGGATTTTCTGAGAGCCACAAAAGAGTCTAACTAGCACACCTGTTAAGACTGATGATGAACATGACCCTTCAAGCAATGAAGAGTGACTGTCCCTGTGGGCCCTGAGAGGGGAAAGAGATATTGAATAGATGGAATCAATGTAATTGTGTGGGCAATAGAAGTGTTCCACAAGATTACACAAGGATGGATATAAGACATGTTAAATTACACCCAAAATGTATAGGGGCCGATAGGCTAAAATGTAAATCATAATGTAAAACATAAGATAACTAAAGGTTTAGAAAATTGTATAGTCTAAAATATAAACCACAGTGTAAACCCAAATGTTACCTTGTTTGAAAACTATTGTCTCAATATCTGTAAATCAGTTTCAGTAAATGTGGTATGAATATGTAAAAAGAAAGAAAAAAAGACTGATGAGTTTTCCCCTGAAGTAAAACTTGATTTCTTCTATTGTTGTTGGTAGTGGTTATTATATGATCCCACAAGTTAATGTTTGTATGAGGAAAGCTATTAAATTTTATAAATTCTATAATATAATTTGGTACATTATAGCTTCCATTTGCTACTTGTCCTTATGGATATTTTTGGAAGTCAAATGTGTCACATCTCATAAAAAATGTATTTATATACCAAAATATGTATCTATTACCCCTGTATTAGCCAGCCAAAGGGGTACTGATGCAAACTACCAGAAATTGGTTGGTTTTTATAAAGGGTGCTTATTTGGGGTAGAAGCTTACAGGTACCAGACCATAATACATAAGTTATTCCCCTCACCAAAGTCTTTTGCCACATGTTGGAGCAAGATGGCTGCCGACATCTGCCAAGGTTCAGGCTACTTGGGTTCCTCTCTTCCCAAAGTTCATTTCTCTCTGGACTCAGTGCCTCTGTTTTTTCCACAAGGTCAGGTGTAGATTATGAGGCTCTCTAGGCTTTGCCTCTCTCCTCAAGACCAGCTGTAGACTATCAGGTGAACGGCTCTGTCTCTTTCCCCAGGGCATCTGCTGTGTCTAAGGAGCTGTCTCTATTCCTCTGTGTTCTTCTCCTGTGTGTTCACTTCCCAGGCTCCAGCTCAAAACTACAGCATCAAAAGTCCAACGTCAAAACTCCAACTCTGTCTTTTGCCATGTCTTTTATATGTGAGTCCCCACCCACCAATGGGTGGGGGGCTCAACATCCTACTGACATGGCCCAATCAAAGCCCTGATCATAACTTAATCATGCCCAGGTACAGACCAGTTTACAAACATAATCCAATATCTATTTTTTGGAATTCATGAACCATATCAAACTGCTATAACCTCTTAATATGATTTTTCTCCATGTCATTTGCATGTTTAACTAATGAGTATTAATGTACCACACTGTCCCCAAGCACATCTGGTGAGCACTCTCCAAGCATCTTGGGTTGAATGGTTCTATGATATATTTTGTTTTCTCTGTAATAGTCTCTCTTTCTGGTTTTCACTTGGAGTTCTGGTAAATAATTTTGATTCACACTGACTTCTGAAGTAATGCTACCATAGTGTTTCATACTAGGTGCCTGGGTGCAAATATGAGCCCTGTTTATCACCAGCCCTTGGTCAGTGACTTCAGAGATTACTGAAGCTCCCTCTGCCACAATTTCCTCATAAGCAAAAGAAGATAATAACAGTACCTACTAGGTTGTCATGAGGATTAAATTAAATAAGGTAATGCCTCTAAAGAACTCAGACGGTGCTTTGGTACATGGTAAACACTATTTAGTGTTTGTTAAAAAAATTTTTTTTACTCTCTCCTTTAAGTCAATCTCTGCCAAGGGTAGCAAGTTATTCTGGTTTCTTTCTGTTTAAAAGCCATATTTCCTTGTGAAGCACCCATTAGGTTTCAGTTTCCAGCAATCTAAGGGATGCCTTCAGTCTCAGCCCTTTTGTAAAACAAACATAGATGAAGTACTAAGAGCTCAAGAGATACTAAATGAGGCTTTTCAACTAATACTTCCTCAGGAAGAAGAAAGTACCACACAGAAGTGACTAAATTGTTAGTTTAATTTTTTTTAAAGATTTCATTTTTTAAAATTTATTTCTCTCCCCTTCCCTCCCAACCCCCTCCCCCGCCTCAGTTGTCTGTTCTTTGTGTCTATTTGCTGTGTGTTCTTCCGTATCCTCTTCCATTGTTGTATTGTCAGCGGCATCAGGAATCTATGTCTATTCTTGTTGCATCATCTTGTTGTGTCAGCTCTCCGTGTGTGTGGTGCCACTCCTGGGCAGGCTGAACTTTCTTTCATGCTGGGTGGCTCTCCTTATGGGGCGCACTCCTTGCGCATGGGGCTTCCCTATGTGGGGACACCCCTGAGTGGCATCAGCACTGCGCATGGGCCAGCTCCATACGGGTCAGGGAGGCCCAGGGTTTGAACCACAGACCTCCCATGTGGTAGGCAGACGCCCTATCCATTGGGCCAAGTCCGCTTCCCACTTATTAATTTAATTTTATGATAATAAAAAGGTCTTATGCCTGTAACAGAAAGACATAACTTAGTAAGACAGGTAAATTCCAATTAACTCCTATATTCTAAATTTATTACTACCAAGTAAAAACCCCATTTTAAAAAATATTTGAGTATCAAACTAAGCCATAACTAATGGTTTTCTATTTGTAGTAATGAGAAATACATTACTAAGATTAAAAATTAAAACAAGAAAGAAAAACATACTTGTTTAAAGAGATAGATGACATTTTACTTGGTCTATGCTGTCTAAATGATGCTAAACAGTATGCATTCAGTGGTTTGGATTTGCTCACAACCTTGGTAAAATAAAATGTGGAAAAAAATTTTTTCAGTGAATGGGGAGAAAAGGAATGAAAGCTCATGAAATCTGACTTTAATGGTTGCCAATAGCTCAAAACTCCATATTATAGTCACTGATTAAATATAGTAATTTTATATATTTAAATACATGCTTTCTGTGTCTGAGATTCAGCTAAAGAAAATTATTAGGTTGATGAATTATACTTACTTCCTTTAGTTTGCTTATATATTTTTTACCTATATAACTGATATGTAGAGTGTGTGAAACAGACATTGTTGTGATCCATATAATGGAATATATGTTCCAAATCATTATTGTGGTAAAGAAACTTCTCTTAAATAAGTTATTTTCCCACTGATTTCTCCATTATAAATATGGTCAGAGTTCTTGTGAGAATAAAATTATTACTCCATGTATCTAGTTTATGCTAAAGAAATTTTAAAATAAATTAATCTTGTGTTTGAAAGCAAACATGATCACCTTAAAGCCAGGTTTTAATAATCATATATATATACACACACATATATATATGAAATAATACAGAATTTTATGATAATACTGTGTCGTATTCAAAACTTTAAAAGAAAACCACTGTATAATGGTAACAGCTTCAGCAGCTGACCCAAATTTCATACTAATCTCAAAGTGCTTTAACCCTTTAATCTTAAATCCAAGCTCATTCTTTTTCATCCTAAAAATGCCCTAGAGTCCATTAGCATTTTCAGATAACCATCAAACCTATTGTTTTCTCAACAGTATTATGGAGTAGATATAGCAAGTATTATGACATTTGGAGATGAGAAAACTAAAGTTCAGTGAGATAAAATAACTAGCCTCCAAGCACCTGGTAATAAGGTAGCAGGGTTGGGCAGAGAGCCAAGATGATTTACCCTTTTTTCATGATATAGAGTAATACTTCAGAACTTAAACAAAAGCTAGGCAAGAAATAATTATTTAACGAATGGACTAACGCTTTTTTAACTTTTTACATAATTTTGTGTATTACTTTGGAATTAATGTAGCAAGGAATATAAACTAGCTCACCTTAACTCACCCAGAGCATATTATCAAAAGAACCCTCGTAGAAGGTGAATGACTGATAAAAGATATAATACATAAATGAAAGTAGTCTATGAAAGTGCTCTTCTGTCATATCATGTCTTATAACTGTAGCATACAAAGGCAATCCAAGACATGTAATTATGATATAAAATAACTTTTAATGAAGGAGATTTCTAGGCCATTATCTATTATCATATTTAATGTCATAAGGCTCATAAGATTTTCTGTCTTTTCTTTTAGTGACTAATTCACTGGGAGGGGGAACTAGTCTCTAAGCTGAAACGGGGAATTTGTTGAAGGAGACAGCTAAGTTTGATTAAGGATTTCATTGTTTGTGTGTCTGAAAAGGGAATTCTGGAATACTGAGGTCCTAGTTTAAACTAAAATCCACAAGTTCATAGTCACAAGAAGGATTTGAGTTAACATAGCTAGGTTTGAAAAAAATAAAAACTTTAGATGCATCAGAGCAATCCAAAAGAAATTTTAAAAACCAGTCTTTGCAACCTGAAAATTTTGAATAATATAAAGTCACCATTCCCAACCAGCAGTGCTCCACAAATGCAAGAACCTGGCAACATTAGGCAAACAATATGATCCAATGTATTAGGGTCTGTGTTATTCAGCCAAAGGGGTGCTGATGCAAAAAACCAGAAATCTGTTGGTTTTTATAAAGGGTATTTATTTGGGATAGCAGCTTACAGTCACAAGGCTCTAAAGAGTCCAACTCAAAGTACCATAAGTGGTACTTGCTTACCATCATTTGCCAAGTATTGAAGCAAGATGGCGGGTGATGTCTACGAGGGTTCAGTCTTCCTTCTTCCTCTTAAGGCTCCGAGGTCCCAGCTTCTTCCAATCTCGGCTGTCAGCTGGCATAAAGCTTGTCTCTCTCCTTGGGACTCCTTTCTTTCTGGGCTCAGCTGCTCTGTTCTCTTCATAAGGTCAGCTGTAGACTATCAGGTTCATTTCTCTTCCCAGGGCCTCTGCCATGTCTCATGTAGCCTTTTCTCTTTCCTCACAAATGTGCTTCTCTGTGTATCTACTTCTCCTCTGCCATGTCTTTTCCTGTATTCTCTTCTGTGTGAGAGTCTGTTTTATTGAGGCAGGGACTCAAATTGAGTCGCCCTAATGACATGACCGAATGAAAGACCTAATCTTAACATAGTTTAATCAAAGGCATCTCAGCTCAATCTAATACAATTAAAGGGTATTACACCAAGAAAAACAGACCAGTTTATAAATACAATCTCTCTTTTTGGAATTCATAAATAATATCAAACTACCATAGAGTCAAAGAAAAAAAATCCAGTATCTCTCATAAAGGCCAGAAAAGCATTTGATGTAATTCAATAATTTTTTTATGTTAAAACTCTTCAAAAAATAGTTATAAAAATATTTTTAAAGCTCTATCTCAAACAAGTTACATCAGTATAGTTAATACAGATTCATCCCCATTTGAATCATGAAAAATACAGGATTGGCAAGAATCGTCTAATACACTTGGATGAGAAAACTAAGAGGTATAAGTAGTAGAAAACAATTTTTAAAACTATCTTTATTGGGAGATTATATAATTGTCTACAAAAAGGTATTAGCTAGAAAACCTATTAGATCTAACAAGAGATTAATAAAGAGAATATATATATATATATATTTATGTACTTACACTGCTTAGCATGTATACATTCCTAGAAATTAAAGCTCTGACTCAAACTAGTTGTATGGGATCCTGTAGTTCCTATGGAGAAGCATTTTAGACACTATGCCTAAGTGATTGTTCAATCCTGCCTGCTTTGTAGCCATGGTTAGTATGTCCTTCAAAACATCAAAAGATTTCTATCAATTTCCTTATATTCCTTGTTCTCTGCTTCCTCAAGTATTTCCTTAAAGGTATCAGAAATTGCCAGAAAGTTTACCAGACACGAGAACCTGATCCTCTGTCCTTGTTCCTTTTTTGTAGGAGGAACACTATGGTAGCATCATGTCAGAAGTCAGTGCAAATCAAAACTATTTACCAGAACTCAAAGTAAAAACCAGAAAGAGAGGCTATTGCAGAGAAAAAAACTACATCGTAGAACCATTCAACTCAAGATGGCTTAGATAGTGCTCACCAGTTGTATTTGGGGACAGTATGGCCCATTAATACTCATTAGTTAAACATACAAATGACAGAGCATGGAAAAAAATCATTTTAAGAGGATAATAGAATACACTTTTTGGTATATAAACACATTTGTGTGGCATGTAACGTATTTGACTTATAAAAATATGCACAAAGACAAGTAGCAAATGGGAGGTATAATGTACCAAATTATAATAAAGAATTTATAAAATAGCTTTCCCCATACAAACATTAATTTGTGTGATTATATAATAAGCAACACCACCAACAAAATGTTCTCCAGTATAGTAGCAATATATATTATATATATATAAAACATTTGAATAACCTGAGAAAGAAATGTACAGAAACAATGTGAAAGATAAACACCAATAACAAAAATATGGAGGCAAAAAAAGATGGCTTAAAAAATGAATAGAATAGGAAATTCAATATTATAAAGATACCAGTTTTCCCTAAATGAGACCATGAATATTGGTGAATGACCAAGCTAGAAAATTCCAAATCACTTTTCCCAAAAATAGAGAGTTTATGTCACCTGGCATAGACATTCTTCCAAAGCAAGATACAACTCCCTACCTATAGTAATGCAATCTTTATAGTCACTACAAATTTTGTTTCTTAGAGTCTTCTCCTGCCTTAACATGAAAATATGGTTACTGTCAGGATGAGAAAGACAATCAATCTGTCTTTAAATAAACAAAAAATTTCCTTTAGGAAGATGTATGGTAAACAGGAATAGCTTCCAAACTAATCTGCTAAAGATTCTAAAATGGAGGACAGCAATTGTAAATAAGACTTGCCTTCCTCGGTGGAAATTTCTTGCTTGAACTAAGCAAAACATGTTTACCCAGAAAACAGGTATGTCCCAAACAAGATTGGACATCTTTAAACACACTAACCTATTCAGGAAAATAGAGTACTTGATAGAGCACAATTACTCAAAGTCTCCCCAAATTATGCAATGGGATGAAAAAGTCAATGTACTAAGGAGAGGACATGGAGTGACATCAATAAGAATCACTTGTTAGATCTTGACTACTGGTCAAAATGAAAAGAACCTTTAGGATTTTTGTTCACATGGATGTTTGTAGCAACTGGCAATTAATACTGAGTTATAATTCACTTAGATTCTAGTCCTAAGAGAAAAGTGGGTAAAACATAAGTATTCTACACGTAGCAGGAGGAAAATTGTTATGAAAGGCTGGGCTGGCAGATGGTAGTTTCCAGGTTAAATAAGGAGTACAAGAAACATCTTCCATGATGGCAGAAAATGTCTAAAACCCTGAGCAATAATATATGAAGAAAGCCTACAAATATTACCCCACAGTTAAAAGTGAGAATGCCAAAAGAAAGTTCCTGAGCAGTATATTTGGGACAGAGTTGGCGGATTGCAGAGTTCTCTAAGGTAGTGGAACACCTTAAGGGGCAAAACAACCACTGCCTCCATTGAAAGAAGAGGTGGCGAAGAGCTTGAAGGCCCTCTCCAAACCTCCTGTCAATGTCGTAGAGGAAGAGGTGGAGGGCCAGCATTGCACAGACCCACCATTTCTGACCTTGGGTGACCCTAACTGGTCAGTTTTTATGAACTGAAGAGTAGGGAAAGTTAAGTCAAAGGTAAGCATACCAGAAAATTACTTCAGGTGGAAATTCATGAAAAACCAGTGCATCTTCTTAACTGGATTAGATTCCTACCAGCCAGGAAAGTGTCCGTAAGGGAACTTTCATAGTCAACGACTTGTAACTAAGGTGCTCTTGGAGCATGCTCCCTGGCCCTTGCCTCCACTAGACCCAGAGTAACTCCGTTTAAAACTGAGAAATAATCAAGAAGGGGCCAGCATAAAACACAAGGAAAACAGGAGGAAAAAGAACATGCATACAAAAGTTATTCACAACTTCTTAACAAAGATTATACCATTAAGGAGGTAAAAATAGAATTTAAGAGAGTCAAAAGACTTTGTGTGTGTGTGTATACCACCTCTGTGATATATAGAAAAAAACATACAGGGCTCAGAAAGCAGATGCAAAATGGGTTAGCAGAGGTCAGGAATTAAGATGGAAAAGACAGCATGGTCACGTGGAGCACAGAAATCACAGAATAACTGACATTGCTGAAAACACAATTCAGAGATGTGAGATAACAGGCTTGAGAAAATTGAGCAAAGTGAAGCAATACAGAAAAAAATAGATATGGGAGACAAGCAAAATAATTCATCATATGCACATTTAGCATTCCTGATGTAGAAAACAGGATAAAGGGAAGAGAAAAAATTTCTAAATATAATTGAACAAACTGAAAAAGGAGGACCTCTATCTATTGATTATAGATTTTCTTTTTTCCTGTCATGACTTGCATTTGATTAAGCAAATTTTATTTCATTGTCTTTTTACCTTTTATTATTTTTTACATTCAATTTGTATTATTTTATGTTATCCTCACATTTTAACATGCATAAAGTTGTACTGTTTTTTAAACAAATTTATTTTATTGATACATTTTAAAAATGCATAAAATGTATCCAATGTGTACAATCAATGATATTTGGGATAATCACATAGTTGTACATTCATCACTTCAATCATTATTAGAGTTATTCATTATTTCAATAATAATAATAGTAAAAAAAAGAGACAAGCAAGCAAGTAAATTCTTCACCTCTCAATCTTTTCTTCCCCTGCTGTACATAGCTACTATTTCTAACTATTCTCACACATTTATTTATTTATTTAGCAGTTTTATTGAGATATATTCACATACTAGATGATCTATCCAAAGTGTATAATCAATGGTTTTTAGTATAATCACAATGCTGTGCATTCATCACCACAAAAATTTTAGAACAACTTCATTACTTCAAAAAGAAAACTACACACCCCTTAGCTGTCCTGCCTCAGCCCTATGTAACCACTAATCTAATTTCATCTTTATAAATGGATATGTTTATATTTTATATAAATGAAATCATACAATATGTAGTCTGATTTCTTTCACTTAGCATAATGTTTTTTGTCTGATATTACCATCTTGCAGTATTAACATACATTCTTTCAGTTTTAAAGAAAAAGGTTTTGTATATGCAACTTTACCCATATTTATATTTCACATGCAGTTTTACTATGCTATACAGTCCCATGTTACATTTTTTAGCTTTCCTTTTAATAATATACATGACCTTAGACTTTGCCTTTAAACCAGTTATACCCACATAATAGTACTGATAATTGCAAGCATTTATGTTGGGCTTCCACATTTTCTATTCATTTCCAAAGATGAAAACACATCTTTTGACCAGTTCTGTACAAGTTAACCCTCAGCTTTTCATTCTCTAACCTCTTTCTATTTTTTGTTGACCCATATTCAAATTATATCCATTAGATCACACAATATATTTAGTTCATAATAGCACACTCATACAGTATTTGTCCTTTTGTGTCTGGCTTGCTTCACTACGCATAGTGTCCTCCAGGTCATCCATGTTGTCATATGCTTTACAACTTCAGTTTTTCTTACAGCTGCCTAATAGTCTATCGTGTGTACACACTACAGTTTGTTTATCCATTCATTAGCTGATGGACACCTGGGTCATTTGAAACTTTTGGCAGCCATGAATAATGCTGTTATGAACAGCAGTGTGCAAATGTCTGTTGGCCCTAAAGGTAAAGGTTTATTTCTGTACTCTCAATTCTATTCCACTGATCAATATGACTGTCTTTATGCCAATATCATGCTCCTTTTTTTTCAGTTTAAGCGAAGCCTTTAATGAAGGTGAGCTTAGCAGGTGAGCTGAGTCTGAACATACTGCAGCCACCATGCTCTTTTGACCACTGCAGCTTTGTAATAAATTTCAAGGTCAGGCAGGAAATTTCTCCCACCTCACTCTTCTGTTACAGAATGCTTTTGGCTATTTGGGTGCATTTTCCCTTCCAAACAAATTTGGTAATTCCCTTTTCTATTTCTGTAAAGTAGGCTTTTGGAATTTTGATTAGCATTGCATTAAATCTATAAATCAGTTTGGTGGCCTTGACTTCCTCATGATATTTAGTCTTCCAATCCATGAACATGAAATGCCTTTCAATTGGTTTAGATCTTCACTGATTTATTTTAGCTCTGTTTTGTAGTTTTCTGAATATAGGTCCTGTATTTCTTTGGTTATTTGAGTCATTTTGTTGCTATTGTAAGGGGAATCTTTTTCCCTGATTTCCTCCTCAGATTGTTCATTACTAGTGTACATAAACATTAGTGATTTTTGCATATTGATCTTGTATCCTGCCACTTTGCTGAGCTTGTTTATTAGCACAAGTGGCTTTATCATAGACATTTCAAAATTTTCTAAATATGGGGTCATGTCATCCACAGATGGTGAGAGTTTTACCTCCTCTTTTTGTATTTGGATGCATTTTTTTTTTCTTGTCTAATTGCTCTAGCTAGAACTTCTAGCACAATGTTGCATAACAGTGGTGACAGTGGGCTTCCTTTTCTTGTTCCTGGTCTTAGAGGGAAAGCTTTCAGCCTTTCACCACTGTGTACAATGTTGGCTGTGGGTTTTTATATATGCCCTTTATCATATTGAGGAATTTTCCTTCTACTCCTATCTTTTGGAGTGTTTTAATCAAGAAAGATGCTGGATTTTGTTGAATGCTTTTTCCACATTGGTTGAGATGATTGTGTGGTTTTTTCATTCAATTTGTTAATGTGGTGCATTATGTTAATTGATTTTATTATGTTGAACCACCCTTACATATCAGAAATAAACCCTGCTTGGTCTGGATGAATAAGTCTTTTGATATACTGTTCAATTCTATTTGCAAGTATTGTTTAGAATTTTTGCATCTATGTTCATTAGAGACATTTGTCTGTAATTTCTTTTTTTGTAGTGTCTTTATCTGGCTTTGGTATTAGGGTGATGCTGGCTTCATAAAATGTGTTGGGTAATTTTCTCTCCCCTTCAATTTTTTGGAAGAGTTTAAACAGGATTGGTGTTAGTTCTTCTTGAAACGCTTGGTAAAATTCACCTATAAAGCCATCTGGTCCTGGACTTATCTTTGTTGGGAGATTTGAGCTGATGCTTTCAATCTCTTTCAATGTGAGTAGTTTGTTGAGTGCTTATATTTCTTGTAGCATCAGTGTAGGTTGTGCATTTCTAGGAATTTGTCCATTTCATCTTGGTTGTCTAGTTTGTTGGCATACAGTTTCTCATAATATCCTCTTATGATCCTTTTTATTTCTGTGTAGTCAGTCATAACTTCACCCCTTTCATTTCTAATTGTATTGATTTGCATCTTCTCTCTTTCTTTCTTTGTTAGTCTAGCTAGGGAATGTCAGTTTTATTGATCTTGAAGAATGAGCTTTTGGTTTTGTTGATTTTCTCTAGTTTTTTTGTTCTTGTTCTCAATGTCACTTTTTTCATGCTATTCTTTATTATTTCTTTCCTTCTGCTTGCTTTGTGAATGGTTTCCTGTTCTTTTTCTAGTTTCTTAAGTTGTCCAGTTATCTTTGATTTTAGCTCTTTCTTCTTTTTAAATATTGGTCAAAGTTCAGGTCTATAAATTTCCCTCTCAGGACTGCCTTCACTATATCCCAAAAGTTTTGAAAAGTTGTGTTTTTGTTTTCATTCATCTCAATATATTTACTAATTTTACTTACAATTTCTTCTTTGACTCACTGATTATTTAGGAGTGTGTTGTTCAGCCTCTACACAGTTGTGAATTTACCCCTTCCCATCTATTATTGATTTCCAATTTCATCCCATTATGATCAAAGAAGGTGCTTTGTATAATTTCAATATTTTATATTTATTGAGACCTAACGTGTGGTCTATTCTGGAGAAAAATGCATGAGCACTTGATAAGAATGTATAATCTGCTGAATTTGGGTGCCACATTCTTTATATGTGTGTTAGATCTAACTTGTTTATTGTATTGTCCAAGTTCTCTGTTTCCTTGTTGATCTTCTGTGTTATACTGAAGTCTCCAACTATTATTGTAAAGATGCCCATTTCTCCCTTCAATTTTGCCAGAGTTTGCCTCATGTATTTTGGGGCCCCCTGGTTAGGTGCATAGGTATTTATGACTTATTTCTTCCTGGTGGATTGTCTCTTTTATTAATATATAATGGCCTTCTGTATCTTTTATAACTTTTTTTAATTTTAAGTCTGTGTTGTCCAATATTAGCATAGCTACTTCTGCTTATTTTTAGCTAATATTTGCATGGAGTATCTTTTTCCAAACTTTCACTTTCAGCTGCTTGTATCCCTGGGTCTAAGATGAGTCTCCTATAGGCAGCATATGGATGGCTCATGATTTTTTTTCATCCATTCTTTCAACCTGTGTCTTTTGATTGGGGAGTTTAATCCATTCACATTCAATGATATTACCGTAAATGCATTATTTACTTCCATCATTTTATCCTTTGGTTTTCATACGTCATATCATATTTTCATCTGTCTTTTTACTTTTTTTGGTTATCCTTTCTGCTATTCTTTCTTCTATACTCTCCTCCATGCCTCTCTCTCTCCTGTGCTTTTCTTTGAGGTTCTAAAACTTCCTTTAATATTTTGCAAAGGTAGATTCTTTTGTATGAACTCTATTAGTTTCTGTTTGTGAATATTCAAATTGAAGGACAATTCAATTTATTCAAAATTGAAGGACAATTTTGTTGGATAAAGAATTCTTGGCTGGCTATTTTTCTCCTTAAGTATTCTAATTGTATCATACCACTGTCTTCTTGCCTCCATGGTTTCTGATGACAAATCTTTACTGAGTCTTACTGGGTGTCCCTGGTATGTGATGGTTTGCTTCTCCCTTGCTGTTCTCATAACTTTATCTTTATCTTTGACATTTAACATTCTGAGTAGAATGTGTCTTGGAGTTGGTCTATTCAAATGTATTCTGATTGGGTTACCGTGCACTACTTGGACATGTAAGTTCATTTCTTTCATGAGAGTTGGGAAATTTTCAGCTATTATTTCCTCAAATACTCTTTCTGCCCCCTTACCCTTCTCTTCTCCTTCTAGAACTCCCAAGAAAAATTAAAAATTAAAAAAAGAACTCCCAAGACACATATGTTGGTGCATTTCATGTTATTATTTAATTACTGGCCCCTGCTCAATTTTCTTCTATTCTTTTCTCTCTGTTCTTTTCTCCTCTTCAATTCCAGCTGTTATGTCTTCTGAATCACTTATTCTTTCTTTTATCATTTTGAGTCTGCTGTTGTATGCTTCTAAAGTGGTTTTGATCTCACCTATTGTGTCTTCCATTCCCATGAGCTCTGTTACTTTTCTTTTCTGGTTTTGAAATTCTTTTTGTGCTCACTCGGTGTTTTCTTGATGTCCTTTATCTCTTTAGCCATATTGTCTTTCAACTCATTAATTGATTTTGGAAATTTGTGTGAATCTCATTGATTAGTTGTCTCAAGTCCTGTGTCTCATCTGGGGCTTTGATAAATCCTTTGCTTGGAACATTTCTTCCATTTTCTTAGTATGGCTTGTAATTTTTTGCTGATGTCTAGGCATCTGATTATGATGGTGAGTATATCCACATGCTCAATTTTTTTCTCTTTCATAGGGATTTATTGGCTGGAGGCTGTGTGTTACTGCTATTCTTTGATTCATGGTTCAATGTGTTCATGTGCTTAGAATTGTCTCTATTAGTTGCTCAAATCTGGGTCCTGGACCTGGTAATGGGTTGCAGATGAGATTCCAAGGCCTTGAGGAGGTATGCTATAAAGGCTGGGAAAAGCCTCTCTTGCTTATTTACTTTTAATTTCCTCACATGCCCTTCCTTGCTCCACCAGCAGAAGGCACTCTTCAGCAGCTATCTCGGTTCAAAGCCTGGTCAGTGTGTGTTTGCTGTCACATGGACTGGATCAATGTGATAGAGGGTCCTGTCTGGAGGCTAAGAGCCTCGTAATTCAAACTTTCTCAGAGGCACTTCTCCAACCTTTGCTGGCAGGCCTCTCCATTTTCCAGGATAGGAAATAATTTTACTCCCCTCTGTATCCTCAACAAACAGTCCCAGTCAGTAGAGAGGGAGTTTGGGAGGGTTAGATTTTTAGTCCCTTGCCGGCTCTCAAGGCAAACAATGGCATTACCCCACCTGGTCTTGAGGGACTCAAGGGACACAGCAGACTAAATCTCTGGGTCAAAAGTTGAGTCAGCCTTAGTCTGTGTCCCTTTCCCTTCCCTTTCCTGGGGAGGTGGATCCCTGCGTCCCCCTTTGTCTGTAGCTGCCCAACCCCAAGTCCTGAGAATCCAAGGGTTGGGAAAGATGCCAGCAGTTGCAGCTGCCACTTTTAACTCACAGGTTTGCTGTGTGATTCTTTTCCTTTGCTCCTCTCTATTCTGGGCAATGTCCAGCCTTCCCTTGGTGTCCTAAACCCTAGAACACTTTTTTTTCAAGGCTGTTTCTGCCTGTCCTCTAGCTATTTTTCTGGAACAGAAGAGAGTCCCATGTCTTTCTAGTCCACCATCAACCTGGCAGTCTATATTGTTTTTAAGTAATTCTAAAATTATCAGTGTGTCTATCATCTCAAAGATCTAGAACAATTTAACTTCTTTCTAAACAGCCTCCATTCCATATAACATGTCATGCTTACCATTTTATTTCACTGTTTTAAATCCTATCAAATTATTTTTAATTGCTGTTGCTATCATTTTTAATGTAAGTACTAATATAGATTTTTCTAGGATATTTTACCCATTTCTCTTCTCACTTTGGTTTTTGCATCTGCAGCTTCATCTGGGTTCATTATTTCCTTGCTGCAGAATATCCTTTATAATTCTTACAGTAAGGGTTTTTGGGTATTAAACAGTCTTAGTCATTGTGTATATAGATATGTCTTACTTTGCCCTCACCAATAAATGATTGTTAAGTTGGTATAAGATTACAGGTTGACAGGCATTTTCCTTCAGCCTCTGAAAGTATTACATCATTGTCTTATGGTATCTATGGCTGCTGTCTTATGTCATTCCTTTGTAGGTAATTTTCTATTCTTCACTATTATGGTTTTCTCCTTTTCTCATGTCCTGTGGTTTCACTATTATGTGTCTGAGTAATGTGTTTTTATTGTACTGCTAGGGATTCAGTGTGTATGGTGTCTTTGTTAAATTCTGGACAGTTCTCAAACATTAGCTCTAAGTATCACTTCTTGTGCATTCTCTCTAAGTTCTCCTTCAAGAACTCTGTTTGGTATATGTTGGATCTCCCTGTTCTCTCTGCCTGTCTCTTATCTTCTCTTTCAAATTTCTCTTATGCTCTGTATGCTTCATTCTGGGTTGGATCCCTAGCTATAGATTTCAATTCAGCTATTGCCTCCCTTTTCCACTCCTGTTTTGATCTTTTTAATGTGTTTACAATATGAGGACTTCCCTTTTGCAAATACAAGTCTACCATCTTATGGGATGTTGAAGGCTTAAATAAATAGATTCAAAGGATATGCTATTTCCCAGAAAGAAATCAACACAGATTAATCAACACTGATCTATATGCTCAGTAAACAACTAAAAGAAAGAATCATATACGCATCCAAACAAAAAGGGTAAAATCATTAAAATGGTTCCATCTTTCTCCACAAGGACATTAAATTCTAGGTGATTTCCATTTTTTTTCTTTTTTGAGGTATCAGGGCCAGGGTTTGAAACTGGGACCTCCTATGTGGAAAACCAATGCTCGAACCACTGACCCACATTGGCTTCCCTCACAAGGATGTTAAATTCTACAAAAATTTTCAGAAGTCAGGAGAGAAGGAAATGTCTTGCAAAAATTTTTTACCCACACAAATTTGTTTAAAATGAGGGCAACAAAAAGATATTTTCAAATATGGAAGAATTCAAGAAATATAATTCCCATGAACTCCTTCTTGAAAAATCTGCTACAGGAGAAACTTCAGCTGTAGACTAGCTGAATAAAGAAACCATGGTGAAAGGAATGATGGTGATCAGAAAGTCAATATAAATGTAGAAAAAGGCTAAACAACTGTGGTAATTGTGGTTACTGCATATAAACTGTAATAATTCAACTAACTAAAATTGGAAGTAGAAGTAGTTAGTACTAACTTTGAGAACATGGACAGTAGTTATATAAGTATATGCATTTTTCCAACTTTCATAGATGGGAGAAATGGAATTTGTTTAAAACAGAGTAAGCAAGTAAGAGAGGTTCAGTGTATTTGAAAATAAATAGTTGATCACTAAAATAACTAACAGTTTAATCAAACAAAATCAGATGATGGAGAGGAAGGAGAAAAGATATAATCCCATTTATATGGCATTCAAAAACATGTGAAACTAATCTATGGTGATAGACATCAGGAAAGGTTAATTTTGGTGAAATTATTTTGGCAAGTTACTAACTGGGAGAGGGCAAGGGAGAGCTTTCAGGATCTTGGAGGTCACATATGTATAGAGTCACTAAGCTCTACACCTAAGATTTTTGTACTTTATTAAATGCATGTTATAACTGATTTAAAAAAAAATCAAAGTAGTTGTGATGGTTAAGTTCATGTATCAGCAAATGGTGGCCAGCTGTTTGGTCAAGCAAGCACTGACCTACTTGTTACTGTAAGGACATTTTGTGAACTTAAATCATCAGTAAATTGATTGCATCAATGACAATCACATCACTGAGGAGATTGCCTTCAACAATGAGAGATGTCTCATCCAATCGGTTGAAGGCCTTGTAAGGAATAGTGATGAGCTCAGCCATCAGAAGGGAGAATTTCCATCTCTATTTCAGCCAACCATCCTCTCCTGGGGAACTCATCGAGGAACTTCATCAGAGTTCCCAGCTTGTGGCCTGCGCTATGGAGCTTGGACTTGTGCATTCCCACAGTTACATGAGACAATTTTATAAAATCTCATATTATTTACAGATATCTTCTCTCTGTTCTGTTTCCCTAGAGAACCCTGACAAATACAGTAGTTAATAATTTTTAAAAGTTACTCAGCCATATTGAGAAAATATAAAGATAAATAGAATAAAAATATTTTAATTTACTTTTCTAAGCCCAAGACAGTCAAGTAGACATGAAATAAAAATAGAGGAACTAAATGACATAATAAGAATGTATCTCTACCTAAAACATATCTGAAACTCTATGCTCTGTCAAGACAGAATATGCCTTAGATTCAAGAGTTTATGACATTTATAAAATTGATCATATTTTAGATTGTCTTTTGTGTCATAAGATGGAGGACCCTCCATCAGACTGGGTTTCTGAGTGACAATGGGGAACAAAAAAGACCCACCACACTCATTCACACCCACCTACCCACATGGACATGGAATCTGAGCATGAAATGGAACTTCGTCATGTTACACAACTAATATTTCAGGAATAATTTGTATCACAGCCTAACAGCCTACTCTGATGAATAAGTTAGACTAACAAATCAATACAACAGAATAGAAATTCAGAATTAGACCCAAATTAATATGGAGATCCAATATATAATAAAAGTGTGATTTTTAAGTCATTAAATGGAGAAAGAAACCAGACATACTTAATTTTTTACACTAAGAATTTCCAAAAAGTTCAAAGTTTTAAATGTAAAAATGTAATAAGTAAAACTGTAAAAGTACTAGAAGAAAACAGGATGAATCTTTTAGTAGCTCAGAATGAGGAAAGTTTTTCTAACAAAGATATTTTAAAATGACTGACTATACAAATTTTCTTCATTGAAAATGTTCCGTGTGCAGTTAAAAGTCAATGACGGGTGGCAGATGTGGCTCAAGCAGTTGGGCGCCTACCTTCCACATGGGAGGTCCTGGGTTCAGTTCCCGGTGCCTCCTAAAGAAAACAAGCTGATGCAACAAGCAGACCCAACAAGAAGGGAGAGGATGTGGCTCACATAGTTGGGCACCTACCTCCCAAATGGGAGGTTCCGGTTTGGTTCCCAGTGCCTCCTAAACAAGACAAGCCAACAATGAGTGGACACAACAAGCAGATACAATGAGCAGCCAGCAAATAGACAGCAAACAGACAGATGAGGGAGCCACTTGAGGGAGGGGAATCAATAACAGGGTAGTGGATGTAGCTCAAGCAGTCGAGCACCTGCTGTCCTGGGTTCGATTTCCGGTGCATCCTAAAGGAAACAGGCTGATACAACAAGCTGATGCAACAAGTAGACCCAAAAGGAAGGGAGAGGACATGGCTCACATGGTTGGCGACCTACATCTCACATGGGAGGTCCCAGTTTCAGTTCCCAGTGTCTGCTTGGAGAACAAAAATAAGCAACAAGCAAAATAAATGACAAAAACAACTCAGGGAAGCTAATGTCACTCAGTGGTTGAGTACTGGCTTCCCACATTTGATGTTCTGGGTTCAATCCCCAGTGCTGGTACTTAAAAAAAAAAAGTCAGTGACAAGGAGTGGATGTAACTCAGTGGTTGAGTATGTGTTTTGCATCCCAGGTTCAATCCCCAGTACCTCCTAGAAAAAAAGTCAATGACAATCTGAAAACAAATATTTGAAATGTGTGAGAGACAAGGAATTAATTTCCTTAATATATAGGGGTCTCTTTTCGCTTACATATTGATAAGAGGTAAAGGCAAAGGGAATTCTCAAAGTAAAATTAGTTTTAAATAAGTTTAAATAACTCAAAGAATTTTAAATGCAAAACTAAAACAACAAAATATCATTTTCTGCCTTGGCTGGCAAAATTACAGTCCAGGGTAGTATAAACTAATACAAACCTCTAAGTGGGGGGCAACTTGTCAGTATTTAAATGCATATACTCCTTGGTCCAGCAATGTCTATTTTTAGAAATTTTCCTGCAGGTATACTTGTCCCTATGTGCAAAAATGTAAGCACAGGAATATCTGTTTGCAACAACGTTATAAACATAGGAAGCCTGGAAACAACCTAAATGTTCAGCTAAAGGACTGGATAACTAAATTACCTCAGTGTAAAGGCTTAAGGTGAATTGTATGTGAGCTGAATACAGTTTCGCATCTAAGCTCCAGAAGAGTGTGTATCTGATGCTCCCATTTGTACCTTAGGGAGCCCAGTAGGAAACAGGGAAACTGTTTACAAAGTTCCGAGTGGGAGATGGGGGTTGGTGAAACCTCAAGAGAGAGTGTAAGACACTGTAACCACTCCTGGCCTGAGCAGGTGAAAGGAAGGTGTGTTTCCTGGAACTGGGCAGAACCAGTAGTCCGGAAAGAGCCTCCTCTAGGGCCTTTGAGGAAGCCAGGCCAAGGCTTTCTCTCTCTCTTCTCCCCCTGAGATGTTCCAACACAAAGACAGTGGTGAGGCAGTCTGTGGATGTATCCTCACTGGCCAAACCTCCTGGAGCTCTGGGTATGGAGGGGGAAATGGAAGGTATGTGGCACCCTGTTTTTTGTACAGTGTGGATATACGCATACCTATGTACCCAAGAAACTGGCAAGAGGGTATGCTTTTGGGATGCAAACCATGGGACCCGGTCTTTGCAGTATGGGGTGGAAGGAAAATCATACTTTCTCTGCATTCCCTTTTTTACTGTTGAAATATTTTATTACCATATGCATTACTTATACTTTTGATTTTCAAAAAAATAGCTGGTAGCAGAATTTCTTTTAGGGAGGAAACTTTTATTTAGCAAAACATTTTAGTAGATTGTGCTGGCTGACAAAAGGGAGATCTGAGAGGAATGAGAGAGAAAAAACCTAAATTCTTTTCACAATAAAATTAGAATTTGGAAGGGGATGAGGGAACCCAGGAATGGGTAGAAAGTGGAGAGCAGTGAAGAATTTGAGAAGGAGAGATACCCCAGTGTGACAATTTCACTCAGTTGTGGTTTTCCTACACGTGGCTCTTTTGTCCTTCTATTTGAACCTATAATTAGTTAGAGTTGGTAGGTATACATCCAAGAGACTTAAATCTTTGGACTGTCCATGCTCCAATTGAGTCCTGAATTTCAAGGGAGTTGCAACAGCTACTCTCCAGTTCAGTTGTCTCACCTAGGACAACTAACAAGAAGGTGATGATGGACAATGACCATCCCAAGGAACAGAGAGAGTGTACAACTGCAAGCAAGAGAGGCCCATCCATCGGCTCTATGGGATCGAAGCCCCCTCTCAGTTAGAGGGGGAGTGAACATCACCATCCCAGAATCCTCAGGATTGGGGAATGAACTATAGACTAAAGGTGACTTACTGGTATTGTACTATAGACTTACTGTGATTCTAGCAATGGAAAAATTATATCATTGATGTGGAGGCAGTGGCCACTGGAGGTTCTGACGGGAGAGAGAGGGAAAAATAGGTGTAATACAGGGGCATTTTCAGGACTTGGGAATTGTCCTGAACGACATTGCAATGACGGATATAGACCATTATGTATCTTGCCATAACCACAGAATTGGGTGGGAGAGAGTGTAAACTACAATGTAAACTGTAATCCATGCTCAGTGGCAATGCTCCAAAATGGGTTCATTAAGTGCAATGAATGTACATTAATGAGAGATGTCGTTAATGTGGGAAAGCGTGGGAGATGTAGGGAGTGGGGCATGTGGGAATCCCCTATATTTTTTATGTAACATTTATGTAATCTAATTATCTTTAAAAAATAAAAATTAAGAATTTACTCTGAAAAATATATATATATAGGAGATATACAAGAGGCTCAGAAAACAGTGGGTAGCTGAGACCTAAGGAGAAAAAAAGATAAGGATGACACAGAGAATTCTAAGTGTAGGATCTCTAAAACGTAGTTTCATAATACCCGAATCCTTCAGAAAAAATAGCTACATTCATTGTCTTTTGCTTGTGGTGTGTGCCGAGGGTGGGTGGGTGGGATTAAAGAAGCAGGAACTCTTTCTTGTTTGGCTTGCTTTAGGATTGAGAATAAAGATCTTCAGTTAGACAAACCCACGAAAAGAGAATTTACCCTAAAACAGAAATTAGGACAAGATCTGACTTGGGAAAATATGGACTCCCAGAAAGTCTTCATTGTTATAGGAGGAATGCCGATTTTCGCTTATATTTGAGGTCAGAGATCAAGCCAGTATAAAAGAAAGGGGTAAGCCCCAAAAGCTAGAGCATTTGAGGATGCCTAGTGAGCTGTGTGTTGATATATATAGGATTAAAGGGGAGCCAAAGAAATGTATTCAAGGACAGATCTGACTCAAGTATTCCTGCAATGTCTAAGAATTCATATGGAGAAATATATAAAGCTCTGAGCCCTCTGCTTTGCAGTGACTCTTTTGCACGCAAGCAGGGCAAAAAGGTTTAAGCTTTATTCTTGGAGTTGTTAGTCAGTATGTCATGATTCAGAAGAGGCTATAGACATTTTCTAATTATAACAAATCATGTAACCAGACCCAGGATTTTAATCCTTGTTTGTTGTCTCTATTGTCAACAAAAAGAGCGATAAAGCCATAACAAAAACTGAATGTGGAAAACTGACCCTACAAGTTCTGCAGTAAATGATGTTAGAACTTCAAAGTACAAATAATAAAAATAATAATAATAATTTAATATTTAGTCACTAATTTGAAGAAGCTAGAGGGCTTCAAGTTATATGGGAATAATAAAATTGGTTAAGCCAAACCAAGATCTTTTATAAAGGAGTATGAGATCTTTTTTGTATCAAAAAAGGTCTGTATCTATTCTCAGTACAGTTTTTGACACTCCTAATCACAAATACATAAAATCTGATAAATAGTCAAGCATATGGACTTATTTTTCTAAGAGTGACATTGCATTGTATCTTTAGAAGACACACTGTTGGTTTTTTGCTTTCTCCTGACCTATAATAGGTATTTGTGAATTGATCAATTGGTTTAGGGATGCAGGCAACGGCCATCAAAACGTTTTTTCATATTTAAGTTATTTACATACAATAACCCATTGGGCTAAGTGGCCCTGAGTCTTGAGGAAGTGAAAAGAGTTACATAGTTTATAGTTAATTTATAGTTTAAGAAGAGTATAGAGAGAAATGCACATAGCCATACAAAGTTAAATCTTTATAGCTATAACTCTATATTCTGTCTACTACCCAAAAGAATTTTTCATAGCTTGCAATGGAAAATCACAGATAGAATACAACTCCAAATCTGTCAAACAAGAAAAATAAAAGTTAGATAATAAATATGAAACAGGATATAGTATGTGCCTAAATGTCGTTATTCTCAATTTATATATAGAAATAGAGTCCAGAGACCTGCTCAAACTGAGATCTTTTTACTGCCTTATACAATACATATGATTTAGCATCTTTGAATCTGATTTATTTTCTTAATGTTACCAAATTAAATAAGGATAATAAAAGTACTTACATAATAGAGTGTGTTAAGAAATATTATTTAAAACTTGGATATAAGGCAGAGAGAGTGCAGCACTTTCATGCCATACTTGAGCTTTGTTTAACCAGCCCACTCAAGGATTACTTCATTATCTAGAGAGAGTGCAGCACTTTCCTTTGTCTGACATTTGTACAGAACTTTTTTGTACGATTTGTAAATTAATTAGGAACTCATACTCTGTGGAGTTATATATTAATACACCAGAGAGCTGCACATAATTTCTGTTGGGTAGAAAAGATAGCCCCAAAGGTTATGATTTTTTATTGCTCTATAGAATATTCTTATTCTAACATCCTTTTAAATACCTATAAACACTAAGTTCCTCAAAATGCTCTTTGAACAAATTTTACCATCTTGGCGATTCCCTCATTAATGAGTAAATAAATCTTTAACAAGTGTTCATTCCTTATTAGACTGAGAACAATTGTTTTTTGCCTTTTGAAAATTATATTTAGGCAGGTAGTTTTGATGGTGAAGTGAGACAACATGTCTAGAACATAGTAAGTGCTCAATAAATGCTGGTTTTATTGAGTTTCATGCCCTAATTCCCCCCAAAATTATTTTTTCAAATGTAGCACTATTTATAGAGGGAACAAACAGACATGTGTGATATAGATATACTTTACATGTACATCTATATATGTGCACATGATACATATATGTGCAAATAGCATGTATGTATGTATATAATATATATGTATTACATGAATACCTATATAATAAATGTATAATATTGATGTATACATCATAAACATCAAACATTTACTATCAAGAACTTCTGCATTTCCGTATTCCTATAATTGATTTTAATCTTTTCTTTAAAAATGTTAAGAACTAATAATAATATGCTCAAGCTTGTTTTTGACTTAGGATCCCTCTGCAGAAAGTGCCTAAACTGACCAAACCTGAAACAACCATAGCAATGTCATAAAGATCTCTCCTTGAGAACTGGACTAGTTCAGCAAGAGACGCTTACAGAGATCTGGGAACATTAACCATGTTGACATACCTAAATTGCAAGAGTTACTTATCTAAAAACTC
Source organism: Dasypus novemcinctus (assembly GCF_030445035.2). Lineage (NCBI taxonomy): Eukaryota > Metazoa > Chordata > Mammalia > Cingulata > Dasypodidae > Dasypus > Dasypus novemcinctus. The sequence continues at coordinate 47,308,302 of NC_080688.1, forward strand.
CCATCTTGAAAGGGCATTTATTCATGTAGCCTTGGTAAGTATAGGAGATAGAGAAAAGGCAGAAAGAAACATAGAAATAAAAACAATCACTCCCACCCTCTACAATTTCTTTCTTCATAAAAGTGGCCACAAGGCAAAGTGTCTGGGAAACTCTTTACCTTGCAGGTAAAAATGTGAAAATCAACTTTTTTTGAACTTTTTACTCAGGGACCCACAATAATTACCTGTGAAAAAGAGTAAATTGATTTATTTTTAAACATTTAATGCCACCTAGGAAATCTATTTTTTCCTCTTAAAAAAAAATTCATATTCCAAGATACTCACCTTAAAACATATTAATATATTTTACCAGACTCTGTGACCCAGACAATGTATCTGGCTTGAAAGAGCATCATTTCTTTCTTTCTCACTCATGGGAGCTGACCAGTCGACCTCATTAGTAGTTTTAGCTTTTTCACAAAGAAAAAGGTAGGCAGAAAATTGTGTATTCTTCCCTGTTTTAGACGAAGAGGTGACTTTAAAAGATAAGGCAGGGAAGCGGATGTGGCTCAAGAGATAGAGCTTCTGCCTAACGTATGAGAGGACCTGGGTTTGATCTCTGGGGCCTCCTGGTGAAAAAGAAGAGGAGAAAGTGTGCCTGCATGGCAAGCCAGTGCCTGCGCGAGTGCCCATGTGGTGAGCCAGTGCCCTCACAAGTGAGTCACACAGCAAGATGATGATGCATCAAAAGAGAGACAAGGGGAGAGTCAAGGTGAAGTGCAGCAGAAACCAGGAATTGAGGTGGTGCAATTGACAGGGAACCTCTCTCCCTATCGGAGGTCTCCAGAATCAAATCCCGGTGAATCCTAGAGGAGAGAAAATTAGAAGACAACACAGACAGCAAAAACAGCAGGGAGGGAGGAGGGGAAGGGGGGAAAATAAGTAAATAAATCTTAAAAAAAAAAAAGGATAAAGTAGGAAAGTATTCTACAAACATGATTTCCCTTACAATTGGGGCAACTGAAATTAAACTTTTTTGCGTATGAAAAAAAAAAAGATAAGGTAAGCTTGTGCTGTCTAAAAAAAATTGTAAGCTCAGGAAGGAGATGAATGAATTATTTTTCTCCATGGTAAATTATTTAAATGGTATTAATTTAGTCTTCTGAGGAGGTTGTCACTTAAGGACAGGAGCTCCTGGGCAGTTTTTATTTTAACATTTGTGAAAGAAAAATGGAGTAACTTAGGCTAACATACTTAAAATGGCGTCTGAGAGCTGTGCATACAAAAAAGCCCATATGCCACCCCTGAAACTGTTATAAGCAGCTAACAAAACCACTACCATTCCGGAAAAAAGCACAGCGTATTTCTAAGACCCTCATCGTAACCAACTTCTCCTTTTTTTTTTTTTAACTTCCTCTTTTTCCTTTAAAAAGCCTGGCCTGACAGCCCCAACTTGGGATGCAGTTTGGGTTGCTACCTGAATTTGTGCTCCCTGAACTATAAGGCTAAGACCCCAAATAAATGCTTTTTAGCCCTCTACAGCTCCGTTTACTTCCCATTTCATACATTTTTCTCTAAGTATGCTTGGTTTATAATAGGCTTATAAAAATCTGAAAACAAATATATTGAGCAGAAAGTGCAAATCCTCATACCTCTGAAGAATGCTGTTGCTATAGTCTTCCAGATATTATGCCTGTAAGTATACCTGTTGCATATTAGGTACTATGATATATATTACATATATGTGCATATATTACATATATACCTGCATGTATTATAAAATAAATGGAATAATTTTAAACCTGATATTCTTTAACCTGACTTTTTTCACTAAACATATTGTGGACATATATCAATGTCACTTCTTATGGATCTACACTATCCTTTTTTTGATGGCTGCTTAGAATTCCTTTGCATGAATTTATCCTGAGGAGTTTTAATGCATTATTTAGTGATTTTCAGTTTACATTAGACTTACCCGTGAAGCTTTTAAATCATCCTGCTGCCAGTGTCTCAGCTTCTGCATCTTTAGATTCAGAAGTCCTCATGTGGGGCTCAGACATCCTAATTTTGAGAGTGGTGAGGTGATTCTGATATAGACCTAATTTTAAGAACCAACTATTTGACAACTTCCTTGTTGACAGACATTTAGTTTCTTTCTATTTTTCATTTACAACATTGCAATAATGTTGAAACTGAGACAGAAGAAACAGAAAGTTGAGAAAGAAAACTGGTATTTTTCTCTTTCTCCCTTTCTCCCTTTCCATCTTTCCTCCCTGTGTCCCTTCAGTCTCTGAACTTCCCTCTTCTTCCCCATTCTGAGGAAGGAAAACATATTAATAGATGCTTGGAGAAAATAAAGAGATGAAGGCAGCTAGGACAAGAACAGTGTTCAACATAAGACACTGGGAAATACTGGCAGAAAGGAAACCAAAATAAATGATGTTGGAAAAGCAAAGAGTTCATTTATTCAACTGATATTTTTCATTAGTAAGATGAAAAATACTGATGGCAATGTGAAAGAAGCACCATACTCTGCTTTTGGAATAAGTGACTGAAAGCAGATAAGAGGTTTGTCATTCTACATACATCATTATGAAACAAGAAAGCATGCTTTCAATTAGTTTTCATTCCATCAGGGCTTCTACCTAGATATTTTCTTTTAATGACTATTGACCACTAAATTTTAAGCAGGCTAGGTGAGGAGAAAGAACACCAGATTCTTATCACTCTCTTATACCACATAGCTCTGTGGTCTTTGACTAGTCAACTAATTTCTCCGTGCCTCAGTTGCCTTGTCTATAAAATGTGTGGGGTAGAGTAGATTAATCTAAAATTGCTTCCAGCTGTAACATTTTTTTAATTCCGTGAAAGAACCTTTTGTTTCATTTTATAATCAACCTTATTTCAGAAAAAGAACCTTTTTTTAAACATTGTAATTTTAAAACCCAAGGGCCCTGAAGTATGTGACAATGAGGATTCTGTAGCCCTTAAATATATGTCCTATGTAACCTGTTCCAACCAAGGTACATGAGAGACCATGTTATTCTTACACACAGAACGTCAAAGAGAGTTCATTAGTTATAGGAAGGATTTAACACTTCAGTGGAAATCAATCCACAAAGACTAATACATAGGGAAATGATGTCTGTAGGATATCAACAATTTAAACAAGCTCCAGCAGTAGAAACTTTTTGGCTCAAACTCATAGAATATCAAGCTGCATCTCGGGGAATTAAAATCTTTCAAAAAGAAGAAACATAAAAATGTTAAGTGTGTTTCTCTGATTAAGACAAGGGCCTAGAAGAGATAAAACCCAACCTCAATCGAAAGATGAGGGATTGCTGAAATAAACTAGTGACAAGTATTTAAACAGTGAACCGAAAAATGATACGAATAAGCGAAGCTGACAAGTTGTTCCTTTATATTCCCCACTCCTCTCCAAAGGCCCTAAGTCCTTGTATGTGACTCTGCTGCACATGTAAACCATCCCACAAGTGCTCTCTGTGCCCCATATTTTGGAGAATAAAATGCTCTCCTTCCTCTTTCACTGCTTTATGTCTCTGAGCCCTGGAACATGTTGACCCCTATGCCTGGAATCCTCATCACCCCTTGTCCTCTTATTCACCTATTCATCTTTTGCAACCCATTTCAAAATGAAAGAAACTGGGTTATTAAAAAGTAAGCATTAGATCATACTATTTTTAGATTAAATATACATATATTCCATATATTCCAAATATACATGGAAGAAAGGCTGGAAAGACATACAGAAATCCTAATATTTTAAATTTGGCTGTTGGGTTTAGGAGGGGGTTGTTGTTTTAGGTTTCCTTTATACTTTTGTTCCTGTGTGAACATACATTAATTTTGTAATCAGGAAAACAACAAATATTCTATTTTTAGCCCAGTTCAGATATTAACTCTCCCTGAATCTTACCTGTCCCACATAAAAGTTAAGAATTCCTGCCTCTGAACTACTTCTTTACCCTGTATTCATTTCATTTGTGCACTTATAACAGGATGTTGTGATTTATTTACATGTGATTTAGTTACCTGATTCTCATCTTGACCAACAGATTTCCAGGGCAAGTGTTGGTTTGAAATAATTTCTGTGCTCAGTCCTTGGAATCGTTTTTAATCCTTTAGCCAAGGTATAATATACTATTCATTATCCAAAGTCCTGCCTAAAGTAATAAATGTATTATTATATAATATTAAAATTATGAAAGCATTTATTGTTTATTGGCATTAAAATGATTTTATTTGCAACATTTTAAAAAATCCATGTTTAAATGTCTACGCTAGAGCCTGAATTTTTATGCTTTATTGGTCCAGGGCATCAGTATTTTGAATCAAATAAAACATAAATTTCAAAACCACCATGCGCTGACATTGTGCTTTGAGGTATGGGAAGAGTGATGTGATGAAAGTCACAATGGCCACCGTCAAAGACCTCAGAATCTAGTTGGCAGCCCACATCATATTAATGAAACAATAGCTAACAACATAAGGCTTTTCAACATTTCTTTCACCCCTGCCTTGGAAAAACATGGTATGTAACCGTCTAACCTAAGGTGCCAGTAAGAATCAGTGTTTTTCTCTTGTTAAGAAGAATGTAGGTGCTTTTCTGTTTCAATAGATAATCCCATCCAAAATTAAATATCCCCTCACCGACATCTGCATTTTTGAAACATCCCTCTTCCTCTTCCCCTTCCTGGAAAGTTATCTCTGCACATTTAAGCCTTTCCCACAGCCCTCACTGATCACTCCTGAGAAAATCCCGTCCTCTGGACTGCCTACTGGAGGATAGGAACTCTGGGGTCATGCCCTCGGCGGTATCATGGGACCCTAAGCAAAGCTCAAGGCGTGGGGTGGAACCAATTTTCTGTCAGAAGAAGGGCGTTCTGAAGGGAGGCAAGGTCAGAGCTGGGATAAAAGGCCTGATTTAACTACCAATTTGGAAAAGGATACAAAAGAGAAACTAATGTGTAAAGCTATATGGGATGGAGAAAGAGGGGAGCTGGCGCTAAAGATGTGTGAAGCACATGGCGGCTGGGGGGAACCTGAAGTGGATTCCTAGCTGCTCTGTGGCTGCTTGTGTTTGTACCTATGGGCATTGCCAGGGCTATTGAAGGGATAGAAATGGTGGTGACCACCCCTCCTCCAAATACCTCAGTGGTTGTCTATCTCCCATATATTAGCTCTGTTCTCTCCTGCCTCTTACCAACTTGATGATAACTCTTTGAGCATAGAGCTCTGAACTGCTTATTCCCATTGCCCTGCATTTAGCACATATCCAAATGTTCATTTCCTCAGTATTTTTTTAAAGATGTTTTTATTAATTTATTCCCCCCCTTCACTGTTTAGTGTTTACTGTCTGCATCCATTTGCTGTGTGATCTCTGTGTCTGTTCATCTTTTCTTAGGAGGCACCAGGAACCGAATCCCACATGGTAGAGAGGTGCTCAACTGCTTGAGCCACCTCCACTCCCTGCTTTGTTGTGTCCCTCATTGTGTTTACTCTGTGTCTTCTTGTTGCGCCGTCTTGTTGCATCAGCTCGCTGTACCAACCCATCATGCCAGCTTGCTGTCTTGCTTGTCTTCTCCACGAGGCACTGGAAACTGAATCCAGGACCTCCCATGTGGTAGGCAGGAGCTCAATCAGTCAAGTCACATCCGCTTCCCTCCTAAGTATTTTTTTTAAGATTTATTTATCCTCCCACTTTGTTTTACATTTGCTGTCTGCTTTCTGTGTCCATTCACTGTGTTCTTCTGTGTCTGCTTGTCTTCTCTTTAGGCAGCACCGGAAACCAATCCTGGGACCTTCCAGAGTGGGAGAGAGGCGCTCAATCTCTTGCACCACCTCAGCTCCCTGGTCTGCTGTGTTTCTCATTGTCTCTTCTCTGTGTCTCTTTTTGTTGCATCACCTTGCTGTGCCAGCACTCTGTGCGGGTCAGCACTCCATGCGGGCCAGCAGTCCTGTGCAAGCCAGCACTTCTGCATGGAGCAGCATACCACACAAACCAGAACTCCACACAGGCCAGCACTGCACACAGGCCAGTTCATCACACAGGCCAGCTTTCTGTGTGGGCCTTCACCAGGAGGCCCTGGAAATCAAACCCTGGACCTCTTATATAGTAGACAGGAGCCCAATTGCTTGAGCTACATCTGCTTCCCCCTAAGTATTTTTGTCACAATCAAATATCCTAAGAGGATTAGAGTCACTTAAATTTAAACTCCTGCCATTTTTCCAAAAATCAATAACTTTAAAATGCTGGTGGGAAGCAGATTTGGCTCAACTGATAGAGTGACTTCCTACCATATGGGAGGTCCAGGTTCAAACCGAGAGCCTCCTGACTCATATGGTGAGCTAGCCCATGCGCAGTGCTGATGTGTGCAAGGAGTGCCGTGCCACACTTGGGTGTCCCCCACGTAGGGGAGCCCCATGTGCAAGGAGTGCGCCCTGCAAGGAGAGCCACCCAGTGCGAAAAAAGTGCAGCCTGCCCAGGAGTGGCGCCGCACACACAGAGAGCTGACATAGCAAGATGACGCAACAAAAAGAGACACAGATTCCTGGTGCCACTGACAAGAATGCAAATGGACACAGACAACACACAGCAAATGACACAGAGAGCAGACAACAGGGAGGTGGGAGGAAGGGGAAAGAAAGAAATAAAAAATAAATCCTTAAAAAAAAATGCTGGCAAGTTCTTCTGGCCACCGTGTCTTCTGATGACTTAGATGCAAATGTCTTTTCCTTATTTGCCACTGGATTTCTACAACAGTTTGTGGTTGCCATTATTTTGACCTAGTACTGGTACGTGATCTTGCCTTTTGTTTTCCTGTGTAGTATCTCTTGCAATGATCCCTTTCATTTCTTCCTCCTTAACTTCCTTTGCTGTGCTCACGTTTACATTCATTGCCCTTTTCTTTGGGCTTTTGGTGATGCTACATTCCATCTGAATTTGGTTTCTTTTTTTACCTTTGGTTCCTTTCCAGTTTCTAATTAACAATTCCTCTAATCAAGGAAGAAAGTATTAATGTGCCAGGTTCATCTTGACAAACTCAAAATGCAGTTACTCTCTTACTAGGTTTATTAGACCATTGACTTTAACCTTTTCCTTTATTTCCTCCAGATAGGGAGCAGGAGACTTTATTGTTTTATTATTGAAAAGGGTACATGGTTTCCCTTGCACTGTGTAGTTCTCACCAGTTTCCTTATAAAATTAAAGTTCTCATCTAAATATAAAAATTATAAATCAGGCTTAAATAAGTTACTTTCCAAAGTTTAAGGTTACTACTGAGCATGACACCATTTTATTAAAGCCGCATAACAACACTCTCCGGCATTAACACTGTTTCCGGTGCTCAGTAGCCACCTGTGGCTTGTGGCTACCATATCGGACAGCGCAGAACATTTTCATCATCACAGAAAGTTCCATTGGAGAGCACTGACCTAGAGCAACAAGACAATCTGGGCTGTTTTTCTTCCCTCTGTCATGATCCACCAACTTGTGCCACCATGCTAAAGTTACTGCTCCCTTGGGACCAACTCCTGCCACTTCTCCTCCATCTGACAGTTTTTCAAACTACCTGCCTGCCTGTGCCTCCTTGAAATGGAGAACAAGTCAGATCCAGGGACAGCCTGGCAAGAAGGCCAAGTGTGTCTTTAGGAGCCCCACGTCCCACTTTGGGACTTGTATTCAGGCCACTCTCCTCCCTTTCCAACAGAGATCGGAGCCACAGAGTCTCTTCACTCTCTCTCAAAAACTTAATTTTAGGTCGTTCACCTACAGCAAAGTGGAAATAATGGATACTTACCTAAAGTCTCCAGCCCCTCTTATTTCCATTTCTAAAGTATAAATTCTAAGAGTGAAATAGCAAGGAAAGAGGAGAGGGTGAAATAGGATGTTTAAATGGAACCACAGTCTCCAATAGTGAAATTAGTGGAATCTCAAGCCACACATTGGACCTACACAACAACTCTGTAAGGTAAGAAAGGCAAAGGTTCTCTGCATTTGTCAATGAGAAAACTCAGGCTCAGAGACTCTCAGAAATTTTCCAGGACAACACTACTAGTAAATGGCAAATCCAGGACTTTGGGGCTCTAATTTTAAGGTTCATTCAACCATTCTGTGCTCAAAGTAAAAGAGCATGGTAATAATATGGAAGGGGGGGATGAGATGTTAAGAGAATTTCCAAAAAATTTTCATCCAAAGTATGAGTAACTAACCAGTGACCTCTCTTTTGACTCACAGCTCTCAACTATGAAGCTGAAGGGACAGACCTGGGACCCAGAGCTCAAGAGGCCCCAGGTCTTCCGGAATCTAAGGATCTGAGAATGATTTCAGAACTGGGCAATCTAATCAATATAATAATCTAGGAAAGGAAACTGGCTTTTGGCCTGGAAAAGGGAATGACGACAGAGAATGCCTGAAAGATATTGTTTTACTCTCAGAACTGTTGTTCATGTGAATAATGGGATACTGTAATTGTAATGACCTCAGTCACCCGTTTTACACCCTGGAATTGCCTCCCAGTAAAGTCATGAGTAGCTTGTATACCTGATCTGACAGGGTGTGCTGGATAGCAGTGAAGAGGGTCTGAAAAGGGTTATGGCTAGAGAAGCAAAAGTAGGAAGCGACCCTAAACCTAGGCTCTTAGCCTCCAGAAGACTGAGGACAACCCACCCCAAATGAATCTGGGGTGGTGCAGAAAGCTGAGCCGCCTCTGGAACTCAGCTTTGTGAGCTCTTTGCTGTGTTGAGAGTGACAACTTGGAAGTACCCCAAGCCATGACACATCTACAATTACGTGGGAAGTTCCATTGCTACCTGAGAGATGCATTCAAGTCTAAGAAATACAATTAGTACATTCCACTCTCAAATAATTAGAGGAGATGTGGCATCATCTATGCAGTTTAGGACGTGTCTCATTTTTAATCTTTATTGTTTATTCATATACTGATTCTTATAATATCCTTGAATACTGACACAGTGGGGTAAGTACCCACTATAGACACTTAAGGCATGAGATTATGCTCAATCAACATACAATGCATGGGATGAGAGCATATACTCAGCACCGTATTGTGATTCAATTAATATTCTTAATAATAACTAATCTTTATTAGGCTGCAGCAGAGTGCACAAATTATTATCATGGATATTTACCCTTATTAGAAAAGCTTTGCTATAGAATGATTTTGGAAGTGACTTTCTCTATTAATCTCCAAAACACTTGAACAGTGCTCCCAAAATAAAATTATAAACTTTCATGGGAAAATGCACCAAAAATATAATTTGTGCAAAATTAGATTTGGAATCAGCATTCCTTTTCACTCCTTATGATAATGAGATTGAGAAACTTAGTAACATTACTTTAACATCTGTTCAGGTAAAACTTTAAAACATACCAATAATTTAAGGCACAACCAACTTAAACCATCACTTTCCATTTGACCAAGGAAAACAATCAAAAAATTATTCTTTCAAGAAAAATCTTTTGACTGAGGCTCAAAACATTATGCTCTCCCCTTAAAGAAGCCATCAGCATTGGTAAAAACAGGGCCCATCAGCTTATGTGTTGGTTGATTTAATACGTAGTCTTCTTACACGAAAATAAACAGGTTAGCGATCAGATGGCCTCAGAAGTTATTTCCAGACCCATTTTCTGATCCTTTAGTTCTGTTCCAAAATAAAACATTTAATAAGCATCTGTTCTTATGCCTAAATCAACCTAATCGGGAGTAGAAAGAAAATAGCAAGTGTATCAACTCTTTTAAAGGAAATTTCTCGCCGGATCCATTTGGTACTGTGCCAGTAAAAATGGTTGTGAAAACTGGTCGTCAGCTCGTCTCAAGGTTGGGGTTTGAGGCTCCTAGGAAGCAGGACGCGGGCACCGGCAGGTGGGCGGCCCCCTCGGGCTGTGAGAGAGCGCGGCCGGCCCTGGAAAGGCCGGCAGACCCGGAGGTGGGAGGGAAAGGAGGCGGCTCTCAGAAGCCTCTGCACAGAAAGGCCCTCGTATCAGCTGGAGATAAACGTTGTCCTTTGTGTTGGCACACCGCAAGCTTACTGGTCTTTTCCAAGGCTTTAACGTTTATTTCTCATTTTATATAGTCACTGGACTCGGTGATCTCGTCTGTTTGTCGTGGACGCCAGCTCTAGGCTGTGAAAGAGAAAATATATGTTGGGATCAGCGGTCTTGGTTTTCTCTCCAGCTGGCCTTCCTTCTAGAAACTTCTGGTCTCGGTCAAGTAACCTGCCTAATACTTCAAGAGAAATTTGAATGCTTTATTATTTAGAACAAGGATGACCAGCAGATTTATCCTCCCCATAAATTCCTAGCTGGCTCAGCAGGCGCAAGATGGATTAGTGATTCCCTTGTGAGCGTGGGAGGGGAGAGAGCTGGCACATGTATCAACTCTTCACCATCCCCTCTCTAGAATAAAGGCAGATATGAAGCTAAGAGTGAATATGCATCTAAGGGTGAAATCCCAAGGAATTATTTTTATAGTGAGAAACATGTAAACGAAAGAACTTACCAATATTACTCAATATTTCTGAAATGTCTTATCCAAACATGAAAAATATTAAGTGCTATAAATGCTGGAAAGACAATGACAAAAATTATCTTTATTTTCATATAACATATACCACTTCCCCCCAAATCTAAAGCAACCACTAGTAACTTTTAGCCCAAACCACAGCATTTATTGATAATTGCCAGTGCCTAAGAGCACATTTAAAAATCAACAGTTAGAACTTCCAGTATAAACATGGATTTTTCCATGATCACCTTGTGGAAATTGTTTAAAGGCAATCGGGAGAATGAGCAAAACCCCACAAACTCTTTTTCTGACAAAACTAAGAAACACATATATATTATGCAGACTCTAAAATATATGTAGGGATTGCCAAACTCAGCTAAGATTGGCCAGAGCCATGCAGGTGTTGGTGAAGAGAATCGGAATGGAGAATGCAGCAGAGCCCAGGAAAATGGCATTTCTTGAAAGGGAGGAACTCAGCTTAAAGGCAAAAGCTGTATCCATTGTTTGCAGCAACAAGTTGCAAGAAAGAGAGTTTGGGGAGGGAGAGCGCAGCAGAAGTCACCCTGAATCTAGCTTGGTTTGAGGAAGGAACGGGGGTGGGGCTGCACAACAAAGCAGGCAGACAAGCCACCTTTGCAGGAAGTAGTCTCTCTCTAAGTCTGCAAAGGACAAAGCCTCTGGCTACCCTGGCCTTTGCACCCAGCTGTGACCTGCCAAGAAGCTCTTTTCCAAGAAAACTCAAATCATTCAAAGATGAGTCATAAAATAAAGAATTGGCATAGCACTGATCCAAAGATAATTTAAAAAAAGAGAAAAATATGGGGAAAAGACCAGTAAAACTTAACACATGGAGCATGCTCATCAGAAAAATATATCTATGAAATGCTAAAATTTGTGGCCAAACATTTCAACATGAACTTTTAAAATTTAGAGGAGTTGCCTCTATGAAGGAATACTACAAAGCAGAAAATTCAAAACCTCAGAGAAGACATGGTAAAAAAGAAAAACAGATTGAAGGATGTGTTGGTAAGTGGGAATGATACAGAAGCTGGAAGTGAAGCAGGCTAGATAGGGAATCAATAGACAGATCTGGAACCTGGCAGAAAAACCTACACCATTGAACATGTGTCCTCCGGTACCCCCAATATGACTGCTGGAAGACTCTCACAAGCAATTCCATTCAGAGCAAGATTTCCTCCAGAAGCCAGGAGAAGCCGCAGATATTCTCTAGGGCCTTATCATTGGGCCCTTCTGGGGGGTTGATGGGTGGGGAAATCAATCAAAACAGTGAAGAGCTGGGACTCCTCCCATGCCGTTAGCAAAGGGTTGGAATAATTAATGGTTTAAAAAGCAACCTGGTGAACATGTAAAAAGATCACTGTTGGGGAAGGGACAAAGGGTTTGATGTTGGATATATGGGAGTACCATATATTGTATGTGTGAATTACTGTGACCTAAAACTTATGTCAAGAGAAACTTAATATTCAGGAAAAAAAGAAAGAAAGAAAGAAGGTAGACACTGAGGAAAAAATGGAAGAAATTGCCTTGCCACTGTACATAGAGGGCAGCACATGTAGCAGTGATGAAAGGCAAACTGTCAAAAACAAAGCTTTTCCATTTTTCATTTCTTTGATACCCCAATTTATTTTTCCTTTATTTAATTTTTCTAAATTTCTATGTATTCTATATCTAACCTTTAAACCCATCATTATATTCCATTTTTCTATTAATAGAACCTGGCAATATATTGGGCTTCCTTTTTGAAGAAGTTTTGGACTACAGAGAGGTTCAGCTATGGTGGGGGAGGAGTACTTGTGCAGAGTGTCATTAGTGGGGGGCACACTGTTGGGAGGGAGTTCTCCAGGGCATGTATACAGGGTACATAGAAAGGTTTGGATATTTTCATAGTGGTTTCAGTTGGAAATGACAGATAAGAGAGTGCTGAATTCCTGACCAGGGGAACTCTATCACATTCCCCAATGGAACAACAACAATCCCCCAAGTGCAATGGCAAAGACCAATAAAGATGGATGGTCCAACGATGAGCCCTTGATACTGATGGCTCCGATTATGAGCCTGTGTGCCTTAAATATGAACTAGGCCTATAGCTGTGGGGTGCCTAAGTATTACCTCCTGAGAGCCTCCATGTTGCTCAAATGTGGCCACTCTCTAAGCCAAACTTAGCATGTAGATGCATTGCTTTCCCCCCGAGTGTGGAACATGACTCCTGGGGACGAGCCTCCCTGGCGCCAAGGGATTACTACCAAGCACCAGCTGATGATGTAACTACAAAAAGACCATGAACAAAGAGGTCAGCTCAGACTGGCAGAATATCTCAGCCTACATGTAATATCAGGTGTTAAAAACTGCTTTTTGACTTTGGATAGAAAGGGGGAAATGGAACGGACAAATGAGTTTATATGGCTAAGAATCTCCAAAAAAGTCAGAAGGTCATCAGGGGTTGATGCTTATGCATGCCTCAGCAGGGTACCAGAGACAGCCAAGGTAGATGGAAACCCAGGTGCTGGTTCTCCTGAGGGCTACAGAGACCCACAGGTTCTATGGTCAAGGCAGATGGCTCTGGAGTTCAACTGACGTGGCCCTACTTTGGAGTTTGTGTTCCTGAGTGTGATGGAGTTGGACTCAGATATAACCTTTCTACACATGCCTCTTCTGTAACTTTTATCAGACCTGTGGTTAGCGTTTGGGTTGGTGTATACTCAGGAGACCTGAATCTCTGAACTGTCCATGTGATGACCAGGCCCTGGGCCTCAGCAGAGTTGCAGCCCTACCCTCTGGTTTCTTGGACTTACCTTGGCCAGCTGACAGGGAGGTGAAGATGGTCAACCACCACACCAGGGAGCCAATAGTGCCTACAGCTGCAAGCAGAAGAATTGCATCCATCATCCATGTGGAATCTAAACCCCCTCTTGATGTAAGAGGGGGACTAGACTTAGCCATCCCAGGTCCACAGGATGAAGGAATAGAGTATGGATTAGAGTGGACTTACTGGTGTTCTGCTGGGGAACTCTTGTGATTAGTAAGGGAAGAAATTGTAGTAGTGATGTGGAGAGGGTGGCCACAGTGGCTGCTGATGGTCAGGAGAGGGAAGAAGAGATATGATGAGGGGGCATTTTCAGGATTTGGAGTTGTCCTAGGTGGTGCTGCAGGGATGGATGCTGGACGTCGTGTGTCCTGTCATGGCCCACTGGGTGGACTGGGGGACAGTGTGGACTACAATGTGGATCACTGTCCATGTGCTGCAGCAGTTCACCAGAATGTATTTGCTGGCTGCAGTGGATGTACCACAATGATGGAATAGTTTGTTGATGTGGGAGGGGTAGTGTGGGTGGTGTGGGGGGTATATGGGGACCTCATATTTTTTTAATGTAACATTTTAAAAAAATAAAGAAGAAAAAAAAGCAACCTGGAAGCCAACTGAATCTTCTTCTGGGCTTTGCCGTGCTTCCTGCTTTCCTCGCCTGGTTCTGGTCCTTCTCCCCCTGTCCCCTCCCCCCCCCCCCCCCCAGCTATGATAAACAACATGCAGGTAAAACCTGGGCATTTATAATCTATCATGGGGAATTGTAACCTATAAATCTGCCCCCTTTATAACTCTTCAGCCCCTTCCTCTATACCTGGGACTCATGATCTGTTGTTTTCTCCCATTTCTCTCCCCTCACTACCTTAATAAATTACTGGCTTAATCAACTTCACATGCTCTTGAAATTGATTTCTTGCAGCTTAGCCAAGAACCTAGACAAAATCCAGCTACAGAAATAAAGATTGCATTTGAAGGAGCATAAAATAATAAGCTTTTTTTTTTTTTTTTACAAACCACTAAAATGAAAATAGAGGAAAATACATAATCTTTGATGGGAAAGGTTATCATCCTTAACATGACAACAGAAACAGAAAGAATATGGAAAATATTGATTAATCTGATTACATTTTTAAAATTTTAAGTTTCTGCACTTAAAACAAATAAAAATCTGGAAAATATTTGATATATGAAAACATATGATAAATGAAAAGTTGATATTCTTTTTTTTTTAAAAGATTTATTTATTTATTTAATTCCCCCCCCTCCCCTGGTGGTCTGTTCTTGGTGTCTATTTGCTGCGTCTTGTTTCTTTGTCAGCTTCTGTTGTCGTCAGCAGCAGGGGAAGTGTGGGCAGCGCCATTCCTGGGCAGGCTGCTCTTTCTTTTCACGCTGGGCGGCTTTCCTCACGGGCGCACTCCTTGCGCGTGGGGCTCCCCCACACGGGGGACACCCCTGCGTGGCATGGCACTCCTTGCACGCATCAGCACTGCGCATGGCCAGCTCCACACGGGTCAAGGAGGCCCGGGGTTTGAACCGCGGACCTCCCATGTGGTAGACGGACGCCCTAACCACTGGGCCAAAGTCTATTTCCCGAAAAGTTGATATTCTTTGCACACATGGAAAGAGCTGTATTACAAGTTAAACATACACACACAAATACCAAAATAGAAAAATAGTCAAAGTATATGAATGGACAAATCACAGATAAAAAATATACGTGACCAATGAATATAAGAAAAGATGTTCAACTTCACTAATAAACAAACAAAAAAGCAAGTCAATGAAAGAAGTTGTTAATGTGGGAAAAGTGGGAAGTGTGGGAAGTGGGGCATATGAGAATCCCCTATTTTTTTAATGTAACATTTTATGTAATCTATGTATCTTTTAAAAATAAAAAATATTCTTTAAAAAAAGCAAATCAAACCATGAAACAACATAGTTGGCTAACTCAATGACAAAAATATTAAAAATAATGAAAACACCCAGTTAGTTGAGAGTACAGAAAAAGAACACTTGTATCTAATTTGTTAAATTTGTGAAAATGTGCGTACTGTTTGTTTTAGTAATTATACATCTAGGATTTTTCTTAGGAAATAACAGAATAAATGCATGAACCAGGAACTTTGGTGTTTGTTTATTTAAAGCATTGTATATTACAAAGAATTGGAAACACATGTATCAAGAGGGTTGAAAAATTTATTATATAAGCATACAATAAAATACCTGCATTTGAAATGATGATGTAGATATGTATTATTGACATGGAAGAATGCCTATGCTATATTATTAAGTATGAAAGCAGAATTCAAAACAGAGTGTAGAATATCATTTTTATAAAGAAAAATATGAGTTTGAAAAAAAATGCATGGATGAAACCACTAACCTGTTAAAACTGGTTATTTCTGTGCAAAATATCCTGTGAAGAGCTTTTCTAGAACCAGAACAAAATTAAGTATTTCCACGTTTTAAAAAAGCACATAACTAAACTATTGCAAACATCATCAATATAAAACCAAGGTTTAAATTACTGATTCTCAAGAGGGGAATTTTTACCCCACAGGGGACATTTGGCAAAGTCTGGAGATGTTTTTAGTTGTCACAACTTGAGGGGAAGGGATTTCTACTGGCTCCTATTGGGTAGAGTTCAAGGATGCTAGTCAACACCCTATAACTCACAGGACAGCATCCACAACCAAGAATCCTCTAGCCTAAAGTGTTAATAGTGCTAAGGTTGAGCAACCCTGGTCTAACTGGATATAAGATAGGAACCTGTGGTGGTTTGACACTATATAGACCCCAGAAAAATCATGTTCTTAAAGCTAATCCATTCCTGTGAGTGTAAACCTATAGTAAGTAGGACAGACATTTTGTTAGGTTACTTTAGTTAAGGTGTGGCCCAGAGTGCGTCTTAATCCTCCTACTGGAGTCCCTTATAAGAGAAAGTAATTCAGAGGAAGAGAATGCCACAGAAGTAAGAAACTGAAGCAACAAAACCCAGAAGAGAAGGGAGAGACCAGTGGATGCCCCCACATGACAAAGGAGTCCAGGATTGCAAGCTGGCCTTCAGGGAGAAAGCACCACCTGATGATGCCTCAATTTTTTCAGCATTGGAACTGTAAGCTCATAAGTTAATAAATCCCTACAGTAAAAGCCAACTCATTCCTGGTATATTGCTTTGGCAGCCTAGCAGACTGAAACAGACCTGTTTGCAGGGGAGAATTAGCAAGAATATGCTGTGTTGACTTATTTCTTATGATTAGCCCACATCAGAAATTTCAAGAAACAATTTCAAACATATCGGAAGTTGCCTAACATTTAGAATCTGCATAAATCCCTGTGGGAACCAGCCTCTCCTCCACCTAATGCAAGGCTCCCTATATAGCAAAATATCAGTGAAGAACCCTTCGGGAAACTTCTTCATGTCTGGAAGGATCAACTGTACAATGACACTAAGAGCCAGTCCCAACTTACACATCAGAAGAGGAGAACTGCACAGGCAGAAATCTCAGAAATGGAGGTTCACAACCAAGAGGATGAAGGTGACCACTCTCTGGCTTCTCTCCACTCCTAAGAGGGAAAGCCACTACCACGGCCCTGCTTAATGCGCAAACCAGCTCCAACCATGAATCTTCTTGGGGACACTTATAACCCGTTGCTTCCCAGAAGAAAGCTCTACATATTAGGTTTTTGATGACTAAAATAATGGTGTTTTTGTCCCTAGCAGGAAATGACCAAGACAAGGATTTTTGGGGAGAGAAATAGTTCTCTAAATTCCTTAATCTCCAGTGAATATATCAAGATTCTGACCTTTCTGAATTCACCATCAAGCCAAGGATAGAGGCAAGTAAGGATATACTGTAAGGAAGACCCCAGCCATGTAGGAAGAGTAATGTCTATATTTTCCTCCCTGGAGAAGATGGGACAAAGGACACAGGGGAAGTAGGAAGACACACCTGTTCCAGCAACCTGTTCCAGGCCAAATTCCCAGAGAGGAAAAAGGAGTAGATGCATCTTGACATATATGAGGAGACCTTGGAGCTATTAGGTTGGTGCAAAGGGATTTGCAGTTTCAGACTGTGAGTTTTAATTATTATAACTAGGCTCAAACACATCTTTATTAATCAAAATAGAAATCATTACAATCAACACATTTTGCCAATGAGAAATAAGTTTTGTTTATTCCTGTAGCATCAAAATCTGTGCTTCGGGATTCGACAAACTCTTGGAAAGGATTTTCTGCATCCTGCTGGTTGTGGAAGCCTTTTCCCTGCAAAAAGTTGTTGAGATGTCTAAAGAAGTGGTAGTCAGTTGGCAAGAGGTCAAGTGAATATGGCAGATGAGGCAAAATTTCATAGCCCAATCATTCAACTTTTGAAGTGTTGGTTGTGTGACGTGCCATCAGGCAGTATTGTGGAGAAGAAATGGGCGCTTTCTGTTGACCAACGTCGCTGCAGTCATTGCAGTTTTCAGTGCATCTCATCGATTTGCTGAGCATACTTCCCATGTAATGGTTTTGCTGGAATTCAGAAAGCTGTAGTGGATCAGACCGGCAGCAGACCACCAATGACCATCACCTTTTTTCATGCAAGTTTGGCTTAGAGAAATGCTTCAGAGCTTCTTCTCAAACCAACTATTAAGCAGGTCATCAATTTTCTACGTTGTCATATAAAATCCACTTTTCATTGCACGTCACAATCCGATTGAGAAATGGTTCATTGTTGTTGCATAGAATAAGATAAGAACCTTCAAAACAACAATCTTTTTGATTTTCAGTCAGCTCATGAGGCACCCACATATCGAGCTTTTTCACTTTTCCAATTTGCTTCAAATGCCAATGATTGTAGAATGGTCGATGTTGAGTTCTTCGGCAACTTCTCGTGTAGTTGTAAGAGGATCAGCTTCGATGATTGCTCTCAAATGGTCGTTGTCAACTTCCAATGGCCAGCCACTATGCTTCTCTTCAAGGCTCTCGTCTCCTTTGTACAATTTCTTGAACCACCATTGCACTGTATGTTCGTTAGCAGTTCCTGGGCCAAATGCATTGTTGATATTGTGAGGTGTTTCTGCTGCTTTACAACTCATTTTGAACTTAAGTAAGAAAATCACTTAAATTTGTTGTCTACCATCATTTCCATAGTCTAAAATAAATATAAAATAAACAGCAAGAAATAAGTCATTAGCAAAAAACATAAGACAAGGAATGCACATTAAAATGATGTGTAACATAACCAAACTTATTTAAGACTGTATGCCAATATCAAACCGTAAATTTCAGCAATGTAAGGCCACAATTACTTTTACATCAACTTAATAGTTATTCCCTTCACATCATATAACCTGGGGGAGGTGAGCGCCTCCAGGGAAAGGTCACATTGTCCACAATGGAGAGTCACAGCAGGGCATTGATGAGGAAGAAAACCAGATGGATAGAGTTGAAATTCTTCACTTCATCCCAGCAGGCTCAACAGAGCATGCAGTGGATCCACATACCATCATAGTCACGTGCCCTGGGGAGTGACAGAGAAGTGCTGGGATGGTCAGATAATCTCAGAGCCTGGGTTGGAGAGATGCCAAGAATTCCAGAGCTGGGGGCAAACAGCAGGGCTTTGGCTATGGAGCCAGTACAATACCCAACACCCCAGGCACTACCTGTAGCACATCAGAGGAAAGCAGGCTCCAGAGAAGGAACCAAGGAGGGCCCCAAAGAACAAACCTCCCCTATTTGTGTGGATTAGAGGTCTCTCAATTCCATGTCACCATGAGGTCCCCTGAAGCTTCCTCCAATGTCAAATGTATCCAGATGACACCTTGGGAAGGAGAAAGGGGAGAGGGAGGAAATCTGAAGATGGAGCATTTACCTTAAAGACTGTGTGAATGGAAAGAGACTGAAATCATGTGAACTGGCACATGTGTGTTCCCTGCCGACCTTCACTAGCCCTGGCAAAGAGCCATCACACTGAGGGTTAGGGCAATGATAGAGCATTTGAGAAGCCTGTGTTTGCGCGTATATCTGAGCAGCTGCATAACAAGCACTCTCATTTTAGCTAGAAGCCAGAGGAGGACGTTGGTAGCAATTATCCCCTCATCCCCTCATCTTTTTTTTTTGTTTTGATTTTACACACACACACACACACACATACACACATACATACATACTCTCATTCTCAAGGCTTTTGTTTTTAAAATAACCATGAGTTTGAAGATAATGAAACAACTCTGGAAAAAAGTTTTTGAAAAGAAAAAATCATAAAATCTTACTATCCCAAATTCTTGCCCTGCATTTCTTTCCTTTTTTTCCCATTAATTCTTTTTTTCAAAGATTTATTTTTATTTATTTCTCTCCCCTTCCACCCCAGTTGTCTGTTCTCTGTGTCCATTTGCTGCATCTTCTTTGTCCACTTCTGTTGTTGTCAGCAGCACGGGAATCTGTGTTTC
Organism: Dasypus novemcinctus; assembly: GCF_030445035.2. Taxonomy (NCBI): domain Eukaryota; kingdom Metazoa; phylum Chordata; class Mammalia; order Cingulata; family Dasypodidae; genus Dasypus; species Dasypus novemcinctus. The sequence goes on from NC_080688.1 coordinate 47,328,090, forward strand.
TTTTTGTTGCGTCATCTTGTGTCAGCTCTCCATGTGGGCTGTGCCATTCCTGGGCAGGCTGCACTTCCTTTCGCGCTGGGCGGTCCTCCTTATGGGGCGCATTCCTTGCGCGTGGGGCTCCCCTATGCAGGGGACACCCCTGTGTGGCAGGGCACTCCTTGCGCACATCAGCACTGCGCATGGGCCAGCTCCACACGGATCAAGGAGGCCCAGGGTTTGAACTGCGGACCTCCCATGTGGTAGACGGACATCCTAACCACTGGGCCAAGTCTGTTTCCCTCCCCCGTTAACTCTTTTTTTTTTTTTAAAGATTTATTTTTTATTTATTTCTCTCCCCTTCCCCCTCCCAACCCCCCTGTTGTCTGCTCTCTGTGTCCATTTGCTGCGTGGTCTTCTTTGCTTCTGCTGGTGTCAGCGGCACGGAAATCTGTGTTTCTTTTTGTTGCGTCATCTTGTTGTGTCAGTTCTCCATGTGTGCAGCACCATTCCTGGGCAGGCTGAACTTTTTTTCGCAATGGGAGGCTCTCCTTATAGGGCGCACTCCTTGTGCGTGGCACCGCACTCTCTGCGTGCATCAGCACTGCGCATGGGCCAGCTGCACACGGGTCAAGGAGGCCTGGGGTAGAACCGTGGACCTCCCATATGGTAGACGACGCCCTATCCACTGAGCCAAGTCCGCTTCCCACCCCCGTTAATTCTTAACCTTGGTTGCCTTACTTTTTATAATCTAATAGGCTGTGCTTGCATCTTAAAACTTACCTTTCAAGTTCACATTTGATCTTTTAGCTACTTGGCTTTCAGATTTGAAAATCTATTTCTAAATCTCATTTATTTCTATATTAGCTCTTAGACTTACTTACTTAAATTCTTAAGTTTTTGTTATTTTTTTTTCTTGATACTCTGTCACCTAATCATTTTTCTGTCTGTATTTGATGAGGTAAAAAAAGAAAAAGAAAGGGAAAACAAGTGACTGAGGCATTAGCAAAAAGAGTCATCATAGTAACAAGGGAGATTGGAGGTTTTCTACTCAGCCCCCTCCATTGCATTTCAGATTGCAGAACCATTTTCTAGAGAACCATATCCTGGACCACTTGAGGAACTCAAGGCTAATTCACTTCAGGGCTTTAACCTTTACAGTAAAAATGACACATTTGATTTAGTAAAACTGTGTTGCTTCTTAACATCTTAAGTCATCTAGCATTTTTAAGAGGAACTATATTTTAAATCCATGGTCTCCAAAATACTGAAATATATCCAAGCATGCCAACATCAGACACAAATCAAAAAGGAATAGAATACAAGAAATTCCAACAAAACAAGGATATTTTACCCTGGAATGATCCTGGTGAGGAATCAGGTTGTACTGAACTCCTGAAATTCCATAGTCAGGCTCCAGGTGCCTCTTTCACAGCTTCCACTTCTTACCTATTAATACTTATACATCATGGTTTGATGTCCCCCTTAGGTAGAAATGCTGTTCTTTCTGACTCCCTGTTGGGAACTGAATCATGTCCCCCACAAGAGGCATGTTCAGATCCCAACCCTTGGTCCTTGGATGTGAATCCATTTGTAAATAGGACCTTTGAAGATGTTATTAGGTAAGGTGTGCCCAGACTGAATAAGGGTGGACCTTAATCCAAGATGGACACAATCCTTACAACCAAAGGAAATTGGGCAGGGAAGAAGAAGCCACGTGGAGCTACCAGGAGCTGGAAGTCAGCAGGACCCAGAAGAGAAAAGAGAAGATGTTGTCATGTGCAATACCCTGTGATGGAAAAGCCAAGGAGCCCCAAAGATTGCCGGCCAGGCAGAAGATGCCAACTCCTGCAAGGAAGCAAGCCTTCTAACCTCTGAAACTGTGAGCCAATAAATTCCCACTGTTAAGCCAACCCATTGTATGGTATTTGTTTTAGCAGCCAGAAACTAATACACTCCCTTTCCAGGGCCCCAGAGAAAAAGAAGAAAAAGTTGGCTAGAATGAAGGACATGCAAAATAGGAAGATTTTTCTTTTGTTTACTTTTGTTGTATTTTGTTTTGTTTAATGATATCATTTGGGCCTCTATTAGGTCTTGGGAGTTCAGGCAAGCCTAGAAGGGCAGACAGTCAAGTAGGCAAAAGATCACCTCCTTATGTTCTGCTAATGGACCATGTGAATGCCAAGAAGGGTCTCATGGTAGAAGTGTATCTGTTATTAAATTTGTTCTTCCTCGGGTAGAACCCATTGCAACATTTGGGAGTCTTGCTCCCCAAAAGGTGACTTGACAGTTCTCAGGGTTTTAGTTCTGTTGGTTCTTTTGAAGAAGTGGTTTTTTTGTTGTTGTTAATTATTGTGAGCTAGAGTAAGAATGCATTTTACATGGTGATCCAGTACACATGCACACACACAGACACTCACAAATAAACAAATATTTTATCCTTACTCCATATAAAAATGTAAAAATGTAACAAAACAAATATAAATATGATTTTATTGCTATTTACTTACAACATTATATTCTATCTCACTTTTTAAAAGCTTGCAGCAATCCATTAAAATAATTTCTTTGCACAAGCTTTGCAAATGGGAGTTTGAAATACTGGTTTAAAGGATTCCCCCCTCTCCCCTCCCCAAGAGTTAGCCTTGATACAAATTAATATAAGAAAATGTAACAATAGATAATGCTTATTAAGCATTTAATGTTAACTGCCAGTAGACACCTGCCATCATTAACTATTTAGCTTAGCCTCCAAAATCCAGGATGTCACACAATAAATGGAGACAGGGTCTAAGGATAATAGTCCACCAAGAGAAGCACATTTCCAACATGGTAGACTCATGGCAACAGTTCTCTCCAACCTGCCTTCTACATTATAATCAGCATGATCTTTATAAACATGAATTTTAGCCTGTTACTCCTATGCTTAAATCCTTCAGTGGCTCTTATCATCTACTCAATACAGACCAAATAAGCTACGATTATTATAGTTCATCACAATCTTGTCCCCACTTAACTCTAATCTCACTCTATACCCTAATCTCACATTCTTGTTTTTTATACTCCTTTGTATAGCTAAAATGCCCTTTCCTACCTTGTTTACTTGGATCCTTCAAAATCAAGTTCAATATCCTTTCCTCACCTTTCCCATCTGAATTAAGTACAACCCCTAGAACACTGAAGAGATTATGAAAGTAGAACTATTGCTATGACTAGTATAATAGTATCATGTGGTCTAAGGAGACAAACCAGCATCTCTTTCAAGTGCTTTTATAAAATATCCTCTAATACTGCCCTCAGCATGCCCCTCTCAAATTTTCTGAGTCAGGGAATAAATCAATACAGCTTCTATGGAATAAATGGGAAATACATATCAAGATTACAAAGGCATATACCCTTTGACTCAGCAATTCTATTTCTATGTGAAATTATGCATATATAAGGTTCTATAGTACTCAGAAATGCCCTTCATTGGAATATCAGTTTGAAACTTATGGTGTAGTCATAGCTAGAATAATTTGTAGCCACAAACAAGAATGTTCTCAACAATCCTATATGAAATTTTACCCAAGATACAGTGAAAAAACCAAGATACAGAATAGGGTTTATGTATGCTACCATTTGTATACAATGGGGTAAGAGATAGGGAAAGCTATACACATACATACATACATGTACAGACCTATTCGCATACATACATATACACTATCTCTGGAAGTTTATACAAGAAACTGGTTACATTGGTTGTTTTGGGGAAGAGGAGAAGGAGAATGGGAGTTTCCTTTTGCAATTTTGGAATTTTTTACCATATATCATAAAAACATGTAAAATATTCAAAATGAAATAAAAAACACATCACATTACACATTTAAAGAAGGGATGCATATAGGAATCCCCTATATATTTTTATGTAACATTTCATGTAATTTAAATATCTTTTTAAAATAAATTTAAAAAATAAAGAATGGATGCAGAATATTGTTATCTATACTGCATCTTGCTGTACAGATAACAAAGAATTCTGCTTAGAATTGCTTGTGGGTTTATGATTTCTCTGCCTTTAGAGGCTACTTTTGGAAGAGCCTGTGAAGTACCTCATGAATCTCTCTCATCTGCAGCCTTCCACTTCCTTAGTCTAGAAGGAAAGGACTTAAATGGCTGCCCAGAGGATGGTGTTTCTCTGGTTACATGCCTTCCTTTCAGCTGCAACAGTGGTTCTTGCAATGTCATCTGACTGTTACAGTGGGAAGAATCAGAACTTGAGTGAGCCACAACTCTACTGAAATCTCTTAGAAATGAAATCAAACATGTTAAAACTGCATTGCCTAGGTTATCAGTCACTGATAAAATATTGATCAAAATATATTTTGATCAATATTTCAGTTTTGATAAAAAATACAAAGCTGGAAAATAAAATAGTGGAATAATCATTCATTTATATTTACAAGCATAGCTTTTGACATATAAATGAGCTACATAGTAGTCATGACAAATTCTAAATCCTGGCAAACTCAGAATGAACATAAAGGACTTTTAAATTAATTAATTCTTAAAAATTCAAACATATATATTATAATTTAACAATATAACAAATACCTATATTTCTACCATCACACAGTAATTGTATTTTTCATACTTGCTTCCATATCATTTCTTTTTTAAAAAACTAATTTATTGATTTTTGCTAACTAGAAAATTGATATACTTATTACGGGTGATTTCAAAAAATACAAAAAGTTTAACAGTATTGATAGGGTTATCTGAGGTAATGTGAAAATTTGTTCAAATAATTTATTGCCTTGCAATAAAAACTTTTTGTCAATGTAAATATTTAGAACTTTGAGAGCTTTTAAAAGTTTCCTCTAAAATGCCACCAAACACTGTTTATTTAATCCTGTTTTAATTAAGGTTAAATTTTTTGCAAACTATTAAAGATATATCTTATTACTAATTTTGAAAGTAGAGAAATGGAAACTATTTTGTTCATTGAAGGTATTCTTAAAATCACCTCTGAACAATATAAAGTAACCTGGAGCAGAGAGATTGATTTAGGTCCTATAGTTAAGTTAAAGACACCCTTTGACTTTCCAGAACGTATTCCAGTACTTCTCTCTCTGACTCTTCTTTTTTTTTTTTTTTTAAGATTTATTTATTTATTTCTCCCCATCCCCTCATTGTTTGCATTTGCTGTGTCTGTTTGTCATATATGCTCATCTTACTTTTTTAGGAGGTACCAGGAACTCAACCCAGGAACCCAACCCGGGACCTCCTGTGTGGGAGGTAGGCTTGAGCCACCTCTGCTCCCCGCTTTGTTGTATCACTCATTATGTTTTCATCCTTGTGTCTTTTGTTGCATCATCTTCTTGGGTCAGCTCACTGCATCAACTTGCTGTCTTGCTCATCTTCCCTAGGAGGTACCAGAAACTGAACCCAGGACCTCCCACATGGTAGGTGGGAGCTCAATCACCTGAGCCACATCCACTTCCCTCTAGCTGACTCTTAAATGCTGTTGTTTATCAAGGTTCTGTCCTAGTCACTATCTTGCTTCTATAAATTTAGGGCTACTTCCTTCCAGTCTCCTGGTTTTTGCAGTAACACTGAATCAATGTCTCTAACTCTGAACTCCCCATTGAGCTCAAGGCTTCCTGGATCTTTCCATATAGGTCTTTTCTAGGTGCATCAAATTCAGTATGGCTCACAGTGAACTCATCATCATCCCCCAAATCTGTTCCTTCACCAGTCTTCACTCTCACCCACTTGGTCAAGCTAACTGAACCAATAAGCATCCTATGCTATTCTCAAGTCCATCCAATTTAACTACCTAAATGTTATTAAAATCTCCTGCCTTTGATCAGGCCCTGAACATCTCTCACCTGCATTGTTTCAATCACTAATTATTCTCCCCATCTCCAGTTTAGCTTCCTTCTGCAATGCAACTATTAATAGTATCATAGATCCAAAATGCAGTTCTGGCCCCATCTCTTTCCTGCTAGAGCCCTTTGTCAATAGCTATCCATCTCTGATAGAATTAAGTCTAACTTCTCCGGTGAGGCATTCCATGTCCGCCATGACCTGACCTCTACCCGCTTCTCCAGCCTCATCTACTTTCACTTTTGACCTCACATCCTAAATCCTAAAAAAGATAAACCTTTTCTGGTCTTGAATGCAGAACACTGCTTAATGCTCTATGCTGTACTCTGTCTAGAGAGTCCCTCAGATGTCTATACCTCACCAAGTCTTGATTATCTCTCTAGACTCAGCTCATGAACCTTCCGTTCTTGGAAGACTTTCTTGAACCTCCATGAGGGGTTAAGTGCTTCTCCTCTGTGCTCCCTCCCATAAGCAACATATACAAATCTCCAACATATATGTCCTCTTGCCCACTAGATGGAAGTCTGCTGTAGATCAAGACTAAGTCGTTTTATATTTTACCCCTAGTTCCTAGCATAGTGCTGGATACATAATATGGGTGTCAATACATTATAAGACTTGAATACATACAATAATGTACAAAATGCATATACAAAATACATAATACATTATAAATTTGCTGTTATAAAGAATGAGTATCATAATTCCACCACCCAAACAGTACCACTGCTTATATTTGGGTTTATTTCCTTCTGGTACTTTTTCTATGTTTATTATGTGCAGGCAAAAATATATGTATAATGGGGAAGCAGCTGTGGCTAAATCAGTTGGGTTGCCGTCTACCATATGGGAGGCCCTGGATTTGCATCCCAGGGCCTCCTTGTGCAGGCTTGCCCACACGCTGTGGAGAGCCACCAGCCCGCAAGCACCACAGAGAGCCAATTCAGCAAGGTGATGCAACAAAAAAAGGGAGACAAGCAAAAACGAAGAAGAACGCACAGTGAATGGACACAGAGCAGACAGCAAGCAAAAAGCCACGCGGTGGGGGAGGGTGGAATAAATATATATATATGTATAATGATATAAGATAGATACAGGTTTATTTATTTAAAACACAAGTTGGAACTAGGAGTTAAAAAGACACAAATTTGAATCCGAGCACTAACTCATTAGATTTGCAGCTATGGGAAAGTTATTTAATCCCTCTAAGCCTTTCTTTCCTCATCTTTAAGAGATTAGTAATGAGAGATGGTGCAAGACGCCGGAGCCCCGGAAACAGGCAGCTCTCTGACTGAGACTCTTACATAACGGGGAGCTCCTGGACAGGCTGCTGCAGGTGCCTGCTCCTCCATTCCGGAACCTCTAGATTGTCCAGAGGGCAGATTTATCCAAAAATGTGGGAAACAGCTTAAGAAAGTACTAGGTGGGGACATGGCAGTGCGGACTTTCCAGAGTACGGGGACTCCGTGCCACATTATCCGACTGTTAAAAGTATGGATTCAAGTGAAGAGAATTGTTCCCATTCAGACGATGATAGCTCTCTTTGAAAAGGCAAGCAACAGAAATCTTTTAACCCTCCTCCCAAACCAGCCTTTTCAGTGTGGCCAGAGCATCCAGAAAACACGTGTTACTAGAGGAAAGAAGATTAACAATGTGTGGGTGCTATGTTGCAGGAATGGAATCAAGATGCAGTAGCCACTGAACTGGGAATTTGGGAAATGGATGTCACTGTTGACAAAAGCAGACAATCTGAGGCCTACAATTATTTGCTTGCTAAGAAGTTTAAGAGGGAATCTCAAGAACATTCAAAAGAATTCGACAAAGAACTAGATGAATATGTGCATGGTGGCAAAAATATGGGATCAAAGGAAAAGGAAAATGAGCAAAGTCATCTTAAATGGAAACGACCTGTCAAAGACAGACTAGGGGACAAACTAGAAATGAACTATAAAGGGCGGTATGAGCACAAAGAGGAAGTTCTCAAGAAGAAATGGCTGATGAAATTTCTTTCAGGTTACAGGAACTGAAGAAAGATCGGATAGCCACTTAGTAAGGATAATTGCGAACAAAAAGGCAAATGAGCTTCTGATTGAAACTGCTGAAGTTGAACAAAGCAGTGGCCTTTTATATAATGAGTGGTAGTAGAAGAAGAGCACTAGATGGAGTTTTTCTGAATCTCCTGAAAAACACTCCCAGAATCAGTAAGGAACAAATCAAGGACATTTTCTACATTGAAAATCAAAAGGAATAGGAAAATAAAAAAGCTGCTAGAAAGAGAACACAAGTGATGGAGAAAAAGATGAAACAAGCTATTAAAAGCTTAAATTTTCAAGATGATGATGATCCATCATGAGAAACTTTTGCAAGTGACACAAACAAGGCCCTGCCTCTCTTGATGAATCGCAAGAGGGACATGGAGAAACAAAGTGGATGCAGAGGAAACCGTTGAGGTTGATCATTCTCACGACCTGGACCGCTTTTAGTACATTCTGGACAATTTGAGGAAGAAGACTTTCTCATATAACATTGTAATAAATCATTTCTATTGAGAAATGTTTTACTTCACACTGATAAACATCTGAAGAAAAGAGAACTGTCTTTGCTTTTTGGTGTTGCTTTTTTTTAAAGGAGGTACCAGGGACTGAACCCAGGGCCTTGTGCATGGGAAGCAGGCACTCACCACTTGAGCTACATCCGCGCCCCCATATTTTATATTAAAATAAAAAAGAATATGTGTACAGAGATGACTGATTAATAGAAACATTCTAAAATTTCTCATGTTCAAAAAAATACTTAGAAGTATATAGCAGAGCATTTAATTTCTCAATCTGTTGCATACGTGGTATGTGTATTACTTGATAATCAGTTTAATTCAAGTCATTATAATATGCCATTCAAAGGTTTGTAGTCTTTTTCTAACTTATATTTGCAACAAGTCATGCTTCGGTTTCACAGCTTTCCATTAAAATATCCTAGTGGAACATGTAAATTGTTAAGCTATTATAAATGCATTCAAATTTGGTTGTTCTGTGTTCTATGTACTCAGAATTTTAAGGATAAGGCACTAACATTAAAATAGGTTTAGACTGATGTCTCTTCCTACTTAGCCAGAAGTAAATAAATGTTAGATGCTTTGCAAAGAAAAGAAAGAGGTTAGTAATAATGATACCTACCCATAGGATTATAATAAAGATGAAATCAATTAATGCTTACGGAATTCTTAGTCCAAGTGTCTGGAAACACCAAGCAATCTCTAGTAATGTTAGCTATTTTTTTTTCAGATTATTTTATTTATTTATTTCTCCCTAAGCCCTCATTGTTTGCATTTGCTGTGTCTGTTCATTGTGTGATTGTCTTCTTCTTTAGGAGGCACTGGGGATGGAACCTGGGACCTACTATATGGGAGGGAGGTGCCTAACTGCTTGAGCCACCTCCGCTCCCTGCTTTGTTGTGTCTCTCTATGTCTTCTTTCTTGTGTCTCTTGTTGCATCAGCTCACCACCGCAGCCCATCATATCAGCTCACTGTCTTGGTCATCATCTTTAGGGAGGCACTGGGAACTGAACCCCGGACCTCCGATGTGGTAGCAAGAGCTCAATCACTTGAGACATATCCGCTTCCCTGTTAGCTATTTTATGATTGTTCTTCATATATAGTATTGTAGTCAGCTTTTTTTTACTTACTATATTGGCACACGAATCTTTTCATATAAAATACTCTGCAAAACATTATTTTATAAGTATATAATCAGCTTACAGAAACACTACAATTTATTTGCAATTTCCCTATTATTTGATATCAGTGACATTTTTAGATATTTGCTTTAAATTTGCTATGCCTGAAAACATATTCATGCAAATTATTTCTGACTCACCTTCTTAGGACGAATTCTTAGAAATGTAATTACTAGATCAAGGCTCTTGATACATATTGCTATTGACTTCATTTTACAACATAAGCCTGTCCTGATGATTAACTAATTAGTATAAATTACCCTCACAGAATTATGAATAATTGTGTGGCCTTGAGCCTCAATGTCCTTACCTGTAAAATGGAACTAATTAAACCTACTGCAGAGTATTGTTATGAAGACTAAATGGGATAGTATATGTAAAATGCCCAACACAGCAGCTGGCAGAGTTAATAGCTATTGTTATCCTTGTGGTTAACCGATGATATTGTTAAAATCATTTTCAGATTTTCAGATTTCTAAAATTATTCAAGGTCATGCAACAAGCAATATCCCCATTTCAGAATGCTAATACATAGCTTAGAGTGACTGGATCAAATGTGTATACACATTTCAAGTTAGCAAAGAAAAGGGAAAATAGTAAAACAAAAACAAAATATAATACAATGTGGAAATGATTAAATAGAAATTGAGAATAAAAACTGAGTGCATTCCAAAAACTGGGTGCTATTTCTCAGAAACGTTTCTCAGGAGAAGAAAGAAAAAAAATGAGAATTTCAATGAAAGTAAGTTGATAAACCCAAAAATAATCCAAATTTGCTTTTCCCTTACAAAAGGAAAGAACATTTCCTTTTAGTGAGTATGTGGTCTCAAAGAAAATTCTAATAATGTATTCTGTAGTATTATCTTTGCATATTTTGGGTTGTTGATCCTAATAATGGAATCATTTGGGTTTTTGGGGTTTGTTTTTTTGTTTGGTTTTTTTTTTTTTTTTTGGTCATTGTTCTAATGAACAAACATGGCTGCAGACATTTTCTAAACAGATAAACTTTCTTACTGGTTCCCGCACTTCCTCAAATGTCAGTGATCTTTCTATAACAATTTTTGAGAAGTGAAGAGAAACTATTGATAGCTGAAAAATGTGCTTACTGAAATTTCTTCACTCACAATAAATTTCCTTCTCATTAAAAGACAAGCTTGTCCTTTGTAGCACAGGATTGTGTGGGCCTGACTGTTGGAAATAGTCATCCTTATGGTAACACTATCACTTTAGGTCACACAACTTGTGAAAAAAACAAACATGAAGCTGAATAATCTTACTGTATCTCCTAGTTTATTACTGTTTTTTTTTTTATGGAAATGTTCCTAATTTGTAAGGTAGTTTCTGACCTACAAATGCCTGACTTGTAAGTATCTGCTACTGGGACATAGGTGTCTCCAATTTCCTACTGAAAACATGGCCTCCACATTGCACAACTCTGGAGCATTGACTCTATGAGAGAAGCACCCCCTCAAGTGGGAACCATGCTCCCTGGCATTGGCAACACAGAGGTACTGCCTGGACATTCCCACCCTCTGCTGGAATTGCCATGGTTCTGGTCTTTTTTCCACTCCTTGAGTCTTATCACCTTTAGTTTCCCTTTCTTTCCACTGCTGAAGACAAGTGGAATCTCCTCACTCTCCTGATACTTCTGGGGTTTCTTGCATCATTCCTTATACCTCTTGGTTATCAGGACTCTTTTCAACTGCCCTGGGCTCCCTCTGACACCACAAGAGCCCTAGGATCCCCACTGCTCTGCTGAGACACCAGAAAGGAGCAACTCAGAGTAGGCTATATGGGGATTGGAGTGTAAAGAGATATGGGTGAGCTCTGCTGAGTGCAATCCAGAATTAATTTCTTCATAGAAATAATATGCCATCTTGGTCCTGGTTTGCACTATTATTAATATTATAATTAAGCACAGAGTTGCTAAAAAGGACTTTGGGAGTCATTCTGGAAAATTAAACTACTAGGTAGATACCACGACTGTGCGAAAATGTATTCTGAACTGACTCACAAAGGAACAAATGGAGCACAGTCAACTGATATTTGAGCCCATATAAATGAATCTTAGAATCTTTTTAATGTTTAACTTGAATTTTTAAATAGTCTTTATGAGGCACTGTATGCATGAATAATATTGTTCTTCACTAATATGTATATTATCAGATGTTTTCTCTGACACACCAGAGCAGTTAGTATGAGTTGTTTGCATGATTCATCATATAGAGTATCCACTGAGGTGGAACTTAAATACATTTTTGGTTTAGCAAAGCAAATTGCTCTTTAAAAAGTTGTCATTCCTTGTACCGGGCAGTGGTATTGACAAAGTGATCTATTTGAAATCATCTCCTAATGTTATTCCTCTTGCCTCTTTGCTCCAGCCTCACTGGATATATTAGTCAGCCAAAGAGGTGCTGATGCAAAATACCAGAAATCAATTGGCTTTTATAAAGAGGATTTATTTGGGGTAGAAGCTTACAGTTACTGGGCGATAAAGTGTAAGTTACTTCCCTCACCAAAGTCTGTTGCCATGTGTTGGAGCAAGATGGCCGTCAACGTCTGCCAGGGCCCAGCCTTCCTCTTCATCCTAAGGCTCCCTGGTCCCAGCTTCTTTCAATACCAATGTAGGCTGGGCTAAGTCCAATCTCTCTCCCGGGCTCATTTCTCTTCAGGCTCAGCTGCTCTGTCTCTCCACAAGGTCAGCTGTAGACTATCAGGCAAACAGCTTCTCTCTCTTCCCAGGGCCTCTGCCATGACTAATGAAGCCTTCTCTTTCCTCACATATCTGCCTCTCTGTGTATTTACTTCCCGGGGCTCTAGCATCAAAACTCTAGCTTTCTCTTCTGCCATGTCATTTTCTCAACATCCTACTGACATGGCCCAATCAACCAATATCTATTTTTGGAATTCATAAATAATATCAAACTGCTACACTGTGTTTCTCACCATCTCTTGAAATCACATTTTATGTAGTCCCTTGTCTGGAGTACAATTCCCAAGATTTTTGCATGGCTCTCCCTAGAACTACATTCTCTCCTCAGAGAAACCACAGCTGAGTACCCAATTTAAAATAGCCTCTTCCTGCCCCCATCCAATACCCTCACTATGTTTGTCTTCAAAACACTTATCTACATGAAATATAAATTTATTTGTTAATTTGTTTATTTTCTGCTTCTTCAATTAGAATGTAAGATTCACAAGGGTAGGGAGTTTGTCCTTCTTCACTGCTGAAACCCAGTGCCCAGTAAGATACATAATAGACTCAATAAATATATTACTTTGAAGGAATGAACATATTAATTTTTCATTCTTAATATTGTCTTTTTTTCATAGTCAGAGTTGTTAGACATCTAATTGATCTCTTGGAAATTCAATGCAGTGCAAAGAACAGTGCAAAGGTTAGGAGAACATAATCTGGTTAGAATTCTGGCTCCAGCACTCACTAGATTTATGGCCTTGAATAAATGTTCCCATCTCTCTAAGTCTCCATTCTCCTCCCAAAATATATAGGTAACAAAAGATTCTTCCTTACAGGGTACAGTGATAATTAAATGACTAGTGCAAATAAAGCGTTTTTCCCCCTGTAGTTTGCATTAGGTGTATTTTCCCGCATATACCACCCTATTATTAACACTTTATAATAGTGACATACATTTGTTCTAGTTCATGGAAGAACATTCTTATATTTGTACTACTAACCACCTTCATCATTCACAACAAGATTCACTATGCTATTCAATCCCGTGTTTCATTCTCAGGCTTTCCTTCTAATGACATACACAACCCTAATTTTCCCCTTTCAACCACGTGATTCAATGCTGTCAATTTACACTCGCAATAATGTGTTACCATCACTTCCAACCATTTCCACACATTTAAAATGAACCTTATTAAAAATTCTGCACAAATTAAGCATCAGCTTCCCCATTCTCTACCCTCATTCTATCCTCTGGTTACCTATATTCTAGATATTAACTCCTTTAGATTTTCAGTATATTTAATTCATATAAGTGAGATCATACAATATTTGTCCTTTTGTGTCTGGCTTATTTCACTTCACATAATGTCCTCAAGTTTTATTCATGTTGTTACATGCATCAGGACTTCATTACTTCTTATAGCTGAATAATACTCTATCGTATATATATACCACATTTTGTTATTCATTGATGGTCACTTGGGTTGTTTCTATCTTTTGACAATTGTGAATAATGCCAATATAAACATTGGTATGCAAATATCTGCTCATGTCCCTGCTTTCAGGTCTTCGGAGTATATACTTAGTAGCAAGATTGTCAGATCATATGGCAGTTCTATACTTAGCTTCCTGAGGAACTACCAAACTGTCTTCCACAGCAGCTGTACCATTTTACATTCTCACCAGCAGTGAATAAAGTGTTCCTCTTTCTCCACATCCTCTGCAACAATTGTAGCTTTCTGTTTGTTTAATAGTGGCCATTCTTGTAGGTGTGAAATCATATAAAGTTCTTTTTCTTTTTTTTTTTTTTTAAAGATTTATTTATTTTTATTTATTTAATTCCCCTCCCCTCCCCCGGTTGTCTGTTTTCTGTGTCTTTTTGCTGCATCTTGTTTCTTGTTTCTTTGTCCGCTTCTGTTGTCGTCAGCGGCACTGGAAGTGTGGGCGGCACCATTCCTCGGCAGGCTGCTCCCTCCTTTGCGCTGGGCGGCTCTCCTTACGGGGTGCACTCCTTGCGCGTGGGGCTCCCCTACGCGGGGGACACCCTGCATGGCGCGGCACTCCTTGCGCGCATCAGCACTGCGCATGGGCCAGCTCCACACGGGTCAAGGAGGCCCGGGGCTTGAACCGCGGGCCTCCCATGTGGTAGACGGACGCCCTAACCACTGGGCCAAAGTCCGTTTCCCCATATAAAGTTCTTAACATGATACACATATATTGGTAAATAAATATTAAAATCCTAGTTTTATTTCTATTTCTATTATGTCTGTGTGCATCCACATGTGCACTTTGCTTTCTAATTCGTTAATTTTTGCTTATCTTAATGAATGTACCTTCAAGTATTGGGGGTGGTTTTTTTTGTTCATTTTCTAGATTCTAAAGTTGGTTTATTGGTGGCCATTTGCTCTGATTTTCAGCTTCATCTGCTCTGGCTGCTAGTCCTGCTCAAATGTTTCCATTTATTGACCTTTTTTTTTTTAAAGATTTATTTATTTATTTATTTCTCTCCCCTTCCTTCCCCCCTCCCCTCCAGTTGACTGTTCTCCGTGTCCATTTTGCTGTGTGTTCTTTTTGCCCACTTCTGTTGTTGTCAATGGCATGGGAATCTGTGTCTCTTTTTGTTGCATCATCCTGTTGTGTCAGCTCTCCATGTGTGTGGCACCATTCCTGGGCAGGCTGCACTTTCTTTTGTGCTGGGTGGTTCTCCTTACAGGGTGCACTCCTTGCGCGTGGGGCTCCGCTACGCGGGAGACACCCCTGTGTGGCAGGGCACTCCTTGTGCACATCAGCACTGCACATGGGCCAGCTCCACATGGGTCAAGGAGGCCCAGGGTTTGAACCGCAGACCTCCCATGTGGTAGACGGATGCCCTAACCACTGGGCCAAGTCCGCTGCCCTTCTTGTCCATTTTAATAAATAAAAGATCACACGCTTTCTCGAGTGTGACCAGTGGAACATCTCTATCAGAATCACCTGTAGTACCTGGAGAAGAAAAAAAAAAAGCCTATTCCTAGGGCCTCACTATTGAGCAAGATCCTCTTGGTGCAGGATCCAGGAATCTGCATCTTAAACAATTTCTCCAGATGATTCTTATGTACCCTGGAGTTTGAGAGCCATCAAACTAGGTTGAGAACCACCAAACTAGCTGACATGGGTTTGCTTAGATGTGTAGGTCAGTGTTGCACAGGCTGAAGCAGGACTCGGCTCTGCTCCCTCCATCTCCTCTCATGCCATCCTCCCCTGAGGAAGAGGGTGATGGTAAGAGCCCTGTGTGTTGCCTGCTTCAAGTGAGCCCAGGGGACGGGACCACAACCCACTTTCCCATGTGATCAGCTTGATTGGTGCTCCTGAAGTCTTTCAGGTATTTCTCTCTGACTGCTTCCTTGGTTCAAAGGAGAAAAAAATAGACTTTGCTTGGTTAAGGAGCCCTTTTTACCTTCAGCTCTGCCATATTTGGCAATCTTCCCTGAAAAAAGACCTCCAGGGAATTTCCTATCTTTCCCCAAACCTCTCCATGATGCTGTTCTTGCACCTCTAAACTGAGAGGAGTTAGCTGGAGACTTCAGAATTGCCCCCTTACCTCATGCCACACAGCACTGTAATGAACATTTGTACAGTTGTGAGTTGACTCCTGGTGTCTTCTTTCATTTTAGTTCAAGTTGAGTTTCATACAGAAGATAGTCTTTGGGGTTTATGGTCTGCAGTTGAGGATTTTCTTCACTTTAGCACTAGCATAATTTTTTGCTCTGTTACTGCTTTTGAGGGGGATTTTCAGTGGCTTCTCCATCATCAGTAGGGAAACTGTGTATTCCATCATCTATTAATATTGCCCTCTTTCCCCAAACAGCACAGTCTTAGAAGTTGCCTGATGGAATAGTTAGTTTCATTGCTAGTGAGAGGTAGTTACTGGCCAGAAGAGGAGAGAAATGTTCAGGCTCTGTTTTGACACCACTGGGAGTCTCTAGAAAGAATTGATAATGTTTGGAAGGTAGAGAAGATGCCAGACCAAAGACTTACATGTTGCAGACCACCTGAGGGTGCCATGCCCAGGAAATGTTTATATCCCAAGACCTGCAGCTCGGACAGAGGGG
Organism: Dasypus novemcinctus; assembly: GCF_030445035.2. Classification (NCBI taxonomy): domain Eukaryota; kingdom Metazoa; phylum Chordata; class Mammalia; order Cingulata; family Dasypodidae; genus Dasypus; species Dasypus novemcinctus. The sequence continues at coordinate 47,344,459 of NC_080688.1, forward strand.
CTCATGGGAGAGTTGCAAAGCACATCCTCCTGAAACACCAAGTGAGGCATGAGCATATATGGAAGTGTTAGTGAGTTTGGATACCAAAGGAGAATTTTGGGATCTAGTCATTGTTGATGTCAGATAGTACTCTTCATACACCATTACTAAAATTATTCTTGATATCTTTTACCATCTTGCATATACATGGCTCAGGCTCTTCAAACGGTAGTTTCTGAAGATAGCACTGTTGGATCATGTCTTTGACCACAGGTGCACCCTGAAAAACAACTATTGGGCCTTCTCTATTTATGGGGACAGCTGGGTATGATCAGAACTTTAATCTAAACAAGCCATAAAATGTTCAAGACCTTTTGAACATTAGGGGACTGAGCTGTCAAAATATATCTTATCTTCCAATCCTTTAAAAATAGAAAGTAGAAATCTAGTCACACATTCATTTATCATTTGTGGCATTGGCCCTCAAATTGAGACTGCTCTATTTTACTTAAATTCCTTCAGCCATCTAATTTTAAAAGCAGACTGATGATTAAACAAAGTCTTGTTTTAAAGTGGCATTTGTTAATAGAGCTCCAGGCCCCAAAATGGGATTTCCAGGGTACCTATAACAGAATACAGGATAATCTCATAATTCTGCCTCTTAGTCACAAACCTATTTAATCCAAAAATTTTCAACTTCATTTACTTAAGAAATTATTCATTACAATTAATTTGGCAAGCAATGACAGTCATTTTCCTCTAGTGATGTCCCAAATTTTCTAACAAATTGAATAAACACTAATTTGTTTGCTTGTTTGCTTATGGGATTAGCAAAATGGCCTGTTCCTCAGCATGAAAAATTAATCAGTTATTTAATTATGGGCTATTCCAATTGCAAGTTAAATGAAATGAGGAATCTATTGGTCACAAACAAAAAATGTCATTGTTAAAAATAAAGACCATTTTTCTCAAAAGAATTGAAAGCAGGGATTGAACAGATATTTGTACACCAACATCCAAATAGCATTATTTACAATAGCCAAAAGGTGGAATCAAGAATGCATCAATAGATAAATGGATAGGGAAGCAGATTTGGCTCAGCTGATAGAGCATCCACCTACCACATAGGAGGTCCAGGGTTCAAACCCAGGGCCTCCTGACCCATGTGGTGAGCTGGCCCATGCGCAGTGCTTATGCATGTAAGGAGTACCATGCCATGCAGGGGTGTCCCCTGTGTAGGGCAGCCCCATGTGAAAAAAGCGCATCCTGCCCAGGAGTGGCACCACACACTCAGAGAGCTGATGCAGCAAGATGACACAACAAAAAGAGACACAGATCCCCAGTGCTGCTGACAAGAATGCAGAACAAAGAACACACCGGGAATGGACACAGAGAGCAGACAATGGGGGGCAGGGGGAAGGCGGAAAGGGGAGAGAAATAAATTTTTTAAAAATAATTCTTTAAAAAAATAGATAAATGGATAAACAAAATGTAGCATGTACACACAGTAGAATATTATCCAGCCATAAAAAGGAATGAAGTTCTGATACATACAAGATGGATGAACCTTGAAGATATCATGTTAAGTGAAATAAACCTGACACACACAAAGAAACAAATATTGTAAAATCTCATTTACGTGAAATACTTAGAATAAGAAAATACTTAGAATAAGAGACTGACAGATTTCAGGTTACTAAGGGCCAGAGAGGTGAGGGGAAGAAAGGTCATTGCTTAATGAGTACAGAGTTTCTGCATAGGGTGATGAAAAAAGATTAAGTAATGGATGTTGGTGAAGGTAGAGCAATATTGTGAATGTAATTAATATCACTGAATTATAAACTTGAAAGTAGTTTTTTAAAAGGGGAATTTTTATGTTACTACAATAAAAAGTTAAATCTCAGAGTGGGGAACATCAACCTTAATAATCAGTTCCTTGATAAGTCCCAAACCAGTAGAGTATCAACATGGAAAAGTTTTATTCCCTGCCCCCACCCCCAAAATAAAACTGGCTTTAACTGCATTGTGTCAAATCATCTTTTCCCATCTGATTTAGTTTACCAAAGGAGTGCTGATGCAAAGTACCAGAAACCTGTTGGCTTTTATAAAGGGGATTTATTTGTGAAAGCTTACAGTTCCAAGGACATGAAAAGTCCAAACTGAGGCACCATAAGAAGCGCTTTCTTGCCAGAGTCAGCTACTATCAATCTCAGCCTGTTGCCACACAGTGAAGCAAGATGGCCACTGATCTCTGCCCAGGTTTCAGCCTTCCCCTCTGGGCTCACACTTTCCTCCTCAGCTCCATGGGCCCAGCCTCTTGGTGTTTCCTTCTTAAGTGATTCTGTAGTCCTCTCTCTCTTGGCATAGGGCTTGTTTCTTTCTGGGCCTCCTATATCATTCTTAGCTGTTCTGCTCTCTTCCCAATTTCAGTTATATCAGGTATATTAGTTGGCCAAAGGAGTGTTGAGGCAAAATACCAGAAATTGGTTGGTTTTTATAAAGGGTATTTATTTGGGGTAAGAGTTTACAGATACCAGGCCGTAAAGCATAAGTTAGTTCCCTCACCAAAGTCTATTTTCACACGCTGGAGCAAGATGGCTGCCAACATCTGTGAAGATTCAGGCTTCCTGGATTCCTCTGGGCTCAGCTCCTCTGTTTTCTCCACCAGGTCAGCTGTAGACTCTCAGGTGAACAGCTCTGTCTCTCTCTCCCTGGGGCTCCAGCTTCAGCATAAAACTCTAACATCAAAACTCCAGCACTAAAAGCCCTCAACTCTGTCCTTTGCCATGCCCTACTGGCACAAGAAGCTTACATAATTACTTAAGAAAACCTATGAATCCAATATAATCTAATATGCCCAGAGGAAAAGATCAGTTTACAAACATAATCCAATATTTCTTTTTGGAATTCATCAATTATATCAAACTGCTACATCAGGCAAAATGGTTCATCTCTTCCCAGGGCCTCAGCTGTTTAAGTCTCCTCATACGGCAGGATAAAAAATGGCAGAACTTTCTCTTCCTGAGTCTGTCTGAGTGAGTGTCTGTTTATATCAGACCGAGCAAGTGAGTGGGGACACAACCTACATCACACCTCACTGAGTGGTCCAATAAAAAACCCTACAGCAATCTAATTGAAGGCCCCTCAGCTGAATTTAATGCAATCAAAATGTATCACACCCAGAAGAATAGATTAGTTTATAAACATAATCTTTCTCTTTTTGGGATTCATAAAATAATCTCAAACTGCCATACCATCCTGCAATAAAATGTTGGAAAGAATCAAGAAAAGAAAAAAGAAGAAAGAAAGAAAAGAAAAGGAACTTCTGAGCATGGTTTGAAACTTCTAACTGCAAATTGTATTCTTCATGTGGTCCTCACTCTTTCAATCTGGTATAGATCCCACATCCTAACTTAAAACCCCCTATTCTCATATTGCCTTCATTAGGACCCCATGTTGTTAACCCTTTAAATACATTTCCACTACTATCTTCTCAATTTTCCATGAAAATGCTAATACCATAGGTTAATGTCTTCCTAAACATTTAAATTTCAAAGGAGAGTAATTTGCAGAGACTATACCTTATCTCAGAACACCTGTGTATAGAGGGGCTGGTGGGTTTCTTTTGCTACCAGCCTCATTTCCATAAAGAAGAAGGGCCAGAGTTGAAGAACATCCCATGCCCCTTTCTTGAGTCAGAGACAGATTTGTCGGATAAGACGTTGCGGGGGAGGGTGCAGAAAGTGCTCATATGTGGCTCTCAGAATTTCTCCAGGTTCTCTATTTCTACTTCTGCTCACTATGGGCCAGGAACAGTGAGCAGGGATTGTGCCGGGTAAGGGCCTAGGCCTGCTGTTAGAGGCAACCCTGGGCATCAAAAAGCTCTGGTCTGCAGAGGCTGGGCCGTGAGACAGGCCAGGATCCTCCACCTGGTTGGGGAGATGAGTGTCCACACCTCTAATCAGGAGGAGTGGGCAAGGAAAGGGGGAGTGACCAAGAAAGTTCTACATTTGAGGTAGGACAAAAGCAGAGAAGGCTTACTCCAACTCAGCAGACCAAATAATTTGCTATTTTTCTTTAAGCCTTATTTGACTGTTTTATCAATTTTTTCAAATTTATAGGAAGGGATGAAGAGATATCATTCTATTTCTTGAGCTGGCATACTCTGTCTCTCTCCTGCAAATCATGAAATCATCCACTTCCTATCCCTGAAGACTCTGGATGAAAAGACAATGGGGAATTATTTCCCTGCATTTTCCCTTAAATTGTATTAGCCACGGGGAAAAAAAAAATTACTGAAATTCGGAGTAAGAATCTTAAGTTTAACACTAGATGTCACCATCATGATATTTTGAGTTTTTTGAGCTATATATACGAATAATTTTTTCCAATCTGGTTTATGTTCTTTCTAAAATAACAGTAAAAAGGAAATGCCTAATGTTTTACACTATATTAGCCAGTCAGCTCTTCCTTTGAGATATTTCTCTTTGATAACATCAAGTCTGAACTATAACAACCATATGGCAGCCTAGAGCACTGGTTCTCAATCTTGGTTGCACATTGAAATCACCTAGAAGGCTTTTAAAAAATACCCCTGGGGAGTGGATGTAGCTCAAGTGGTTGAATGCCTGCTTCCCATGTATAAGGTCCCAGGTTGGATCCTGGTGCCTTCTAAAAACAAAAAACAAAAACAAAAAAAACAACTCTTATTGGGGAGAAGATGTTGCTCAGTGGATGGGTACCTGCTCCCCACGTACAAGGTCCTGTGTTCAATCCCTGGTACCTCCTAAAAATAAAAAAATACCCCTGCCTGGGGTGTTGGATGGATTCTGATTTAAATGGTATAGGGTGGAGTGTGCAGAACAGTTTTTGTTCAAAGTTCATGGGGTGTTTCCAATGCAGCCATGGTTGAGAACCTCAACCTTGAACTGCTAAGAAATGGCTCACCTAAACAGATGAGAAATGGCTCCGAAACTTGAGTATGTGGCAGAATCACTGTCTTAGTTTCCTAGAGCTGCTGTAACAAAATACCACAAACTCAGTGGCTTCAAACAACAGAAATTTATTGTCGCAGATCTGGAGGCTAGGAGTCTGAAACCAAGGTGTCAGCAGGGCCATGCCCCATCTGAAACCTGTAGGGGAGAATCTGTTCCTGTCTCTTCTAGCTTCTGGTGTTTGCTGGCAATCCTGGGCATTCCTAAGTGGATGTTTACTCCAAACTCTGCAGCCTTCATGTCCACATGGCCTCCCCAGCATTGTCTGCTGCCCTTCTCCTTTTCTTATAAGGATACCAGTCAGACTGGATTAAGGACCCACCCGACTGCAGCATGACCTCAGCCTAATTGAACTCATTCCATCTGCAATGACCCCATTTCCAAATAAGGTGCTGAGGTGCTGGGGGGTTAGAACAGCAGCATGTCATTTGGGGGGTCAGGACACAATTCAACCCATTACAATCACCTAGGAAGCCGTTGTAAAATATAGATCCCAAGGCCCTCCCCAGACCTACTAAATCAGAATTCTTGGTATGAAACCCAAGAAGGCATATTTTGAAACAGTTCAACTGAACCATGAACCAGCATTTGGGAGTCACTAGGACTGATTTCCACTTCACATCTCCCCTGTCCCTCAAGATTCTTCCAGGCATGCTGTTGGTGTGCTCTTTGCCAGGTCTCCAAGCCAAGCCCCAATCACACATATCTGGACTGTTCTAATGGGTCAGTCATTTCCCTCCTTCAATTTCTCTTGAACACTGCCACGAAATTTGCTCCAAAAATGTGACTGCAGATATTTTGACAGAGGGTATATTTTGCCACTTTGCCACATCAAAGGATCCTGTCAAAGTAAAAATTGCGCTAAAAAAAATAATTTAAGTACAGAAATTTAACAGCCACCCTCAGCCCCAGTCCATTCCTAAGCATCAATGCATTTCAGGAGTCACCTCAATCCTTAACTCCTCTCTGGCTCCTACCCCAGGGATACACACCAGCAAGGCTTTGAGACTCGGGCATAGGGTCAGGACTCATATTTTGCAGATAACTTCATGACCTGAAAGCCTGGGGGTTGACTGATTTTTTTTTTTTCTTTGTAGATCACATCAAAATATCTCCCACCCAAGGTCTGGAACACACATGCCCCATCAAGGAATCTGCGGCTCAAGGAATAATTCTAGGTGCCACATCTGTCACTCTTGAATAATAAATTGAGTGGCTCTATGAGGTCTGTCTGGTCATGGAAGTGGAAAGGCACATTTCTAGTGAGAAAAAGTTGGTGGGGCATGGGAACTCCAGCTGGTGCTGATGCTGATCATTACTATAGACGGCTGTGAAGCTGAAAGCTCACGTCCACTCATTGCACAGGACTCGCTCAGGTTTCTTCACTCCAGTGGAGCCCTGTGTTCTTGTGAGCCTCACCCTCTGCTCATCGAGGGCAGCACCCTGGTCCTCCCGAGGCAGCTGTGTCAACTTCTCAACTGCATCGGCTGCCCATTGATCAGCCTGGGCTCCTGCTGCAGATGAGGGCTTTTCTGACTCCCTTTACTTCTCAGACCTGTCCCCTATTTCCTCTCGGCTACCTCAGCATATTGCCTTCTTTTCTGTTGGGCAGTGGTTCCTTCTGCTTCTTCCTTGCCTTTTTCCTTTAACACTTGGAACTTTTCCCTATTTGCCTGACTCCTGCATTTTCTGTCCTCTTAGGCCACCTATTCCCTTAGTTTCCTTCTACAGAACCTTCCCAACATGTTCTCTTATTAATGCTTCTCTGAACTGCAGTCTCACCCACATTTCTTCACTATTTTATTTCCTCTTGACAGAATAATCTGTATTCTTCTTATAATGATTCACTGACTCTGTTTCTATGATTGAAGTACATTGTCTGGATGTAACATGAAGAAGAATCACCATCTGCTGACATGACACAGTTTCTGACAGTAAATGATTGAGTTGGGAAAGGGAACAATGTTCTCTTATAATTAAAACATACTATACAGCATTTCATATCATAGTCTAATTTTGCAAATCCAGCATAAATTCTGCAAGCACATGAAGGAAGAAAAGCGTATTTTTATTGAAAATAAGACAATGCTCTTTTCCAAGTAATTTCCAAGGCTTACAAACTTCCAAAATCATCAGCAAGATTGACTGCAACATATTAGTTATGAAGAAATTTCTCCATTATAAATGATTTTCATTGCTACATCCCACAATGATTGCTTTGTGACATTTTATAATTAAGCAACAGAGGGGATGATAATATGGAGTCAGGACATTAAATGTAAATTCTTTCTCATGCATACTACTATAACTTCACATCATAACAACATAAATTGACATGCTGTTGACAGCAGATGGGTAAATATAATCTCAAAAATATAATGATCTGTAAGAATTTTCACTTCTTAATGAACTTTTAAGAAAAAAAAGCATAGAACATCTTCTTTTACTGGTGCCTGGCACACAGTAGTCATTTAACAATTAATTATCACATAATGTATTATGTGTTGAACCATAATGTATTGAACCCTCACACTAGCTCTAGTGTCATTCTATTTTCCCTAGAATAGTAGTATGAATCCTCCCTCTTGCTGGGACTAAAACCTAACTCTTCAAGGGCCAGCAGGCTACCTAATTATTTTCCAGTTAACTCCCCTCTTTAGACGTTGAGTAGTCATAGGTAAATTGCCTTCTCCATTCTGCCTGGGATTATAGAATTTGGGATAAATTGTCTGGGTTTCACATCTTAAACAAGAAGGTTCAGCTGGGAGGTTATAACTCCCAGCTTTAACATGCTATGATTTGTGCTATTTTCTGAGACCATCAGTGATATAGACCAAGAGGTACCTGGGTTTGTACCCTTCTTAGTCTTCTCTATTCATCCCTCCTCTTCATCCCCTTCATCCTGATATCCTCTCTTCCCACCTCCCCCAGCCCCAAATGGAAAAAGCTACATTCTCAACATATTTTTTAGCAATACAGACACTCAGGGATGCTCAGTTTTTATGGCCATGAGTTCTGAGAAATCAGAGTTCAGAATTCCCACCCTGATTCCTGGTGTATATACCCATTGTAAAATCAAGAATTTACCAGGGGGAAGCAGACTTGGCCCAATGGGTAGGGCATCTGCCCAGCACCTGGAGGTCCATGGTTCAAACCCCGGGCCTCCTTGACTGGTCTGGTGCTGTCCCATCCGCAGTGCTGATGTGCGCAAGGAGTGCCATGCCATGCAGGGGTGTCACCCGCATAGGGGAGCCCCACGCGCAAGGAGTGCGCCCAGTAAGGAGAACCGCCCAGAGCGAAAGAAAGTGCAGCCTGCCCAGGAGTGGCACCACACACAGGGAGAGCTGACACAAGAAGATGACACAAAAAGAAACACAGATTCTGGGTGCCACCGATAAGGATAGAAGTGGTCACAGAAGAACACACAGCAAATGGACACAGAGAGCAGACAACTGGAGGTAGGGGGAAGGGGAGAGAAATAAATAAAAAATAAATCTTTGGGAAAAAAAAAAAGAATTTACCAGGGAATGATCAAATTTCTAATGGGATGGTGGTGGGAGAGGGGTATGGTGTAGAGGGGAAGGTGGGATGCCATATGAGTGTGAAGGCAGACTGATGTGCAGGTCCCTGGGCAGCAAGAGGGCACTGGGCACTTCTGGGAGGTTTGCCAAAGGTTCAGTGACAATTAGGAGTCAGCACAGTTATTATATGGAAGTTCAATTTAACCTACTTCACAGTTTTACTTAAGACCAGCTGTAGTCTTATCTACTATAGCCTAGTAGAAGTGAAACATATCCCAGAAATAAAGATACTCTATGCACTGGGGTCAAATATTTCTACTAATTTAAAAGTCACATTCTCTGGAAAGAAAAAGAAAAATATAGGCAATCCTTGTTTTACCTTAATTACCAACAACCAAAGATAACTTTTAAAATATTTATTTGCTCTATTAACTCACCAAAATATTACCTGTTCATAAAGCAAAGCTAAACTTATTAGAACTTTCTGCAGTAAGGGAGAACAACACTCTGGTGGTTTAAGACTGTTTATATCTCACAAAAACATTCTTAAATGTTAAAGGTGCACCCACCTCATTCAGCATGGGTCTTAATCCCATTTTGGAGACTTTAGAAGAGAATAAAATTCATATAGAGATGAGAAAGCCTTGGAAACAAGAAGCTGAAATCAATGAAACCTGGAAGAGAAGGGAGAGACCAGCTGATGCTGCCATGTGCCTTGCCATGTGGCAGAAGAGTCAAGGATCACTGGCAGCTGGTCTTTGGAAAGAAAGCCTCACCTTGATGACATCTTGATTTAGAAATTTTCATGGCTTCAAAACTGTAAGCTAAAAAATTCCCATTGTTAAACCAAATTATTTCATGGTATTTGCTTTGAGCAGCCTAGGGAACTAAAACAACCACCTTGACAGACTTCATGTCTCAGAAGGTAGAACTCAGAAGTGGAATATTTATAGAGCTCTGGAGTGTGAGCTCAAGTGGTTTAAGATAGCTCTTTCAAAGCAGGGGACTTTTTTAGGATTGAGAACAGTTCATGATAGAGTAGTTTAAGTTGGTGGACACAGCAAAGTGAAGGTCTAAAATAATGTGAACTGTGGTAATAAGCAAGCTTTTTGCCCAGGTGAACAATCTATTGTCTCCAAGAGTTGGTCTGTGGAAATTTCCTGAGGCAAGCAGTGAAATTATTTATTGGTATCAGCTTTATCTTTCCTGGGCAAGAGTTTCCCGAAACAACCAAGTCATGTTGACATAGGTGGTCTACAGCTGTATGTAAGTAATGTTGACACACATAACAAGAATTTCTTTTAATATTTGCCTTTATTTGGATTAACAGGTAAATGAGAGGGAAAGGAGAGTTGGAGAATCTCAGTGTGACTAAATTGTTCCACCTAAGAAAGAGTATGGAGATATCCAAAGAAAAAACATGAGGGAATGGAGAAAGTAAGAAGAGTTTGGAGAGCAAGAACTAGAAGTCAAGAGGAGAACCAGCTTGGTGGTAGAAAAGGCAGCATGTAGAATAGAAAGTATGTAAGACAGGGAAGGGAGTAGATATGAGAGCTTCAGTGAAAACTGGAACTGTAGGGAAAAGGAGTTATCTAAACATAAGTATTAGGAAGCTTATCTATGTATATATATGCTGTGCAATATAAATTCCCTGCTTCCAAATCCTCAAAAAAAAAAAATGTTTGGGAAAGAACTGAATGGAGTCAGGTTTGTGTTTCTTTGGGTTGTGTAACCATTCAGAGATTTGGGGCTAGAACATTCAGGCACCTGGAGATGCTTCTGTAGTGGTACTTTAAAAAGAGTAAAGATTGCATATCCATCCCAAGTCATCAGTCAATAGGTAACATGTCAACTGGCTGATGCTAAGATCAATCCTTAAGAGGCCAGCTAACCCAGTCAAGTAGCCAAAGGGATCCACAAGTAGTAGAGAATAAAATGGGAAAAATAAAGTCAGGTTAGTATATCTAAACAATGAAACCATTAGGGAAGAACAAAAACAACAGATGAAGACCAGGATGGAAAGATTACCAGGGGTTCTTAACAAGGGATCCACGAGCTTGAATTGAAATTCAAAAAAGCATTATTCTTGTGGGGACATGTTGGTGTGGGTATGATATACTTATTAAATAATATAGTATAGTGTGGACTTAGTAAGGGGTCTGTGGTTTTCACCTGACTGGCAAAGGGATCCATGGAATAAAAAAGGTTAAGAACCCCTGGATTAAATTTTTAAAAGGAAACAGTAGTCAAAATAAAATCAAAGTTGTAAATGTTGAATGAAAACTGTTTCCAAACCAGAAAGTTACTGGGAGAAATAATAAAGGGTAAATAAAAAGGAGAAAAGAGAATAATAATAATGTCATGTCTTGAAAGCCTATCATTAGTAGGTGCCATAGTAGGTGGCTAACTTGCATTTTACTTCTTTAATACCATTTTTCAAACAAACTCCAGTGTCACTTGTCTAATGTCATAGAACTTTTTAGTAATGGAGGTAGGATTCAAACACAGTTGCATCTGGTTCCAAAGCCTATATTCTTTAGTACTTGTAGTCTATGCTATTATTTTGGTGGGTTATTATAAAAATACCTCATTGACATTTATTACCATTAACATTGCAGGTTCTGATGGGAAAAAAGATTCTGCCTAGTGCAGAAATATCAGGCATTATTATACTGGCAGAAGGCTGAGTGGACTCAAAGACCCACACATCTAATCAAAACATAGAAATAATCCCAATAAGTTCCTACATTATGAATGCCTGATATGCCTTTTTAAACAAGCATGGCAATGTCTTCAAAATAAGCTGCATAATATTATAAACAGAATAATCCATCAATCCTAATTAAATCAACAAATCGCTTGATATTTAAAGGTATAGTAGACATTACAAGGGTTTCTTAAATCATATAACCTCCTCCAAGGAATATGTGCTTACAGATTTTTTCCTAAAGAAGTGTTATTGAAACTTCTTAAAAATTATTATTCTTTTAAGTTAACATGTACATACCAAGAAAAATTGGTTTTAGTATAATCCTTATGGGGAAAAAAGCAGGCATTATATCTAGTAAAACAAAAGCACAAAGGCTGGGAGTTAAAAGTCTGTCAGGTCTTGGAGAAATTCATTTTAAAAATATTATATATATATATACCAAAATATTATATATATACCAAACAGCTATAACCACCTACATATATATATATATATATATATATAACCATATACCAAACAGCTATAACCACCTATATATATATATATAACCATATACCAAACAGCTATAACCACCTATATATATATATATATATATATATATAACCATATACCAAACAGCTATAACCACCTATGGATGGTTATAGCTGTTTGGTATATGGTTCATGAATTTCAAAAATAGTTATTATTGTAAACTGGTCTGTCCCTGTGATGTGGGCTATGGGTGGGAGGCTCTTTGTCTCTTCAGAGATAACCTAAACTATCTGTGACTTGTGGGTGTGGGATGATAAAAGGCTGCAGTCCTGCCCTTGGTGAGCAGGAAACAGTTTAACAATGCAAGGTCTATAAACTTTAAGTATTCAGGGGAAATGCAAACCAAATATGCTAAAAGCTTATCGAATGCCTGAGGTCCATGCTAAAAGCTTACCTAAGATGTGGAAATATATGCGAATTCAAGCCTATTGAGAACTGAAACAAAAGGACCATTTGGCCTTTCCTTTCTGTATAAAAGGGACTAAAAAATCTTGTTCAGGGCTCGGGATTGAAACAGAAAGTTCCCGAGTCCAGCCAGCCGTCAATAAACCATTTTTCCTTCTCAAAATCATTCCTGAGTCCTGGCCTCTCTATACTCAAATAATTGAACTTCTCTCAAATTCTACAACATTTTTGGCAACCATGAAGGGATAACAAACGAAGGCCAGAGACAGTAACATTTTGCTGCCCCTTCCAAATCCCCGAGGAAGCCAGAAGGACTCGGGTGAACCCCAAATCTGGGTGCCCCTGGATTAAATTTAATCCAGAAAAGATGTGGGCTCCACCAGAATCTTTCCGACAAAAATCGAGGGCAATGGATGGTCTGAAGAGAAAGATTCTGGGAACGAAAAAGAACTCCGAACATAGAAGAAGGTAAGACTCCCTGGGTGAGCACAGTCTGGAAGGCCCTAGCTTTAATTGCTAGGAAGGGGAGGCTGATCACCTCCCGAGAGAACCCTAGTAGCCCCAGAAAGTTGGGGGGAAGCCGTTCTCTCTAGGCTTGGGAAAAGGAGGAAAACCAGGGAAAAGCCCTGGTGTTTTGGGTTTGTCTAACTGCATGTTAGAATCTGGTACTGGTCTTATATCCACTAAAGGAGTGGAGGCTTGATTTTAATAAAAAGGGTTGTTTATAGGTTCAAGTCCTAATGTCCTGGAAATTGGTCTAGATTAAAAAAAAAAAAAAAAAACTTGGTTACAGGAAAATGGATCAGCTTTTCTGGTGGAGCTTGGTCTGGGTGCAAAGTTTAAACAGTGGGGAAAAGTCCAGTGAAATCTTTTGTTATGGTGCTAAATTGTGAATGAATTCGCTTTATACCAAATATTAAGTGTACTGAGGTTTGTGATGGCTGTGGGGGCAGCCATGGTGAAAATATATATATAAACTTGTGGGTCAGATTAGTGACCTTTGTGCTTCTGTCTGTGTCACCTCAGTGCTAGTGTTGGAATTGTGTCCTTACGTAAAGTAGAATTACAGCTGAGCTGGAGCCCTCCCTTGCCATTGGCAAGGGGGTGAAATGATTCTGGGGCAAAACTGAGGAGTCTGGATGTTTGCGGAGTCTAGATGTTTGTGCATGCTCTGCTGTCTTGTCTCTGGTCTGGCCCTTTGCCGGGGCTTGGAGGCCATCTGTGTACGCGCCATGCACCCAAGTTTTTTGGGGATGTCCCAGTCAGGGTGGCTGGGTCCCTGGGAGAGTTGCCAAATTTGAGTAGGTTCTGTCTGCCCATTTTGGCTGAAAGCTGGAAAGGGGGGAGCAGCTTGCCCCTTTCCAGTGAGTCCACATCTTCTATTCATAAGCCTCATTCCTGTTTGATTGTTGTGCACCCGACTGCCTGGAACGGGAGGAAGTGAAAGGGGTGAAAAGCAGAATCAGAATAAATGCAGTAAAGTTCCCTCCATAGGGTGTCAAAGCCAAAATACGTTTGCATTCTGCCCAGGTTCTTAGAAGGTATTGTAGTAACTTTAAGTAAGATAATGTGTTCTGTGAAGGTAAAATTTGTCTTAAAGGTATAAATAATTATAAAAGTTTTACAAAGCATTGTTTAAATTAAGGTATTTAAATGGCTAATGGCAGAAAGTCATTATTAAACAAAAACTGAATTGATAATAATAAAAGGTAATTTTATAACAAAATTTATTTGGCAGCCAGCCTCCCCTGCCACCTTGCTTCCAAAGAAACTGTTTCTGGTATTACATGCTACTAAGTATTTAAAGTGAAGAAAAGTTCATTATTTTAAGAAGCTTATTTAGTATTAATGGCAATTATATGTTGTAAGAAGTTTGCCTGGTAACTTAGTATGTGGGATATATTGAATGTGTTTTTATTGTTAAGGAAACAGAAGATGATTTTGTCCTAAGATAAAATGATTGATTATTGGAAAGAGTAGAATGTGGAACAAAACCTGAATGAATACTAAAAGTGTAGAAGGTTTGTGGAAGGAAAATTTTATGATTAAAATTGAGTAGGATCAGTATACAAAGAAAATCTGTTTTATCAAAATAGCTTCTTGTGCTTTAACCTCATCATTTCCTCAGTGTTTGAAAAAGAAGGGGTCTTCTCTTTTAAAAAACATTATATTCTAGAGATCAAATCCTGAAAAGTAGCTTTTTATTTCAAACTAACTGCAAGAGATTTATTCTTTTACCTTAAAAGAAAAACTAAAGTAATAGTTAAGTTCATTTAATATGTTATAAGTCGAATAAACGGTATTTAAAGGTGTTACAAAATTAAGTTTTTTTAAAAAAATTAATAAAAACTGTAACTAAGTTAAAATCATTTATAAATGCATTTCTCTTATAAAACAGTGGAAAGATAATAACTGAAATTATAGCTGGGTGAATTTAGCCTGAAATTATTATTTAAGTGTAAACTCTAAACTTAACCTTTCCTTAGTTTATGGTTACTTCAAGCCTAGCCTCACCCCTTGCCTTTGCCTATGGTTATTTCATAATAGCTTCTGCCCCTACAGGCCAGAGAAGAGCTGGGACATCATTGTCTCCTATCCTGGTATTAGTAACCCTTTCTCTCATGAATTCAAGTGTAAACTAAATAAATTGCTGCCTGATGGAATAAGGTTAAATAACCACTGGAGTTTTATTATCCCCAAAATAAAAAAGGGGGGTGGAGGGGGAGAAGTCTCCTGCCTTGATGGTCAGTGATACTAAGAGTGGGAATTCATGAGAGAAACCAGTCTGTCTCCCTGAGGCTTCAAATAGCCTCAGTAAATATATATAAAATTAATCTTGTTGCTTATCCAAAATTCTGCTAAATTCAAAGTAAAATATAAAGTTCTGAAACAAAAAAATAGTGCTAAAGCATTGAGAACATTTTGGTTATAATCCATTAAGAAAGAAAATTCTTGTGTAAAACTGTATAGTCATAGTATAAAACTGCACAGTCATAGTGCAAATTAAGAAGAGTTTCAGAAGTCTTTGAAATGTTTTGCAGTCACACTTGTTTTGTAAGAATTAGAAGTTTAAAATAACTAAAGTTATGTTGTTGTGTCAAACTATTCATGTCTGCCTATTTGCTCAAATTGTTGAGGTTAAATATGCAGTTATAAGTAATATATATTTCGGGACCCCAAATTAAGCTAAACATATATAAAGTAATGCAAATTATAAGTAATATCAATGAGTTTTGTTTCTGTGTCTAACTCTTTGTGTCTGCCCATTTGCTCAGTGTATGTCTTCATACATCAAGATAATAACATCAAATTAACAAATGAAAAATTCTTAAAAAAGCTCTATTCAAATTGTTAATTAAATATGCAGTTATATATGTAAATAAATATTTTTAAAGCCCAAATTAAACTAAGCAGGATGAAAAAGTCATAGAAATCTGATTATAGAAACAATTGGGAAAGGGCCTCCTCTTTGCAAGAGCTTTAAAGGCAAGACTAGGTGTGACAGATTAAACCTATCTACTAGGCTAGGGAATTAAGAATCAGTTTGCCTAGTAATTTCCCAGTTTAAACCTTTTGTCAGCCATAAAATGTAAAAAAACAAAGATTAGGTTAATTTTCACATAAGAAAATTGTTGATGTAACCTGGCGGCCTGCTGCCTCAGTCTCCCACTCCCGGGTTGGACATCAGTGGAGGAGACCAGTTTAGGCCAGTCCTATGGGCAGTGGAAGGATGCCCAAGAAGGAGCTAAGTCAGTGCCATTTCAGCACTAAATTCTATTCCTTACTTGACAAAGGGGAGCAAGTAAAAACTAAAATGGTTGGAATGTGATAGAGAAAGCAGTTAAATCACAAACTTTTGCGAGGGAAAGTTAGATCTCAGATAAGATGTAACTGCTGAAGTATCCAATCTATGGAAAAACAGAGGAAGAGCTTGCGTGCTAGGCTTAGGGGTATAAATTGTGTCATTTTTCTTTGTTCGGGGCACCAGCCATATCTGGCTCTGCGCCCCTTCTTGAAAGATTGAGAATAAATTCTTTTCTTCTCCACAATCTGGTGAGCCTTATTTTCTTCCAGAAGATTTCTTTTCAACAAAATAAAGGTAATTAGTGGCTCTATAACAAATTTCAGTAAGTAAAGGAAAGTCCATAAAAACTATGGAGCAATCTTTCCTGGGTTATGATTTAAAAAATTAAGTAATTGTGTAATGTGTTTTAAAACCTGGTAGTTAGTATACTTTTAAATTATTAATTTTCATAACTTAAACAAAGAAAAGAAATTTTTAGCTTCCTGTAAGGGAAAAAGAGAACATTCCTTGCATAAACTATAATGGTTTCAATTTTATTTAACTTCAGTGTAATCTCCCATAGTTAATTTATAAACTAAATTAACATTATGTACGAAATCTTTAGAGTAATGAAAATTGTAAGTTCACATTGGTGAAATTAGGCTAAAGGAAAAAGATTGTAGATATACTCTCTTAAATAAATAGAGTAAATTTCTTTAGTAATTGTAATTTAATAAGCTTATTTAAACATGAGGTGTCTAGTCAATGTGGTTATAGTCAATTATAAGGAGTTTGTAAAACATCTGCCAAACTGAAAATGTTTAAATAGTTCTAGTTCTAGAAGTCATTGTTAACTAAAACTTAGATTGGTATTGGTAGCAGAAATAACTTAATGATAATAAAACCTGTCTGAAGGCCACCGCAAAGTACATATTTAAGAAAATGGTAATAAAAAGTTACCTTGATTCTATTGGAAATCTTCTGTTTTCATTCTAACAATGAAAAATAATATTTTTCCTCTGTTACTAAAGTAAAGTACCTACTGTTATCTTCATAGTAAAATTGTGTAAGTAAACAGTCATTTGATATATGTGTTGCATTAAGTTGTTTAAAATATATATAAAAACAAGGAATAAACTTTAACATTGTCAAACTCTTGTGCATTCAAACCAGGCCTTGAATACATTACAGGTGGCCTCTCCGTGTGAGTTATTGGCTAGGCTGGTCACTGACCCCTCAATTAAAAATATTTGCTATATCAGCCTCTGGTTCTGCTCCTGAAGTTGATGGAAACTACGTTGCCGTTTCAAGCTCCTACAGCAGCCAATAATGACTCGGTACAGCCAAGTGTACAATAGATATCGCCTCCAGACTGGCACTGTTCCATAGTGCCAAAGAGCACTATGCACAAGGCTAGTAGAATACTGGAAAATCTCTCTAAGATCAAGGATGCTGCGACTTGCTCACTGTGTTGAAGAACATGCTGAGTGGAGCCATGATACCAGGATACTGTAAGTGAAACTTAAACACAATTGGCATTATGGCCTGCTCTCATGGAGAGATAACATGTAAAGTATTACAAACCTGAAACTCAACCTAATAATTGCAATTCTGAATCCTTATGCATTAAGTAATACATTAGTTAATATTAAGTGCTGTATTTTTATACTGTACTAAATATATGCCTAATAATTATAACGTTATCTTTTCTATTTTGGATCAAGTGCAGAAGTATATTAGACATGTTAAATTCCTGGTAAAATAATTTTCTAAACAGTTAATAAACATGTCTATAGAATAAGGTGGCAGTCTCAGCCAGTCTCAGTCAACTGCTATATTCTACTGTACTCTGCTGTGTAGCAAAGGTGAGGCTTGCCTGCTGATAGCGAGTCACCTATTGGACAAGTCAGAATTGCTAGAAATTGTACAATTAAAACCAAGGTGTAAAAAAACCTTTATTCTGTAGTTCTGATCACTCCCACAGGTGAAAACTAAGAAAATTTCCAACTTAGTGTTCTAATCCTGAGTGAAACCAGTTGCCCAAGGAGTGCCAGTTCACCAGGAGCATCTGATAGAGCAAATGAGTGCCAATCATTGAACAGCTTAGAATGTGTCTTCAGACAAAGCTGACTGTTGCAATTTCTCTCTGAAGATGAATAACTTAAAAAAGAATATATATGCTCTTCCCACCAGCTTTTAAGGAGTGCCATCTTTATAGGCACCTAACCTTGTCTACCTCTGTAATCCAATGTCCTCTTTTAAAAACGGGTATTCCAAATTTTTAATTAAGTTTGTTTCTTTCAGAGTAAACATCTTATTAACCATATGAAAACTTCATCCAACTTCGTACAGAATGTCAGATCCATCTTCCTCCAGTTAAAATAAATTAAGAGTTTTACACCTTATTAGGCAATGACTACAGCCCATGGCCAGCAGGAAGCAGTTACAGAAAAGAGATCGTCTCCCTTCAGCACCCCTTTTTAAATTAAAGGTATAAACTCTTCAAGGGTAAAATAAAATCAATAGATGGATCTGGAACCTGACTGGAAATCCATGTGAGCGCCGGTGGCTGCAGGATGACTGCAGGAGGCCCCTGCCCCAGGATTCTGCTGTCCAGAATGAAAACTTCTAAACTTTTAAAAACAGTCCTGGATGCTACACTAAAGATTGATAAATAATCAATCAAAACAAAAAACAGCCATCCACCTCATAGCTCCAACAATAATTATGCCAAAGCTTAACAAGTTAAACTTTGGCAAAGGGGGAAAATGATGTGGGCTATGGGTGGGAGCCTCTTTGTCTCTTCAGAGATAACCTAAACTATCTGTGACTTGTGGGTGTGGGATGATAAAACGCTGCCCTTGGTGAGCAGGAAACAGTTTAACAATGCAAGGTCTATAAACTTTAAGTATTCAGGGGAAATGCAAACCAAATATGCTAAAAGCTTATCGAATGCCTGAGGTCCATGCTAAAAGCTTACCTAAGATGTGGAAATATATGCGAATTCAAGCCTATTGAGAACTGAAACAAAAGGACCATTTGGCCTTTCCTTTCTGTATAAAAGGGACTAAAAAATCTTGTTCAGGGCTCAGGATTGAAACAGAAAGTTCCCGAGTCCAGCCAGCCGTCAATAAACCATTTTTCCTTCTCAAAATCATTCCTGAGTCCTGGCCTCTCTATACTCAAATAATTGAACTTCTCTCAAATTCTACAACACCTGGGCATGATTAAATCATGTTCATGGCTTTAATTGGGCCATGTCAGTAGGTATTGAGTCCCTGCCCCTTGGTGGGCACAGATAAAAGCCATGGCAAAGGACAGAGTTGGAGCTTTTTATGCTGGAGTCTTGAGCTGGAACATCAGGAAGTAAGCACACAGAGGAACTTTTTTGTGAGTAAAGAGAAGCAAGCCCATGAAGAAAGGAACCCTGAGCCCAAAGAGAAGCAAGCCCTGGGAAGAAAGTTACCCTAGCAGACATCAGCAGCCATCTTGCTTCAACACACGGCGAAAGACTTTGATGAGGGAAGTTACCTATGCTTTATGGCCAGGTAACTGTAAGCTTCTACCCCAAATAAATATCCTTTATAAAAACCAACCAGTTTCTGGTATTTTGCATCAGCACCCCTTTGGCTGACTAATACAGTGGAATATAGAGAAGTGTTATATCTGCTAACTTGACCAGGCCATGGTGCCCATTGTTGCCTTGGAGGTATTTTGTACATGAAATTAGCATCTATGTTCAATTAATGATAAGAGGAGGGGATTACCCTTGATAATGTGGGTGGGCCTCATCCAATCAGTTGAGACCTTAAGAGCAAAGAACTGAGGGTTCCAGAAAGAAAAAGAAATTCTGCCTCAAGACTCTACCATCTACTCCTCTCTGAGTTTCCAGCCTGATGGATTTAAGACTTAAATCTTCAACATCGCTCGTCACAGAATTTCCAGACTGCTGGTCTGCCCTACATATCTTGGACTTACCAGCCCCACAATCATTTAAGCAAACTCCAAATAAATCTCTCTCTCTCTTTCTCTCTCTCCCTCTCTCTCTCTCTCAGTCAATCTTTTGAAGAATGTTAATGGCTTCTGTATTACTCATGATCTCGGTTGGAATGATAAAAATTTAATTCCAAATGACACAAGGGAACCTAGGGGATAAGGAGAAGAGGAGGAGGAGAAAAAGGAGAAGGAACAATTGCTCATTAATATGTTTTATAGATTTTAACAGCAGGAAGGGAAAATCTGGTAACAGTTACTCAGACATGCCTGGAAGCAGAAGTCTTCTTTCATCCTTTATTTATCCATTCATTCATAGTCATTCATTTATTTATTTATTTTATTCATTACCCACCTCCCATGTTGTTTGTGCTTGCTGCCTGTTCCCTGTGCTCTCTATGTCTGCTTGTCTTCTCTTTAGGAGGCACTGGGAACCGAACCTGGAGGTTCTCAGTTCCACATGGGAGGCTCTCCCATGTGGGAGAGAGGCGCTCAATCACTTGAGCCATCTCAGTTCCCTGGTTTGTTGTGTTTCTCATTGTCTTTCCTTTGTGTCTCATTGTTGCATCAGCTTGCCATGCCTGCCCATTGCGCCAGATGGCTGTCTTGTTCATCTTCTCTAGGAGGCAATGGGAACTGAACTGGGACCTCCCATGTGGTAGGTAGGAGCGCAATTGTTGTAGAATTTGAGAGAGGTTCAATTCTTTTCATATAGAGAGGCCAGGACTCAAGAATGATTTTGAGAAGGAAAAATGGTTTATTGATGGCGGGCCGGACTCGGGAACTTTCTGTTTCAATCCCGAGTCCTGAACAAGATTTTTCAGTCCCTTTTATACAGAAAGGAAAGGCCAAATGGTCCTTTTGTTTCAGTTCTCAATAGGCTTGAATTAGCATGTATTTCCACATCTTAGGTAAGCTTTTAGCATGGACCTCAGGCATTCGATAAGCTTTTAGCATATTTGGTTTGCATTTCCCCTGAATACTTAAAGTTTATAGACCTTGCATTGTTAAACTGTTTCCTGCTCACCAAGGGCAGGACTGCAGCCTTTTATCATCCCACACCCACAAGTCACAGATAGTTTAGGTTATCTCTGAAGAGACAAAGAGGCTCCCACCCACAGCCCACATCACAATCACTTGAGCCATATCCATTCCCCCCTTTCATCCTTTTTTAACACTTCCTTTTTATTTCTGATTGATTTTGGTTTTGAGAAAGTATTTCCCAACTTTCACACCATCCATGATTCAAAGGTATTTTAAACTCAAAATAGGTTTCTTTTAAAAAGTAAAAAGAAGTTTTAAACTGCTATGTATTTGGAAGATCATGCACATGCAATTAAAATAGTAGAGTATTATTGTGGCTCTTTCATTTTTAAAAAATATCATTGTAGGATATATGATTATTACCAAATATTTCTCACAATGATACATATCATAAAGTAACCATGTATTTTGATGCAGCTAGAGTGACCTTATAAGGTCACTTTGAGTTACATCCATTCCTTAATTCTTCCATAGACAGTGGATGATGAGAAGGAGACAGGAAGATGACTAGGTAGTCATCAAGGTGCTGGTCCTCAGATGGAGAAGAAAGGAGGATAGAAGTATGGGACTGAGGGAGAAGCTGGCCCCCAGTGTCCAGTCAGCCTGCCAGCCAAAAGGACCAGTGAGCACCAAAGTGGATACACAGAAGCTTGGATCTGCTGATGCCCTGGGGATTTGGGGGGGGAATAGGTGTTCTTCCCTGATGTCAGAGGAAATGGTACCAATTAGTCTTCAGAAATCTATGGAAATCAGGGATGTTAAATCAAGGATAGACTCTAATGATTATTACTGTTGTAGCAGGTTTTACATGTAAAAGAAAATTATACCTTCAACAATATGCTTCTTGAAGTTCTTTAAAAATGCTTCTTACACTAAGAATTCACACCAACATAAAATCCAATTGTCACTTTGTCTTAGAAGGTTTAAACAAAATTAGCTGGCACCTCCTTACCCATACCTTGTAGGTGGTCTAATGCTCCTGAAAAGTTTCTGCAAATTCCCCAAGGCTTGCCTTCTCACAAGCGGTTCTGGCTCTGTTCCTGCTCCAGAAGGACTCATGAATCTCATTGAAATTCCATCTCTGTGTGCCAGTGTAGAGGTCAAATTCAGCTCCTGTCCTTGGTTTACACCCCCCACACACACACACACACACACTCACACATGGTATCCAGGTGCATAACAGTTTCCTGAAGTTTGGGCTTGAAGAGATATTCACGAAATTCCAAAGACCTAGAAATTAAATAAAGCCTGTTTTTAAATCTCTTTTGGCTACCTCATCATGTGGTTCAACTGCCCTCATTCTTTAAATGCCATTCTCTTTCCAGACAAACTTATTTTTAACCAACTCTCCTAGGCTCTTTAATAGTATCAAGGGAAAAAATAGTCCCCAAACAAAGAAATGGACTAACGTGTATTCTGCATCTTGGCCTGGGATTTGAATAAAAATAATTACAGGCAATGGCCTGTTTAAAATTCCGCTGTGTTCCTTTGCGCCCTGCCCCTGCTCTCTGCTTGACCCCATTTTACCCTTTCATGTTGATGTCCTAATCAGCACCTGGTTGGGGGATGAAACTTTGCCACCAGTTATTAGCCACAGGTGATGCTCCTTACTTATCACTTGCTTTTAGATGCTTATTTTCTTTCATGACTGATTAGCTGCATACTTGCATCTCCTGGTCACAGACTTCTTTCGCAACCACTGATATGGTCATGATGTGAAATGAAACTGCAAACATTTTACTTTAAAAAGAAAAAAACAGCTGCTTATATAATCATTCTCTTTCCTAACTATTTAATGCTTTGTTTCCATTCTCTCTCTCTTCTCTCCATCCCAACTCCCCCCCACCCCCCATACACACACACTTTACTGGGTCCTTGCTCACAAATTAATACCTTTTGACACAAATTCAAGATCAATTTGGCTAAGAAATTTTGACATTTAACAATGAGCTCTTCTAAATAATACGAAAAAATAGCACATGAAAAGAGACTCAACATCTTATTCATGACGGAAATGCAAATTAAAACCACAATGAGTTACTACTTCACACCTATCAGAATAACTAAAACTAAAAAGACTGGGAAGTGGACTTGGCTCAGTGGTTAGGGCATCAGTCCATCTACCACATGGGAGGTCCGCAGTTCAAACCCCGGGCCTTCTTGACCCGTGTGGAGCTGGCCAATGAGCAGTGCTAATGCGCGCAAGGAGTGCCCTGCCATGCAGGGGTGTCCCCCGCATAGGGGAGCCCCACGAGCAAGGAGTGCGCCCCGTAAAGAGAGCCACCCAGAGCAAAAGAAAGTGCAGCCTGCCCAGGAATGGTGCCAACCACAGGGAGAGATGACACAACAAGTTGACACAACAAAAAGAAAGACAGATTCCTGGTGCTGCTGATAAGGATAGAAGTGGTCACAGAAGAACACACAGTGAATGGACACAGAGAACAGACAACTGGGGGGGGGGGGGGAGGAGAGAAATAAATAAAAAATAAATCTTAAAAAAAAACTGACCACAGGACCAGATATGGCTCAAGCAGTTGAGTGCCTGCCTCCCACATGGGAGGGCCCAGGTTCAGTTTCCAGGGGCCTAAAACAACAAAAACAAACAAACAAAAAAAAACAAAACAAAAAAACAAATTATGAGCAGACAATGAGCAAACAGACAAAGGAGCCAACTCAGGGGAACCAATGTGGCTCAGTGATTGAGCACTAGCCTCCTGCACAGGAGGTCAGGTTCAATCCCCACTCCCAGTACACCTAAAAAAAAAAAGACTGGCCATACCAAGTGCTGATGAGGATGTGAGGGAACTGGCATTCTCCTATAAAGAACTATAGAATAGGATAGTCACTTGGGGAAACACTTAGAGAGTTCCGTAAATGACTAAACTTACATCTATGGTACAACGGAGCTGCTCTACTTCTAGGCATTTATCCAAGAGAAATGAAAGCATGTGTCCACCAGAGACTTGAACACAAATGTTCATAGATATTGGCTATGTAACTGTGATGTTCAAAATCTAGAAACAAACTAAATGTCCATTTGCAGGAGAATGGGTAAACAAACCGTGGTATATCCAGCCAATGGAATACAATTCAGAGATTTAAAAGAAATGAACTGTTGATAAAGACTACAACATGGATGAGTCTCAGTATAAATATGCTAAGTGAAAGAAGCCAGACGAAAGAGTAGACACTACATGATTCCATTTATATAAAATTATAGGGAATGCAAACTAGTGAATAAGGACAGAAATGGGAGATTGCCTTTGGGAGAGAGGGATACGGGAGGAGTGCAGTCTTAGATCCCAGGCTGCTATGACAAATACCACAAAATGGACTGGCTTAAACAAGTAGAATTTATTTTCTCATGATTTCAGAGGCTGGAAGTCGTGCTTGCTCCTGGGGTCTGTTCTGGCTGGCAGTCCTTGGGTTCCTTGATTTCCTGTCACATGACGATGTCTTCCCCTTTCTCTTCTAAGTTCCTGCTGGCTTCCCCTTTCCAGCTCCTTCTTATGGTTTTCTCTCTATAAGCCCTCCAGTAATAGGATTAAGACTCATACTGATCCAGGTAGCCACATCTTAACTAAAAATAACATCTTCAAAAGGTCCTAATTACAGTGTGTTCACACCCACAGGGATGGGATTAAGAATATGATATAGGGAAGTGGACTTGGCCCAGTGGTTAGGGCATCTGTCTACCACATGGGAGGTCCACGGTTCAAACCCCGGGCCTCCTTGACCAGTGTGCAGCTGGCCCACGCGCAGTGCTAATGTGCGCAAGGAGTGCCCTGCCACGCAGGGGTGTGCCCCACGTAGGGGAGCCCCACGCACAAGGAGTGGGCCCCGTAAGGAAAGCCACCCAGTGCGAAAGAAAGTGCAGCCTGCCCAGGAATGGCACTGCACACACGGAGAGCTGACACAACAAGACGACGCAACAAAAAGAAACACAGATTCCTGTGCCACTGACAACAACAGAAGCAGACAAAGAAGACAATGCAGCAAATGGACACAGAGAATAGACAACCGGGATGGGGTGGGGTGGAAGGGAAGGGGAGAGAGATAAATAAATAAATAAACCTTAAAAAAAAAAGAATATGATATATTCAGTAGTATGCGGTCACCCCTCGGGCTGAAGTGTGGTTTGCTGGCCTGGCGGGGGAGCAGCCGTGGCAGGCCAAGCCGCTGCCCCCATAATAGGGTGGCTGGTCGGACTCACCGCCACCCCTGAAGGAAGCTCGGCATGGGCGCAGAGTGCCCTCGGGTCTCCCCTTCTCGGCAGCCATGCTTCTGCAGCCGCCCCTCCTCCCGGATGGCGCCACCTGATGCCTGTGGGGCGGCACCCTTCTTCTTCTTTCTCCCTGCGCAGGCGCAGGGCGGAAAATTCCAGTCTGCCCTTTTCCCCTCCCCCGACAGCAGCAACAGCCAGGCGTGGGCGGAAAAATCCAGTCTACCCTTTTCCCCTACCCCGACAGCAGCAACAGCCAGGCGTGGGCGGAAAAATCCAGTCTGCCCTTTTCCCTCCCCCTGACAGCAGCAATAGCCAGGCGTGGGCGGGAAACTCAAATCTGCCCTCCACCCCAGCAACAGCAGCCACCAATCCCTAAACCCTGCCCCTTCCCCCAGCAACAGCGACAGCCAATCCCTAACCACCACCCCTCCCCCGTCCAGTACCGCCCACTGACCTTTCGCCGGCAACCAATCAGAACAGGGCATGGCTTCGACCAATCAGCCTTCCCCAGCCCCTATAAAACTGTTGCCTCTCCCTCAATAAAGTGGACTTGCGTGTTTACCTTGTCTCCGCGGTAGTTCTTCTGCCGTGCGCCCTCCAGTCCTGAGAGCCCCCGACAAGGGCCTGGCCTCCCTTGTCCCCAGTTCGTCGCCTGCTTCTCCGGGCGACCCCTTCGTCGCCTGCTTCTCCGGGCGACCCCGTCAGCCGAACCGCGCAACCCCTTGTGAGACCGATCCCTTGTCTGCTGCCGGACCGACCCCTCGTCCCAAGTGGGACCGACCCCTCGTCCCAAGCGGGACCGACCCCTCGTCCAGAGCTGGACCGACCCCTCGTCCGCAGCCAGACCCCACCTCTACCGACCGAGCAAGCCGCCGCAGTAGTATATAACTCAATTTGCCACAAATGGAAAGGAGGGATGATAAAGGGAATGAGGAAATTTGGGGGCTTGAGGGATAAGAAGCACTTATCTTGGTTTATTAAAAACTGTTAAAATGAAACTTTCTGTTAGAAAGCTGTGAATCACATGTTACTTAGCTTCAGAAACTAAGGGAAATGCATGTTTTACTTCTATGTACTTTTCTTGACTCAGAAAATACTTGAAATGAAACTTTCTCTTAGGAACTTGTGAATCATATATGTTACTTAGTTCACATATGCACTTATCTTCATTTACTAATCCGCCACAAGTGGGAAGGAAGAATGACAAAGGGGAATGGGGATATTTGAGAGGTTGATAGCTATGTTCATTACCTTGATTTTAGTAATCATTTCATGGCTGTATATATATGCCAAAATTTTTCAAATTATATAATTAAATATGTACAGTTTATTATGTCAATAAAGTGGTAACCATTCTCTGACAATAGAAGAATATTCATGAAAATAGAAATATGTATGTTTCATTCTGGTTCTGTTTTCTAAACTTTCTTGGTCTTGTGATAAGACACCAATTTTGTGTATTTTATTGTCTTTAAGTTTAAGTTATCTATGTGGTATTATAAACTATAGGTATAGTATTTGTATGAATAGATGTTGGGCTGTATAAGAGTTCTCAGGAAAGTTAGAAAACACTTACAGTAGAGAGACAATGTTCTTGCCTGGAACTTATTACCAGTAATGGTATTTATGAAAGAATCTGTGCAGGAAATATCACTTGGACCATTCAGGGTAAGAGACTAATTATAACAAAATGAATATCTCTGGCTTAATGAAGTTAACAACTCCTTAACTAAGTTGAAAAGAAAAGAATATCAGTGGGCAATAGCTAGTCTTCTGGTTCCTGAGAGAAATTTCTAAAGAGGCTGCCAGGGGAAGAGTCACTGGGAAAAGGGACTGAAGGGCACCAGCCAACAGGACTTTGACTCATGAGGAAACATGTTTTTAAGGAATTTATTTTTTAATGTCAATATAACTATTAGATAACAAATGATACCTGAATGTGATTCATTCTCCTATGAACTCCATATACCATTATACTGCTATAGGTATACCAATACATTAACTTACATTGATCTAAAAAATCTTTAATGGAAAACCACTGATTATCAAAAATCAGATTGCATCATATTACAATGCAAAAAAATCAGAAGGTACAAATATAGCATGTAAACACAATTTTATTTAGCTCACTATTTTTAATTTAAAATCATTAGTTAAAATAATAAAAATTCAACATGGGTGGGGGTGATGAATACATCATAAATGGAGAGCTTCACAGTAGCTAATTTTTAACAGAAATGTTCTATTATGTTTTTTATTGCACCTTCAGAGATACCTGGAAGCTATCTGAATGCTAACCATGGCTCTTGTGGAATGAAGAAATTCAGCCTCATGGCAATTTCTATACCAGATTATCTGTAAGGTAGTTCAAAACAATAGCCATTAAATTTATGAGGCACTTAATCTAACTTCCCTCCAGTACATTTCTATGAATCTCATCTTCTGTGTATCATAGTCAATGACTTTTTCTTGTAAAATGGAATTGAAGGTTTTAAAGTACCTGCCACTTTTCTTGCCTCCAACCAGTTTATATCTGTTCTTGGAATATTGCTCTGAAAGGAAACAAATGAAAGCAGGAAATATCCAGGCCCTTCTCTAAATTAAGTGACCACTTCAGTTAATCCCCAGGCTCATGGGGATATAAAAGTTAAAATGAAATGACTGTTTCTAATCTTGAATCACCTCTTGTCATGCCTAGGGGCAGTGTAAGTTTTGGTCCAGCTTGAGTTTTGCCAGCTATCTGAATGCAATAGGATTTGGTGAATCCCAAGTAAGACCCATATCCACATCTCCTCCTCTATGGGTCTGATATTGATGAATGAATTTTCCACACTAAATAAAAACTATTTTCATTAAGATGTTTTCCTTTTTTAAAAGGTAAAGTCTCCCAAGAAGACCAACACTATGCAAAGATCCATATTTAATGCCTTAGTTGATAAACAATAGCTGACAGAAGGTTTGATTGGATAGAAAGATACCAATAATGTTTTGTATTTGGCCTCTTACCCTTGCCATTATTGACATGTGGTCCAGATAAATTTTTGTAGTTGGGGAGGGACAGACGACTACCCTGTGTATTGTAGGATATTTGGTAGCATCCCTGGCCTCTACACAATAGATGCCAGCCCATAAGTTGTGACAACCAAAACTATCTCCAGAAATTGCCAAACATCCCCTGGGAGCAAAATTGCCCCTGATTGAGAACCACTGGTCTAGTGCTTTATAGGTAGCAAAGCTAATACATGCAACAACATGGATGAATCTTAAAAATGAGTGATGAATGAAAGAAGCCTTGCCAATAAGAGTACACACAGTGATTCCTTACACAAATTTCTAGAACAGGCCAAACTAATCTAGGGTGGGAAAAAATCAGAACAGTGTCCTCTAGGGGAGTGGACCCAGGGCTTAATGGGAAGGGACATAAGGAAAGTTTCTGGGATGATGATAATGTTCTAGCTCTTGCTAGGAGTTAGAGTTACACAGGGATATGCATTTGTCACAAGTCAGCAAATGTGCATTTGAAATTTGTGCATTTCATTATATCTGAAAAAAAATCCTTAAAAAAATATTGAACCAATGGTATACAGGCTGAAGTATTTAGGGCAAAATAACTAATGGATACTTCAAAATGTATCCAAAAGATAAGATTATTTGATGGACAAATAGAGGATGTATAGATGGATGATATGTGATAAATTGTTCATGGTAAAATCTAGGCAGCGGGTTACAGTGTTCACTGTAAAGGTTTTTCAGCTTCTCTGAATGCTAATTTTTTTTCACAATAAAATGTTGGGGAAAAATATGTGACTGGTTAGGGATGTCAAAAATCCCAAGCCAGAAGAGTCACAAATATAATTTGAATAAAGCAGGCCATTTGCTCCCTCATTTCAATATGGTCTCCACTCAAATGCCCCCTTATCAGAGAAACTGTCTCTGACCCCTCGCTGTAAAATAATGCCACAACCCGCCCAAACGACATTATTTTTTTTTTCATAGCATTTGAGACCTATAATTTCTGCTAGAAACTTCTGCTAGAATATGAGCTCAGTGAGATTAGATTTTATCTGTTTAATACTCTACTGACTCCCCAAGGCCTTGAACATTGTCTGGCACATAGTAGCAGTTCGATAAATATTTGTAGAATGAACAAAATGCTGAAAGAATCAAGAAAATGTTTCATGTGCAATCACTGCATGTAAGATGCTGGACTAGGCATATAAAGCAAAATTGGATATAATTCCTGTTATCAAGGGACCTTGAATCTAGTTAGGTGACAAGAACAGTAATAAATAATAATACAGTGGTGCACGCTAAGTGCCAAAGGAAAGCTAAAGAACAAGGCAGCAAGAGACTCATGGAGATGAGACTTACACTTTGTCTCAGAGGAACAGTAGTAACTACCCAGTTTCCTTGGAAGTTATTCTTGTCACTATAAATTAATACAGCTGATGCCACTCTTCAGAGTTGTATAGCGTGTGTCGGTTCCCACGAGTTCACTCAGCTTGATGGATTCCCAAAGCTGGAAAGGACCAATGCAAGGAAGAATTTGACAACAGGGAAGATATGACAGAAGCAGGCCTCAGAGGAGGGACAGGATATATAACCCAGGTGGAAGTTTTTGTCTGCAGCAAGAAAAAGAGCATTTCTCCTTCTGAGGCTGAGAAAAAGAGGTTGCTTATAAGTTTCAAGGAGGTGGAAGAACTGAGTAGATGGAAGGCAAGAAAATAACCAAGATTATGCCTTAATTTCCCTCTAAAAATAGCTGTAAGGAACTTAGTCAAAGCAAATGATAGTGTTTATGACTAACAGCTATTACATGGGTATAACGGTGGTTGAAAGGGTAAGTCTAAGGGGAAGCTAAAAACTGTAACATGGAGCTATATAACATAGAGAAACCTATGTGAAATATGAATATGGGTGATATTGCATATATATGACAGTTTTTACAAAACATAAATACAAATATACTAGTGAGATGGAAACAGAATAGTAGCTATGTACAGTGCGGGAAGCATAGAGAGATTGAGAGGTGATGAGTTCTGTTTGTCTACTTTTGTTTATTATTATTATTACTGGAATAATGAAAATTTTCTAATAATGATTGAAGTGATGAATGCACAACTATGTGACTATACCAAATACCATTGATTGTACACCTTGGATGGAGTATGTTTTATTAATATGTGTCAATAAAATTGATTTGCTTTAAAAAAAAAAAAAAGCTTAAGTGTATAGGAAATGGGTAGTGGCAGTATCATATAGTGATAATGAGATTCTGAAGAGACACTGCATAGGTTCCAAAGCCCAGTTCTGGTACTTAGTAGCTTTGAGAACTTGAGCAAGTTACATAACTTCTGTACCCAATTTCATCATCTATAAAATGGAGAGGGGAGTAATAATATCTTCTTCACAGGTTTGTTATAAGGATTAAATGAATTAATACATATTTTGAATAGTGCCTGTACACAATAAGGTGTATTATTATTAGGTGGAGGCTTAAAGAAAGTGGAGAAGGTTTATAAAAGCTACTATGAAAAACCAGAGAGAGAAGACGGCAAAATGAATTTCTACTGAAGCCAAATGAAGTTGCAGACTATAAATTAATTGTTGCACTAATCTAAAGAATTTTAGATTTTCCCTAGAAGCACTCATTTGCCCAGTTTTCGAGAAGAGAATGTAGATTTTAGGACATATCCAAGTGAGCTTCATGGAACCACAAAGGATCAAGATGTGAGTCCTAGGGAAGGGAGTAAACTGGTCAACATGGGCACACAGGTTAAATGAAGGTGGTTGTAAGGATGTGTGTACAGGGTGGGGGGGTGTTATACTCACTGAAGTCACCCAGAGTGCCAGCAAGGGCAAGGGTGGAAAGGAAGACCAGAGAATTATCAATGTAGTGGAGACCTGTGAAGCTCAGTAAGTGGCATCAGGGAGGGTGTAAGGAGGTTATGTAGAGGGGAGTCAATAGAGAGGGATCACCCAGCAAGGGGTGTCAGAGGAGTCAACAGAGAAGGGCCATTTGGGAAGACTGTTGGTCACCTTGGGTCTTACAGGATGGCAGTCGTGGTATGGGAAGAGTATGAGGATGATACCTTCAGCTTTGAAGGCCCAAAGTCTGATTTTGTTTATGTACACAACAGGTATTCAGGAACTGATATCATATTTACCAAACTCATAAAAGGTTGCTTATGAACAAGAACAGTAATATTGATTAACAAAGCAAAATAAAGCCTCAAGGAATCCTGGAATACATACTTTTGCTGCCAGTGTATTCTCTCCCTATTGGCAAATATTTAGGAAGCTGAAATATTATTGAGAAGGAACTTGGTAAGAATGGTTTTAGAAGAAAGTGGAATGGAGAGTATTGACCAACATTTCTGTTACTCCTAGGCCTTTGACCACAAAATGAGATTATGTCCTCCCTGTTTATTCAACTTATTCTGACTCTAACACCCACTGCCCTACTTCCTTCAAAGTGCCTTCCTGGCTATCATGGAGCTTCCCAAGGGCCTGCATCAAGGGAGCTGGACCGCAGGTCCCTCCATTGCTTCCTGACCTACAGCCTTGGTCATCCTTATGAAATAGGGCACGGTCCTCTTCTGATGACCACTCTGATGCTTCCATTCCATCTTCAGTTTGGTGACTCAGTTGTCACTAATTCTCCAGAGGATAGCTGAGACCAGACTGCATCTTTTATCAATGTTTAGTAAAGCTGCAGTATAGAATATTATGCAGATACTACCTTATAATTACTACTAAACCTAACCTCAAGAATTTCCATCCATCTTAGAACAGATGTCTACACAGCAGGAGCCAGCTTGACTCTCCTAATGGGAACCCCAAGCATCTCTTGGGAGGCTCACTAATTGAGTTCAGATACAATTGCAACTGAGAGGATGTCCTCTCTACACCTCAATCCTACTTCAGGATGATGGGCAGAATTATCTAATCCTTTCAGGGGAACATCCTGCCCTTTACAATGTGGTTGACTCTATGGCTTCAACTGTGTCAATGGTATCCCACATCTAAATATCCTCCTTTCTTGACAGTCCTACATTCTGACAATATGGATATGGATATGACCGTAAAGTGTCTCCAAATAAAGTTTTAGGGGATACAAAACTAACCCCTGAGTGTTAAACCAGTAAATTACACACATAACAAATGTGATCCATTATATTAAAAAGTTACCTTAGAGTTTAGACTTTCTTCCAAGACATAAGTGGGAAGAAAGCAAAAGAAAATCAATGATTCTTGATTGGATGCAAAGGGAAACTAGCCTTATCTTTGCTATGGACATATCTGGAGACAGAATAGAAAAGCAAAGGGTGTTGTTTGCGTGGAATCTAATAAATAGGTATCAGATGATGAGAAGGGGTTCATCGGGGTGCACCCAGGAAGAAGAAACATTGATCAGTCACCAGAAAGTAATGTCTTTTTGAAACTGTGGTTCATGGAGAGCAAGGATGCAGGATGGAAAAGCACAGAGAGAAGAGGAACAGTGAAGACAACACCCTACTTCTAATTGCACAGGAAGGTTCTACCCTCACTCCCTCTGGAGTTTGGCCCTTGAGACGTCATGCTTACTTGGATTCTGCTTCACAGTTTACAAAGGGGTTCATTCACATATCATGCTCTCATTTGGATCAGATTTGCGACAATCACTTTGAGGGGAACAAAGCCAGTGTTGTGATATTCATGTTGCTGAGGGGAAACTGAGGCATACAGATCATACAGCAGTAGTGGCAGAACTAAAATAAAACCAGATCTTTCAATTCCTAGTCAAAGATATTTCCCCAATAGAATTGTTTATCCAATAAAGATGCCAGTCTCATCAGGCTGCCCTTTGTTCCTTCAGCTTCCTTTTTCATTTTCTCTTTCCAACTTTTTTCTTAAATCCTTGTCCCTTGCATTCCTCCCAACTCCATGCCATTCTCTCTGGTGCAGAGCCTGCATTGCTATGGCAAATGTGTAGAAATATCACAACAACATCCTTCTATTTTTTCACCCTTTGTAATATAAGCACTCTTTATTTGTCTTGGGATTTTACATTTAGGTAAAAACTGATCTTAAGAATCACTGCAGGAAAGTAGATATGGCTCAACAGATAGAGCTTCCGCCTACCATGTAGGTGGTCTGGGGTTCGATACCCAGGGTCTCCTGGCTTGTGTGGCGAACTGGCCCACATGGAGTACTGCCATGTGCAAGGAGTGTGGCTCTGCACGGGGGCGCCCCCTGCACAAGGAGTACAGCCCTGTGCAGGAGTGCAGACCATCCAGGAGTGGGGCTGCCCACATGGAGAGCTGACACAGCAAGATGATGGAACAAAAAAGAGAAACAAAGAAGAGAAAATATGAGACCCAGTGAACTAGGGAGCTGAGGTGGAGCAAGAAAATGACCATCTCTCTCCCACTCCAGAAGGTCCCAGGGTGGGTTCCCGGAGCCGCCTAATTCTCAACAGACAGAAGAACATACAGCAAATGGACATAGAGAGCAGACAATGGAGGAGGAGGAGGGGGAGAAATAAGAAGAAAAAAAAAAGAATAATTTCAGCTACCTCTTTCTTTCAGCAAGGAATCCTCAGGCAATGTAACACTTAACCTGGGAGGGTTCTGAGAAGAAAAGATTGTAAAGAGAAAGAGGAATCACAGCCATTTATCACAATCTGAGTTGTTAGGTGGTAGAATAAAACAAATACACTTTTTTTCTGAAGCAAATTTTACAGCTAATGGGATGTAACCTGCCCCAAACACAATTTTCCCTATTATTAACATTTTGCATTAGGGTGGTACTTTTGTTAACATTGATGAAACAATATCAGCATAATTATACCATTACCTAGAGTCTATAGTTTCACTCTTTGTGTTGTACAGTTCCATGATTTTTAAATATTTATTCTGGTACCATATACAACATAAATTTCCCATTTTAACCACCTTCAAATATAAAATTCAGTGGTATTAATTATATTCACAAGGTTTGGCCACCATCACCACCATCCATTTCTAAAACTGTATCATTTAAGAATGAACTCTCTTCTCCTCAACTCCACTCTGGCCCCTGGTAAGCTGTATTCTAGTTTCTGACTCTATGGATTTGCATATCCTAATTATTTCATTTTAAGTAGACTCATACAATATTTTTCCTTTTGTGTTTGGCATATTTCATTCAACAGGATGCCTTCAAGGTTTATACATGTTGTCATTCCTTTTTATGGCTGAATAATATTTCATTGTATGTATATGCTACATTTTGTTTATCCATTCATCTGGTGATGGGCACATGGGTTGCTTCCACATTTTGACCACTATGAGTAGTACAGTGTTGATACTGAACATCGGTGTTGATACTGAACAAAAATGGGTTCTTTTCTTTCAATGCATCTTTTTTTTAGGAGATACTGGGGATTGTACCCAGGACCTCATACATGGGAAGCAGGTGCTCAGCCACTGAGCTACATCCGCTCCCCAATGAGAGTTGGTTTTGTTGTTTGTTTTGTTTTTAGGAGATACCACAAATCAAACCCAGGACTTCATGCATGGGAAGCAGGTGCTCAACAACTTGAGCTACATCTGCTCCCCCCAATGCCTTTTTAAAGACAATTCCTGAGACACTGGGGTTTCCAAAAGAGAGGCTGAGCAAGCAAAGGAGCACAGTGGCCTCATGGCCTAAAACTGCATCCCAGATCTGCAGAAATTCTAATATTTTATAACATCAGGGTGCTAATGAATAACTGGGGTGGAGCTGGACACAGGTTCCTTCATTAATAAACATTAAGGGGCTGAACAGGATGAAGGTGGGCCCCAAACCAAGAGGAGTCACAAAGCTACAATCATTATCAGAGATGGAGATTCTGGGACAGAGTAGAGGTGAGTCACAGGGTTTCCCATGTCGATATTAAACAGAAGAGTAGACTGATTACCATCACAATAATAAGCATATATAAGGGTGAGCCTAATTTATAAGGAAGGGTAAGGTCAATCTAGAATAATCATCACAATAGTAAGCATACACAGGGTGAGCTTAATCTATAGACAAGGGTAAGGTCAATCTAGAATTACCATTACAAAAGTAAGCATACATACAGGTAAGCCTAAGTCTAGAAAAACTAATAATATAAACAGGGTGAGGTCACTCCAGCCAGCTTCAGTAACTTAGGTATTAATTTTGCTATTGGTAGTAGAAGAAGCATCCATATAACGATCCATTAATAATAGTTATTTGTTCATTCCTAACTCTCATTTACAGTATTGTTAGAGAAAAACAGTGTGCTCACTGGGACAAGGAGACTGAGAATTGCAGGTAGGAAGTTTATTGGGAAGCTTTTCCAGTGGAGGGGGTCTGAAGAATAGACTTCAGCCTGCCCCAGAGGGTGGTGGGTATGACTTTAAACAGTACCTCAATAGGCAGAGAAACTGAGTACAGCCTGGGGCCAAATGGCCAGGGGGAAGCTGGCTAGGAGGTCTTGGAATGTGGGAGGGGTTAGTGGCACCTGGGCTAACCGGCCCTCATCTGTCCTTATCTGCTCCACTGGGTTTATTCTTGGGAGGAGATGGGCTGCCTCCTAGCTCCTATAACCAGCTTGCTCAGTGGATGGGAATGGAGTCACAGTCTTATGACCTGTTAATTATTGCAAACCTCATAAGGGGAAACTAACAAGTGTGATACCAAGAAAACGCAGGTTCCTTCTCCTGACATACCTTAAAGTCATATTCCTGAGGCACCAGGTTTCAAAGAATTTTTTTGTGCAAGCAGAGGACAATAGCCTTAAACAGCCCCAAAAACTGTCTTTTGGAAATGCATTAATTTTGATATTTTATAACAAGAGGATGCTAATGAATAATTAGGATGCAGCTGGCACCAATTCCTTCATTAATAAACATCAAGCAAGAGGCTGCACGGGATGGCAGGTGGACAACAAGCCAGGGTGAGTCACAAGGTTCAGGGATAAGAAAGTACAGAACAAAGGTTAGTTACAAGGTTTTTCGTATGGATATTAAACAGAGGAGGGTGGAATGGTTACCATCATAAAATCAAGCATGCACAGGGTGAGCCTAGTTTGGGGATAACTATAAACAACAGTAAGGCCAGTCTAGAATCGCCATCACAGTAATAAGCATACCCAGCCATATAACGATTTAGTAATCATAATTATTTGTTAATTCTTAGTCCCCAGGTACATGTGTGCAAATACCTGTTCATCCCCCTAATTTCAGTTCTTTTGGGTATATACCTAAATGTGGTGATTCTAGGTCATAATGTAATTCTATACTTAACTTTCTGAGCAACCACCAAACTTTTCCACAGCAACTGCACCATTCTAAATTCCCACCTACAGTGTACAAAGATTCCTATTTCTCCACAGCCTAATGAGGTAAACAAGGAGAAGACAAGCCATAACATGGACAACAGACAACATGGCAGTGAGACCCCACTGAGACCTTGACTTCAATATTGAGGTCCCAGTTGGGACTTTTCCAGGGCAGAGAGGAGGCATTAGATATTCCCAACAGGCCTCACCATTGGCCCCACCATTGGTGGGATGGCCAACAACAGCTGGGGCCCCTACCCTTAGCATTAGCAAGGGGAGGAATTGCTAATAGCTAAAGAGTAACCACACACGCCAAAGCCTGCTCTCTCTGCCTAGAGGAGCCTGCATCAAATTTCAGTGCATATTTCCATCCCTCCCTCCCATTTCTCTGTTCTTTCCCCCACCATTTTCCAATAAATTCTTTTTATTGGGCCAACTAAACTGGCATGTTCTTAAATTCTTTTATGCAGCATAGCCAAGAACCTAGAAGAACCCAATACTTCCCCAGCTCATTTGGTGAGCCATTGCGAGGAGAGAGAATAACCAGCAGTGCTCCCTGACCCCCCCCCCCCCCCAACCAGAGACTGTCTGGTACCTTCTTTTATAGCCTGTCTGTGCCTTCTTTTGGTTCTGCCATTTTAAAGGGATTCCTGGTTAGGCTCCCACAGGACATAAACTTGGTCTGCCCAGCCTTCTAGCTTCCTCTTCTGAGCTAGTAGGGGCGAGCCCCCACACTGTGCATATCCAAGGAAGCTCTGGGTGGCAGGTGAAACCATCCTTGAGACCTGACTGGGCATGTGGCCTAAGTTGAGCAGGAGTCTGCAAGGAGTTTACCAGGCCTTCTCTGTGAGTTCAGAATAATATAGCCTGTGCATAAATTCAAAATTATCTAATTCTGTATCATACAGGCCCTATAAGCTTTAACTAATCAGATAGGATGTAGACTTCTGAGTTTAAACTCAGTCATGCCTGTACAAGGTTTGAATAGTGATAAAAAAAAAAAAAACAACACTCATGTGCCATCAATTAATGTCAAAGAATTCTGAGAAATGCTAACTATGTAAAATTCTTCTGTTTTAATCTGTGTATAACCTTGTGTTGAACTTTGAAATCCATATTTAATTTTGTCAGTTTTCTTGTGCCTAGGAAATCAGATTTGGGGTTCACCTGTTACAAGTTGGATTATGGTGAAAGGTAACCTAAAAATGAATCTTTAAATGCCAATGCTGTCTTGCTAGTGGATTTAATGCATCACTCACGAGTAAAATTTATTTAATTGTTGGAAAGGTGGAAGAACTGCACAGAGTTGTTACTATAAAATTGTTTTAATTGCATAGTTAATAAATAAAGGTGCCCAAATTAATTTTAAGTAAAAACTTCCTAGAAACTACAGTTGAAACCATTGTATAAGTACCTTTATATATAAAACAATAAAAAAATTAATAACTGAAATTATTACAGTGGAGTAGATGTAGCCAAATTTCAGCTATTGTAATTGTAATCTTAAACAAATTTACCTTTATTTATGGCTACTTCAAGTTTATCTGGTGCTTCCTATAGTAATGGTAATTATAACTTAAACTTATCTTTAATTATGGTTATTTTATAACTAACTTCACCTATCCCTAGACTTAAACTATTGTGATGGTAATTATAAACTGACTTTGCTTTTGCTTACAGTTACTACAATTCCAGGTCCACCCCTTACCTCTGCTTATGGTTCTAAAGCAAAGAAAAATTGTATCACAGCATTAGAAACATTTTGGTTATAAGCCATTAATGAGGAAAGTCACAAAGGGGGGAAACTGCAAAACCCTAGTCTGGAGAAGCCAACAAAGAAAAGTCTTCAGGGAAACCTTTCAAGTGTTGTTTTACAGTTAAACTTGCTTTGAAAAAAAGAAAAGAAAAGAAAAGTTTTAAGTAACTAAGTTGTGTTTCAGAGTCAAACTATTCATGTCTGCCTATTTGCTCAGTGTATATCTTCATATATCAGGATAATAACATCAAATTAACAAACAATTCTTTAAAAAAACTCTATTCAAACTGTTAAAAATTAAATATGCAGTTATATATGTAATAAATATTCCTAGAACCCAAATTAGGCTAAGCAGTATGGAAAGACCACATAGAAATCTGAATATAAAAACTATTGGGAAAGAAAAATAAAAATTTTTTCCTAAGCTCTTTGACCTGCCCAGCCCCCAGGGCCTTCTCTTTGCAAGAACTCTAAGGGAAGGGCCAGGTTTGGTAAATTAAAACTCTGTCTTGTAAGCTGAGGAACGAGGTCGGTTTTTCCTGTAGGTCCCCATTTTAAACCTTTTAACAGCCTTAAATAAGGGTAATTACTAATCCTATTTACCAAATTTCAGTAAGTAAAGGAAAAGTCTTTAAAAGCTATGAAAAAAAAATCCTTACTAAATTATAATTAAAGCAAATTAAATAATTATAATTTATTTAAAAGCCTCAAAGTCAGTATGCTTTTAAGATTATTCAGTTTTAGAATTTTATCAAAAACAAGAGATTTTAGGCCCCTGTAAAGAAAAAAAGGAAAAACACCACCACCATTCTTTGTTAAAACAATAACAGTTTCAATTTATTTGGCTTAGGTGTTATCTCTTTGGTTTGTGGGATACCAGGTTAATAGGTTAACATTATATGTATTGGATCTTTAAAATGATAAAGGCTGAATGTTCCTGTTTAATGAAATTGAGTTGAAGAAATGTAAATCTCCCCTCTCCTAAATGCATAAAGTAAAATCCATTGGTTGCTAATTGTAATCTAAGGTAAATTAACCAGTCTATGTAACTGTGTTTAAGTATAAGAAGTTTGTAAGAGCATCTTCCAAATTAAAGTATTTGAATGGCCAGTTCTAAAAAGCCATTACTAATTAAAAATCTAAATTAGTATTAATGGCAAAAAGTAACTTCATAACAATAAAACCTGTCTGGAAGTCACCTCAATGTGCATATTCAAGTAGTGGAAATGAAAAGTTACCTTGATTCCACTGGGAGTCTTCAGTGTTCATTTTAAAAATAGAAAAAGTGGTTTTTCCTCTACTGCTAAAATAAAATACCTGTGTAATTAAGTCTTCATGGTGAAAGTGTAGAAGTAAAAAGCAAAGTACTAAAAGGTCACTTAATAGATAACATTGCATTAAAAATGTTTAAAAGATATATATAAAAATCAAAAGATAAACTTCAGTGTTGTCAAACTCTCTTGTGCATTCAAACCTGATGTCTAATACACTGCAGGGTATTTCTTCATGTGAGTTATTAGCTAGGTGGTCACTGACCCCTAAAACAATAAAAGTATCTACTACATCTCTGGTCATGCTCCTGAAGTGGATGGGAACTACTTTGTAGTTTTAAACTCCTGCAGCAGCCAACAGTGCTCAGTACAGCCAAATGTACAATGGATATTGTCTCCTGACTGACACTGTTTCATAGTGCCAGAGACCACTATGCACAAAGCTGGTAAAATCTACTTTCCTAGTTTCTCTCTAGGGTCAATGGTGCTGTAGCTTCTGTGAAGAACATACAAAGTGCAACAATGAATACCAGAGTACTGGGAGTATAATTTAATCACAATTGGCACTACAGCTTGCTCCCATGGAGAAATAACCTGTATGGTATTGGAAACCTGAAGCTTAAAAGCTATTAACTGCAGTTCAAGAAAAGACTTATGCATTGAGTAGTGCATTAAATAGCATTGAGTACTGTACCCATATCCTATTCTAAATATTTGTCTGATGACTGTGGTAATATTTCTAGTAAGTCATATGCAGAAGGACATTGAACATGTGTTAAAAGTCCTGATCAATTTCATTTTCTGAGTAGTTAATGAACATGTCTAATAGTCACCTTACCTGAAAGCAGTGAAGCCAACAGCTTTTTAATTGAAAAAGCCACCAAATTAACTTGGGGGTAATCTCTCACAGTCTTCACCCCACACCAGGTAAAGAATGTGCTTGAGCCCAGGGCCACCAGTGGCTTATAGGTAGTTGGTTAATTAATACCAAGCTCAATTACTAGAAACCCCAGAGGTGCAAATAAAGGTGTGTCAAACTCTAAGCCCAGGTTTCCGTCCTATCCCTTAGTCCAGCACCTATACTAGTACTTAAAGTTCCACCATGTACCCAAGGCAAACAAACCAGGGCAACTAGCTTGGGGTTCACCCTAGAAACTGAAGCATGGCTTGTTGGAATTCTCAGATCTACCTGCCAGGAACAGTGCAGTGAAAAGTCCTTTATGAACTTCACCAAGGCACTCATCTGGAGAGGAATGCCCTAACCAGCTTAGCCAAACAGGTTTTTAAAAGACAAAGCCTGGTAAAAACAGTCAAAAAAATTTATGAGGAGTCACTCAGTTAAAGCCAAAATATAAAACTTTATAGTTCTGATCACTCCCACAACTATTAAAGCTAAAAGAATGTCCAGCTTGGTGTACTAATCCTGAATAAAGTTAGCTGCCAAATGTGCCAGTTCACCAGAAGCATCTGATGAAACACATGAGTGCCAGTCATTGAATAGCCTGAAATACCTCTTCAAAAAAATAAAGCTAAGTAGTGTCTATGTCAAAATCAGCTGTTTCCTTTAACTTTAGCCCAAATTCCTATGGCTAAGAAAAAGGCAAACCAGACTTCCCTTTAAAAACCTTGCCTCTTTTCATCTCCTTTAGCTTAACTGAAAAGAGAAATGCCTCTTCTCATTCCTCTCCTCTACCATAAAAACTGATATTGACAATTTATACCTAACCCCATTGTCTATTGAAATTTCTCTCTGGTTAACCAACAGCATAAAATAACTTATATATATCAATATATATAAAAATATACATATAAACAGTGTGTGTATGTATATATATACACACACTATATATATATATATATATATATATATATATATATATATATATATATATATATATTGTTTCCCACCAACTTTAGGAAAATGCTGCCTTTGCAGGCACCTGAACTTTTCTACTTCTGTGGTCCATTGTCCTCTTAGAGGGACCAGATATTCTCAAAATTCTAATTAAGTTTATTTCTTTCAGAATCAACATCTTGTTAGCCATATGAAAACTTCATCCAGCTTCATACAGGATGCCAGATCCATCTTCCTCCAATCAAAATAGAATAACAGGGTTTTTTACACCTTGTCAGGTAGGGACTGTAAACTCTCTGAGGGAGGAATAAAGCTGGCTAGTAAGATATGGAATTAATAGATGGACCTGGAACCTGGCAGAGAGTCCAGGTGGACATCAGTAACCCCCAAGGTGGCTGCTGGAAGACCCCACCCCCAGGATTCTGCTATTCAGAACAAAGACTTCTGAGATATTCCCCAAGGACTTTATCATTGGGCCCTCACTGGAGTTTGATAGGTGGGGTAATCAATCAAAATAGCCAAAACTCCTCCTGCTCTCATCATACTTCCCTGTTTCCTCCCCTTACCAATAACTAGAGTATGCACTTTAATAAATAATGAAATAAAAACACAAATAGTGACCCACCTCATAACTCCAGAAATAGTGATGCCAAAGCTCAACAAACTTAAGCTTGGCCTCAAAGGGGGGAATATAATATAGCCTGTGCATGAATTCAAAATGATCTCATTCTGTATAATATAGGCCCTGTATGCTTTAAATAATCAGATGTAGGCTGAAGATGTATTCAAAGTCACATCCAGACAGAATGTGGGCAATATGTTAATTCAAGCTTACCTGGAATGTGGGTGACATGCTAATTCAAGCTTAGCTGGTATTCAAACAAATGGCTAAACCTCTCCTGGCCCCCACCACGTATGTCTCTTATACAAAAATAACCTAGAGCCCATACTCAGGGCTTGGCTTTTTGGACAGGAGTCCCCAGGCCTGGCCAGTCATAATAAATTTTTCCTTCTCAAGAATATTCCTGAGTCCTAGCCTTCAATACACGATCATTGAATCTCTCTGCTTCCACAACAAGAATGGCTATCACCCATTGTATCATTTCTTTAGACCACTAGTTAGCTCCTTTTAATTAGAAGTGCCTTTGACCTTCCAACTATTGCTGTCCTCATTTTGGGTCTATGAGATGCTTTAGAATGCCTTAGAAACTGAAAATGCATTTGTTAGTGAGGCATAAGTCCCACCCTTGGTAGTGCCCTGAGGCTTTGCTCCTTCTTTGCCCTGGGAAGGCCCTGAGATGGTCTTGAGGGGAGGGGCCTGAGGCTGCTTGCCGGCAAGTCACAGGACAATTAGTCTCTGGTTTTTAAATAGATTTTTGTTTTTGTTTTTGTTTTTTAAAGATTTATTTATTTATTTATTTATTTATTCCCCCCCTCCTCCCCAGTTGTCTGCTGTCTGTGTCCATTTGCTGCATGTTCTTCTGTGACTGCTTCTATCCTTATCAGTAGCTCCGGGAATCTGTATTTCTCTGTGTTTCTTTTTGTTGCGTCATCTTGCTGCGTCAGCTCTCTGTGTGTGCGGCGCCATTCCTGGGCAGGCTGCACTTTCTTTCATGCTGGGCGGCTCTCCTTACGGGGTGCACTTCTTGCATATGGGGCTCCCCTACATGGGGACACCCCTGCATGGCAGGGCACTCCTTGCGTGCATCAGCACCATGCATGGGCCAGCTCCACATGGGTCAAGGAGGCCGGAGGTTTGAACCGTGGACCTCCCATGTGGTAGGTGGATGCCCTATCCATTGGGCCAAGTCCTCTTCCCTTTTTAATGGGTTTTTAATGTCAGGTTTTACTGCCAAACTTGGACCCCAGGAGTTGCCATGAGATTATCTCACTCATGGCTAACTCCTAAGACTCTGCAAAGTAGGCAAAAGCATTTAAAGGTCTCTAGCCATTCCAGCCCAGCTTGGGGGTTAAGGTCTTGGAACTGGATCCAGAAGTCTCCCAAGACATCTAAGGCTCTGGGGATGCCCAGAGATATAAAGCTCCCAATTCCTGGAACATGGGGACAGCAAGCAGGGCTCCCCAGTTTCCAGGATGCTGGCTCAGCAAGTGATCCATTCAGTCAGGTCTAGCAGTGGGACACCCCCATACTGATGAACACATTTTATCGTCCCCTAGGATAATGGGCAGCTCTTCCAGCATTCCAGCAGACTCTATTGTGGTGTCTTCTCAGAAATTGGGATGACCTGCTTTCTGGTGGTCTAAAAAGAAATAGGCTAATCTTTTCCTGCCACATCATGTGGCTACAGTATGGTTGAGAGTGGGCGCTGTAATGGGACCCTGAATTCCAGTTAAACCTGTGTTAGACAGAAGGAAATGACAGATGGATCTGAGGGCCAGAGACCATGTGGTCATGTCTCCTTAAAGGGGTGCTGAAGGGAGATGATCTTTCTTCTGTAGCTACCTCCTGCTAGTTAGGGGCAGTAAGCCCTACTTGGCAAGGTGTAAAACCCTCCCATAAGTCTATCACAGTTGAAGGAAGATGGATCTGGCATCCTGGGCAAAGCTGGATCAAGTTCCCATATGGCTAACAAGATGTCGAGGCTGGAAGAAATAAACTTGATTAGAATTTTGAGAATATAAAATTCTAATATCCAAGAAGAGGATACAAGTAAACTTCATTGGTTACTAATTATAATTTTTTTGGCTTTTATAAAGGGTATTTATTTGGGGTAGATGCTTGCAGTTACCAGGCCATAAAGCATACGTTTCTTCTCTCACCAAAGTCTGTTGCCATGTGTTGGAGTAAGATGGCTGATGACATCTGCAAGGGTTCATGCTTCCCAAGGCTTGGTTCTCTTCAGGCTCAGCTGCTCTGCTTTCTCCACAAGACCAGCTATAGGCTATCAGGTAAATGGTTTGTCTCTCTTCCCAAGGCCTCTGCCTGTGTTTAATGGAGACTTCTCTCCTTCCTCACATATCTGCTTCTCTGTGTATTTACTTCCTGGGCTCCAGAATCAAAACTCCCTAATTATAATTTAATAAGCTTTTTAAATGTAAGGAAATTAGTCTATGTGGTTATGGCTAATTATAAGAAGTTTATAAAAGCATCTTTTAAATTGAAGCATTTAAATGGCTAATT
This sequence comes from Dasypus novemcinctus, assembly GCF_030445035.2. NCBI lineage: Eukaryota > Metazoa > Chordata > Mammalia > Cingulata > Dasypodidae > Dasypus > Dasypus novemcinctus. Next base: position 47,388,980 of record NC_080688.1, read on the forward strand.
CTAGGAAGCCATTGTTTAGAAACCTAAATTGATATTAGTGACATAAAGTAACTTCATAACAGGGAAATCTGTCAAAGGCCGCCTCAATCTGCATATTAAAGCGGTGGTAAGGAAAAATAATCTTGATTCCATTGGGAATCTTCAGTTTTCACAAAATAATTGAGAAAGTAGTTTTTCCTGTACTGCTAAAGTAAAATACCTGTTAATATCATCATAGTAAAGGTGGACAAGTAAAAAGCAAAGTACTAAAAAGTTAATTTCATTTGATATGTTATACATTGCATTGGAAGTGTTTAGAAAGGGTATAAAGATTAAGAAATAGACTTCAGTATTGTCAAACTCTCTTGTAAATTCACATCAGGCCCTCAGTACACTGCATGTGGTCTCTTCATTTGAGTTATTGGCTAGGTTGGTCACTGACATCTAAAATAATAAGAGAGGTAAGTGGACTTGGCTCAATGGATAGGGCATCCGCCTACCACACGGAAGGTCTGCAGTTCAAACCCCCAGCCTCCTTGACCCGTGTGGTGAGCCGGCCCATGCGCAGTGCTGATGTGCACAAGGAGTGCCCTGCCACGCAGGGGTGTCCCCCTCATAGGGGAGCCCCATGCACGAGGAGTGCGCCCTGTAAGGAGAGCCACCCAGCGCAAAGGAAATTGCAGCTTGCCCAGGAATGGCGCCACACACATCGAGAGCCGACGCAGCAAGATGAGGCAACAAAAAGAAACAGATTCCTGGTGCTGCTGATAAGGATAGAAGGGGACACAGAATAACACACAGCGAGTGGACACAGAAAGCAGACAACTGGGTAGGGGGGAGAAAAATAAATAAATCTTTTAAAAATAATAATAATAATTAAAGAATAAAAGTATTTACTACATCTCTGAACATACTCCTGAAGTGGATGGAGAGTACAAAGCAGTTTCAGACTTCTGCAGCAGCTGCCAATGGTTAGATATGGCCAGATGTACAATGGACATTGCCTCCAGCTGAAGGGTGCTATGTACCAGTCTGGGAACTACTGGTGTCTTCCCTTCTTAGTCTCTCTAGGGTCAACTGCTGCAGCATGCTGGCTGTGTAAAGGACATACCAAGTGAAGAAAAATTACCAGAGTACTGGGAGCAAAACTTAAACAAACACAACTGGCATTGTGATCTGCTCCCAAGGAGAAATAACATATATGATATTGCAAACCTGGAGCTTAGATCTATTAATTGCAGCTCAAAGAGGAACTGTGCATTGATTAGTATTAAGTGCTGTACCTATATCTCTCCTGTTCTAGATATATGCTGGAGGATTATGATAACATATTTTATATTCTAGATCATATGCAGAGGGATATTAAACATGTTAAAAGTCCTGGAAAACTTAATTCATTTTCTACATAGTTAATGAACATGCCTATAAGATAAAGGAATGGCTCTCTTAAGTATTGTCTTTATTTTGCTTGCCATATGCTTGTGTTGTTGTTGCCTATACAGTCTTTCTAAATTTATGTCTAGGGCAGAGCCTCTCCACACCTCTCCTAATTGTCCTAAGTATAACCACTACTGTGGTTACTCCCAAACCCATGAGGTCTACCACAATCTCTCCCTAGAGTTAACCAACAACATAAAAGAACTCAAGAGAGAACGTTATTTTCCCATCCACTTTGGGAGGATGCAAACTCTGAAAGCACCTGACCTTTCTCACTCTTGTGGTCTAGTATTGTTGTAGAATTTAAGAGAAGTCCAATTATTTGAGTATAGAGAGGCCAGGACTCAGGAATGAGTTTGAGAAGGAAAAATGGTTTATTGACGGCCGGCCGGACTCGGGAACTTCTGTTTGAATCCCGAGCCCCAAACAAGATTTTCAAACGTCTTTTATACAGAGAGGAAAGGCCAAATGGTCCCTTTGTTTCAGTTCTCAATAGGCTTCAATTAGCATATATCTCTTCCACATCTTAGGTAAGCTTTTAGCATGGACTCCAGATATTCTAGATAAGCTTTTAGCATATTTACTTTTTGCATTTCCCCTAAATACTTAAAGTTTATAGCCCTTGCATTGTTAAACATTTCCTGGGACTGGAGCCGCTTCCACTGTCCCTAAGGGCAGGACTGCAGCCTCTTACCTTTCCACACCCACAAGTCAAACAACTTAGTTATCTCTGAAGAGACAAAGAGCCTTCCACCCATAGCCCACATCAGTATGTCATGGCTGGCCCCCTTTTTGGGCCCACCTACCACCATTTTCTTTATCCTTTTAGTGGGACCATGTATCTTTAAAATTCTAATTAAGTTTATTTCTTACAGAATCAACACCTTATTAGTCATACAGGGATTTCATCCATTTCCAACCAGGGTGCCAGATCCATCTTCCCTCAACCTCAATAGAATAGCCAGAGAAGTTTACACCCTTTCAGGAAAGACTACTGCCCTAACCAGCAGGAAGTAACTATAGAAGAATGACCATCACCCCTCAGCACCCCCTTAAGAATCAGGGCATAAACTTTCTGAGGAGGAAGTTGAGTACAGGGAAATGAGAAGATGAGTCACCACATAGCTAGTACACAACATGGCCATGAGACCCCATAGAAAGCTTGAAGTCCCAGCTAGGACTCTTCCAGGGCTGAGGGGAGGTGTCAGATATTCCAGTAAGGCCTTACCATTGGCCCCCACCATTGGGGGGTAACCAATAACAGCATCAGCATTAGCATTAGCATTAGCAAGGAGATGAATAATTAATAGCTTAAAAGGTGGCCACACAAGCCAAAGCCCACACTCTCTGTCTAGAGGTACCCATGCCAAATCTCAGTGCATATTTTGTCTTTCTTTTCCATTTCCCAGCAAACTCTGTTTTTTTCCCCCATTTCCCAATAAATTCTTTTTATGGGGCTAACTAAACTGGCATGTTCTTAAATTCTTTTATGCAACATAGCCAAGAACCTAGAGGAATAAAACACTTCTCCAGCTTCACTAACATTTGTTATTTTCTGTTTTTGTGTGTGTGTCTTTTGTTTGTTTGTTTATTTGTTTTTTTAATATAGCCATTCTAATGGGTATGAAATGATATCACATTGTGGTTTAATTTGCATTTCCCAAATGGCTAATGATGTTGAGTATCTTTTCATGCACTTATTGGCAACTTGTATATCTTCTTTGGAGATATGTTGTGGCAGTTTGAGATTATTTACAAATCCCCGAAAAAGAGATTATGTTTGTAAACGAAGCTATTCCTCTAGGTGTGATACCCTCCGATTGTATTAGATTCAGCTGAGATGTCTTTGATTAAATTGTTACAATTATGGCTTATGTTAAGTCAGTACCTCATGACTCTGTTTGAGTCCCCACCCCCTTGGTGGGCTGATATAAATGGACACACATAGAAGAAGACACGGAAAGAGAGAGCGTTCTATCACATTTGATCCTGGGGCCCTGGAGAGAAATGAGCCTTTTGCCTGATAGTAAACAGTGACCTTGTAAAGTGACCAGAAAGGCTGAGCAGCTAAGAGGGCCCTGAAAGAAACAAACCCTATGCCGGCCTGTAGCTGAGAGAGAGGAAGGCTAAACCCTCTCAAGATAGGCAATCATCTAGCTTCAACACATAGCAACTGACTTTGGTGAGAAAGCAACCTTGAGTTGTACTCTTTAGGGCCTTGTAACTGTAAGATTTTACCCCAAATAAAACCCTTTATAAAAGCCAACAGATTTCTGGTACTTTCCATCAGCAACCCTTTGACTGACTAATACATATGTCTATTGCAGTCTTTATCCTATTTTTTATTTGGGTTGTTTGTCTTTTTGTGGTTGAATTGTAGTTTTTAGTATATTCTGGATATTAAAGCCTTATCAGATCTATGGTTTCCAAATATTTTATCCCATTATAGAAGCTTTTTACTTTCTTGATAAAGTTGAAGCAGGCTAGTAAGATAAGGAATCAATAGATGGATCTGGAACCTGGCAAGAAGTCCACGTGGATGTCAGTAACCCCCAAGATGGCTGCTGGAAGACCCTCCCCAAGATTCTGCCACTCAGAAGAAGACTTCCTCCAGAAGCCAGGAGAAGCCCCAGATATCCCAAAAGGACTTTATCATTGGGCCTTCCTGGGAGATTGATAGGAGAAATAAGCAAACAAAACAGTAAACAGCTGGAATTCTTCCCATACCATTAACAAAGGGGTGGGATAATTAACAGTTCAAAAAGCGGCACCAGGCTGGAGTTCACTCTTGCCTCTGGACCCCTGTTCTGGTTGCTTTCTCCCCCACTTGGATCACCATGCAAGTAAACCTGGGGATTTATAACCTATAATGGGAAATTGTAACCTGTACCCTCTTTATCACTGTTCACTCCCTTCCTCTCTACCTGGGACCCCTGATTACTTTTCACCTCTTTCCTCTCTACCTGGGAGGTTATTTCTCCCATTCTCTTCCCTTCCTGCCTGAATAAATTACTGGCCTAACTCACTCAATGTGCTCTTGAAATTCATTTCTGCAACATAGTTAAAGAACCTAAACAAAATCTGGTAACAAAGTCCTTTGATGCACTAAAGTTTTTAATTTTGATGGAGTCTCATTTATCTATCTGTTCTTTTGTTGCTCATTCTTTTGATGTCAAATCTAAGAAAACGTTGCCTAACTTAAAGTTCTAAAGATGTTTCCCTATGTTTTCTTCTAGGAACTTTACAGTTTTGGTTTACATTTAGGTAATAGATTTAAAAGATTATTTTCCTTGCTTATTTCCTTGAGTCTCCTTGACCCTAAAATTTAGGAATAAAATCTTCAGAGATTAGAAGGAAGACATTGAGAAGATGGATTTCACTTATATCATAAATTATCTGCTGGTCTTTGTTTAGCAAAATCTGTTAGCCTGGCTTAATGGGAACAGCTGGGTCAGAATGGGGTGAATTGTGCTGAAAGAAAACATTTTGCATCTATCATCCATTTCTTTGGGTGTATAGCAGGTTTCTGACATTATCTGCGCAAGAAGAATGGCATTGAATTGCCTTGTATTTGCATAATGACTTTCCTTTTGTTGTTTTTGCTGTCCCAGCTAATTGCTTGAGAATGATCTACATCTGTTGAGTTTTAGAATCAGCATCCTCAGTCACAGCCAAACCCCTATGCCACCTATATTAAAGAGATTGTATGAAACATCCAGAATTTTTATTTCCCTGGTGACATATAATACACTATCAGAAAGGACACACAGTTATCAAAAAATCCTTGTTTCTATGTCCCCTCTACATATCTAGAATACACATTGAACAAAGCACTGTCCTCTCTCATTGTCCTGGGGACATCTTCCTATGGTTAGAATCTGTGATTCCACAGGCCAAAAATTCTCAGATTCCTCAAGGTTACCCTGAGAGTTATCCCAGACTGCTGGAAAGGAGAGGTCATGTACCTAGAAGTAATAAAATGTAAATTCTGGACTAATCTTGGTCTTCTCCACTTGTTCATTTGTTGGTCCATTTGTTCTTCCCTGTGACAAAGCATGTGCAGGGTCCTTGGGTCTGCTAGGCTGCCTTATACCAGACAGACAAATTTTCCCATAAGGTAGTGCTAGAGATAGCCCCAACCCCAAGATCTGATAGAAAGTCATCGTGGCAAGGTGGAAAGCACAAGGACTGGAATCAGTGGATGTGAATTCCAAACCTGGTCAACCACCATATTGTGTGACCTTGAACACTTAGACCTAGGGATCATTTCATAATAATAATACATAATACATGAGAATAATACATAATAGCTAACAGATATTAAGAGTTTAATATGTACCAGGGACAATAAAACATCTTACATATTTTAACATAAAATAAATAAAATACATATGCATCTAAAATAAAACTTATGAAATAAATTAATTCTCACAACAACCCCAATGAAGTAGGGTTATTAGTACTCAATAAATGCCACTCAAAGGCAAAAGATGTATGAATCAGTGTATTAACGACTATCATCTAATATATCAATTTTATTCTCCTTATGTGTTTCTTACTAGAAAAAAAGTACACATGTATCTCTATCTTGTCTATAAAAATATTTAGAGAAACCTAAAATATTATTTTTAGCAAGATGACATTTACCTTGCTTTCAGACAATAAAATATGCTTAGGAGATGTTTAGAATTGTCCCGTGTGAATTTAAGTAGTTGAGCTACTACCACTAGAGACTAAAGATCTCTTGGACATTTATAATCAGGTTGCTAACTTCCACAAAGCTGAAAACCAGCTTTAAAAACCCAGTCTGAAAAACAAAAACTAAAATTTTTAAAAATGAACAATAAAAAAAAAAGAAAAGAAAAAATTAACAACAACAACAACAAAAATCCAATCTGAGGAGTAATGTCATCAATATGGCAATATATAAAGACATCTGAAAAAACTTCAGAGATTCAGTGAATAAAAAGGCAAACCCCATTTGCTTAGAACTCTGAAGGATAGTAGAGAATGGAGAAGGACTTCACAAATGCTGAATCAAAGAAAAAGAAAAATATCAAGTAGGAAACTTCTGTCCTGGACACACCAGTCCTCTTTCCTTCCCCTCCATTAGTCTAGAACTGCTTAGGAGTTGCAAAGAGGCAACAGCCCATATCCCTCCCACCACCCACCAGGGATGCATATGATAGAGGTACTTATAACATCAAGTTATTAATAGAATCCCATGCATATCCAAGCACAGGGACCCAGGACTACAGATAACCAGGGCAGAACACAAGCCGCTGAGGGGTGCTGCATACAAAAGGTCCCCTTAGGGAGGAAGAGAGACCAAGGAGAAAGGTTGGCAAGTTCTCTGTTCATTCAATTCAGTTTCTCCTGGCTGGATCACCTAAACACAAGAGGGAATTTTCTGGATTGACCCACCTTTCTGAATTGCCCACATTTGGCTTCCAGGGACAGGGTACTCTATGGAGGAAGAAACCAGAGGTAGAAAAACCTTACAGAAAAAAAAAAAAGTGGGGGGGGGGGATTAATCTGAGCTACTGTTAGATGGGAAGCTCCTAAAACTGAACAGTGTAAGGAAAATGGGGCATTAACTGAGGGAGAGAATTTAAACAAATCAAAGCTATTGGGGGGGGAAATTCTGCACAAAAATAAGCAGAACAGGGAACAAATGTGGCTCAAGCCACTGAGTGCCTACCTCCAACATGGGAGTTCCTGGTGCCTCCTGAAAAAAAAAAAAAAAACAAGAAGAAACAACAAGCAAAATAAGCACACACACACACACAAAAACTCAGGGAAGCAGATGTGGTTTAGTGGTTGAGCACCAGCTTCCCACATACAAGGTCCCAGTTTCAATCCCTGCCCCCAGTACCTAAAAAAAAAGAAAGAAAGAGAAGAAGCAATAGGTCAAGATTCCTGGAGAAGAAACAGAAGGGGGAAAAAGCTTACTCCTGGAAATAAAATAATTGCATGTAAGGGGTAATTATAAAAATTATACCACATACCAAAGGCAAGAATCAGATGAAGAGGAGCTGAGAAAATCTGATCAGTTAGACACAGACTATTCTAAAGGTCAACAATACTTTGAACCAAATGTCAAAGAAGAGCCTTAACACAAAGGCAATCAACACTAACACCCTAGAAAAGAGGGAAAAACTGACCCTCAGAATTTACTTATCACAATAAACAGAGGCCCAGATATCAGCAAAAAAAAAAAATGCAAGCCATACTAAGAAACAGTAAGATATGACTTAGTCAAGGGAACAAATTAAACTTGAGAGGAGTCATAGAGTTTGGAACAACTAATTAAAGAAGTTCAAACAAATCTCGTAAATCAATTTAAGGAGATGAAAGAAAATATATATGAAGAGATAAAGGCTATTAAAACCTTGTGTGAGTTTAAAGAAGAACTTGAATGTATAAAAAGAAACATAAAAGAAGTTATAGGGATGAAAGTCACAATAATAGAGATTAAAAATACAGCATAAGCATATAACAACAGATCTGAACAGGCAGAAGGAAGAATTAGTGAACTATAAGACAGAATAATCAAAATCATGCCATCAGAAGAACAGAGAGAAAAGAATAGGAAAAAAAAAAGTGACTGGTTCCTCAGGGATTTGAGTAACAGATTAAGCACACAAACATATGCATCATGGGTGTCCCAGAAGGAAAAGAGAGGGGAAAGGGGCAGAAATAATATTTGAGGAAATAATGGTCAAAAATTTCCCAAATCTTAGGAAGGACATAAATATACATGTCCAAGAAGTGCAATGTACTCCAAACAGATTAAATACTAATAGACTAGGTCCAAGACACCTACTAAACAAAATGTCAAATGCCAACAATAAAGAGAGAATTCTGAAAATAGCAAGGGAAAGCGATTTGCTACATACAAAGCATCCTCAATGCAACTAAATATCGATTTCTTGCCAGTAAGCTGGAGATGAGAAGGTAGTGGTATGATATATTTAATATACTGAAAGTCAAAAAATGCCAGCCCAAACTTCTTTATCTGGCAAAATTGTCCTTCAAAAATGAGGGACAGATAAACAGAAACTGAGAGAGTTCTTCAACAAAAGACCTCCACTACAAGAATTAATAAAGGCAGTTCTGTAGGTTGAAAGGAAGACAAGCGAGAGTGGCTTGGAGTAGTGTGAAGAAAGGAAGATCGTCAGTAAGCGTAATTAAAAGGGTAAATGCAAAACCCAATATAGTTGTATCCTCAATATACAACTCAACTCTTTTAATTCCTATGAGAGTCAAAATAATGAGAAAAAGACGGATCATATATTTCCTGATAATGGACATGCAAAATATTTAGTGATAAAGTGGGACAAAAACAACATAAAGAGAGATATGGGAGCAGGGAATGTGAACGCTATTGACGCTAAGTTGTTGTCTTTTCAAATTAGTAGGTTATAGATTTAAGTTGAATAATATAAACACAACGAAAGTATTTTTTACTACAAGAAAGTATTTTTAAAACTATAATCCATGCTGTGTAGCAGTGCTCCAAACTGTACTCGTCAAATGCCATGAGTGTATCACACTAATGAAAGAAGTTGTCAAGGTGAGAGGAGTAGTGGGTGTGGGGAGTGGGGTATATGAGAAACTCTTATATTTTTTAATGTGACATTTTGTGTGATCTATGAATCTTTTTAAAAAGATAATAAAAAATGGGAAAAATATACAGAAACATATAGACTTAATGTGATTCTAGCAATGGAAGAAATTGTATCATTGATGTGGAGACAGTAGCCACTGGAGGTGCTGAAGTCAGGGAGAGGGACAAAGAGATGTAATACATTTTCAGGACTCAGAATTGTCCTAAGTAACATTCCAACAACATGTATGGGTTATTATATATCCTGCCATAACCTATAGAATTGAGTGGGAGAGAGTGTAAACTACAATGTAAACTATAATCCATGCTTAGTGGCAATGTTCCAAAATGTGTTCATCAATTGCAATGAATGTACTACACTAATGAGGGAGGTTGTTAGTGTTGGGAAAAATGGGGGATGTGGGGAGTGGGGCATATGGGAATCCCTTATTTTTTTATGTAACATTTTATGTAATCTAAGTATTTTTTAAAAATAAATTAAAATACATTATGTGTGTATATATATATACACACACACACACACAGAAACAGAAATGAGAAAGAGATCTGTCAGATACAACACAAAAGATCAACTATACAGAAAAAAGGAGGTTGCGGTAAAGGAAAAGAAAGGTAAAAAAGGTATGACATATAAAAACCAAAAGAACAAAATGGCTAAAGTAAGAACTGCTTTTACAGTAATAACACTGAATCTTAATGGATTAAACTCTCCAATCAAAAGACACAGACTGGCAGATTGGATATAAAAGCATGATCCAACTATGTATTATTTACAAAAGACTAACCTTAAACCCAAACACACAAATAGTTTGAAACTAAAAGGTTGGAAAAAGATATTTCATACAAATAGTCATCAAAAAAAAGAGGTGGGGTTGCTATACTAATATTGGACAAAATAGACTTTAAGTCAAAAGCTGTTGTAAGAGACAAAGAAGGACTATTTATTAATAAAAGGGGCAATCCACCAAAAAGAAATAATAGTCATATGTATTTATCCACCTAACTACTGTGCTCCAAAACATATAAGCAAACACTGGCAAAACTGAAGGGAGAAGTAGACACCTCTACGATAATAGGTAGAGACTTCAATATTCCATTCTCATTAACAGAAAGAATATCTAGACAGAAGATCAATAAGGAAGCACGTAACTTAAGTAATATGATAAATGAACTAGACCTAAGATACATAAGAACACTACACTCCAAAACAACAAGATATACATTCTCCTCAAGTGTACATGAATCATTTCCAGGATAGACCACAAGTTGGGTCACAAAACAAGTCTCAATACATTTTTTTATTAACCTTTCTATTGTGGTGACAAATAAATGTTATATAAACTTTCCCATTCTAGCCACTTTCATGTGTAGAATTCAGTGGCATTAATTATATTCACAATGTTGTGCTACCCTCACCACCACCCACTACTAAAACATTTTCATTGCCACAAACAGAAACACTGACCCCATTAAGCAGTAATTCCCTGTTCTCTACCTCCAGTCCCTCGTAAACTGTATTCTAGTTTCGGTCTCCATGAATTTGCATACTCTAATTATTTTTATCACTGAGATCATATGATATTTGTTCTTTTGTGTCTGACTTGTTTCTCTCAACATGTTTTCAGAGATCATCCATGTTGTCACGTGATCAGACGTCATTCTTTTTTGGCTGAATAATATCCCATTGTATGGATGGACCCCATTCTGTCGATCCATTTCATCTAATGATGGACACTTGGATTGCTTCCACCTTTTAACTATGAATATTGGAGTACAAATATGAGTTTGAGTTCCTGCTTTCAGTTCTTTCCAGACAGCTTTCCACGGTGGCTCCACCATTTTACATTCCCATCAGCAACGTGCAAGGGTTTCAGTTTCTCCACATCCTCACCAACACTCGTTATTTTTTCTTTCTTTCTCCAAATAAAACCATTCTAGTGGGTATGAAGTGGCATCTCATTATGGTTTTGATTTGCATTTCCCTGTGTGTTAACGATGAGGTGCATCTTTTCAGGTGCTTTTAGGGCAATATCCAGACATTGCTATGCTGTGAACCAAAAGAAGACTGAGTCAGGTAAAGACACTTTTGAAAAGATTTCAACAGTGTGCACCCAAGTAAGCAGACATCATGCTGAAACCTGAGAGGGTGCAATGGACCATGTACTCAGTGACACTTTGATCAAATAAGTGGGGGATCTCACATTGCATAGAAAGGAGTTCTAGCATTCTACTGCCTCGGGCCAAATCTGGCCAGCAGCTCCTTCAGAGATGGCCCTCAAGCTAAGAATGTTTTTCCGTTTCCAAGTGACTGTAAAAAAAGCAGCAGGAACAGAGATCAGCTATTTACTATTTGGTCCTTTCCAAAAACATTGCTAACCCCTGGTTCTAGGATACTAAAACCCCAAGAAGTCTGCAAGAAGACTTGGTTTATCATCTCACATTGACCTTCAACTGTCTGGATTATTCACACTTTATATCACGTTTATGAATTATTTTTTAACTGAGGCATAATTTTCCTTCAACCACATACACAAGCTTTAAATGTAAAGTTTGGTGTGTTAGGCGAATGTATTCATAGTTAAAGTTTGTTTTAAACATAATTTACTTGTGGTACTCGGTGTGGGCATCTCTTACATTTTTTCTGAGTTGTACCCAACAATAAAATGTTTAATGCTACTTAAAACATTTGAAAATGGTAAGACTTCCTGAGACACCCTCCAGGCCAGAGAACCTGGCAAGGAACAAGGGCAGAAAACATTCCTTAAACTTCCTTGGGATTCTGGGTTTTGGCTCTGGCCTTGCCAGGGTGTGCCTAAGAGATCACAGCCTCCCCCTGGGCCTCAGTTTCCCCACCTGGGATACAGGAACACCACCAAGAGCCTGGAGCACAGTCAAGCTGACCCTCAGTTTACCCCTCAGGAAAATGAGAATAATTAATGGGACTGACCTTCTTAGCTATGAGAAGGCAGCAAATCGCATGGGAGGTGCTGGGCAGAGCTTGCCATTTACTTTATTGTTATTAATGACCCTGTGGGAATCCCCTGGATCTGCCTGCCCTTGGGAAAACTGAGGATCACCAGCCACCCAGGTGCCCCACCCCAACTGCGGTGCCCCCAGTCCTGACACACCGGTGCCAGGCAACACTGACCGACAGTCCCTGATGTAGCAGGTTCTTGGTTGTAGTTGATGGGACTGTAGCTCCTGGGGGGGTATGTCCTGCTTCACCTTCAGTGCCACCATGCTCACAGCTCAATAAATTTTAAAAGATTGAAATTAACAAAGCATCTTCTCTGACCATAATGGAATGAAGCTGGAAATCTATATCAAACAGAGAACTGGATCCATAAATATACAGAAGTTAAATAATACACTCTTAAGCAATCTATGGCTCAAAGAAGAAATTGCATGGGTAATTAGTAAATATCTTGAGACAAATGAAAATGAGAATAGAACATATCAAAACATATAGGATACAGCAAAGGCAGTGTTAAGAGTTTATTGTATGAAAGGAGTGGGGTGGGGGTGTGTAGGGATATATGGGAACCTTTTATATTTTTTAATGTAATATTTTTTGTGATCTATGTATCTTCAAAAAATACAATTTTTAAAAATGGGGGTTGGGTGGTAGGGAATGGGGTATATGGGAACCTATGATGTTTTTTAATAAAATATTTTGTGTGATCTATTAATTTTTTTAAAAGATAATTAAAAATTAAATTTATTTTTTAAAAAAAAGAGTTTATTGTAAGCCCCAAATGCTTACAATAAAAATGAAACAGCTAAAACCAAGACCTAATTGCATGCGCACCTGGAAAAACTAGAAAAAGAACAGCAAACCAACCCCAAAGCAAGCAGAAGGAAAAAAGAAAAAACACACATGAAGATTAGAGCAGAAATAAATGAAATTGAGAATTAAAAAAAAATATAGAAAGAATTAACAAAACAAAAATTTGGTTCTTTGAAAAGATCAAAAAAATTAACAAATCCTTAGTTAGACTGACAAAGAAAAGAGAAAAGATGCATATAAATAGAATCAGAAGTTATAACTAACCATAAAAAGGATCATAAAAAGGATCATAAGGCAATATTATGAGCAATGGCATACAAGAAATTAAACAATCTAGATGAAATGGAAAAATTCCTAGAAACACCCGGACAATCTACACTGACTCGACAAGAAACTCTCAATAGACCAATCACAAGTAAAGAGATTCAATCAGTCATCAAAAACCTCCAAACAAAGGAACGCCCAGGACCAGATGTCTTCACAGGTAAATTTTATCGGTCATTCCAAGAATAATTAATACCAATCCTGCTCAAACTCTTCCACAAACTAGAACAGGAGGAAACACTACCTAACCCATTCTATGAGGCCAACATCACCTTAATACCAAAGTCAGATAGATAAAGTTACCACAGAAAAGAAAATTACAGACCAATTTCTCTTATGAATAAAAATGCAAAAATTCTCAACAAAATACTTGCAAATCAAATCCGAAAGCACATTAAAAGAAGTATACACCATGATCGATTGGGTTTTCTTCTAGGTATGCAAGGGTGGTTCAACATAAGAAAATCAATTTATGTAGCAAAGCACTTTAACAAAACAAAGGGAAAAAAACACATGAACATCTCCATTAACACAGAAAAGGCATTTGATAAAATCCAGCATCCATTCTTGATAAAAACACTTAGAAAAATAGGAATAGAAGGAAACTTCCTCAATATGATAAGGAGCATACATGAAAACCCCCCAGTTAATATCATACGCCATGATGAAAGACTGAAAGCTTTTCTTCTAATATCTGGAACAAGACATGGATGCGCACTGTCACTACTGTTATTCAACATTGTACAGGAAATTCTAGTCAGCAGTTATGCAAGGAAAAGAAACAAAAAGCATCTAAACTGGAAAGGAAGAAATAAAACTTTCACTATTAGTAGATGACATGATCCTATACATAGAAAGTCTGAAGAAACGACAACAAAACTACTAGAGCTAATAAACAAATTCAACAAAGTGGTGGGCACAAGAACAACATGCAAACATCAGAAGTGTTCCTTTACACATAATGAGAAATCTGAGGAGGATATCAAGGGGAAAAATTCATTTACAATAACAACTAAAGGAATCAAGTATCTAGGAATAAATGTAATGAAGGATTTAAAAGAACTGTTTGCAGAAAACTATAAAACATTGATAAAAGAAATTTAAAAAGATCCAAGTAAATGGAAGGACTTTCTGTGTTCATAGATTAGAAGACTAAATATTAAGATGTCAATTTTACCAAAATGATTTACAGATTCAACACAATCCCAGTCAAAATTCCAAAAGCCTACTTTGCAGAAATGGAAAAGCCAATTATACAATTTATTTGGAAGGGTAAAGATATCCTCAATAGCCAAAAACATCCTGAAAAAGTAGAGCAAGTTGGAAGAACCCCACTTCCTGACTTCAAAGCATATTTCAAGGCTACAGTGGTGAAAACAGCACACTTTGAGCACAAGGATAGCTATCCTAACCAACAGAATTGAATTGAGAGTTCAGAAATAGACCCTCACATCTATGGCCAATTGATTTTTTTTTTTTTTTTTTTTTTTTAAGGTACCAGGGCTGGAGATTAAACCTGCGACATATGTGGGAACCTGGCATTCAACCACTAAGCCATATCGGCTCCCCTAAGTGAGTTTTTTCATTTATTTGCTTGTTGTTTTTAGGAGGCACTGGGAGCCAAACCCAGGACCACCCATGTGGGAAGCAGGCATTCAACTGCTTGAGCCACATCTGCTCCCTGGCCAATTGATTTTAACAAGGTTGTCAAGTCCACTCCAAGTGAAAAAGAATAGTCTCTTAAACAAATGATGCTGGAAGAATCAGATATTCATAAGCAAAAGAATGAAAGAGGACCCCTATCTCATATCATATAGAAAATTTAATTCAAAATGAACCAAGGCCTAAATATAAGAACCAGCCCTACAAAACTTTTAAAAGAAAATGTGGGGAAGCATCTTCAGGACCTTGTGTCAGGCAATAGTTTCCTAGACTACATATCCAAACCACAAGCAATGAAAGAAAAAGAGATAAATGAGACTTCTTCAACATTAAACACTGTTGTGCATCAAAAGGCTTTGTTATCAAAGTGAGAAGACAAATTACTCAAGGGGAGAAAATATTTGGAAACTATATATCTGATAAGGGTTTAATATCCAGAACATATAAAGAAATCCTAAAACTCAACAATAAAAAGACAAACAACCCAATTTTTAAAATGGGCAAAAACTGTGAATAGACATTTCTCCAAAGAGGATACACAAATGGCTAAAAAACATATGAAAAGATGCTCAACATCACCAGCTATTCAGGAAATGCAAATCAAAACCACACTGAGATATCCTTAGAAAGGCTACTGTTAAAAAACAAGGGAAGTGTATGTAGCTGAGGCAACTGAGCTCCCACCTACCACATTGGAAGTCCCTGGTTCGGTTCCCGCTGCCTCCGAAAAAGACAGTGAGCGGGCATGATGAGTAGTCACAGCAAGCTGGTCCAAAAAGACGACACATAAAATGATGAGACAAGAGACACGAGAAGAAAAATAAACTTAATAAGAGACACAACAAAGCAGGGAATGGAGGTGACAAAAGCGATTAGGCACCTCCCTTCCACATCGGAAGTCCCAGTTTCAGTTCCCGATGCCTCCTAAAGACAGCAAATGCAAACAACAAGGGGATGGGGAGAAATGAATAAATGAAATAAACCTTAAAAAAAGTCTATTACCTTTAAGGAAACAAACAAACAAAAAGAACACCACAAGTGTTGGAGAGGATGTGGAGAAATAGGAATGCGCATTCATTGCTAGTGGGAATGGTGCAGCCACTGTGGAAGGCATTTTGACAGTTCCTCAGAAAGCTAAATATAGAATTATCATATGACCTGGCAATCCTGCTAGTAGGTGTATACCTAGAAGGACTGAAAGCAAGGATGCCAACAGATACTTGCACACCTATGTTCAGAGTGGCATTATTCACACTTGCTAAAAGATGAAAGCAACCCAAGTGTCCATCAACTGATGAATGGATAAACAAAGTGTGGTATACCAATATGATGGAATATTATTCAGCCGTAAAAAAATGAAGTTCTGATGCATGCAACAACATTGATGAACCTTGAAGACATTATGCCAAAATTTATACCAAAATGTACCACACTAATGAAAGAAGCTGTCAGTGTGGGAGGAGTGGGGGTGTGGGGAGTGGGGTATATGGGAACCTCTTATATTTCTTAATGTAACATTTTGTCTGATTGATGTATCGTAAAAAAAAAAAGATAATATGAAAAAAAAAAAGCTGGTTGCATTTCCTAAAATATTTCATACTTTTCAATGATAACTTTCAGTTCTCAATGAGCAAAATGAGCCAGACACAAATGGACAAATATTATATGATCACACTGATATGAACTAATTATAATAAGCAAACTCACAGACTTAGAATCTAAAATATACGTTAACGGGATGATTGGGGTTAGAGAAAATTCTGTTTTTGCATATACAGAATTTCTATTTAGGTTGATTATAAAGATTTGGAAATGGATGGTGGTGATAGTAGCACATTATTGAAAGAGTAATTAACAGCCCTGAATTATATGGGTGAGTGTGTGGTAAAATGGGGAAACTAGATCATATATGTTAGAATAAAAATTAAAAGATAAAACATAGGACTATATAACACAGTGAACCCTATTGTAGACAAGTTAATAGCGTGAGTATAAGACTGTTCTTTCATGAATTATAGCAAATGTATGACACTAATAAAACAATGGGGTAGTATATGGGGAAAAATACAGCTCATGTAAACTATGGATGATAGTTAATAGTACTATTTTAATACTCTTCCTATCAACTATAAAAAGATAACTACTATTAAAAATTAGTACAATTACAAAAAAAATCCTATCAATTGTAACAAATGTTCCACACCAATACGAGGAGGTATATAGGAATCCTGTATTTTATGCATGATTGTTCTCTAAGCCCACACCTTCTCTAATAAAAAAAAAAATTTTTTTAAGATAAGGAGGAAAGGAAAGAGAAAAACATGATTATGTTCTCATAATTAAAATGGCTTTGACCCTACTAAAGAACGTATTTTTCTATTTTATTGTGCGGTCTTTAAATGAACTTTTCTGTCTGTCATCATCTCAGTGGTCTTCAAAGTTTGTGTAAAATTACAAATGTGTAAATTTCCATTAGTAAAGTTGCCAAACTATATTTCAAATAAACAAACAAATAAAGAAGAGTTGGGAAGGGAATAAACTTCTTTAATAAACTTTTTTTTAAATTAACACTGTGACAAAATTAAACAACAACAAAAAAAAAAACAGCCTGAGTTTGGTTTTATTTTTTTTTTTAATATTTATTTATTATTATTATTTTTAATTACATTAAAAAAAATATATGAGGTCCCATTCAACCCCACCGCCCCCGCCCCCCACTCCCCCCACAGCAACACTCTCTCCCATCATCGTGATACATCCATTGCACCTGGTAAGTTCATCTCTGAGCATCACTGCACCCCATAGTCAATGGTCCACATCATAGCCCAGACTCTCTCACGTTCCATCCAGTGGGCCCTGGGGGGATCTACAGTGTCCCGTAATTGTCCGTGAAGCACTATCCAGGACAACTCCACGTCCCGAAAATGCCTCCACATCTCATCTCTTCCTCCCGTTCCCCACACCCAGCAGCCCCCATGGCTACCGTTCCCACACCCATTCCACATTTTCTCTGTGGACATTGGATTGGTTGTGTCCATTGCACACCTATGTCAAGTGAGGGCTTAGATTGCACATGGGTACTGGATGCACTCTTCCCGCTTCTAGTTGTAGACACTCTAGGCTCCATGTTGTGGTGGTTGACCTTCTTCAACTCCATGTTAGCTGAGTGGAGTAAGTCCAATAAGTCAAAGTGTAGGAGCTGAAGTCTGTTAAGGCTCTGGGCCTGGGTGTCATATTATCAGTCCAGAGATTCAAATCCCCTACATATATCTTAAACCCAGCACCAACTACAATTCCAATAAAGTAGCATGCAAGTCTTGTGAAAAGACATCCCCTCTGAGTCCATTTCCATCACGCAGAAACACCAGCTCCAAAGAAGGGCCATCTGTCATGGCAGTGAACCCCTTCTGCCATGACCATAGAACCCGTGGGTCTCTTTATCCCTCAAAAGAACCAATACCTGGGGTTGTATCTACCTTATCTGTCTCTTAGACTCTGTTCAGTTGTACATAGGGGTATTCCTTCTGACAACCTCCAGACTCTTTTTTAGAGACTCACAGCCTTATAATCTCATTTCTCCTTTCCATTTCCCCCTTACATTAGGTCAAACCGCTTCCCGAAGTCATGTTATTATATGTAGACAGGTATATTCTGCTGTTCCGCATTGAATCTTTGATTCAAGGTCATTTTCTAGTTGCTTCTTCAGCTGGTATGTGGTAGTGATCCCTCGGTGCCAGGGAGGCTCATCCCCGGGTGTCGTGTCCCACGCTGGGGGGAATGCATCACATCTACACGCTGAGTTTGGCTGTGAGAGTGGCCACATTTGAGTAACATGAAGGCTGTCAGGAGGAAACCCCCAGGCACAATGCTACTCTAGGCCTTGTTCTTATTGCAGGTGCATAGGCTCAAAAGTGTAGCCATTAGCATCAAGAGCCCACTGTTGGGCCCTCCTTCCTTCCTGGTTCTTGCCGTTGCACCTGGAGGATTGCCGCTGCTCTCCCAGGGCCCACAACAGTGACCCCCCGGCCAGGAGCCCAGTACCCCCCCAGCTGTTGTTTTTAATTGTTTCCACTATGAGTATATATAGACATTACCATATACCCTGGGCATATGCCCTGTATAACTCCCTGTCAACCATATATATCCTGTCAATAACATCCCATATCAGTATTCCTCCGCTGCCATTGTTGAAACACTCTGTGATCCAAAACTTCCCGTAAAGTGAATCCCAACATAATGCCAGCTTCAGAAGAGTCTTAGATCACCAAAATTCATATATATAATATACAGTATTTCCCCAGATCCACCATAAAACCTTTTCCCTTCCACAGCAATAATCTTTTAACTTATTCATATCATATTTCCTGAAACTGATGTACAGATTCCGAAACTATAGTTTTCAAACAAGGTAACATTTGTGCTTACTATGTGGTCCATACTTTAGGTTGTACAGTTTTCTAAATTTTTTAGTTATCCTATGTTTTGTCTTATGGTTTTCATTATTAGTCTGTCGTCCCCTATATGTTTTTGGTGTAACATTAGCTGTTTTATATTCATCCTCGTGTACTCTCACATAACTCCTCTTTTGCCCCCTTATTTACCTTTGTTCCATCCATTGCACGTCCATTTTCCCCTCCCCTTAGGGCCCACAACGCCTGCCAATCTAATGCCCTGGGAGCCGTCCTTTCTCACGAGAGATACAGTTCTCTCTATTCGACGGCATTAGTCTTCCCCAGGATATGGGTCCACCCCACCCAATGGTAGAACCCACCTTGGCAAAATGAGCCTTCAGCTATTCTCTCCGGAGTCCGTCCCACATCAGACCATACCCCCTGAGCGTCCTAACCAGGTAACCCTCCTACTTATACTTTGATACGTTTTACTCAACATTTAGTTCTCAATGAACTTCTGGCACTCTCCCATGTTTGTATGTTGCCCTTCCCTCCCACCTATTTCTTGGACCATATTACCCCTCTTCCCATCCCCAGCCCCCCTCAAACCCAGAAAACCCCACCCGAAGGTAACCCCTTGCCCCCATTTTGTCCCTTCTTTGTGCTCATACTTACCCCCAGCTCATCACAGATTCCACCCCTACAGACATTAACTCACAGCCTTCCTCCACCCCCCGATTTCCAGTAAGCCACTTTTCCAGACTCTAGCTCTCTGAGGCAGTTAACTTATTTCATATCATTGAGGTCATATAGTATTTGTCCTTCAATGCCTGGGTTGCTTCACTCATCATAAGATTCTCAAGGTTCATCCATGTTATCACGTGCGATTGTAGTGTATTGGTTCTTACAGCTGAGTAATATTCCATTGTGTGTATATACCACATTTTATTGATCCACTCATCTGTTGATGGACTTTTGGATTGATTCCAACTTTTGGCGATGGTGAACAATGCTGCTATGAACATTGGTGTACATATATCGGTTTGTGTCCTTGTTTTCAGATCTGATGGGTATATACCCAGCAGTGGTATTGCTGGGTCATATGGCAAATCTATGGATAATTTTTTGAGAAACTGCCAAACTGTCCTCCAGAATGGTTGGATCCTTCTGCATTCCCACCAGCAATGGATGAGTGTTCCCCTTTCTTCACATCCTCTCCAGCATTTGTATTCTACTGTTTTTTTCATGGCTGCCAATCTTATGGGAGTAAGATGGTATCTCATTGTAGTTTTGATTTTCATTTCCCTGACAGCTAGGGATTTGGAGCATTTTTTCATGTGCTTTTTAGCCATTTGTATTTCTTCTTTGGAGAAGTGTCTGTTTAAATCTTTTTCCCATTTTTTAAATGGGTTGTTTATCTTTTTGTTTTCGAGATCTATGAGTTCTTTATATATGCAAGTTATAAGTCTCTTATCAGATATATGGTTGCCAAATATTTTCTCCCATTGTGTGGGTTCCCTTTTTACTTTCTTGACAAACTCCTTTGAGGTGCAGAAGGCTTTAATTTTGAGGTAGTCCCATTTATCTATTTGTTCTTTTGCTGCTCGTGCTTTTGGTGTGATATTCATGAAGCCATTTCCTATTACAAGGTCCTGTAGATGTTTCCCTACACTGCTTTCTAAGGTCTTTATGGTCTTGGCTCTTATATTTAGGTCTTTGATCCATCTTGAGTTGATCTTTGTATAAGGTGTGAGATGGTAATCCTCTTTCATTCTTCTACATATGGCTATCCAGTTCTCCAGGCACCATTTGTTGAATAGGCCATTCTCTCCCAGTTGTGAGGGTATGGTGGCTTTATCGAATATTATATGGCTGTATACATGAGGTTCTATATCTGAACTTTCAATTCGATTCCATTGGTCTGTGTGTCTCTCCTTATGCCAGTACCATGCTGTTTTCACTACTGTAGCTTTGTAGTATGTTTTGAAGTCAGGAAGTGTGATTCCTCCTATTTCGTTTTTCTTTTTCAATATGTCTTTGGCTATTCGGGGCCTCTTTTTATTCCAAATAAATTTCATAGTTAGTTTTTCTAGTTCCTTAAAGAAGGCTGTGTTGATTTTTATTGGGATTGCATTGAATGTGTAGATCAGTTTTGGTAGGATAGACATCTTAATAATATTCAGTCTTCCTATCCATGAACAGGGAATATTCTTCCATTTATTTAGGTCTTCTTTGATTTCCTTGAACAATCTTGTATAGTTCTCGATGTATAAGTTTTTTACCTCTTTAGTTAAATTTATTCCTAAGTATTTGATTTTTTTATTTACTATTGTGAATGGTATTTGTTTCTTGATTTCCTCCTGATCTTGCTCATTATTGGTGTATAGAAATGCTACTGATTTTTGCGCATTGATCTTATAACCTGCGACTTTGCTAAACTCATTTATGAGTTCTAGGAGCTTTGTTGTAGATCTCTCAGGGTTTTCTATATATAGGATCATGTCATCTGCAAATAATGAAATTTTGACTTCTTCCCTTCCAATTTGAATGCCTTTTATATCTGGTTCTTGTCTCAGTGCTCGAGCCAATACTTCCAAGACAATGTTAAATAGGAGCGGAGACAATGGGCATCCTTGTCTTGTTCCTGATTTTAGAGGGAAGGATTTCAGGATTTCGCCATTGTAAACAATGTTGGCTTTAGGTTTTTCATATATACTCTTTATCATGTTCAAAAAGTTTCCTTGTATTCCGATCTTTTGGAGTGTTTTTATCAGGAAGGGGTGCTGTATTTTGTCAAATGCCTTTTCTGCATCTATAGATATAATCATGTGGTTTTTTTTCTCTCAATCTGTTTATATGGTGTATTACATTGATTGATTTTCTTATGTTGAACCATCCTTGCATACCTGGAATAAATCCCACTTGGTCATGGTGTATAATTCGTTTAATGTGTTGTTGAATACGATTAGCAAGTATTTTGTTAAGTATTTTTGCGTCTAGGTTCATTAGAGAAATTGGTCTGTAATTTTCCTTTCTTGTGGTGTCTTTGTTTGGCTTTGGTACTAGGGTAATGTTGGCATCATAGAAGGAATTAGGCAGTGTTCCTTCTGTTTCGATTTTTTGGAATAGTTTCAACAAGATTGGTGTTAGCTCTTTCCGGAATGTTTTGTAGAATTCCCCTGTGAAGCCATCTGGCCCTGGGCTCTTCTTAGTTGGGAGATTTTTAATGACTGATTCTATCTCTTTGCTTGTGATTGGTTTGTTAAGATCATCAATTTCTTCTTTCGTCAGTATGGGCTGCTTATGTATTTCTAGGAATTTGTCCATTTCCTCTAAATTGTCATTTTTGTTGGAATATAGTTTTTCAAAGTATCCTCTTATGATAGTCTTTATTTCTGTGGGGTCAGTGGTGATATCACCTTTCTCATTTCTTATTTTGTGTATTTGCATCTTTTCTCTTTTTTTCTTTGTTAGTCTCGCTAAAGGTTTGTCAATTTTGTTGATCTTCTCAAAAAAACAGCTCTTGGTCTTGTTTATTTTTTCAAGTGCTTTCTTATTTTCTATTTCATTTAGTTCTGCTCTTATCTTTGTTATTTCCTTCCTTCTTCTTCCTGTTGGGTTACTTTGTTGTTGTTTTTCTAATTCCTTCAAATGTGCAGTTAATTCTTCAATTTCTGCTCTTTCTTCTTTTTTGATATATGAATTTATGGCTATAAATTTCCCTCTCAGTACCGCTTTTGCTGCATCCCATAAATTTTGGTATGTTGTGTTATCATTATCATTTGTTTCAAGGTAGTCATTGATTTCTTTTGAGATTTCCTCTTTGACCCACTGTTTTTCTAAGAGTGTGCTGTTTAATTTCCAAATTGTCGTGTGAAGTCTGGGTCTCTGTCCCTTGCAAATTTCCAGCTTGACTCCATTGTGGTCAGAGATATTGTTTTGTATGATTTCGATCTTTCTGAATTCATTAAGCCTTTCTTTGTGGCCTAGCATATAGTCAATCTTGGAGAATGTTCCATGTGCGCTTGAGAAAAATGTATATCCTGCTGTGTTTGGGTGTAATGATCTATATATGTCTATTAGATCCAGCTCTTCTAATATACTGTTCAAATGTTTTATTTCTTTAGTGATTCTCTTTTGAGATGTTCTGTCCAGAGTTGATAGTGGTGTATTAAAATCCCCCACTATAATTGTAGATGCATCTATTCTTTCACTTAGTTTTTCCAGCGTTTGCCTCACGTATTTAGAGGCGCCCTTGTTAGGAGCATAAATATTTATGATTGTTCAATCTTCTTGACAAATTGTCCCTTTCACTAAAATATAGTATCCTTCTTTGTCTCTCACAATTGTTTCGCATTTAAAGTCTATTTTGTCTGATATTAATATAGCTACTCCTGCCTTTTTTTGGTTGTTGTTTGCTTGTATGATTGTTTTCCAGCCATTCACTTTCAACCTCCATGAGTCTCTGGGTCTAAGATGTGTCTCTTGTAGGCAGCATATAGATGGGTCGTATTTCCTTATCCAGTGTCCCAGTCTGAATCTTTTGATAGGTGAGTTTAATCCGTTGACATTCAGTGTTATTACGTTTAGAGAGTTATTTATGGTAGCCATATTTTGGTTGGATTTGTGTTTGTTATATTTTGTTTGTATTATTTTATTTTCCCCTTCTATTTTTGTCTTTCTTGTTGCTTTTACACTCTCCTCCATCTCTGACTGTCCTGTTTTTTCCTTTCTTCCTGCAGAATTCCCTTAAGAATTTCTTGAAGGGGAGGTTTCTTGTTGATATACTCTTTCAGTTTCTGTTTATCTGTGAATATTTTGAACTCTCCATCATTTTTGAATGCTAGTTTAGCTGGATAGAGTATTCTTGGTTGGAGATTTTTTTCCTTTAGTACCTTGACTATATCATACCACTGCCTTCTTGCCTCCATCGTTTCAGATGAGAAATCAGCACTTAATCTTATGGAGTTTCCCTTGTATGTGATGGTTTTCTTTTCTCTTGCTGCTTTTAGAATTTTTTCTTTGTCTTGAGCATTGGATAATTTGACAAGTATATGTCTTGGGGTGGGCCTGTTGGGGTTTATGACCAGTGGAGTGCGCTGTGCTTCTTGGATATGTACATCTGTCTCTTTCAGTAGATTTGGGAAGTTTTCAGCTATTATTTCCTGCAACACTCCTTCTGACCCCTTTCCCTTCTCTTCTCCTTCTGGAATGCCTATAATACGTATGTTTGAGCGTTTTGCGTTATCATTCAGGTCCCTAAGTCCTATCTGGATTTTTTCTACCTTTTTATTGACCACTTCTACTATCTGTTTGATTTCCAATGCACTGTCTTCCACATCACTAATTCTCTGCTCTGCCTCTTCTAGTCTGCTGATATTTGCTGCAAGTGTATTTTTGATTTCTTGAATTGTGGTGTTCATTTCCATCATATCTGTTATTTTTTTGCGCATGTCTGCAATTTCCCCTCCAAGTGTTGTCTTCACACTGTTAACCTCTTTCATTACTTCATCAAATTTGTCGGTGATAAATGTTCTGAGATCTTTCATTGCTTGTGCGAAGTCCTGCCCCCCTTCCTGATTTTCAGTTTGTTGATTGGATTCAGCCATGTTTTCCTGATTACTGGTTTGGTTTGTAGATTTTTGTTGCTGTCTTGTCAACATTTTTTCTTTGACGGGTTTAATCAGTTCCTTAGCTTCTTTGTCTAGTCTTGGAGATTAATTAGCTGTTGTTTTTGCATGAGTGTTATATCTTCTCTTTGTCACTTTGTTCTTCTTATTCCAATTTCTTATTGCTAGTTAAGCTCACTTTAAAGGAAAGTATTGGTGCTGGGGAAAGTCAATTGTGTAAGGAAGGAGAAAGTGTGAAGTAGTATTGGTGATATATGTTTACAAAGCAACAATATGAGTTCTGGGAGGATGGAGGTTAGATCATGTAAATTGTGTAGAGTTATAGTAGTAGGAAAGTACCTATAATGAGGTAGACGACTGAATATGGGAGGAATGTGGTACGTACAAAGAGGCTGTTGTTTTCGTGAGAGAGGGAAAGAGAAAAGAAAGGTAATAGTTTCAGGGACGAATACCAGATGGAAAACTAAACAAAGGTATTAGAAATTAAGAGTTAGACACTTTGTGGATCAAAGAAAGGGAGATGGAATATAGGAGAGATAGCAGATGGTGGAGGATATCAAGTTGTAGGGGAAAGGGGATAGTGTAGATAGGCTAAATCTATTCACAGAGAAATGAGGCAGTGGAGGGTGAGGAAACCCAGCAAATGTGAGGTATTTCCTGTAGGACCTATTGTATTGTTAAGGTAAAATAGTATAAGAAGAATATTGGGGACAAGAAAGAGAGGGTTGAAAAAAAAAAAAAAGAACAACAAGAACAACAACAACAACAAAAAATTAAAAAATTAAAAATAAAAAAACAAACAAAAAAAAAAACCAAAGAACAGAAACCCCGCCGCCAGGCTCGGCTGGGCTCAGCTGGGCTCCGGTCCCCCGCCCGCCGCCCGCCGCGGCTCGGCTGGGCTCGGCTGGGCTCGGCTGGGCTCGGCTGGGCTCGGCTTTCCCGCCCGCCGCCTGGCCCGGCGCAGCGTGGCTCGGCTCTCCCGCTCACCGCCCGGCGTGGCGCGGCTGGGCTCGGCCGAGCTCAGCTGGGCTCCGCCCCTCCGCCCGCCACGGCTCAGCCGGGCTCGGCCGGGCTCGGCCGGACTCGGCTACCCTGGCCGCCGCCCGCTGGGGCTCCGCGCGGTGCTAGCTGCCTCGGCTCCACCTACCCAAGGAGGGAATCCTCCACACGTAGCTGGGATCTCCGTGTATATTTCACAGATGGATCCTCTCTGTTACCTTCCCTCCAAATCGATGTCCAGACACCTCCGGACCAGGAAAATTCCCGAAACAGCCGGTCCCAAAGAGTCTCCGACGCCTCCCAGCCGATTCCCCCCAGGAGCTAGTAACCGGGAAGTTCACTCAGCCGCCATCTTGCCTCCCCCTCCTGAAAAGTCCCAATTTATATCTGATAGACCAGTCCTTTCCGTTACCTTCCCACCAAATCGATGTCCAGACACTTCCTGCCCTGAAAAAATCCTGAAAAAGCCTGGTCCCGGAGAACCTCCAGCGGTGCCCAGCTGCCTCTTCCCAGGAGAGACGGCAAGGCAAGCTCACTCAGCCACCATCTTGCCGGAAGTCCTGAGTTTGGTTTTAAAGTATCATCTTTTATCATGCTGTAACTATAACCATTTCTTTAAAAACAGTCAAATGGAGAAATTGGGTCCAGAATATTAAATTCATAGCTCAATTTAATAAAAGTAGTCCCTTTGTTTAAGGGGCTTCTGTATGGATTTATGATTCTGTAGCGTGAAATTCCATCCCCAGGTGTGTGTGTTAAAGTTTACTAATTACTTAAAAAAAGAGAATGAGGAAGAGAAATATGGGAGGGTATTAACTGCAAATCAGTCAGAAATAAAAACCAATTGTTTTTGAAATTTTTGTGCAATGAGTTAAGAAGTATGATTAAGTTAAATGGAACTGTTTATTTCATAAAACAAGACAAGTCTTTTGCACCAAATCATACTCCATCATTTATGGCCATTTTGAAAAATAAAATTTTTAAGTATTTTTATACCCTTGAAATTGTGGGGAGATGGGAAGGTCAAGAGAGTCCTCAGAATTCTTCAGAAATACGGCAGAAATTTTACCTCCACTCTGCATTTCTGGAATCCCAATGTGCTGTTCATCCAGGAGTGATTAGCCCCAGGGGAAAATTAGGCCACAGTATTCATGAACACACAGGATTAATTTGATACAGAAAGACAGTTTCAAAATTTACAATTAGAAATAATTTCTTTTCAATGGGAAATCTGCTTGAAAAAAGGAATTGAGATTAAAGAGAATGCATTAGAACTTAGAAATGTGTAGCCAACAGTATATTCCAAATTCTGCCCACCCAGATACCCTCTACTGATTTCCCACACTCATGCCAAGCAGTGCCAGAATATGTCCCAATTCTGTCAACCTCTTCCAACATTTTAACATGCTATTTCTATTTCTCTGATCACATACTCAGATCCCTGTCTCACGATGACAGCGCTTCAGGCAGTATCAATTGTCTTCTTGTCTCCAAGTCAGGCTGTTAGGATCACTGTCCCTACACTGGGGAGTGGGCAGGTTATCATTAGCAAAAACATCCAGGTCCTATTTGCCTGTTTCTCTTAAATCCCAAATCCTGTCACCAGTTCTGCATTTTCTCCTCTTGGTCCCACCCAAGGCATTTCACAAAAGGCATCAAAAGCCTTCCCATGGTAAATGGGACTTCATCCTAAAAAGCACAAGGAAGGGGGTGATTTTAAAGAGAAATGGGAAATCCTAACTGGAGATAGGCGAGGGGTCTGCCCCTTTTATCTCAAAGCTGGCCTTAGGAGAATGAGTCCAAGAGATGGGAGGGGAGGCAACGAGCCCCCACCCCACAACCAATGGCCAAGTCTCTCCATTCTTCCTTTTGCCCACCTGTTCCCTTTGGTCAGCCTCGTTGCCTTTACTGAAGTTTCCTTTGTAGCTCACTCCTTCAGAGGACTGCCCTCTTCTCCAGGCTAAGCAATTCTTTAAAAATTGTGTTCCTCCATGAAAACATCATCGCCGAACACCCAGTATAACAAGGTACACCGATAGCTATTCAATAACGACAAAGCACCTCTGCTGTAACCCACTGAACGGACTGGGAGAGAGCATAAACCACAACACCAACCATAATCCATGCTGGGTAGCAGTGCTCCAAAATGTGCTCATCAAATGCAACAAATGTACCACACTAATGAAAGAAGCTGTCGATGTGGGAAGAGTGGGGGTGTTGGGAGTGGGGTATATGGGAACCTCTTATGTTTTTTAATGTAACATTTTGTGTGATTTATGTTTCTTTAAAAAAAAAAAGATAAAATGAAAAAAAAAAAAGCCAGTTGCATTTCCTAAAATATTTCATACTTTTCAATGATAACTTTCAGTTCTCAGTTTAGGGAAAACAAATAACTATAACCCATATTTTACATTAGTGTATTTTTCCACAATGCACCTCATTATTAACACCCTGTGTTAGTATTATTTATTTGTTACAGTTTATGAGAGAATGCTGTTGTATTTGTTCTCTTAACCACAATCTTCTACAAAAGGATTCACTGTGTTATAAGGTCTCATGCTTTGTACAATTCATTCAAGATGTACATGCAGTGACTCTCATTTTCATCAGAGTTGTAGTGTCATCACCTCAGTCAATTTTAGAATGTTTTCATTACTCTAACTGCTGATTTTTTATGTTGCTCTTCCCTTTTATCCCGTCTGAAATCTTTTATCTCTCTGGGAACCACAGTGAGGCCTCTGAATTTTCTTCTTGTGACTGTGAAAATCACTGTATCACTCCTTCACTAGGAATAGTTTGGAACTGCCTTTTGTTTAGCAACAGAGACAGTAAAAGTATGATCCCCAAATTATAAGGGGTTGGCAGGGTGCTGTTCTCCAACAGTAGCCTCACATTTAGAGTCCCATAAGGTCTTAAAGGGATGGGAAGAAAAGAAAGATACTAAACACCATTAAAAAGATATGTGTGATGTCTCTTGAGAGCGTGGGTGGCTCCTAATTGGGGAGACAGGCTAGTGTGTCAAGCCCTCAGCATTGTTGCAAGGACGTATGAATCTTGTCCTTCAAGCAGTGAAGCTTGGTTGTCACTGTGGGCCCCAAAGGGAGGGAGAGAGAGGAATAGAACAGATGGAAGAGGGGGTAATTGGGGAACAATGGAAATGTTCTGCAAGACCATGCAATGATGGATACAGGCAATGTTAAATTTCACCAAAAATTTATAAAGGTATATGGTCTAAAATGTAAACCATAATGTAGACCATAATGTAACCAAAAATTTATAAAAGTGTATAGTCTAAAAAGTAAACCATAATATAAACCATAATGGAACCATCGTTTGTAGCTATGTTTCAATGTCTGTACATCAGTTTTAGCAAATGTAACATCCACATGTAAAAAGATCATTGCTGGGGAAGGGGAAAAAGGGTTTAATGTTGGATATATGGGAGACCCCTATGTTCTATATGTGACTTTACTGTACCCTAAAACTTTTTTGAAGACATTAAAAAAAAAAGGATGTAGACACTGAGGAAGAAATGGAAGAGATTGCCTTGCCCTGTACTTACAGGGCAACACCGATTACAGTGATGAATGGCAAAACATCAAAAAAAATTTTTTATCGTATTTTTCATTTTTTAATACACCAATTTATTTTTTACTTTATCTTAATTATTATGTATACTATTTCTAATCTTTGAACTATCATTACTGTTTCATTTTCCTACTAACTGAATTTAGCAATATATTAGGCTTCATTTTTTTAAAGATTTATTTTATTTATTTCTCTACTCCCCCCCACTCCCCTCCACCCCCCTTCACCCCCGTTGTCTGCTCTCTGTTCCATACGCTGTGTGTTCTTCTGTGTCTGCTTGTATTCTCATTAGGTGGTTCCAGGAACCAATCCTGGGACCTTCCAGAGTGGGAGAGAGGCAATTACTCTCTTGTGTCATCTCGACTCCCTGTTCTGCTACATCTTCTTATTTTCTCTCCTCTGTGTCTCTTGTTGCATCATCTTGCTGCACCAGCTCTCTGCATCGGCCGAAACTCTTGTGCAGGGAGGCTTTCCCATCCTGGGCGGCATTCCCACGCAGGGCAGAACTCCTGTGTGGGGTGGCATTCCTTCGTGGGCTGGCACTCCACGTAGGCCAGCTTGCTGCATGGGCCAGCTTGCCTTCACCAGGATGCCCTGGGCATTGAACGCTGGACCTCCTATATGGTAGATGGGAGCCCAGTTGTTTGAGCCACATCCGTTTCCCTAGGCTTCATTTCTGAAGAAGTTTTGAGTCACAGAGGGGTTCAACTATGGCAGAGGAGGAGCACTGGTGTGGGGTGTCATTGATGGGGGATGCATGGGTGGGAGGGAGTTCTCCAGGGCATGCATATAGGGTATATAGATATGTTCGGATGTTGGTTGGGTATTGACATAGTGGGTAGAGTTACATACCACAGCTGGGGGAGTGCTGAGTTTCCATCCTGGGGAGCTCTTTCGCATTCCCCAGTGGAACAGCAACAATCCCCAAAGTGCAAGAGCAAAGACCAGTGAAGAAGGATGGTCCAATGATGAGTCCTTGATACTGATGACTATGCTTATGAGCCTGTGTGCTTGGAATTTCAATGAGGCCTAGAGCTGCAGGGTGCCTAAGAGCCTCCTGAGAGCCTCTATGTTGCTAAAATGTGACCACTCTCTAAGCCAAACTCAGCATGTAAATGCATTACCTTCCTCCCAGTGTGGGACATGACTCCCGGGGATGAGCCTCTCTAGCGCTGAGGGATTACTACCACCACCAGCTGGTGATGCAACTAGAAAAAGACCTTGAATAAAAGGGGGAAATGGTAAAAAACAAATGAGTTTATATGTCTCAGAGATTTCAAAATGAGTTAGGAGGTCATCAGAGGAGTCATGCTTATTCACATCTCAGCAGGATCTCTGAGACAGCCAAAGTAGATACAACCCCAGGTAATGGTGTTCCTGAGGGCTACAGAAACACCCATGTCCTACGTCATGGCAGATGGCTCTGGAGTTCAGTACCTTGCCAGTGTGCCCTACTTTGGAATATGTGCTCCTGAGTTGTGATGGAGTTGGACTCAGAAGTGACCTCTCTACATATGCCTCTTCTGTCATTTTCACTGAACCTGTGATTGGTGCTGGGGTTGATGTATGCTCAGGATACTTGAATCTCTGGACTGTCCGTGTGCCAGCTGGGCCCTGAGTCTCAGCAGAGTTGCAGCACCTACTCTCCAGTTCATTGTACTTACCCAGGTCAACTAACAGGGAGATGAGGATGGTTAACCGCCACACCAGGGAACTGAGAGTATCTACAACTGCAAGCAGAAGAATCCTACCCATCAGCCATGTGGGATCTAAACCCCATCTTGATTTAGAGGTGGAGTGGACATTGCCATCCCCAGGTCATCAGGAAGGAGGAATAAAATATGGATTAGAGTGGACTTACTGGTATTCTACTATAGAATTATTGTGACTCTAGCAATGGAAGAAATTGTATCATTGATGTGGAAACAGTGGCCACAGAAGTTGCTGAGGACAGGGAAAGGGAAGATGAGGTGTGATATGGGCGCATTTTCGGGACTTGGATTTGCCCTGAATGATATTGCAGGGACAGATGCAGGACATTATATATCCTGCAATAACCCACTGAATGGACTGGGAGAGAGTATAAACTACAATGTAAACTGTAATCCATGCTGTCCAGCAGTGGTCCAAAATGTATTCTTCAAATGCAATGAATGTGCCACACTGATGAAAGAGGTTGTTGATGTGGGAGGAATGGGGGGTGGGGGGTGGTGAGTGGGATATATGAGAACCTCTTATATTTTTTAATGTAACATTTTGTGTGATCTATGTATCTTTTTTTTAAAAAAGACAATAAAAAAAGGAAAAAAAAAAAAAAACCAAACACCTCAGCTATGGCCTGTGGCACAAGGACCAACCTATGGTGAGGTTATACTGCTACTGTGATGTAGTAACACACTGCCTGGTAATGACATCAGAGTGCTTCAGCTTCCCTTTCTTCTCCTTTTATATTTCTAGATGCCCTTTTTTGGCCTGACCTCCAATCTCCCCCGCTACTCTAATTTCTTTCTTCTGAGAATCATGCCACTCCCTATGTCTTGCCCCTTGACCACTGTTGATTGATCCAGGGGTGCAGACCAGACTCAAGTGTGGCCAATGAAGCCCATTCCTGGAATTTGGGGACTTGAAACAATAAGAGAAAAGGGTCCACCTTTTCTTCAGAGGTGGACCTCTAAAATGTAAAGGGTTTGGAGTTGTTGGCAGTTATGTTTCCAATAACCCCTTAGGTGTTTGATATGGTTTTCTCACTTGCAACCAAGAGTGCAAATAAATTGGCTCCTTATGCCAGCATCGAAACACAACTTCAATAAATGCTCCTTCAAGGCTCCATTGACCAATAAATATAAATATAAAGCAGTTTACAGCATCTCATTTCTCCTGCAGCAAGCCTGTACAGTCTCTATGTTTGATCAATTAACACTTGCTACTTGCAATCAGAATTTCCTACATTGAAGTAATAGATGTTGCACTATATTTTGTTCCCTAGTTTAATGCAGCAAAGGAAAATGCTACCCTGAAAATGAATGCAGTCTATTTATTTGTCTTTCAAAGGAGTGTTGGGAACTATTTGGTGAATACATAAATTTAAGATTTAAAAAATAACAGAGTTAAACATTTTGACCTCCATGCCTTAATTTCCCATGAGCAAGCATTACAGTTCTTATTTCTCGCACAGCATCTTATGCTGGAACTTGCTCTGGATTTAAAAGGTACAGATATACAGGCTTCCAGAAAGAAGACAACAAATAGGATAAATTCTGGAAAATCTAGTTCATTTATTAAAATTATAAAAGCAGCATAATTAAAGTAAAATCTCCTGTGCCCGGGGTAAACTCTTAAATTCATCTCTTGCAAATAGCCTTTATTCTGCTTCTAATGTACCACCCACTTCTGACTTGGCACTCAGTAACACAAGCCTTCAAAGGGCCTGCCAGGCACACTGCCCTCTTCTTGCAACAGCAGCTAAATTAGATTCCCTCATTCTTTGGGTAAGTTGGTCCAGCAATCCTCAGTAGAGCTGATTGGACCAGAAATGTATGTCTGACACAAAGCTAGCCATCTAAAGCAGTATTTCAGAATCATTTAGAGAGTTTCCTATAAATAATCTCATGGAACCCAGCCCAGACTCCCTGAGGAGAAAGCCTGAGAGCCCATATTTTAAAAACACCCCTCAGGTGATTCTGATAATTAACCAAGTTTGGAAACCACTGACCCATAATCAGAAGATTAGGGAATGAACCTATGAGGTAGCCTGGGCTGAGACTTCTTCCCAACAGGACAGTGAGAAATGGATCCAATTAGATCTTCCCCTTGGGGTGTAGGAAGGTGACCCACACACAGACAAGAGGGAGTCCACAGCAGCAAAGCCTGAGGGGTCATGGAGCCATGACTATAAGCCTGTAATAGAAGCCGTGAGAACTGAAGAGAGAAGTTTAAGCACTAGGAGTTGCAGCTTGGGTCTCTAGAGCTCCTGGAAGCTGAGGCTGAGCACTAGAATGGAGGCACCATCAGCATTAGGGGGCATCAGATGTTGGAACTGAGGGATGAGCTGCTGTCCTTATAGCCCTCATGCAATGGTGTTCTCACTTACTGGGGTGCTTTCTTCTGCTTCTTGACATTTCTGTGTTTCCTACGATAAACCCCCATCACCTGAGACACACTGAAAAGGCTAAATTTACTCATTGCTTTATTGCCTTAAAAAAGGAAAGAAGGGATGCAGATGTGGCTCACTAGATAGAGCATCTGTCTACCATATGGGAGGTACAAGGGTTCAAACCCAGGGCCTCCTAGCTCGTGTGGTGAGCTGGCCCACGCACAGTGCTGCCGCATGCAAGAAGTGCCAGCCCAAGCAGGGATGCGCCCGTGTAGGGGTGGCCCCCACTCAAGGAGTAGCCCCTGTGAAAGGAGCGCTGCCCCACACAAAACCACAGCCCGCCCAGGAATGATGCCACAAACGCGCAGAGAGCTGACACAGCAAGAAGATGCAACAAAAAGGGACACAGATCCCCAGTGCCACCTGATGAGAATACAAGTGGACACAGAAGAACACACAGCAAGTGGACACAGAGAACAGACAACGGACAACAGGGGGGAGGGGGAATGGGGGGAAGAAATAAATAAATCTTTTTAAAAAAGGAAAGAAAAGGGAATTTTTAAAGGAGTATGCACTTTCAAGGGCCAACACAAAGCCTTCTGAGGCATGATTTCAGTCAATACATTTTCCTAATATCACTGGAGCCTGAACATCTTTTATGCCTCTCATAATTAACTTCTTAACAATGGACTTTAAAAAAAGAGAGAGAAAATTCAACAACATTTATAATATCTTTCTGTAAATATCTTTAAACATGTTGTACAGTTTTTATCAGAATTATCCTTAACATTTTGGAGTCATTGTTACATATCCAGAAAAGAAAATGATTCTGTTTCAGTTAATCAAAATATGGATCAAAACTTTTTAATAAGGAATTCCAGAACTGATCTTCATTGACTTGAGTAATGCATTAGTAGTTTTCATTTAAATCGTTACAGACTATAGGTTTATATAAAGCTAGTCTCAAGGACTGTATTAGGAGACCCCTGCATAGAAAAGAATATCATTTAATATGTTTCTTTTTTGTGATGAGGTAGAGAAATATCGAATCCCATCAAATTGTCTACTAAAGTTAAGAATGCTTGGTATGAAGAATTTTTCCCCTTTCAAGTGTAGAAACTTCAAGCAGGGCCGAATTTCATATCAACAGCCAGTGACTGTTGGGATAGAGGAAGGACATAAGGGCACAGAGTCCAAAGGTGAATGTGGCCCCAAGAATGGATATAGGGCCCCCTCTCTTCTAAACAGTGCTTGGGTGGGTGCTTTCCACCTCAGACTCTTTAGGATCAAATTTTACAGTTTTTAAATTGGCCAGTCTCCTGTGTCCATGCAAGCTTTCTCCAAACAAGTTTTCATATAATTTGGTTTACCGCTTACTAATTTTACATTCATTTTCCAGTCTTTTGCTCCAGAATAATCTAGATTGGAAGATTGGGTATTTGTAAACGTTTGGACACATTATACATCTAAAATTTATTCCCGAATTTTCTATTCTCAATGTATCTCCTTTGTTGAGATGAATATACCAGATTTGCTCAGTGCCATTAAAGATTCAAACAAAAAACTCCCTTTTCTCTGACTCTATACTCTTCAAACATTTAGATTATAATTTGACTTCTTTTGTAGCTTGCTTGCAAGAAGCAAAAGGAAAGTTCTATCAATATGAGCTTTCTGATGCACTTAACAGGAGTCTTTCTTTCCATAAATTAATAAATGGGGGTGCATTATACATTCACCTCAGGTCATACATGTGTGCATGAGTGTGCATGTGTACCTCAATTTCTATAAGTGATGAATCACTTCTCAGGGTTCTGTCAAAGCCAGATTTTTGATCATTCAAATCTGTGTGAGTCTGTGAAAGCAGTGAATTGGCCAAGTTAAATATCACCTTTGGCAGGGGCTGCTAACACCCTCCTGGCACAGCTGGGCTCCTATCTTAAAATTCAAAATGGCAATAATATAAGATTGAGTGCTTCAAAAGTTTTAACAGGTTAAAATTTGAACTTAATTAAAATCAACAAATTAGAGATATTTCATTGTGTAAATCTGCAACATCAGTTACCCTTAAACAGAGACATTTTTGATCACTGCAAATAATGTAATGTTCAAAATTAAAAAATAAATACACAATGTGTCTTTTAATGCTACAAACTAGAAAGAGTCACTATATATATATAACATTTTCTAACTCATAAATTGAAAGGCATAAATTTGATTCCCAAAGCCACAATCATGTAAAAGCTGACATAAAATTCAGAGTTTAATTTTCCCATGAGTCAGCTTTTCTTTTTTTTTCTTTTAAAAATTGTATCCTTATCTTGCCTCACTTCCATCCCAGAAAAAAATGACAGCACTGAAAAAATAATACTACGAAATATGAGAGGTGTGATATTTCTATTATGAATAAGGGCCTATCAGTACAGCTATATTACCTGGCAAGAGTTAACAATCTTTTATTATATTATATCACACCATCTCATATGGGAGACAAGTTACACTAAATATAGAACATTTTGAGTGCATGCAAAGCCAAAATGGTGAGTAAGAAACAGGAAATAACAAGCTGTGAACCAGGTGTCAGTCTCCCCAAATAGAAAAGTTTGTGGGAATATTGGGAGCCTTGGAATTGCTTTAGCAGTCATTTGGGAACATATAGACTGCAGAACAATTGTGTTTATCTGAAAAGAATTTCTGCTTATCATCAGACAATCAGGGCATGGCACCAAGAAATAAATGTCTGGCACAGACTTCCTATTTATGATGATGCATTAAAGGGTATAAATATGGTTTCCAAGGCTATCAATATTCTTTGGTGGCTTAAAGCAACAGAAATTTATTATCACACAGTTCTGGAGGTTAGAAGTCTGAAATCAAGGTGTCACAGGACCGTGTTTCCTCTGAAGTCTGTAGCATTCTGGCAGAGGTTTGCTGGTGATCCATGTCATTCTTCAGCTTATGGCACACCTCAGTTTCTTCCTCCATCACATGGTTATCTTCTTCGTCTGTCTGTGTCCAAATTTCCTCTTCTGAGAAGCAGATGGGGCTCAAGCAATTGGGTTCCCATCTACCATGTAGAAGGTCCAGGGTTCGATACGCAGGCCCTACTGGTGCAGGCAAGCTGGCCCACGTGGTGAGCTGGCCTGCATGGACTGCTGCCCTGTGCAGGAGTGCTGGCCCACGTGGAGAGCTGGCGCAGCAAGATGATGCAACAGAAAGAGACACAGTGGAGAGACAATAAGAGACAAAACAGACCAGGGAGCTGAGGTTGTGCAAGAGAATTATCACCTCTCTCCCACTCCGGCAGGTCCCAGGATAGGTTCCCGGAACTACCTAATGAGAATGCAAACAGATACAAAAGAACACACAGCAAATGGTCACAGAGAGCAGACAATGGAGGGAGGGGGGAGAAATAAATAAATAAATGTTTAGAAAAAAGAAAAATATATTTCCTCTTCTTATAAGGTCACCCGTCGTATTGGATTACAATCCATCCTAATCTAGTTTGGCCTCATCGTAACTAATGACTTCTTCAAAGATCCGATTTTCAAATACATTCATGGGACCAGGGGTTGGACTTCCTCATATTTTGGGGGGATACAATTCAATCCATAAAAGATATATCTAACATACATATAGTAAAGAAAAAAGAACAAGAAAAAAAATCCTGAATAATATTGCTATAAAGAAGAAGATGGGACTAAAGATATAACAACCATGAGGGAGTAGGTATACCCATCAGTGGTTGAGCACCTGCTTCCCATGTAAGAGGTCTCAGTTTCAATCCCCAGTACCTCTTAAAAATAAAAATAAATATTTTATATATATATATGAAATTAAAAAACAAAATACTTAATAAAGCAATCCCCACAACATAAGAGCACAAGGCAGAGATACAAGATCACAGGGACAAGATGATGAGAACAACATGGAAAATGGAAAATAAAAATATAAGCAGTATATAAATGAAATCTATATTGGAAGCAGCACAAAGAAGAGATATGGCTGAAAGGCAGGAATACTGAGAACAAAATTGAGAAAACAGAGAAAAATGAAATGGAAATGAACAGAGTAGAATTTCTGGAGGAGAGAATAACAATAAATGAAACAGTATTACCTTTTGGTAATAGCCAAGATGCAATAATGACACAAAGAAACCTAAATTGTTCTGTATAATGAATTAAACAGGTTGTTAAAATGTGACTCTTTCTCCATTTTCACTGTTGTCCCAAAAGCC
Source organism: Dasypus novemcinctus (assembly GCF_030445035.2). Classification (NCBI taxonomy): domain Eukaryota; kingdom Metazoa; phylum Chordata; class Mammalia; order Cingulata; family Dasypodidae; genus Dasypus; species Dasypus novemcinctus. Next base: position 47,426,734 of record NC_080688.1, read on the forward strand.
CAAGAATAAAACTAGTACCCCCATATTCCAAAGTGAGGTGTTAAATGACTAGTGCAGGATTTACAAAGATGGTTAACATGCAACTGCTCAGCGTTCACCTGAAGGATATAAAAATTGTGAAGCTGAGAGACCTACAGAGGGTTTTAGTGAAACTTCTCAGATAGTTTGACCCAAGTTTCGTGGAGACTATAGGGAACAGAGGGGAGTGCCAGCCCCATAAAGGCAAGAGATCATGTCTGGCTAGTTCCTCTGATAGAAGAGCAAGGAGCGGAGGCTACATTGGGAATGGTCTGCATTTACAGTTTGTTAGGACTAAGCCATGCAGGAGAGAAAGCCACCCTGCAGCTGCATTTAAATGGCCATTACCTATGAGGTTAAGAGGTCACCTACAGCAGGTGACCCCTTTGCCAGTCAGGTGAAAACCATGGCCCCCTTACTAAGTCCACACTATACTGTGTATATTCCATAACTACATCACACCTGCACCAACACGTTCCCAGAAGAATAATGTTTTTTTAAAAAATTCAATTCAAGCTCACGGGCCCCTTTTTAAGAACCCCTGACCTAGAGGAAACTGGGACCCCAAGGGAAAAGACAGTCAAAGAGGTGCTGCCCACATTTGGGCACCTTTGGTGAGAGTTCTCCAGGGATGCCAGGTCTTCCAGGAATCCACAAAACATCCCCTGATAGAGTCAGCATTAACATTTGTCTTCATTCTTGAATTTTTCTTACAGCTCTTTTTGTTTTTAATCCTGATAATTGTTTCTAGCTTTCTCTTTGTCAGCTAAATATCTGTGGAGAAGATTATAAGGCATAACTATACTCATGGTTCCACAGTTTTAATTAAGGATTTATTATACCAATACTTTCCCCTTGTGAGTCACAGAACCTTTTTTCCAGTACTCTCTCCATCATCTAAAAGGGCTATGTGGCACATAGAATTATATTATGCTAAGTCTGATTTAATTAGTAAAAATCTGCTGTGGAATTTTTATCTTAAAAAGAAAAGGGGTTCATTCGGTAATTGGGACTCAAAGTGATTAAATTTCTTTTTTCAAACTCCTTGCGATTAAGTAGAAGCTTAAGATATTGGAATATTTTACATTCCCCTATGTTTAGTTTTCTCATTTACAACTTAATAAATTTCATGGCTTGAAATATTTTTAAAAATGATTCAGCATTAAACAAATGCAAAAACCAGAGTGTTCAGAAAGCATAATGGCAGAACATCACAGCACCAGTGAGGTAAGACCTTCCTTTACCCTTGTTTTTCCTATTTAACCTCCCTCACCATGTTCTAGAAGAGTCCTGGGCACCTAGGTATATAGAGAGGGGAAGAAGGAGAAGTACACATCAGAAAGGGAGAAGTCAGCTACCCTTCGCCCCATTTGAAGGCCTCCCAGTAGAGAAGCAAAGCTCTATCTTTAAATGAAGTTCAGAATGTGAGTTATCAAACTGCTTAGAAAATTTTATTATTGATATTTAGGATATTTTTGAGATGAAAAGTTGTCTGGAGGCAAGCAGATGTGGCTCAAGTAGTTGGGCACCTGCCTCCCAGCTGGGAGGTCCTGAACTCAGTTCCTGGTGCCTCCTAAGGAAAAACAAGTAGGCAACAAGCAAAAGCAATGAGCAGATAACAAGAAAAAAAAAAAAACACTAAAAACAGTTGAATTGTACACTTTAAAAAATGTGTAAATTATTAGTTTTATGAACTATATGTCAATAAAATTTTTTTTTTTAAGTTTTCTGGAGGACACTGACTGAAAGACTTATGGTACCCAATAACTCTTGGGTTTGTGTACTGGGAGGGAAGAGAGAAAAGAACAGAATTGTTTTCTGCTGTATCCTATGGAGTCCTGCATTTTCTAAGTAACAGATGCATAAGGAATTTTGCACGTCAGAAGGTAGCCCCAAAAGGAGACAGTGAGGTGCAGGAACCAGATGATGAAAGATGAAATCTGTGCCAAAGCAGGTCATTGTGAAATCCCCAGTGCTGAGGGTCATCAAAGAACTTTTATTTTTTATTTATTTATTTTTTAAAGATTTATTTTTTATTTATTTCTCTCCCCTTCCCTGCCACCCCTATCCCCCAGTTGTCTGTTGTCTGTGTCCATTTGCTGTGTGTTCTTTTGTGTCCACTTGTGTCAGTGGCACCAGGAATCTGTGTCTCATTTTGGTGCGTCATCTGCTGCGTCAGCTCTCTGTGTGTGCGGCGCCATTCCTGGGCAGGCCGCACTTTCTTTGTGCTGGGCAGCTCTCCTTATGGGGCGCACTCCTTGCGTGTGGGGCTCCCCTACGCGGGGGACACCCCTGCGTGGCAGGGCACTCCTTGTGCACATTAGCACTACGTATGGGCCAGCTCATCACATGGGTCAGGAGGCCCTGGGTTTGAACCCTGGACCTTCCATGTGATAGGCGGATGCCCTATCAGTTGGGCCAAATCTGCTTCCCCGAAGAACTTTTAGAAAGCTGGATGTCTGGTCTTCAGTTTTCAGTTACTGTTGTACTGTGCCTCAGTATAACAACTCTCCATCGCTACAAACCTTCAACCCTCTGTTTCACACAGTTTGGGTCCTTGGTACTTCAGAGAGTGAAACAATTGAGCTTTGTGTGAGGAAATGGAACATGCCTTGACCCTGAGTTTTTTGTGAGTAATGTAAAACAATCACCAAGAATCTTCATGAGAATACACCAGTTCCTCCTTATTAGGGAGGAATCCATTCCAAAATGTTGACTAGAAGCAAAAACTAGATTATTGTTAATATTTTGTTAATCTGTAGTAAAAACTACAGTAATTACCAGCAACAAGTGGTGGTAAATATTGCTATTATAAATTCTATAATTAAATTCATAAATTGCCAAAATTCCCAAGAAAACCTAAAAAGTGAATTTTTTGTTACTAAATATGCAAATTAATGAGTCCTGAACCATATCTGTTTAATTAAAAGATATCTGGGGCAGGACTTGGAAATTAGTTTTTAAGTTTTGTTTTTAATTACTTTAATTTTTTAAACAGATATTTACATGATTTAAAATTTAGATAATGGCAAAGAAGATATGGGAGAAAGGAAGTTTCCCTCCCTCTCCTGACCCAAAATCAGCAAATTTCCAGTCCCAAGGCACCACCAGTATAAGTTCTCCTATAGCCTTCCAGAAATATAGTCTAAAAAGCAGGTATTTTTCAAAATATATATTTAAATTTCAGTCATGATAAACTTATGTTAGCTTGGCGGTTATAATCCCTTCAAATTTTGAAGAGCATAGCATGATCTTCTAATTTTTAAAAAATTGATAGTAGCATTTGCAGTGCTTTGGGGAAAATTTTTTGCACAAAATAAGTTGTTGAGTTGTATGTCTACTTGTTTTAAGATAAAATGCTATATTTCAATGCAAAAACTCAAGATATAAGAAAGAAGCATCAAACTGAAGCTATGAATAAAAGCATGTCACCTGCTCCTCAGTATATCGCAACCAAGTTTAAACCTATAATAAATACAGTGATTTTTCCCTTAAGCAAAAACATATAAAGAAAGCCCTCACATATAAAGAGATGGCTGAATTTGCACACCATAATACATATAACATGAACTATGGGTATCCATCACATTAACGGAAAAAAGAATTAATGTAATGACTATTACAGAAATGCAAGTTAAACCCATATAGTTACCACTACACACCTATTAGAATGGCTAAAATAAAAAAATCTGAAAATATCACTTGCTGGTATGAATACCAAGCACCATGAATTCTCATTCATTGCTGGTAGGAATGCAAAATGGTACAGCTACTTAGGAAAACAGTTTGGGAATTTCTTATCAAGTTTAACATACAACACTATATGACCCAGCAATCCCAATCCCAGGAATTCACCTGAAAGAAATCAAAACTTATATTGACACAGAAAGATGAAATGTGAGTTTTTATAGCAACTTTATTCATGATCAGTTTATGTATTCCCAAAACTGGAGATAACGCAAATGTCCTTCAGCTGGTGTAGGGATCAACAAACTGTGGTACATCCATTCAATGGAATACTCCACCGCAATAAAAAGGAATAAACCACTGATTTATGCAACGACGTGGATGAATCTCAAATGCAGTGTGCAGAGTGAAGGAAGCCAGAGACAAAAGGCTACCAACTGTGGACTCCATTATATGACTATCTGGAAAAGGAAAATGTACAGAAAGACAAAACCGATCAGTGGTTCCCAGGGGCTGGGGAACGGGGCAGGGGTTGACTACAAAGGCGTGAGGAAATTGGGCAGATGCCGGCACTGTTCTGTAATTGGATTGTGGATTGTGATGACGGTTACATGACTCTACGTTTGTCAATACTCAGTACACCAAAAGCATGTGAGCAAAAAATGAACAAAACAATTTCTACGTAATGACTAGAAAAATACATAAACAAAAGATTCCATTGCTTGGTCTAATAAATTTGCATAGCAAACTATTGTCCTCTACCTTTCAAACATGACACTGATTCTTCACAAACGCGGTAGTTATGGAGTTGTCTGAAACGAGCTGCTGCCAATTAAGCTAAAAATGAGCACTTTAGTTTAACATTAGCTATCACTGCAGCCAAGGCTCAGGACAGTGCTTCAAGCACCTACAACAGTGCTAGGGCAGCAGCCTATTACTATCTGGTGAGAGATGACTCATTTGGACGTCTACACTTGAGACTACTTTTGGGGAGCGCGCGCGGGCGACGGCGGCTCTTCCTCCGGCGTGGGTGGCTGCGGCTGCGTCAGCCACCTGCCTGCTTCCGGTTTGCGCCCCCCAGCGTCCTCGTCTGTTTCTGTCGCTACTAGCTGTGCTCCTCAGCAAGGAGACAGAGGCCTTTGGGGAGAAGAGATCCCTGCCCTTTTGCCCCTGTCCCTGTGGCTAGGGAAAAGTGCTAGTAGTCATCCTATTTTGCCTTTTTAAAGATGAAAATGCTGACCAGGAAAAAAAGGTACGATGCAGAAACAAGTTCAATGTTTCTACCCTCCTAAAGCCTTTAAACCTTTTGTTATAGAGAAAAGGCTCAGTTGTTCTTATTGCTTTTCCCATTATTTTGACAAGAAAATGAATTCACACGCATAGTTTCAAAAGCTCATTTTCATTAAACTAAATGCCAGGATTATGAATATTTGACATTTGAGAGCATTATACACGTTATAGTAAAGCCTTTGAACAGCTGTGGCACACTGGCACTGCTTGCCATAAAATTCATTCAGTTCATAATACTCAAAAAGTAATTTTATCGATTCATTTCTTCCATTCAAATCAGCAAGAATTTCTAGGATGTGCCCTGCAATGTTCTAAGAATTAAGGGATGATCTGAAGGAAGCAAACCTCATGGTCGACGGGCATGAGGCCCAAGTCTGCCATCAAAATAAAGCCTATAATCTGGAATAAAATTGGAATCTTAAAACAGTGCAATGGTTGCTATAGATAGACTTGATTATGGGTTTTTTGGTTCATACAGCCACTTGAAGTCACGTCTCTTGGAGGGGCTTCCAGGGAATTCTCGAATGGAATTAAAGCAAAACATGTTTTTAAAAATTTTTAAGAACAACAAATTTATTGAATACTTAACTACCTGTCAGTCTCTCAACTAAGAACTTTATGGAATTAACCATTTGATCCTCACAGTGACCCAGTGGGATGGGAATGTTATTGACTCATTTATGCAGATGTGAAAACCACGGTGGGTAGTTAAGTTACTCTCCCATGGTCTCACATCTAGTAAAGGGTAAAGCCATGGATTCAAATCCTAGTAGTGTGATACTAGATTTTCAGTCAATTTTCTTTGCAAGATTATGCCCTGCACAAGTTTACACAAGTAAACTCATATGTCCAAAAACATATATCCTGACTTTATTGCTTAGAAAATATAACTGTTTTTAAGTACCTTAAACACTCGACATATCAATGCTGGTAGTGATTTTGAGATCAATATTTTCATTTATATTACTATAACTTCAGCTTTAAAATTTGAAAGTTATTTAAGCCAACTTCTTCCAAACAGTTCCAGATTTTGACTTTGGGGTGGCTGTGAGAAGCTTTATGAATTTGGCCACATGACTAAATCAAGCTTGGATGTTTTCCTGTCCTCCACAAGGGCATGGGGGTCTTTCTGCTTTGAGTCATCTTGCCCTATCAGATCATACCCTACTGAGAGGAATTCTCCAGATGCACCGTGTGAAATAAAATAAATTAGCCATCTGCGTAGGACATTGCCAATAGTGGCCCCTTTCCATGAAGAAATTTTCCAGAACTCGGAAACAATTGACTTGCAGGGGCTATCCCAGAAAACAGAATAATGAAAAGCACCCTACCTTGAGATAAGTAACACGTGCTTATAAACCAGGTTAGGTCCAGGACAGATACTTTATCTGAATGGTCATACCATATTAGTCATTGTATATCTACTACCCACTTTATAAGGACCCCCTGTGTAAAATCTAAAGTTAAAGGCTGCCAATCAGAACATTTCCTTGCTTGCTTCCCTGGTTGTCCTAGATGAGCTCCTCCTTTCCACTCCCTTGGTAGAGCTCCTTACCACTTTAACTTGGCCCTGCCTGATTCTCTGTTGCCAAATAAACTAATAAAAATTTTTAAATTGCCTTAGTTTATTTTTGACAATTGAAAGACCAAAATGTAGTTCACCAACACATGATTCAATCGATATATCTAGGAGAAATACCACACAATGGGCTGGTTGGCTTAAACAATGGGAATTTATTGGCCTACAGTTTTGAGGTTAGAAGTTCAAAATCAAGGCATCAGCAAAGCAGTGCTTTCTCCCCAAACCGTGGTGTTCTGCTGGCTGCAGCAATCCTTGTGTCCCTGTTTTCCTGCCACATGGCAATGTCCTCTCCTTTCTGTTCTGGATTCCCAACTGACTTCCAACTTCCAAAGCTTCCTGTAGTTTTCTCTATGTCTGAATTACATTCTGCTTATATAGGACTCCAGTAACCCAGATTAAAGCCCAACTTGATTCAGTTGGCAACACATTAAACAAAAATAACATCATCTTCAAGAGGTCCTATTTCCAATGGGTTCACACCTACAGGAATGGGATTTAGATCTCTTTTTTTTCCTGGAGTGCCTAATTCAACCTATCGCAGACACCAACCAAAGTCTTTAAAAACCATGATGTCATTTAAATATACCATAAAACAATTCTGTGTTAAAAGAAATAAAAAGGAGAGAGAGTGTAGCTCAGTGGTTGAGAACCTGCTTCTCATGTACAAGGTCCCAGGTTCAAGCCCTAGTACCTCCTAACAAAACAAATATAAATAAAGAGGTTAAGAGATTTGTGCACAGGGAAGTGGACTTGGCCTAGTGGATAGGGCATCCGTCTACCACATGGGAGGCCCGCAGTTCAAACCCCAGGCCTCCTTGACCCGTATGGAGTTGGCCCATGCGCAGTGCTGATGCATGCAAGGAGTGCCGTGCCATGCAGGGGTGTCCCCCGCGTAGGGGAGCCCCACGTGCAAGGAGTGCACCCCATTAGGAGAGCCACCCAGCATGAAAGAAAGTGCAGCCTGCCCAGGAATGGCGCTGTACACACGGAGAGCTGACACAACAAGATGATGCAACAAAAAGAAACACAGATTCCTGGCCACTGGTAACAACAGAAGCAGACAAAGAAGAAAACGCAGTAAATAGACACAGAGAACAGAAAACTGAAGGGGAGGGGGGAAGGGGAGAGAAATACTAATAAATAAATAAATCTTTAAAAAAAGAGAGAGAGATGTACACAACTAACCAGGGGAGATATAGGGATTCTTACCACATCTTTTATCAGAGGCTTCATTGATTGAACAATCTCCTATTTCAGCCTCCATTTTAGATTGCACTCTGACAGTTAAATGATTTTCTGAGCAATAAAACTTTACACTGTTTTTAAATATTAAAATTTTCAAGAAACCCATCCTTCTGCTACTTCTGGAACTCTACTGAAAAGCCGGCAACAGTGTCAATTACAAAGTATTTCCTGGGTAAAGGTCTTTAGTCCCTTAGGTTGGTAAACTACCATTAACTTCCCTGATTCTAATTCTCTGTAGCAGAAAAAAAAAATAGTTTCATGCCAACCCCAACTCCTCTAAGTACCACTTCTTATCATACTAAAAAGACATTTTAAAAGCAAACCATAAGGTTGGCATAAATTGCATTCCTGGTGCCCTCTAGTGGCTATAGTTGGTTTCAGGACTCACTTGGGTTTTTTTAAGCCTGCCATAGAAAAGAATGGGTGACATCCCTTTTCCCTGTGCTCTATCCTCTCTACTGTCTCCTCCTCTACTCTCTGAACTTTTCCAGGTCCCCAAGACATACTGACAATGTCACTCACTGTCAAAGCTAAAATGTCACCCAGACTTCCCTCTAATCCAGGAATAGAGAATGGGTAGGGGTAGGAGTGGCTAGTGGGGAAGAAATGGCCACTAATACACAGACAAAAAAAGAGAAAGTGATTCGATTTCAGTGTTTCTCCAGACTCTATAAAATTATAGGACAGAGAGAAAATTTATCTGCCTTAAATTTTATATTAAAATGAGATGGGGGGAAGCGGATTTGGCCCAACAGTTCGAGTATCCACCTACCACATGAGAAGTCCAAGATTCAAACCCAGGGCCTCCTGACCTGTGTGATGAGCTGGCCCATGCACAGTGCTGATGTGCGCAAGGAGTGCCCTGCCACGCAGGGGTGTCCCCTGTGTAGGGGAGCCCCATGTGCAAGAAGTGCGCCTCATAAGGAGAGCCACCCAGTGCAAAAGGAAGTTCAGCCTGCCCAGGAATGGTGCCGCACACACGGAGAGCTGACACAACAAGATGACGCAACAAAAAGAGACACAGATTCCTGGTGCCCCTGACAAGAATACAAAGTGGACACAGAAGAACACACAGCGAATGGACACAGAGAGCAGACAACTGGGGGGAGGGGGGAAGGGGAGAGAAATAAATAAAAAATAAATAAAATCTTAAAAAAAAAAGAGATGGGGCAGCAGATATGGCTCAAGGGATTGATCTCCCACCTCCCACACGGGAGGTCCTGATTTGGTTCCTGGTGGTTCCTGAAAAAATAACAAACAACAAAACCAACTCAGGGAAACCGATGCAGCTCAGTGTTTGAGCGCCGGCTTCTCACATATGAGGTCCTGGGTTCAGTCCCTTGTCCCCAGTACCTAAAAAGAGAGAGAGAGAGATGGGAATACAAATAAAACAAATAAATATATCAAACTTTAAAGATGGAAAAAAGCATCTCTTCCAACTTTTACAGAGTTTCCAGGCTGATGCTAAATATTCAGGATATTTTATATGCCTAGTTTTAAGGCTGATGTAAAAGGAATTACAGTTTGGGACCATGAATTTTAAATCACGATAACTAGGCTCAAATACATCTTTATTACTCAAAATGGGAACCATTACAATCAACACATTTTTGCCAATGAGAAATGTTTTTTATTCCTGTAGCATAAAATTCCATGCTTTGGGATGCGACAAAATCTTGGAAAGCATTTTCTGCATCCTGCTGATTGTGGAAGTGTTTTCCGTGCAAAAGATTATGGAGATGCTTGAAGAAGTAGTAGTCAGTTGGCAAGAGGCCAGGCAGATATGGTGGGTGAGGCAAAACTTCGTAGCCCAATTCATTCAACTTTTGAAGCGTTGGTTGGGCATTGTCATGGAGAAGAATTGGGCTCTTTCTGTTGACTGATGCCAGCTGCAGTTGTTACAGTTTTTGGTGCACCTCATCAATTTGCTGAGCATACTTCTCAAATGTAATGGTTTTGCTGGGATTCAGAAAGCTGTAGGGGATCAAACCAACAATAGACCACTAAACAGTGACCATGACCTTTTTCTGGTGCAAGTTTGGCTTTGGGGAGTGCTTTGGAGCTTCTTCTCAGTCCAGCCACTGAGCTGGTCATCACCAGTTATTGTATAAAATCCACTTTTCGTTGCATGTCACAATACAATCAAGAAACAATACAAAGTCAATAAAAAATAAAAAAATTAAAAAATAAATAAAATAAAAAATAAAAAAAATTAAAAAAAAAAAAAAAAAAAGAAACAGTTCATGGGAAACGGACTTTGGCCCAGTGGTTAGGGCGTCCATCTACCATATGGGAGGTCCGCGGTTCAAGCCCCGGGCCTCCTTGACCCGTGTGGAGCTGGCCATGCGCAGTGCTGATGCGCGCAAGGAGTGCCGCGCCACGCAAGGGTGTCCCCCGCGTGGGGGAGCCCCACGCGCAAGGAGTGCACCCATAAGGAGAGCCGCCCAGCGTGAAAAGAAAGAGCAGCCTGCCCAGGAGTGGCGCCGCCCACACTTCCCGTGCCACTGACGACAACAGAAGCGGACAAAGAAACAAGACGCAGCAAATAGACACCAAGAACAGACAACCAGGGGAGGGGGGGAAATTAAATAAATAAATCTTTAAAAAAAAAAAAAGAAACAGTTCATTGTTGTTGCATAGAATAAGGAAACACAACACTTCAAAAATGACGATTTTTTTATTTTCAGTCAGCTCATGAGGCACCCACTTAATCAAATTCTTTCATCTTTTCAATTTGATTCAAATGCTGAACAACCATAGAATGGTCGGCCTTGAGTTCCTTCGACAACTTCTTGTGTAGTTCAAGAGGATCAGCTTCGATGATTGCTCTCAGTTGGTCGTTGTCAACTTCTGATGGCCGGCCACTACACTCCTCATCTTCAAGGCTCACATCTCCTTTGCAAAACTTGAACCACAACTGGACTATACGTTTGTTAGCAGTTCCTGGGCCAAATGTGTTGGTGATGTTGTGAGTTGTCTCTGTGGCTTTGCAACCCATTTTGAACTCAAGAAAATTGCTCAAATTTGCTTTTCATTCCATAGTCTAAAATAAATAAAAAATAAAGAGCAAATAATAAGTCTTAGCAAGAAAACATAAAACAAGAAATGCACATTAAAATGATTATAACATAACCACATTTATTTAAGAATGCATACCAATATCAAATGGCAAATTTCAGTAATGCAAAACTGCAATTACTTTTGCACCAACCTAATAAAAATTATAAACACTCCTTTTTAGAGGAGGAAGTTTTTATCTCACAAGAAGAGGAAACAAATATTCCTTCCAGCAATGTCCTTTTCTCTTGAAAATCCATTAACTCTAACTGGGTCCATTAGCTATGTAAACTAAAGTAGCTACCTCTATAATTATTGAGGACAATTAAAAAATAAACACTAATATATGTTCATTAGTGTGAGGACTGTTTGGAATATCTAGGGCCATGGGGAGGTCCTAGAAAGAGAAACTGGGACCTCAAGGTTAAGGTCAAGGTCTCAGCAGGCTCTTGAAGCCATATTGTCTGTCAACCTTCTTGTGACTTGTCTTCTCGTTTCCCTGGCTTACCTGCCATATTACCTTTCTGTATGTGTGGTTGTTTTTTGGTTTTCTTTTAAATTAATAGCTGTATTTAATCATTGGATCACAGAATTCCTGAAAATATAAAAATTGCCTCTTGTGAGTAGTGTTTAAAAGTACCAGCATACCACTCTGACTATGCCTGCCTCTCATCCTCCTATTTTTTCCTCTCTCCCAGACTTTTATGCACACCCGGCCATAAACTTCCCAGAAGGTTAGAAATGTCTCTAGATGGGACCTTCCTCTCTACCTTGACTCAGACACCCTGAATCACAGGGCAGAAGTCGCTGAGAAGCCAGAGGTCTACCTAAGATCCAGAAGCCACAGCAGCAGTTGAAGAGAAGCAGGCAGATGAACCTAGCTGTCCAGAAGAGTTGTTCTGAATATGGTTTGAATCTTCACAGTCTTTTTGAACTGGGAAAGTGGGGTTTTTTGATCTCTCCTCACTTTTGCAGAGTCCCCCTACCTCCCTACCCAGAGCTGCTGGGATGCGGACTGGAACAAACCTTGGCAGCTACCAGTGGCACCAGGACCCCAAGTGCCCTCAATTTGGAGGAAAAATCTGGCTCCGTGGCTCCTCCTGCCCATGCCTTCTCCTCCTTCATGGATGTGAGAGGCCCCCCTTGGAGGACTCTCGCTACCAGTCCTCAGGACATTTAAGGAAAAATAACATATAGGACTTTTAAGTAAAATTTATATGTCATGCCTTCCCGCAGCCAAATGCCCCTCCTCTGATTAAAAATTCATCTTTGAGGGAAGTGGATGTGGCTCAACTGATAAAACATCTGCCTACCATATGGAGGGTCCAGGGTTCTACACCCAGGGCCTCCTGACCCATGTGGTGAGCTGGCCCACGTGCAGTGCTGATGCATGCAAGGAGTGCTGAGCCACGCAGGGGCACCCCACAAGGAGAGCTGCCCTGCACGAAAGAAGCGCAGCCCGCCCAAGAGTGGTGCTGCACACACAGAAAGCTGACACAACAAGATGATGCAACAAAAAAAAGACAGTTTCCCAGTTCTGCCTGATAATACAAATGGTCTCAGAAGAACACACAGCAAATAGACACAGCAGACAACGGGGGTAAGGGGAGAGAAATAAATAAAATAAATCTTTTAAAAAAAATTCATCTTTGAGCCAGACTTTCTAATCAACTGATACTAATATTCTTTAAATTCTTCAGATTCTTCAAAAGGATCTCATATTTCTTTACATAATATATCCTGGTAGAGGTTTATTGAATTAACACACAAAACTGGGACCCAGAACTTGTTCTATACTTTGCTACCAAGAACCCTCATTTGTTGACTTTCTCAAGAACACATGGTTCTCAAATGTGTCCCTTCCTGTGACCAAACAAAATTAATTCCAGTACATAAGGAACTCAAATGTCATCAAACAGGGTTAACTCTAAACATAATTAGGAATTAGGCCCAGTGCCCTTATTACCCTATCCTTTCTCTTTCTCCCTATTTCCACTCCTGCTTCTCCAAGTGGCTCACCCCAACCTCCCTTCCAGCACTGTTCCTCTTAAGTCCTTATTTTCACAAATTGCCTGCCAAATCTTAAATCTTAGAGCTCCATTAGGGCACTCCATTTCGAAGCCTATAAGCATTTGCATTTTAATGGAGTTTTCTGGAAATCAGGCCCAAGGCTATGATTCTTTAGTGGAAGAATTTCAGGTTGAGACTGAGAATTATTTGGCCTGTATGAGCCTCAGAATATTCCATATTCATCTAAGTAGCTTATTTAGAAGGTAGTTCCTGACAGGAGGCATTTCCTTCGCTGAATGAGGCAGGTTAGAACGGGGACCTGAGGCAAAGCTCTAGGGCAATAAAGACAAAACAGTCAATTCTGTGTAAATAGCCTTACAGCAGAAAGTCCCTCCAACAAGGGAGGAGTCAACTGCCCAAGGCTGAACACCTGGAGACAATAGATAATGAGAAGCTCCTTCCCCAGACTCCCACTCAGGCTGGCAAACACTCAGAACCAATGAAAAGGTTGTTTCCAATCCTCCTGCTGCATACTCAGAACCAAGGAGAATGTTGGAACTTGCAAGGCTTCATTTACGTGGAGAAAGGAAGGGGAGGAGGACTTAAAAAAGACTTAAAAAAGGCTGCAACCCCAGCCCCAGGACACGTCTCTCCCTTGAGCACCACTGCACCCATCTCAGGTATATACTTTTTCTTTCGCTTACAATAAACTCTATTCGCTGGTTTAAAATATGACACGTCCTTAAATTCCTTTCTGCAAGGAAGCCAAGCGCGTGGAAACCCACCACTGGCAACAGAGTGATGAATGGACCCTGTTTCCTGCTGCTCCTTCAAAGCCCCATGGCAAAACCTTTGGCTGCTGGCCCTCCCATCTTCACCACCTAAGCCCTTGTTCCAAAGTACTAAGAATATGAAACCAGAACCCTTCTAACTTTAGGAAAATACCAGGCTGACTTTCTTTGGATGTCTCAGAAAAGATAAGTTCCAATGCACAAACATTTTTCAAGCACGTGTTTGCTTGATGTTGCCTAAGATACCATTGGCTAAAGCAAGCCACATAATCAAGCTCAGAGACCGCATGGGAGAGCAAAGGTAACTGACAAGGGGATGTGAATACAGGGAAGGTAATAATTGGTGACCATTTTTGCTATTGACCTATGATAAAAGTGGGAACATTTAAAACAAACAATAAAAAAAATACAAGAGCCAGCTTGATAGGGGCACTTGCAAGCCATATCTGTGACAATTTGATCATCAAAATAAATGATGGTAATAGATTAAAACTCATTCAATAATATTGATCATGAACAAATAGAGAAGCGGGGAAAGTTCTTTCTTACAGGAAGAAGATAGGCAAGTAATAACTATAGATGAAATGGAGTTAGAAAATCATTTTGTAACCATTATTTTGTAAAAATCATCAGTGAATACTAAAATAAACGAATGAAAATTTGACAAGGAATAGAATTTAAAAATTCTCAAAGTTTCCCCGTAAGTCATTTGTTAATTACAAGGGGAAAAATTATTTCACAGTGGAGAGCCCTTTTAACACCACTTTTATCAAATAATCAAACTTTTCACCACCAATAAAGGACATAGTCATTATGTACCTCCTTGTGATGCAAGAAAAAGGATGCAACATAACTATTTAATATTCTTGCCAAAAATGCATAACCTGAGTCTAATCCTTAAGCCACAATTTAGGGATATTCTACAAAGAGTGTGTACTCTTCAAAATGTTAATATGAAAGACTTAGTCTAAGGAATTGCTCCAGATTAGAGGAAACAAAAAAAATCTGACAAATGAAAAGTGTTTTTTATTGGATCCTGGGTCTGAAAAAAAATGCTATAAAGGTAAAATTTGAATACAGACTATAGACTAGATAATATTTTACCAATGCTAAATTTCCTGATGTTTATAATTATACTGAAGTTATATAAAAACAAAATACCTTATTAGGAAATACAATCTGAATTATTTAGGTGTAAGAAGTCATGGTATGTGCAACTTATTCTCAAAAGATCAGAAAATATACATATATTTGTGTAAGATATAGAAGGAGAATGATAAATATGGCAAAATCCTAACAATTGGTAAATCTGAGTAAAGGATATACAGAAATTTTCTGTAATATTCTTGCAACTTTTCTGTAAGAAATTATTTCAAAGTGAAAATAAAAATTACTTTTTCTGCTTTTCTGACATTCTGATATTAATTTTCAGCCATGATAGGCTAGGTTAGGCTGCAGCAACAAACCACTCCTACATGGCTTAAAACAAAAAGGATTTACTTCTTGTTTACACTGCCATCCACTGTGGGTTGTTTGGAGGTTGATTATATAGCACCGTCTATCTGGAACATTACTGGTCCCTGTGACAGAGGAAAGAGAAACTGTCCAAACTATCGAAGCTGGCTAGTAAGATAGGGAATCAATAGACAGATCTGGAACCTGACAAGAAGTCCACATGGACACTGATACCCCCAAGATGGCTGCTGGAAGACCCTCTAGCTGCCCCCCCGCCAAGATTCTGCCATTCAGAACAAGGTTTCCTCCAGAAGCCAGGAGAAGCCTTGGGTATCCCCCAAGAACTTTATAGTGGGCCCTCCTGGGGGACCGATGGGTAGGGCAGAAATCAAAACAGTAACAGGTAGGACTCCTCCCATGCCCATTAGCAAAGGGGCAGAATAATTAGTGGTTTAAAAAGCAAGCTCAGAGGTTGTAATGCTCTCTTGCCTTCGGACCTCTGTTCTTGCCTTCTGTGCCCTGCTCAGGGGGGTTTCCTCTGCCATGATGTACAAGCAAGTAAACCCTGGGCATTTATAATCCATAATGGGAAATTGTGGTCTGTAAATCAGCCTGCCTTATCACTTTTCAGCCCCTTCCTCTCTATTCAGAACACATGATCTGTTATAGTCTCCCATTTCTCTTCCCTTCCCACCTTAATAAATTACTGGCCTAAGTAACCCAATGTGCTCTTGAAATTCATTTCTGCAGCACAGTCAAGAGCCTAGACAAAATCTAGTAACACTAATAGACTAGCTTTTAAAGTTTTTGCAATGAAGTGGCACAATCAGTTTTCTTATTTAATTGGTCAAAGCAAGTCACTAGGCTGTGAGGGAGTTTAGTGGGGCCAGGAAAGGTAATCCCACAATGTGCCCAGAAAAAGGGAGCCAAATTTTTATGAATCAAACATGAAACAATATTTTAATACATTGATTTTACCTTCTTAATTTGAATGCAGTGAAAAATGTTTACATAATCAAGAGTATATAATTTATAGCTATAACAGTTTGAATTTTGTGAATCCCAGAAAAAGATTATGTTCTTAAACTAATCCATTCCTGTGGGTGTGGGCCCTTTGATTGTATTAAATTCAGTTAAGGGGGGAAGCGGAGGTGGCTCAAGCAGTTGGGGTCCTGTCTACCATATAGGAGGTCCAGGGTTTGATGCCTGGAGCCTCCTGGCGAGGGCAAGCTGGACTGCATGGTGAGCTGGCCCACGCGGAGTGCCAACTCATGTGGGAATGCTGCCCGTGCGAGAATGCCACCCCATGCAGGAGAGCCATCCCATGCAGGAATGCCGCCCTGTGCAAGAGTGCCGGCTGATTTGGAGGGCTGGTGCAGCAAGATTATGCAACAAGAGATACAGCAGAGAGAAAAGAAGATGTAGCAGAACAGGGAGTTGAGGTGGTGCAAAGAATGATCGCCTCTCTCCCACTTCGGAAGGTCCAGGATTGGTTCCCAGAAATGCCTAATGGGAATACAAGCAGACACAGAAGAACACACAGCAAATGGACACAGAGAGCAGACAAATATGGGGGGGGGGGGGGGGGGGTAGAAAATGAATAAATAACTCTTTAAAAAGAAATAAATTCAGTTAAGGGGCCCGTGATTAGATTATCTGATAAGATCGATTTAGGGCTGTGGAGTGGACTATACCAGTGAGGCATGAGCCAGATTGGGTCTCTGCCCTCTTGCTGGCTCGGATATAAATGAAGACACACAGAGAGACACACACACGTTCAGAAAAAGGAAGCTGCCGTTTAGATCCTGCCATGTGAAAGAAAGGAGAAAGGAGAGAATGAGAGGACTCCAGCTACAGAAAGGTAGACAAGCCCTGAGAGGCTGAAAGAGGTCCCAGAGTCTGGCAGAGCACAGAGGCACAGAAAGAGGTCCCCGAGGGCTGGGCCCAGGGAGCAGCTCAAGGCTGAGGACACGAGCCCTGCCATATGCCTGATCACCACATGGCAGGACACCAGGATCACCAGCAGCTGACTTTGGTGAGGAAACATCTCTGAGGGTGCTTTGATTTGGACATTTCATAGCCTCAGAACTGTGAGCTTTCCCCCTAATAAAATTCCCATTATAAAAACCAACCCATCTCTGGTACTTTTTGCATTGGCTGCCCTGTGAAAAACTAGACATAGTTTTTCTGTGTTGACTAATTTGTAGCTATTTTGGTCTCTTTATGTATGTCTTTCTTTCTTTTTCTTTTAATTTTACCAGTCTACTAAAAATTATTCACTAAGTACCTTAAGTACGTGTTAAGGTCAATTGGCAATCTTGGAAACTGCACTTTTAGTTGATACTAAAGAAAAGTTTTATCATCATTTACATTCAAATTTTACTGGAGAAATATGACACCCTAAATTTTTACCAGGATAGTAACAGGGGAGGTCCACATCACTTAAATATTGTCTGAAGTTTAAGTGAACCATCAAATTTTTAAAACTTTTAATTATTGTAATTCAGTTTGGTTGAACACACTTGTTTACCCTTACATAGTCTAGAATTTTTAATTTAATGATTAAAAGATTACTGTATTACTTGGTAGCAGTTTGATATGTTTATATAAAAATAGATATTGGATTATGTTTGTAATCTGGTCTTACCTGGGCATGATTGAGTTATGATTAGGGCTTTGATTGGGCTGTGTCATTAGTCCCCTTGGGGGGGGACTCACAGATAAAAGGCATGGCAAAGACAGAGTTGGGGGGTTTTGATGTTGGAGATGTGATGTTGGAGTTTGATGCTGAAGCCTTAAACTGGAGCCCAGGAAGTAAGCTCACAGAGGAAATAGAAGCCAGCCCCAGGAAGAGAGGAGCACTGAGCTCAGGAAGAAGCAAGCCCTGGAAAGAGAGGAAACCTGAACCCAGACAGAAGCAAGACCCTGGAAGAGAGGAACCAGGAAACCTGCCCTCACAGATGTCAGCAGCCATCTTGATCAGCATGTGAAAACAGACTTTGGTGAGGAAAGTAACTTATGCTCTATGGCTGGTATCTGTAAGCTACTACCCAAATAAATACCCTTTATAAAAACCAACCAATTTCTGGTATTTTGCATCAGCACCCCTTTGACTGATTACAAAACACTTGGGGTATTGTTAGAAAAGCAAAAAGCATTTTAAGTTTTTCAAGTTGGAGGATCTAATAAGGAAATGAAAGGCTTTCACAATAACTGGAAGGGCCAAGGGAACAAAAGTAAGGAAACTATCACTAACGATCTCAGCCTGCAGCTCCAAAGTGGGTGACTGTCATCCAGAACCAGTTTGAATCTGCCTGTGCAATTGTCTCTGGAACATTAGCTTCTCCTACTCCTCCATCTTTCAAAGCTTGCATGAATACTTCTTATTGCAGACTGTGACATCGAACTAAATAAATAAGGTAGGGAACTGGGAAATGCATTTCCTTTCTTTGGCAGCAGTGCATGCATTTGCTTTTAACCATGTTTAAACCCCAAATAACAACAGCCTCCTTCCACCTAACTTGATGTTCCTTCCTTTAAGACAACTGAAGATGTGCTTTTCCTCTTCCCTAAAAAAGGTGAGACACAAAAATCCATATGAAACGAGATCCTTCTATAGGTGATGTTCATTCCTTTTCTAGCTCTAAGTCACAATACCCTTTTTCTATCTTGTAACTTAAAAAAATAAGTTACCCACTATTAACACACCTTATAGTAAGTAGTAAGGAAAGAGGAAAAATGGGTTAATACATTACACATTTGTATGCAGAAAAGCAAGGAAGAAAATATGGTCCTGGCTTCTGCACCTGTAGATAAGTCAATGGCTAGTACTCATCATTCCTTCTGCTACCATCCAATCTGTGTTCCCCTTTCCCTCAGCCAACACCTTAGCTAGGCACGATTCTTTACCTAGCAGAGTGACTAAAACCCCACATTCCTAATGGTCTGGATCTTAGTTGTTCCACCTGCCACTGGATATAAATGTTCTTCAGAGGCTTCCTGAGAAGCTTCCAGCTTCAGGTACACACCTGAAGTTCCCCACTGCATGGAACCAACCCTGCTTTCCCTTTAGTAATTAGAGTAAACAACCTTAATCAGAATAGTAACTTCTTCCTTTGCCTCTTCTATACTTTGAGGAAACTAGTGGTGAGATGGGAGTTTCTGCTTCTAGTTCAATAAGATCCTTGTAGTACCCTACCCCCCAATGGAAGCATTTCTTTGGGAACTTGGGAACTTAGATCTCAAAACCAACAAAGCCCAAAGTTGGAGTCTCTAATTTCAGCAATTCCTCTAGGAATTCAGTATTGTTTTTAGTTTACTATTTTCCTAGGGATAACAATTCCAGAGGCTTTGGAATTGGAAAATGAGCCAATGTGGAGATTCTTCCGGTTTCCACACACACATATGCACACAAACATACACATATGCACACAAACACACACACACATATTCCAACTTTGCATTTGGGAACTAAATACTAACTATAGGAGGTCTGCGGAAACACTGTTCCCATTCTGAGACAGACTCAGATAAAAATTTATTAGCAATCTGCAAAAGCCCCCTTTCTGACTGAAGGATTGGAATGGTATTTTAGGTCGCCAGAAAAGTGTCAACTCAGATTCAGTGTCCAGAAATTTCCCCAAAGGCAGAGTATTTCCCTTTCTCCAGTGTACAGTTATACCCTGTAAATGGCCACAGGTTCCTCTGTGGCAGTTATATCAGTGGCAGTTTCACAGAGCCTTCCTCAAAGGGACCCCCACTTAATTTAAAGGCCTTCACTATGGATATACAGGGTTATTCTTTTTAGTTTTTTCCCTAGTAAAGCTGCCCTGAAATGTTTTATCCCCTTCACTTTAGGTTAAGGAAATAAAAATAGGTTATTTCTTGGAAAAAAAGTATGACAGATGTTTCCATTGTCCCCAAGCAGATAGTGAAACAGGGTTACATTTTATTTTTGAGGTACCAAGGGCCAGGTACCTCAGAGGTGAGAAGGCAGTGCTCAACCATGAGTCACACTGGCTTCCGAGTTGATTTTTTCATTTGTTTTGCTTATTGTTTTTTTCAGCAGACACTGAGAACTAAACCTGGGACCTCCCAGGTGGAAGGTGGGCACTCAGCTGCTTGAACCACATCCACTCCAAGGTTACATTTTTAAAGTGATTTCCTGGTTTATATCTGAGATTCTATGGAACTGAATTTTCTTCAAATCTCTTCTGGCCCAAAAATAATGTGTGAAATCTTGGCAGTCAGTGATATCATTTTCCATGTTCCAGATGATCTCAGTTCTAGCAGGTTGCTGTGGTAATGTTTCTTGGTGGTTGTTTTTTAAACATTTTATTTGGGAAAATTTCAAATATACACAAAATTAAAGCAGATACATAATGAATTACCCAATATCAACAGTTATCTCATCCATATAGTGGTTACTGTTTCATGTATCCCTTCAACACTTTTTCTTTGGGGTGGAGGTGGGATAAGCATCTTTAAAAAGCCCCAGATATCATACCATATAATTTCACCTGTAGATATTTTAGTATGTTTCTCTGCCAGATGGAAACACACACACACACACACACACACTCTACAATACCACTATTAATAGGGCCTGTGCATGAACTCAAACTTATCTAATACTAGATCCAAGGTTACCTAGTTTCCGGAGAGCCAATTAAGTGATATAGGCTCTATAGACTTTAAATATTCAGTAAGGATGCAGACCAAATGTGTGTTTGAACTTACATCCAGATGGAATTGGGTGATATGTTAATTCAGGCTTACCTGGTATGTGGGCGATCTGTGAATCCAAACCTACCTGGTATCCAAACAAACCCCCAAAACTCTAAGAAACTAATAAAGAAAGTCTTTTTTGCATAAAAGCACCACTTGACCCCCCACTCCTATATCCTCTGTATAAAAGGGACCTAGAAATCCCATTCAGGTCTCTGTCTTTGGACAGAAGTCCACTGGGCCCCGCCAGCTGTTAATAACCCTTCCTTCTCAGAAGAATCTTCCATCCTGGCCCTCAATACCGTGATCACCCAACTTCTCTCAGCTACAACACTGTCACATTTAGCAAATGATTAATTCCTTAATATGATCTACACAGTCTATTGTTCAATTTTCCCCAATTGTCAAAAAGTCCTTTTACAGTTCATTTATTCGAATAGGATCCAGACATTATATTTAGTTGCTATAATTTAAATTTTTAAAACTTATCAAAGATCCTCTTTTTTAACTTTTTATTTAAAAATAATTAGAGTCACAGGAAGTTGCAAAAAATGTACAGGGAATGCCATTTACTTTTCCACCCAATGTTTCTGAGTTGTTATATCTTGCATAAATAGTACATCAAAATTAAGAACTTGATATTGGCATACTTAGAGTTTATGCAGATTTCGCCAATTTTGTATGCACTCATTTGTGTGTGTGTGCACATGCACACGCATTCATAGCTCTATGCAATTTTTATCACTTGTCATTTGTTTAACCACCACCACATTTAAGTCTTCATGCTTATTTTTTTAGGAGGCACCGGGGATTGAAGCCAGAATCTTGTTCATGGGAAGCTACAACCACTCTCATTTTGAATTAATTTTTATATAAGGTGTGAGGTTTAGGTCGAGGCTCTTTTTTTTTTCTTTTTTGCCAACGCATGTCCAACTGCTTCAGTATCATTTGTTGAAGACGCTAGTCTTCCTCCATTGAATTGCTTTTGTACCTTTGTTAAACATCAGTTTGTTTAATTTAACATTTGTGTGAATATATTTCTCTATTCTATTCCATTGATCAAATTGTCTCTCAGTGTCGGGGATGGGGTGTCCTCAAGATCACCCCCAGGTTTGGTAATTCACTAGGAAGACTAACAGTACTCAGTAAGTTTACTACAGAGAGAGGATACAAAGCAAAATTAGCAATGGGAAAGTGATGTGGGGCCAAGTCTAGGGCAAACCAGACTCAAAGCTTCCAAGAGTCCTCTCCTGGTGAAGTTCCACAGAATATTCTTTTTCCCTCAAGCAATGAATTGTGTCAATGCATGTAAAGTATTATCTACCAGGAAAGCTCATTAGAGACTCAATGCCCAAGATTTTTACTGAGAGTTGGTCACACAGGCATCTTCTACCTAGCACTTAACAAAATTGCAGACTTCCAGGAGGAAATCAGGTGTTCAGCATAAACCATATTGTTTGCCTCAAAAGTTTAGGTTCATCGAGTCACTCTTATCACTTCGGGAAAGTTTTATTTGAGTTTAGGGCACAGGTTAGCATTCAAGTTCTCAGATGCCAACCAAGAATCAATTTTGCAAGGTCTTTCTAAGGATAGTCTTCTCAGACCTGCCATGCTAACTCTTCTGCACATTATCTCTCTACCAAAACTGCACCCTCTCGATTGCTACAGCTACATAATAAACCTTGACATTGGGCAGGGTGATTCCTCCCACTATATTCATTTATTTATGTGGACAAATTTATCAATTTCTTTTGTTTCTGGATTTTGGATTTTCCTAGATTTTAAAGGAAGTCACTCATATTTTCTTTGAGTACCTGTATGGTTTATTTTTATTTTATATATAGATCTTGGGTCCATTTGGAATTTATCCTGGTCTACATTAGAGGAATAGATTTCATTTATCTTTTTCCATATGGCTATCCAGTTGCTGCCAAACATATGATGATATGTCCTAGTATATGATAAAGGAAGTCCCAAGATTCTTTATTGCACACTAAAATTTTATACGTACATGGGGTCATTTATAATCTACATAACAAGCTTTTTTTTCCCTTCAGAGTAGTTAACACAATTGCAATTCTATTTTTATTTCTGTGCTTTTGTAAAAATTTGGTTTTTTTTTCCATAATTCTCTAAGCCACTTGAGGGTGGAGCTTGTGCCTAGACATACTCCTGAAATTAACACAGAGAAGAATAGAAAAATCAATTATAAACCTTGATATTTGAAAAGAACTTCAAAACGGCATATATTTCACTATAACATAATTTTTTTTTTCATAAAATGAAGAAAGTATATCTGAAAAATTTTGAGGACTCAGACATAAATAAGAATTGCTAGGATAAATAGCAAAAAACAGAGAGGTAGAAAGATGAGAATACTGAATGGTCTGTTAGGCTCACTTACCAATCGTATAATTAGTTCTTGCACACTAACTTCCTGGTACTCCTGATTTGAATTATTGCCTCAGCAATGCTGTCAAGTCCTACTATAGTAAGATGTCCTAACTGACCCCTAATTAGTCCCAGATTTTGTTGATTTGCAGTATTTCTGGGCCAGGACTTCTTTAAGTCTCTGTGTGATTTGAAATGAATGAAAGCTATTCATTTTTGACCAGTGGATGCCGAAAAAATTGCAACAGTATTTCTAGGACTAAGAAAGAAAAAAGGGGGAGAGGATAAGATTTAAGAGGGGCGGGTATAGTGTACAATCCCCACTTGGACCTTGAACTGGTTTTTATAGCCCAAAGGAAAATCTTAAGAGTCAGAAGCAAGAGGATAGGGAAGATGCTGGTTCCAAGTGAGGCCGTTTTAACCCTCAAAAGATAGTTTCCATACATCTCTGGAAACTTGAGGATTGGTGGGTGCTGTCAGTCCTGTCTAGAACAGGAGATGCAGGAAGAACTGGTTGTGAGTCTCTGTGAGAAACCCCTGGAGCTCTTAGAATTATTGTGTGTGCTGTCTGCTTATTCCAAGGAAACTAACTATATTGAAAGTCCCAACTATCTTCCATGATTTATATAAATACTTAAACCTTTCGGCAAACAAGAATCCTTTTGGGGGGGTGGGGCAGATTCATCTTTTTCTCCATTTATTTCTTTAGCCCATCTCCTTTCACAAATCCTTATTTCTTCCCCAAGAAGGGGCTAATGTTTGGAAACTAGATGTTGGGTGAGGCAGAGCTGGCATGAGGGTCAGTATCTACTTTTGACTAACAGGCCTAAAATTCTTGCCATTTTCCCCACTAAGGGACCAGAAATGAGGCTACAAAGGGTGGATAACATGAGTCCTGGACGAATATCAGTAGATACTATGATAACCAATCTTATAGATTTTCTTCTACCAGACTCCCCACTGATAAACTATGGGAAGAGAAGGGAACAATAGGTAAAAATCAAGATAACCAAATCTAAACAGATACCCTACTGGGTATATTCCATCTCTGCTTGACCTCTTTTAATTGTTAGCTCTTGAACCCTGGGCTAGCCTGCTGGATGCTGAGACACGTGTCAGTCATCCCTTTGCCCAAGCCAACAGCCAACTCCCAGAAACAGAGCTAGCTCTCAGCTAATTACACAGGTGCATGAAGTAAGACTATGGGCGTGGGGGGGGGGGTGTGGGGTGGGGGTGGTGGTGCGGGGGGAGGGTTCTTGTTTGTGAACCATTGCTTTAGAATGAGGTTAACCAAAGTACTATGTCCAAAAGTTATTTGAGTTAGGTCATTTTCTCTCTTCACTGAGGTTAGATCATTTTATTCTATCTGTCTGTCTGTCTATGAAGTACTGGGGGTTGAATCTGAGACCTTGTACATGTAAAGCAGGCACTCAACTACTGAGCTACACATTCTCTGCAGATTACTCATTTTAAATGAGTAATGCAATTAGAGTCATTTCTTTTTGATGGTATTCAAGTTTTTTTAAAGACTAATGTTATTTATTTATTTCTCCCACTCCCTTGTTGTTTTTCACTTGCTGTGTCTGTCTTCCTTATTTCTTTAGGAGGCACTGAATGCCGAATCCAGGGCCTCTGATGTGGGAAGGAGGTGCCTAACTGCTCGAGCCACCTCCACTCCCTGCTTTCGTTCTCTCATTCTGTTTTTCCTCCCATGTCTCTTGTTGCGTCATCTTGTTGCATCAGCTTGCCATGCCTGCCCATTGCATTAACTCACTGTCTTCTTTAGGAGGCACTGGGAACCTCTGCTCCCTGCTTTATTGGGTCTCTCATGTTTTCTTCTTCTCCTGTCTCTTGTTGTGTCAGCTTGCCATGCCTGCCCATTAGGCCAGCTCACTGTCTTTAGGAGGCACTGGTATCCGAGCCAGAGACCTCCCATGTGGTAGGCAGGAGGCCAGTCGTCTGAGCCACATCAGATTCACAAGGTGGTATTCAATTTTAAAGATTTCCTCCCCAACCTTGTTGATTTAATGTTTTTCTTTTACTATATTGTAGCTGAGAGTGGGGGTTTCGTCCTCGCTCAGGCCCAAGAGTCGGGGGGGCTTGCTCCTGCCGAACAGCCGGCGGGGGGTGCTCCAAGAAGGATCACCGGTTCTCCAGGTGTGGGGGACGCGCGGTTGGGGAAAAACCACGGAGACCGCTTGAGCGCAAGAACAGGTCTGCTTTATTACGGAAGTACACTTAGCTATATAGGGTTGGGTAGAGGGAGGGGCGTGATGAAGGGAGGGTTGGCTAAGGGGCGGCTGTGGACAGGCTGAAGCTGATGGATAGACCTGAGGTAAGCAGTTACTGGGGAAGAGGGCAGATTGTGGGTTGGCAATATGGGCGGGACTGGCGGGAAGGACGGCGGGGGCTGGAAGGGGAGGAGGGGTGGAGAAAGGCGGCAACAATTGCTCCTTTTGTTTTTAAAAGGAAATAGAGGCAACAAGTTTTGGTGCGCACTGTGGGTGTGAATAACTCTGTGTGTGCAGCAACAAAAGACAAGGATTATGAGGAGGAGGAGGAAAAGGAGGTTATAGGGACGGGTACTGGGATGAGATGAGGGGTAGGGGGAGACCCTGAGGACCGGCTGGCCATTAGCGGACGACATAGCATCTTGCCAGGACACATGTGCCCGCCATCAGGGTCGGCGCACGCCGGCGCCTGGCGCGCGCCGAGCCTTGCCAGCGAAACGGGCCCGTGATGTCCCCGAACCCCCCGCCCAAGGGGGAGGAGTAGTTGGGGAGAGGTGGGGGAAGGAAGATAAGAAGCTATAGGCGTGCAGTCTGGAGTAGGTGGCGCGGGCTGAAGGGGCGAGGTGGACGGCTGGGGGGGGACTCAGCGGTGGCGAGGCGTTGGTAGTGGACTTGTACAAAGGAGCTGAACACTGCATTGGCTTGGTCTTTGGCAAGGTGGACTATCCTTCTGATGGCCCAGGGGCCCACAGTGAGGGCTAAAAGGATAATGATATTTGGGCGGAGGCCGCGGGGGTTAACACCCTGAGGCTGCAAAGGCCCAAGTGGCAACAATGGCGGCAAGTCCGGCACACGCGCACAAGGTGTTTGCAAGTTTCAATGGGTAGGTCGGGGAAGAGCTTCCGGATGGACCGTGCGGAGAAGTGGAATTGGGAATGCAGGAGCTTGGCTTGATTAACAAAGTCTCCAAGCCATGGCCCGTCGGCAGGGCTTTCACGGAGGAGGACTGGGTTTACCTGGCGGCTTGACACAGAAGCATCAGCGAGGTCATTCCCTTGAGCCAGCGGTCCTGGTAGGCCAGAATGGCTGCTGATATGAGCAATGAACCAGGGCTGTTGCCTCGCTTCAAGAAGTCGCTGTACGAAAGCGAGCGCTCGATCAATGTTTGAGTCACCCGGTAAGAAAGTAGCAAGCCAGAGGCTGCAACACACCTGAAGAGTTTACAGGCTGTCAGTAAAGATGTTGAAAGGCTGGTCTGGGTGGAGATTGAGGACTGCAGCGACAGCTAGAAGCTCACCCACTTGAACAGAAAAGTCATTTGCGAACAGCAGTTGCCACGGCTCAGGATTCCCAGGAGTGTATATGATGGCAGCAAACGCCGTTTTTGAGGCATCTGTGAAGGCAGTGATGGCTGAAGGGATCGGGTTCCGTGCGGGCAATGGACGGAACGGGTTGGAAAATGCTAATTGAGACATTCCCTGCAGCAATCGGTGATGAGGATAGTGGTTGTCAAAGGAGCCATGAAAGAGTTCTACTAGGCTTTGCATTTGGGCATTGTTCATGATGAGGGAGGTAACTTCCTTGGCATCTAAAGGCCAAACAATGGTGTGTGGCGGGATGCCATACGTTTGTATGGAGAGAAGTACTAAGTCAGTGGCCAACGCGATCCAGGCCCTTATAAAAGGGCAGATTTTTGGGAGCTTGCTTTTTGACGTATGAAGAAAGAGAAGGGGGCCATCTTGCCATAAGAGACCCGTGGGAGTGACCGGCGTCGGCAGAACTAAAGCCAAAATTGGAAGGTTAGGGGAGAACCGCTCCAGGCGGCACTGCTGCAGAGCGGCGCTAACTTGCTGGACGACTTCTCGAGCAGCAGGAGTGATGGTGATGCTGCGGGTGGCTGCAGTTGGTGGGCTGTCTTTGGTCTGCAAGAGCTCGAAGAGGGGTTGCATCTGCGCTGTTGTGATGGGCAGCGCCGAGCGAAGCCAATTGATTTGTCCGCAAAGTTGTTGGAGTTCAGTCAGCGTCATCTTGTGAGAGACATGAATTTGTGGGCTTGTGGGCTGAATGAACCAATGAAAATGAAAGCCTAGGAATTGAAAAGGAGGCTGGAGGTTTATTTTGTCTGATTGCACGGTAAGTCCGAGGCTTGAAAGGTTTGTCATCACTGCAGAGAGCAGGTCATTGAGGAGCGCGCTGGAGCTCGCTGCTAAGAGAAGGTCATCCATATAGTGGAGAATGTATGTTTGCTCTGGATGAAACTTTGAGCGCAGCGGCTCAATGGCATGGTTGACATAGAGCTGACATATGGTTGGGCTGTTCCGCATACCTTGCGGTAGCACTCGCCATTGGAATCGAAGCGCTGCGCCCTGGTTGTTGGTGCGTGGGACTGTAAACGCAAATCGCGGACAGTCTCGCGGGTGAAGAGGAATAGAGAAAAAGCAGTCCTTGATGTCAATGGTTGCTGCATGAAAATGTTGGGGGACTGCAGTGGGGTGCGGGCATCCTGGCTGAGGTGACCCCATTGGTTTGATATGCTTGTTGATCTCGCGGAGATCGTGGAGAAGGCGGTATTTGCCAGTGCTCTTTTTGCTAATGACAAAGACTGGTGAACTGTAGGGACTAGTGGATGACTCTATGTGCCCTGCCTGTAGCTGCTCTTGGACGAGGGCGGAGAGAGCTTGTAATTTGTGAGCTGGTAAGGGCCACTGCTCGACCCAGATGGGCTCCTCTGTGTCCCACTCCAGAGGAATAGGGTCAGGTCTTGAGATGTGAGCAGTGGCCCCTAGAAGGGGGGGGGCAGAGCAGCTGAGAAGGCTTCTGTGGTGATTCGGGCCTTTAGCTGGCTGAGGACATCTCTCCCCCATAAGATGGTTTGGACAGACGAAAGGACGAGTGGGCGAATTTGGCCTTCGTGGCCTTCTCGGTCACTCCAATGCAGAGGTTGGGATGTTTTCCAGGAGGTAGCAGCTCCAGTGGCGCCGATGACTTGAGGGCCGGTCTCTAGGGGCCAGTGATTGAACGCAGTGACTTCGAAGGGAACACAGGAGACTTCAGCGCCAGAATCTAGAAGTCCATCGAGCCATTGCCCATTGATTTTGAGCTCCAGTGAAGGTTTCTGGCGGCGTGTGATGGGCATTGTCCACATTATGGCTTGGGAATTTTTCTGAGGGCCTCTTGGGGGTGGGGCTGAGGCCTGTGCCCCGCTGGGAGTTTAAAGGCTGCTGGGAACCTTGGGTGGAACGGCAGTCGCGGGCCCAGTGATAACCTTTCCCACAACGCGGACACGGCGTAGAAGGGCCCCTTGGCCGTCACATCGGTGGGTCTGAGCGAGGCGCTGGGCCTGGCTGGGAGCACTCGCGGACGAAGTGGCCGGGCTGGCTGCATCGAAAGCAGACGGAAGTGGAGGTGGATGAAACAGCCATGGCAGACGCAAAGGCAGCGGTGAGCGTTTTGACTTGCGGGTCGACGTCGCGGCAAGCAAGGACCCACTCGTGCAGAGCTTTATCGCGTATGGGAAGGATTACGGCCCGGAACGGCGCAAGGCACCCGTCAATGACTAACTCTTTGGCTAACGCAAATTGGGCATCCTCGCTGGAAATTTTCCGCTGACAAGCTTCCAGGATGCGGGCGACAAATGCTGGGAAGGTCTCATTGGAGTCCTGAAGCAGCTGCGCGAGCTTGGTGGGCTGCTTGGTGGAGACTAGAGAGAAAGATCGCTGGACGAGGACTTTTACCCGGTGCCAAAACCCTGGGTCAATTTCGAGATAAGAACGAGGGTTTGCATAATTGTTGGTGCCCGTGTATGCATCGGAGGGATCGAGGACGCCGGCCTGGGCATTCTCCACGATTTGCCGGTCAACAGCCGCTTGATAATGGGCGTGCCATTCAATAAATTGACCTGGTGTCAGGATGGCACGGGCTAGTGCAATCCAGTCATATGGGAGAATGAGTTGGGTCCCTAACTCCTCAAGTAGTTGCTGCGCATAAGGGCTGCCAATCCCGTGTTCCTTTACAGCTTTGCGGAGGGTTCTGACCTCTTCCGCTGTAAAGGGTAGCCAAGTTTGGGGTCGCTGCGGCGTGGGCTGCGGATTTAGCAGATACAGCTGAGGGGTTTGAGGAGGCGTGGCACCGGGGGCTGATGGACCAGCCAAGGCAGGTTAAGGGCTATTGCCGTACGGCGGCGGCAAGGGATAAGCGGAACATGGGTGAGAAAATGGCGGCTTAGCGGCTTCCGGGCGACAACAAAATGGCGGCAGGACCCTTCCGGGCACCGGCCAAGATGGCGGAGCAGCCACATCCGGCAGCGGACAAAATGGCGCGAGGGGCGTTTCCGGTTTAGCGGAAGATGGCGACCATGCAGTTTCCGGGCCCGAACCGGATGCTAACTGGGCAGGAAGAGGCGGGTAGAGGCGGGAGGAGGAGGACACCGGCGGAGAAGAAGCCGGATGTGCGCCATCTTGGGCAGAAGTGGGGGAAGAAGGCAGAAGTCCGCCATCTTGGGGAGCAGCAGGGGTGGTTTCTGTCTGCTGCGGGGAGCTCAGGCGGGGAGGTTCGCGCTCGAGAGCAGCAGCAAGTTGGTTAGACAGAGAGTCAGTGTCGGCAGACTCATCGGGATCACAGTCTAGAGGCCGTTTGGGAGAAGCTTCATAAATGGCCTCGGTTGGAGCGCCAAGGAGACAAGCGCGAATGGCAACGAGAACGGGTAAGAGGCCCGTTGGGAAGGTGTGTTTCTCGTGCTCCATGGCGGAGGTGACTTGATCTATGAGTCGCGAGTATGTGTCCAGGCTCCAGAGTTGGCAAGTGGCGAGCCACGGATTAAAAGGGAGCAAGAGATCCCAGTACTTTTGGAGCTGCTGCAAGGAGACGCGGACTCCATTGGCATTGAGCAGGGCAGCGAGGGCTCTGACTTGCGGCACCTGACGCAATGACAAAGAGGCGCCCATGATGGGATAGGGACGGGACGACGGCGAGGGGTCCCTTGGGGCTCGTCCGGGCGAGGGGTCCCTACCTGGAGAGGAGGACGATCACAGCAGCAGCAGCAGCAGAGAGGGGCCGGGGGAGGAGCCGCCACATTGGGCGCCAGTTGTAGCTGAGCGAGAGGGTTTCGTCCTCGCTCAGGCCCAAGAGTCGGGGGGGCTTGCTCCTGCCGAACAGCCGGCGGGGTGTGCTCCAAGAAGGATCACCGGTTCTCCAGGTGTGGGGGACGCGCGGTTGGGGAAAAACCACGGAGACCGCTTGAGCGCAAGAACAGGTCTGCTTTATTACGAAAGTACACTTAGCTATATAGGGTTGGGTAGAGGGAGGGGCGTGATGAAGGGAGGGTTGGCTAAGGGGCGGTTGTGGATAGGCTGAAGCTGATGGACAGCCCTGAGGTAAGCAGTTACTGGGGAAGAGGGCAGATTGTGGGTTGGCAATATGGGCGGGACTGGCGGGAAGGACGGCGGGGGCTGGAAGGGGAGGAGGGGTGGAGAAAGGCGGCAACACTATATAAAATATTAATGTGATTCAAAACGTCAAAAAAACATGCAGAAAGGTGTTCAGGGAAGTACAGCTCCCTCCCAAATCTCTGCATCCAGTTGCCAGCCACCCTTTGTAGATAAATATTTCATTCATTTCTGTTAAACTTTCTGTGTTTCTCTTCTCAAACAGCAGCAGATAATGCTTATTTTGCCCTTCCTTCTAACCCAGAAAACAGTATACACTATATACCCTTTTGCTCATTGTTTCTTTCCCTTACATAACCTGGAAATCACTCAGTCATTTTAAAGAAACCATCATTTTCCTTTTATACAACAGCACTCCATTGTGTGGCTGTATTACATTTTACTCAACTAGGTTGTTTCTTCTATCTTACAATACTACAATGAATAACCCTATGCATATGAATTTTTGTACTGTTGGAGAAAATTTTCTGGGTAAGTTTCTAGAAGGGGATTCCAGAGTCAAAAGGCAAACACACATACAGTATTGTTAGATATTGCTAAATGTCCCTCCATAATATTTTTTCTCACTAGCATTATATTAGTGTCTACTTCCTCACAGGCTCTCTAACATTAAAGGCATTATGTCAGGCTTTAAAACTTTAAGTGAGAAATGGTATCTCGGTGTAGTTTTAATTTGCATTTCTCATATTATGACTGAAATTAAACATCATTTCATTAAGGCCCTTTATTGTATCTTTTTGTGTGAGTTATTTATGTCTTTTGCCTGATTTTTCTATTGAATTGATCTATTTATTTTTAAAGGTTTTTAATATAGCTGTAAGGTACGTTAAAAAATTTACCCTAGTTCTTCACATGTCTATGTTTGTGGTGGTTTCCCTTCCCCCTCTGAAAAATTTTATTTTCACTTTTAGATAGTCAAATTTATCAATCATCTCTTTTACCTTATTTGGAGTTTGAGTCATGATTATGAATCCTTTTCCTGAACCAGATTATAAAGGAATTCACCCATTTTTTTCTAGTGCTTCTGTAGTTTATATATATAAACTACAAATTACAAATTCTTATGTTAAGGGGCTGACTTTCAACAGATCACAGCAAGGGAGCTGCTCTGCTATATATAAAACCCTGATGTGGTTCCATTTTTAAAATTAGTTCTCCAAACCATCTGCAGTTTATTCTTGAGCATGGTATGAGGTATGGATCCAATTTTATCTTTTTTGAAATGGCTATCCAGTTGTTCTTGCATGACTTATTACCTGTCCCATCCATGTGCCAATGATTCGAGACACAGCTTTTATCAGACAATGAAGTTTCTTAGTACTTGGGCCTGTTTTGGACTTTCTATTCTATATCAGTTTTTATTCCAGAGGTTTTATGGTAGATTTTAAAAGCTGGTAGGGCTAGACTTCTCTGACAGCTTTTTTTTTCTCTAGTGTTTTCCTAGCTATTCTTTTTTTTTTTTTTTTTTAATGTTATGTGAAGGGTTTTTATTTCCTATTCATTATATCATCACATTATTTTTATTTTTATTTTTTTATCTTTATGCTTCTTTTTTTAAAATTTTTTATTCATTTTTAAAAAATATTACATTAAAAAAATATGAGGTCCTATTCAACCCCACCGCCCCCACCCCACCACTCCCCCCACAGCAACACTCTCTCCCATCATCATGACACATCCATTGCATTTGGTAAGTATATCTCTGGGCATCACTGCACCTCATAGTCAGTGGTCCACATCTTAGCCCATACTCTTCCATATTCCATCCAGTGGGCTCTGGGAGGATCTACAATGTCTGGTAATTGTCCCTGAAGCACCACCCAGGACAACTCCAAGTCCCGAAAACGCCTCCACATCTCATCTCTTCCTCTCAATCCCCGCACCCAGCAGCCACCATGGCCACTTTTCCCACACCAATGCCACATTTTCTCTGTGGACCTTGGATTGGTTGTGTCCATTGCACATCTATGTCAAGAGGAGGCTTAGATTCCACATGGATACTGGATGCAATCCTCCTGCTTTCAGTTGTAGGCACTCTAGGCTCCACGGTGTGGTGGTTGACATTCTTCAACTCCACGTTAGCTGAGTGGGGTAAGTCCAATAAATCAGAGTGTAGGAGTTGAAGTCTGTTGAGGCTCAGGGCCTGGCTTTCATATTGTCAGTCCAGAGATTCAAATCCCCTAGATATATCTTAAACCCCAGCACCAACTACAATTCCAGTAAAGTAGCATGAAAGTCTTGTGAAAAGAGATCCCATCTGTGTCCAGCTCCATTCCTAGCTATTCTTGAATGTTGGGTTGGTTTTTTTTCATACAATTTGTCTAGCTTCAAAAAAAAAAGGCTAGTTGGTATGTTTATCGGGGTTGCATTAAATTTAAATTTATATTTTAAAAAAACTAACATATTTATGCCATAGAGTCATCCTAACCAAGATCTACTTTTGTGTCTTTTAGGAGTGTTTGAAAAGTCTTCTTTGTAATGTTTTTGCACATTTCCTGTTTAATTTATTCTTACTTTTTTGGATGCTATTGTAAACAAATTTTCTTGCATTAAATCTAAGTGGTTACTGTTTAAGAAGATTATAATTTTTGTTAATATTATAGCCAGCTACCTTGTTGAATTTTTGTTTTAATTAGTTTAATCATTGAAAGTTTTACTTTTCAGAGCATTTTTATCAGAAATGGGTTAGTGTTTTTACATTATTTTTATTTGAATATCAGTTTGAAATGTTTTTTGGTATATGCTACCTTTATTAGATGTAGAGATCAATGCTATATGTGCTTCATAAATATAAAGAATTTGGAAGCTTGCCTTCATTTTCTATGCTCTAGAACAATTTACATGGCATTGGGACTATCTGGTCTTTGAAGGTATGGTAACCATGTAAGCTGATGATTTGTGGAATAGTTCCTTGAGAAGTTTATTTTTTCCACAAGATCCAAGTTTTCTACTTCAAATATGGTGAATTTTTAGTGAGCTATACTTTTTTTAGAAAATGATCTATTTCATCTAGGTTTTCAATTTTTTTTTGCAGACAGGTTCAATGTAGTATAATGTTTTAAAAAATATTTCTTCTATTTCAGTGGCCATTTCCCCCTGCCATTTTTTATCATGTATATTTTTGCTCTTTTCTCTTGATTAGTTTCTTAAATTTTTTCCCCAAAGAACCAAGATTTTTTCTGTAATTAACTATATCTACTATTGTTTCTATTCTCAACCTCACTAATTTCTGCTTGCCTGTATATTTACTTCCTTGTGCTTTCTTTTGGTTTCTATTTTTTCTTAGATTTTTTATTTAAAATTTTATATATGTTTAGTTTTTCATTTTGATATAGGTATTGAAGGCTATGCATTTTCTTGTAATTACTGCTGTAAATATATCCCACAGATCTTGCTGTTGTGCTTTAATTTTTAAAGAAAGATTGTAATTAAAAGACATTCCTTTTAAATGTCTTTCCCCTTTCACTTATGTGGTTTATAGAGCATATACATATTTATTTTTTATTTTTGTATTTACAGGTGGATGGGCATTCCCTTCCTCTTTAAAAAAAAAAATTGATGTTTGTGACCTAACATGTAATCAGTTTTTGTGAATGTTCCATGTACAATTAAGGTGAAAGATTATTCTTTGTTTTCATAATAGAAAATAGGAACATATTCATAAAATACGTTATTTAGTGATCTGTATCTTTAATTACTTTTCTTGGATCACTTGGACTGTTGTCCTAAGAGTGGTATATTAAAGTCTTCTATTATTAACATTTATTTGTTTCATAAAGGTGCTATGTTATTTTGTGTCTACTTATAACTCATACATTTTCACTAAGAATTGTGGCTTAATTTTGCATTATGAAATTTCCAAGTGGCTGTATCATTTTGCATTCCTACCAGCAGGGAATGATTGTTCCTGTTGCTCTATATCCTCACCAGAATTTGGTGTTGTCAATGTTTTCAAATTTAGCAATTCTAGTAGGTGTGTAGTGAGTGATACTTTGGTAACTTGTAATTCCCTAATAACACACAGTGAGCATCTTTTCATTTGCCTATTTTCCAGCTGTCTATCTTCTGTGGTAAAGTGTCTGTTCAGATGTTCTGCCTGTTTTTAAATTGGATTGCTGCTTATTGTTGTTTTAAAAGTTCTTCATATATTTTGGATACAATTCCTTTATCAGATATGCTTTACAAACATCTCCCACTCTGTGGCTTTTCATTCTCTTAATGGTGCCTTTCTCGAAGCAGAAGTTCTTAATTTTAATGAAGTCCACTTACTTTTTCATGGACTGAGCTTTTGGTGTTGTATCTAAAGTCATTAACAAATCCAAGGTCACACAGATTTTCTCTTATGTTATTTTCTAGAAGTTTTAGTTTTGCATTTTACATATAGCTGTATGCTTCATTTTGAGTTAATTTTTGTCTTTTTTTTTTGCATGTGGATGGTCAGTTGTTCCAGCACCATTTTCTGGAAACACTATCCTTTCTCTGTTAAACTACCTTCTGCCTTTGTTAAAGATGAGTTGACTATATTTCTCTGGGTCTATTTCTGGGCTCTCCATTCTGTTCCACTCATTGGTCTATTTGTCAATTATTTCTATCTTGATTACTTAGTTTTATAGTAAGTCTTGAAGTCTGGTGTCAGTCCTCTTTGTTTTCCTTCTTCAATATTGTGTTAACTATTCTAGATCCATATAAAGTTTAGTTAGCAGTTTACTAATATCCACAAAATAATTTGCTAGGACTGTCACTAGGATTGCATTAAATTTATAGATCAAGTTGGGAAGAACCAATATTTTAACAATATTCAGTATTCTTATCCATGATTACAGATTATCTAATTTCTTACATCTTCTTTGATTTCTTCATGTTTTTAATTCCCTCATATAGAACTTATACATGGGCTTGTTAGATTTATACCTGAGGATTTCAATTTTTAAAAAATGAATGTAAATGGCCTATATTTTTCAATTTGAAAGCTGTCACTGTTTATATTATATTCCAAATTCTAATTGCCCATTAAGTTTTGTCTCCTTTATTTCATTCCTGATTCCATAAACTATTTATTTCTTACCCCTCCCCATTTTTCCTTTTTTCCCCTTTATTTTTAAAATTTCTAATTCGAGATTAAAAAAAAAAATTCCAAATACTTGAGGATATTTGATTTTAGACTGTAGTTTTGACAGTGGTGTGTGTGTGATTTTCAACAGATGAAATGTTTTGTTTCTCATTTTTTTTTTTTTTTTTAAGATTTTATTTATTTAATTTCCCCCCCTCCCCTGGTTGTCTGTTCTTGGTGTCTATTTGCTGCGTCTTGTTTCTTTGTCCGCTTCTGTTGTCGTCAGCGGCACGGGAAGTGTGGGCGGCGCCATTCCTGGGCAGGCTGCACTTTCTTTTCATGCTGGGCGGCTTTCCTCACGGGCGCACTCCTTGCGCGTGGGGGCTCCCCCACGCGGGGGACACCCTTGCGTGGCACGGCACTCCTTGCGCGCATCAGCACTGCGCATGGCCAGCTCCACACGGGTCGAGGAGGCCCGGGGTTTGAACCGCGGACCTCCCATATGGTAGACGGACGCCCTAACCACTGGGCCAAAGTCCGTTTCCCTCTCATTTTTTCTTTTTATAGTAGCTTCATATATACTGCTTATTATTGAATGAACATGGTTGAGGTTCTGCATGGCTTTCAAAATTCCATAAACAAGAGGAATCTGTCAGTGTCAAGACACTATAAGAGGAAGGTCATGAGCTGACACCTACCTGGGTGAAATCTATGATAAGCTGGAGGTAAGTATTTGTACAGGGAAGAGATAAAATGGGGGCATAGGGATACCTTTGGGTGGGGCTTTGTGGACTTGAGGGGGGTTAGGGATGGGAGGTTGGGTAATATGTCTCAAAAAATTGGGGGGAGGTTGGGGGAACATACGAACATAGGAGATTGTCAGGTATGTGGTTGACAGTATATTGAGAAAACTTTTTCAAAAATATAAGAAGAAAGGTTACCTGTTTAAGATGCTTAAATGGGAGAATCTGACCCAGGACAGGCTTCTAGGGAGTGCGCAAGTGCTCATTTTGTCACAGTGGGTTATATCACTGGATGGAAACCCATACAATTGGAGTGAAGGTATACCCACATCCTGGGGAGGACTGATGTTCTCAAATAGAGGGAATTGTATCTCCCAAGAGAAATTGTGGCTCCCAATGCATTAGGGCAGTTGAGCATGTCAAGCCCTCAACATCGGGAAACGCACTTGGCCCAGTGGTTAGGGCGTCCGTCTACCACATGGGAGGTCCACGGTTCAAACCCTGGGCCTCCTTGACCCATGTGGAGCTGACCCATGCACAGCACTGATGCAAGCAAGGAGTGCCCTGCCATGCAGGGGTGTCCCCCGCGTAGGGGAGCCCCACGCGCAAGGAGTGCACCAGTAAGGAGAGCCGCCCAGCGTGAAAGAAAGTGCAGCCTGCCCAGGAATGGCTCCTCTCACACTTCCCGTGCCACTGAGGATAACAGAAGCAGACAAAGAAACAAGACGCAGCAAATAGACACAGAGAACAGACAAGGGGGGGGTGGGGAGCAAAAGCCCTCAACATTGTTTTAAGTATCTCTGAATAGGGCCCTTCAAGCAATAAAGAATACTTGTCACTGTGGGCCCTGAGGGGAGAGGGAAAGAGGTATTGAATACGTGGAATCAGTGTAACTGTGGGGCAATGCAAGTGTTCCACAAGATTATGCAAGGAGGGATATAGGACATGTTAAATTACACCAGAAATGTATAGGGGCCTATAGGCTAAAATGTAAATCATAATGTAAAACATAAGATAACTAAAAATTTAGAAAATTGTATAGTCTAAAATATAGACCACAATGCAAACCCAAGTGTAACTTTGTTTGAAAGCTATTGTCTCAATATCTGTACATCAGTTGAAGTAAATATTATATGAACATGTAAAAAGATTATTGCTGGGCAAAGGACGTGTCTGATGTTGAATATGTGAGAGTACTGTATATTGTATATATAAATTACTGAGATCTAAAACTTTTGTGAAGACAAGCTTAATAATTAGAGAAAAAAAGAAAAGAAAAAAAAAAAAGAAAAAGAAAGGACATAGATCCTGAGGAAGAGATGGAAGAAGTTGCCGTGCCAGTGTGCATACAGGGTAACACTTATTGCAGTGATGGAAGGCAAAACATCAAAAACAAAGCTTTTTAATTTTTTAATTTTTTGGTACCCCAATTTATTTTACTTTAATTTTTCTAAATTAATATGTGTTCTATATCTGACCTCTAAACCCATCACTATATCCCATTTTACTATTAATGGAACCTGGCAATATATTGGGCTTCATTTTCAGGGAGGTTTTGGACCACAGAGGGGTTTGATGGTGTTGGGGGAAGAATACTGGTGTGGGGTGTTACTGGTGGGGGGCGATGGTTGGGAGGGAGTTCTCCAGGGCATATGTGTGGGGTACATAAAAATGTTTGGCTATTTTCATAATGGTTACAGCTGGAAACAATGGCTGGGGGAGTGCTGAGTTCCTGGCCAGAGGAACTGTCACATTCTCCAATGTAACAGCAACAATCCTGAGTGCAATGGCTAAGACCAATAAGGATGGTCCAACAATGAGCCCTTGATGCTAATGATTATGCTTGTGGGCCTGTGGGCCTGAAATAAGAACTAGGCCTAGAGCTGCAGGGTGCCTAAGAGTTACCTCCTGAGAGCCTCCATGTTGCTCAAATGTGGCCAGTCTTGAAGCCAAACTCAGCGTGTAAATTCCCCCCAGCATGGGACATGACTCCAGGGGATGAGCCTCCCTGGCACCGAGGGATTACTATAAGTACCAGCTGATGATGTGGCTGGAGAACGACGAATATCTCAGCCTACATGTAATATCAAGAGTTAAAAATGCTTTTTGACCCTGAATAAAAGAGGGAAATGGAAAGGACAAATGAGTTTATATGGCTATGAGTCTCCAAAAAAGAGCCGGGAGGTCATCAGAGGGGTCGCCCTTATGCACACCTCAGCAGAGTCCCAGAGACAGCTAAAGTAGATACAACCCCAGGTATTGGTTCTTCTGAGGGCTACAGAGACCCAAAGGTTCTATGGTCATGACAGATGGACTTCAGTGCCATGTTAGTTGGCCCTACTTTAGAGTTTGTGGTCCTGAGTGTGATGGAGTTGGACTCAGGTATGATCTTTGTTCACAAGCCTCTCCTGTCACTTTTACCGGACCTGTGGTTGGCGCTGGGGTTTAGTGTATAGTTGGGGGACCTGAATCTCTGGACTGTCCTTGTGATAGCCAGGCCCTGAGCCTCAACAGACTTGCAACTCCTACCCTCTGGTTTATTGGACTTACCCCAGCCAGCTAACAGGGAGGTGAAGAAGGTCAACCACCACACCAGGGAGCCAAGAGTGCCTACAACTGCAAACAGGAGAATTGCATCCATCGTCCAAGTGGAGTAGGAGGCACCCTCTTGATAGAGGGGTGGAGTGGACTTAGCCATCCCAGGGTCCACAGAATGGAGGAAGAGAGTATGGATTAGAGTGGACTTATTGATACTCTATTCTGGAACTAATGTGATTAGTAGTGGAAGTAAATGTAACACTGAGATGGAGAAAGTGACATGGTAGCTGCTGAGGGTAGGAATGGGAAGAGATGTGATGTGGGGGCACTTTCAGGACTTGAGGGTGTCCTGGGGGTACTGCAGGGACAGTTACTGGACATTGTATGTCCTCCCATGGCCCACTGGGTGGACTGAGGGAGGGTATAAACTGTAATGTGCACCATTGACCATTTGGAAGTTACCTTTATGACTCTGTTTGTCTGAAAATCATGTTTTACTTCCATTCCTGAAGGCTATTCTTGCTGAGTTTAGAATTCTGGGATGACGGTTACTTTTCATTCTTTGAAGATATCCCATTTCTGGTTTCTACTGTTTTTGTTTTCCCTTTCATCTTTATTTTTTGGTGGTTTCTCTATGATGCATCTGGATATAGGTTTTTTTATTTGGGTTGCTTGGGATTTACTGAACTTAATGAACCTGTTAATTGATGTCCATTTTGGAAAATTCTCAGATTTTTCTCTTCAAATATTGCTTGTGCCCTATTTTCTCCTGGCTCTTTCTGGAACTCCAAATAAACATATATTAAGACTTTTGAACAGAACCCAGGTGCTCTTATACCTTTTTGTCCATTTTCCATCCTTTTTTCACTCCTTGACTGAATTTAGATTATTTTTCCTGACCTATATTTCTTGTCTCAAAAGTCTGTCAAATAAAAGAATCTGTCCTTTTACTTCTTCTTAAGTGGGCAAACATGTCCTATATGCTGGCCTCACTGCTCTAGACTTTCTTCTGAATTTTGGTCCACCAATAACTGATTATATTGGTAATACTTTGCTTTATTTTGTTCACTTTTAAAGTTTTCTTCAACAAAGAGGCTAAATTAGCCTAGTCTGCCATTACCAGAATCAGAGAATGCAATGTAGTTATATACAACAGGTTTGATAAACACTGATCTTCTTTCCTACCAGGATATAAAGGGATTATCCAGATTTGGAACCAGACATCAGACATGACACATTTAAACACAAAATTAATTTGCTCATAAATAAGGCCATCAAGAACTATAAAAACAAGGACTGTACTTAATTTTTGGAAACAATGACAACAGAGCTTTCACAGGAACTTGATCTGATACCTACTATAATAATATCGCTGGCATTCCTTCTAAATAAAAAATATAGCTAAGTCCACAGAAAACCAGGTTAAAAAAAAGACATCCAATAAATCTATACAGTGAATATCATGTCTTTATTCTATTTACAGTACATTTGTTATAAATATAATACATTTTTGAAAGGCTTATTTTTAATTAACTTGAGAAGATTTATACTTTAAACAGATCAACTCAACTGTTAAAATTACATAATAAAGAATGTGATAACTTAAATGAGATTTAAATTTATACTGAGAAGAATGAGGAAAAAAAGTCAAACTCCTTTCAAAACTATAGTCCAAGCATCAGAAAAAACTTAATTTTTCTTTTTACAAAGTTATGCATAAACCATAGGGACCACCAGATACTGAAATATCAAGACTCTATAACCAAAGTTCAAAGTTGTTTTTAGAGAATTGTGTGAAACAAGACAGAAAAATTAGTATTTAACACTTTATAGGACTTCGCAGTAAAGCTGGAATTTATAGACTAATGACTTAACAGGAGTACTGCCATCAAGGTCTTTCCTTCCTCAAAATCATCTCCTAATATTCATATACCATCAATAATTTTAACAGTAGATTTTGACATTGTTTTTTAAAACAAGGCCGAATAAGGTGCAGGGATATGTTGAAATTTTGTATTCTGTGCATGTAAATTATTACCAGGGTTTAAAGAAATTCAATTTTAGAATATAAGTATTTTCAGTCCAATGTGCTCTGCATCATCCAAAAATTGAGAAGTCAAAGTATTCTGCAGTGATCCAACATCAACCTCCATTACAAGTTAGGTATTTCAAATACTGCTTTAAAGCCTGTTCAGCAAAATAAAACTGATTCTTGTGGTTTTCGGTACAAATTTGCAAGATGTCACACGTTATTGATGATGATTAGGGCAGGCATAGAGTTCTGCTGATTTGTTTCAAATACCGTAACTTGGTCTGATAACTTGGCAAATACCCTAGGAGTTCCAAGGTTATATACACCTGTATGAACAAAGCATGCTTTCAGCTGCAAACTGTGAATCTCCTGGCTTTTAAGCTGAAGTTTATACTGTGTTTGTCCAAGCCATGTGAATGATCCATGGATTTCCAAAGCTTCTGGACTAAGAGAAGGAAAAAGTTGGAAGTTGTTTTTTTTTTAACTTATATTTTTCGAGTCCATTAGCAATTCTATGTCTAGAAATTATTTTATGAAGCCAACTATTTATTATCAACAAGGACAACAGTTGTATTATTACTGTTACTATAACAGCTAACACAGTGATTAACTATTACTATTTTCTAGGGATAATGCTCAGTGGGTTATCTTATTCACAAATGCTAGGAAATGACAGAACCTAATGTCATATCAAACCTGTTTTTAACTACTCAGTTATATATAACAAAAAAATAAATACATGTAAAAGAAGGCTAATACCCAGTGCCCACCAATGAGTGAATTAATTAATTTATGGTACACAAAATCATATGCATAATGTATTTGATTTCAAGGTTGACATAGATCCTGTTTGGGTTGCTATACAATAATATTCAGTTATATGCTTCACATTACTTTTCTGAAAATGCAAAAAATTCTGAATTCCAAAAAACACCTGGCTCTAGAATTACCAGATATGGGAAGAGAAAACTGAATTTTCTTAGAATTATATAATAATCAGGGGCAAGAAAACTTTAATAAGTTGCTATCATGAATTTGCTGACATTCAACTTTAGAGTTCTTTATCACCAAAAAACTTTACTAAAAAATTTTGTTTCTAGCAAAAATCATTTACTGCTTTTGAAAATTGCTTTCATTTTGTTACTATTATATGCAAAGACAATCTTCTATGGATTTCTGTAATGCTAAACAAAATATCAGAGCATGCCTGCATAAACTCTGTTAGGTAATTATTTGCATATATTAAAAATATTAAATTAGTCTCAGATAATTTCAAAACAACTTTAAACTAAACAAATTACCTTGTTGTTTTATGCCGAAGATCAACTATTACATCCACATCAGCCTTAGAACAATTGGAAAGTAAGAGGGTCACTGGTACGAAACAAAGGCTATGAAAGGAAAAGAAACAAAAAAGGTTGGCTCCGTATTTTTTTCTTAGAATTTTCTTGAAAATAACACTTAATAACTAAGTAATAGCGAATAAGCTCTTGAAAAATAATTAAATCCATGTAAGGAAAAAAACTGAGCTCAAAAATTACTCAAGATAAATTATTTGCATAAATAAAAAGCAAAACTTTTAAAAATACCTGAATGCTATTAGAATATATACATCCACACAATTATTTTATTTCCATTTATTATAGTTAATCTTAAAGTTAACTGTTTCTAGGTAATTCTTTCCCCAAATGAAGAACAAAAGTAAATCTCAACCTCACTGAAAGATCAAAGGAGAAAAAAATAAATCATGAAATGCTAACAACTAATCCTATTTATGTTTACTGAAAATTATTTAATTCTGAAAACTTGGTCTAGGTTGGCATTTGCTTTTCTACCAAATTTATATGAATCCATACTATATGGAGAATATGAGAATGATTTCTACATAAGTTACAAGGAAAGCCCTGTCAAATGGGCATATTTGCTCAGGTAACCTAGTTTCTCATATCACTAAGTCATTATTAAATTACTAAAGCATTAGAGAAAAGAAATACAGTGATAGAGGGGGACATGTGAAAAGAGTGATATGGATTTCAAATCTGGAACATAAATAAATAAACATAACCTATGCACAAATGAAGACTGGTTACATATTGTTCTTTACGTTTTACTTTGTAAATATGAATAAGAGTAAAGCAAGAAAAATAATAATAAGCTCATACAAAGTATTAATATTTTAAATTCTGTTCAGATAATGCATTTTTTCACTTTATGCAATTTTATATCCTCTTACTGAGAAATATTTTTAAAACTATACCACAGTTAATGGATTTCCTAAACAAAAACTAAGGTGATTTAAAATATATATCTGCAAGTTATGTTCACATGGCAAGGAGGGTAAGTTTGAGTAGGCTTCTGTCTGAAGCACCCCATTATACAAAATTCCAATGCAAAATTTGTAGCCTAAAGCAAAAAGTCAGGAGCTTTTGCT
This sequence comes from Dasypus novemcinctus, assembly GCF_030445035.2. Lineage (NCBI taxonomy): Eukaryota > Metazoa > Chordata > Mammalia > Cingulata > Dasypodidae > Dasypus > Dasypus novemcinctus. The sequence continues at coordinate 47,470,456 of NC_080688.1, forward strand.
ATTCTGTTTCCATTTGATCCTCAAATTTCAAATGAGTAGAAGAAATAGCAATTCTCCATGCTTTTCCTAAATGCTTCTACTAAAAGAAGAAAAGTGAACATCTGGACATCTACTGGTCCAAACTTAAATTTATTAATTTTATTCTTCCTCTTCTTCTATTTACTAACTCTGTGAAAAGCACTGCTAACACCCATGAAACCTTAGGCATCACCATGACTCCTCTTCTTGCCTCTCTAGCCCCTCCAAATTTTCTATTCTTCTTCATAAACTGCTATCAATTTTCTCACACACATCTCTGCATCCTGGTTACTTCACTCTATCCTCATTTTTCTTACAAGTCGTCATACCCCTTGGTTTACTGCAATAGCATTTTAATTAGTGTTCCTCTCCAAATTCATTCTTTACACTGGTGTTTCTCAAACTTGAGTTTTCATCAGAATCTCCCAAGACAGCTTGCTAAAATACACTGGTGAGCCTGCCTCTCAGAGTTTCTGATTTAGTAGGCCTGGGGTGAGGGCCAAAGAATCTGTATTTCTAACATGCTTCCACATGCTGCTGCTGCTGGTCAAGGACCACATTTTGAAAACCACTGATTTACACAACAGTCTTTTTAAATGCTAATCTGATGAAGTCCCACACGTGCCAAGAGACCAAAATACCGACAACTATTCCCTCATCCCACCCCCAATTACTTGTTTTATTAAAGGTTTGCCTCTAGAGCCAGACTGCTAGGGTTCAAATATCAGTTCTACAAACTTACTAGGCAAGGTACACTGTGCTTAGTCTTCTCAACTACAGACTGGTAATAATAACAGTACCTACCTCTTGGGCTTGTTGATAGGATAAAACATGTTAAATGCTGAGAATAATTCTTAGTACATAATCAAGTTCCATCATCACTTTGGACAACTTTATTGTCTAGTTAGAAGACTTATTGTCAAATCCTTGACTCATCACCTCCATAATCTTCAGTACTATTCAAAATTCAGCCATCCAAATTCCCTGACCTTACCATGAATTTTTAAAAATCACCTAAAATAGTTCTACATCTGAAAAAAAGTCATCCCATTTTCTCACCCTTGAACTGTTCTCACTCAACTTTTGAGATGTCACTTTCTCCTTATTCATCTTTTCTTATTCTTTATCTGCTTCTTCCTCATGGGCTCCTTTTTCTTAGATCATCTTTTCAGGTATCTCTGCTCTGCAGGTCACCATTCTTTTTGTTCTAGACCACCTTATCACCATTCCTATCCAGGGTGGTATCTGTCACCTCACCAAAATTCATACTTTTAATTATTACTTACAGACTGGTTGTTCCCAAATTTATGGCTCTGACAGTTTTCTCTCCAACCTTTCTTTTTTTAAAAAAAAGATTTATTTATTTATTTCCTCCCCTCCCCTTCCCTCCCCTGCCCCTCCCTGCTGTTTTTTGCTGTCGGACATGTCCATTCGCTCTGTCTTCTTCTGTATCTATTTCTCTTTTTGCCTTCTCTTCTTGTTTTTTCTCCTCTAGGATTCACCAAGATTCAATCCTGGGGACCTCTGATGTGGAGAGAAGTTGCCTGTCAGCTGCTCCACCTCAGTTCCTGGTTTCTGCTGTGCTTCACCTTGACTCTCCCCTTGTCTCTCCTTTTTGCATCATCACCTTGCTGCGTGACTCATTTGTGCGGGCTTGGGCACTGACTCATCACGCAGGCCTCGGCTCACCACTCTAGCAGTGACTCACCATGCAGGCAGGCATTCCCGTCTTCTTTTTCACCAGGAGGCCCCAGGGATCGAACCCAAGTCCTCCCATATGATAGGCAGAAGCCCTATCACTCGAGTCACATCTACTTCCTATCTCCAACCTTTCTTATTTCTACAAACCGGCAACCTTTGGAAGTCTCATCTGATCTAGAACTTTTAATTTAGAACTTTATTGTATTTTTTATTTTATAAGTTTATATATTTAAGCTATTTACCAAAGTTACAAATCAAGTTTTCTTACTTAACAAATTACATTTATTAAATAAATCATACTGTCTAAATTTTAAGTGTTAAATGCATTTATTCATTATAGCCAAGTTTTAGGTTCAATTTGTGTCTAATAAAATAATATTTTTCCCCCTATTTTTGCTTAATGATAAACTTGCTCCTTAAAAGGAAACTTTTAGCTACCGAGAGGTAGCTGAGGCAATATCCATAAATAACTATAGCTGAAAGATATACAGTAATCATAAAGGTAAATTAATTAAGAATAATTTCTCTAGACTCATTACTCTGAATTTCTTCTTAAAAAATTGGCTTAAAGACATTGCAAAACTAAACAACTGTATACATGTGTATACACACATGTAGGTAATACAGAAAAAACTTTAATAAAAATGAAACTCAAACCTTTTCTGATGAAATGGGTGATTAAATGATTCTGGATAGTGAAGACTTGTTTTAATGAGACTAGAAAGCTGTTCTACTGATGGTCTTGAGGAAACTGTAGTGTTTTCTGGCCTGACAAATTTTAATAGTTCCATTTCTGGTGGTTCCTGAGAAAAGAAAAGAAAAAATATATATGAGATAATAAAAATATTATCTTGTTAAAAAAAAAAAGTATAGTGTATAAAAACAAAACAAATTAAAACCAACACAGATAAATATATGAACAGTACTTTTTCTGCTATTATTTAGACTAACAGTTGTTATCACTTGCAATATAATCTAGAATAAAGAAATCAGGATCAGGACTATTTATTCATTCCCTATTTATTATGTTTTAGAGTTAAACTTGAATTCCAGTACTTAACATATTAGCCCTGTGATCTTAGATAAAAGATCATTTCCTCATTTATAAAAAGGGGTTCATAACAGTAATAATTTCAAAAGGTTATTGAGGCTGTCTTCTGCTTAAAGTACTTAGGATTTAGGAATGTACATAGACGTTCAACTGTATAGACTGTGCTTTAACACTGAAGATCTAAAACTACCTTAAAATATCATTTTAAAATTAGACTGCATAGGGCTGGGAAAGGATAGAGGGATTAAAAGGTGACTGACTATTAAGGGGTGTGGAATTTTTCTTTTTGGAGTAGTAAAATTGTTCTAAAAATTTTTGTGGTGATGAACGCACAAAACCGTGATTATACTAAAAACCATTGATTGTACATTTCGGATACATTGTATGGTATGTGAATATATCTCAATAAAACTGCTTAAAAATAAATAAATGTGCAAGACTAGTCAAAAATAGCAGCTATGTACCACAGTGGATGCATAGAGAGACTGAGACCTAAGAATGTTTTTGTTTATTATTATTGAAATATGAAAATGTTCTATTAATGACTGAAATGATAAATGCACAAATGTGTGATTATAACAAATACCACTGAATGTATACTTTAGCCAAATTGTATGCTTTATTAATATCTATCAATAAAATTGATTTGTTAAAAAATGGATTGCTGTGTTTTATTTTTCATTTTTTTTAAAGATTTATTTATTTATTTATTTATCTCCCCTCCCCACCCCGGTTGTCTGTTCTCTGTGTCTATTTGCTGCGTCTTTCTTCTTTGTCCGCTTCTGTTGTTGTCAGCGGCACAGGAATCTGTCTTCTTGTTGCATCATCTTGTGTTAGATCTCCGTGTGTGCGGCGCCATTCTCAGGCAGGCTGCACTTCCTTTCGCTGCTGGGCGGCTCTCCTTACGGGGCGCATTCCTTGCACTTGGGGCTCCCCTACGCGGGGGACACCCCTGCGTGGCAGGGCACTCCTTGCACGCATCAGCACTGCGCATGGGCCAGCTCCACACGGGTCAAGGAGGCCCAGGGTTTGAACCGCGGACCTCCCATGCGATACACGGACGCCCTAACCACTGGGCCAAGTCTGCTTCCCGGATTGCTGTGTTTTATAGATTACAGTGCTTCAACTCTATCATCTGAAGGTTAACTACAGAGTTAGGCACATTGTAATATTGTCTATATCAGACATATTGTAAATATTTCACTAAATATTAATCATTATAATCCAAATGAAAATAGAGAATACTGTCACATTTCTACTATCATTATTTTCTGTTATTTTTTCCATTATCTTCATCAAACTACACAGCTCATGACCCAAATCCAGCCTGCCTCCTGTATTTATAAACAATGTTTTACCAAAAACAGCCACATCATTTATTTACATACTGTCTATGGCTGCTTTCAGACTCCAACATCAGAGTTGAATAATTGTAACAGAGACCATCTGGCTTGCAAAGCCTAAAAAACTTACTACCTGGACTTTACAGAATAAGTCTGTTGATCCCTGACAAAAGCAAGTACTAAAATTTGCTAGAAATAAAATACAATAATAACTATGCTGATGCCAGTGGTGAGCTTCCAGATTCATCCCACTGACAAGAGAAGTAACAAATTAACCATATCATGTCTGAGTAATATCCTGATGTTATTGGTAAAACAATGATAAATAAAAACACAAAGTGTATGACATAGTAGGTGGCAATAGATTAATGCAGAATCATATGGGCCAGCAATTTGATCTCTAGGAAGCTATCCTACAAATGATGTAAAAAGCAAAACATTTGAAATTAGTATGATGTACAAATGTAGGAAATTGACCAGAAATAACGCTAAGTGATCAGATAAAATTAAACTTATGTTAAAGAATATATTTCCATATTTATATCTGCATAAGCATGGAATATTTTTGGAAGAATAGATGAGAAACAACACTGGATAACTCCCAAAAATGTGGTCCTGAGAGGATAAAGGAAGCAATATTTGTTTTTCAATCATTTGTCTATTTGATTTTTCCTTTTCAAAGAGTTAAAAGGTACAGATAAAGAATACAAACCAAAATATACAAGAATAGTTGATTAAGGAAACTGATACATTTCAATGGCCTTTACATTTGGGAAGGAGGAAATATTTGTATGTTATTAATGAGAAAATCAACTCAGAAAGGTTAAAAAGGTTACTCAAGATCTTTTTTAAGTGGCAGAGGTTGTTTGCAAATGTAGCTCTATCTAATTCTTAAGGCCATGCATTTAATTATTATGTTATACTGCTTTGGTAATCAAATCTTCCTCCCTCTAACCACATGACTTAAAAAGGTAATTTGTATAAACTGTTGTACAAAAGCAATGTTAGTGTTTACACACCTTAGATGGGCCAGCTGCCTGCCCAAAGACGTCAAAAAGTAACATTTACCTAGGTAATTTTACTCATCTTGTCCCTTGTCTGCATGTGTTACTCAGCATTATAGACTGAGGAATTTCATCTTATAATTTCTCAGAGCTGAGTTACAGTGAGATGTTAACTCACCATAACATTGTTCATGCAGATAAAGATATCAAGCCAGAATGCCAATTTAATAATTTACAGTGATAAATATGCCTTTCTGTTGTTAAATGGCCAGGTATCAAACCGAATTATCAACAAATTGTTTCTATCTGAAAAAGGTGATTAGATACCATAAATGTTAAATGATACAAGATTCTGAATGAAGTTCAAAATATCTTCAGACTTTCCTTTTATATATTTTAAAGGAATTTGTTTTTCAAATTTTAAAAATTTAAGTTGAATGCTAATCTGCAACAGTTAAATCTAATAGAGTGGGTGTCAAATTATTAACAGTTCTTGTATTAAAAAATAATGAATGAAATTAGAACACTCACCTTATTAGAGCTGTAGTTTACTAAACAATAACCCCTTTTTATCTTTTTGTTATTAAAATGTTACCAGAAAGTGAGCGAAAGGCAATGCTACATTTCACTTAACATGTGCTAAATGCAAACCATATACAAAGCTAAGACACGTAAATTCTGTGAAGAGATTATGTGCTAAAGGAAGTAGATTTGTTGTCACATTGTTAAAATAATTTTTCACAGAGCATTCCAGTATTTTTCTTTTATAGGCAAAATAAAAATGAAAAGACACATGGATTAGAGAATCATAATGTTGAAACTAGCAACCTTAAAACCTTTTGTGTACTACCTGTTTGTGTGCAATCAATTAGTATTACTATGCAATTCACGTCTAGTTAATACATTATTTGTTTCTTAAAGCAGTAAAGTGAATTTAGTATAGCTCTCTTTATTCATTCATTTAATAATTACCAAGTACTTAAGTGACAGGCATAGTTCAAGAGCTTGTAGTAAATTAGAAAAAAGTCAAATTAAACACTAATGAATCAAGCCAAGGGAATGGATAGAACAATAAGAAACAAAATTATAAACCTTTGATTTAACAGAGTTCTATTTTTTCCCAGAAATTTAAAAAAGGAAATACCATGAAATAATATAGCTCTACTTATCCAGGGACTCTCCTTTTTTTTTTTTTTTTTTTTTTTAACAAATGGAATGGTTCTACCTGCTTCACCTAACAATATTTATGAGGAGCAAAGGAAAAAATAATAATTTTGTTATCTATAAAAAGCCCATACATTCAATATGTCCCCATCAGTTTGGGGGCACCTGCTTACTTACAGGCAGCACAAAATCTTCCAACTCATCTTGCATTTTCCCTTCCCTAGCACTGGAAGCAACCATTTCTCTAAGGAGTCTTGGTTCCCTTTGTTGGAAAATCGTAGATAAGTTTTTTGCATAAATTTTTGTTGCAAATGAGTGAACAAGTTCACCAAACAATATGGATGTATCCCAAAGATACAAATACTGAAGCCAGACAAAACAATATATACCCTATGATTCCATTTTTATATAAACTTTTTGAGACACTGCAATTTTTCAAACCTTCATGACATGTAGAAAATGAAGCTCAAGAAATTACATATTAATCAAAGGGAGAAAAGCACTGTTATTAAAATAAGCAATAGATTTGATATTAAATTTGCTATCTTCATTAAACCTATTGGAAAATTACCATTATGTAGCCACCAAAATAAAAACTGATTCAAGTTAGAAACACGTTACAAACATCAATGGATGTACCACACTAATGAAAGAAGTTGTTGATGTGGGAGGAGTGGGGGTTGTGGGGTTTGGGGTATATACTTTAAAATATTTTTTAATGTAACATTTTGTGTGATTTATGTATCTTTTTAAAAAAGAATAAAAAATTAAAAAACAAAACAAAAACAAAACATCAATGGATGGTAAAACTAGTGGAAGTACGTTTGATGAAAAACCAGACTTTTACATAATCCCACCACAAATTACTTATTTATGAAAGGAAAACTATAACTTTACAATGGGGAATCCTGGTGGACACTAACTTTATCAAATAATCCATTATCAATAATGGGAAAATATCATCAAGTGTCTTCTGACGCCATACACAGAGAAGGAAATAATATCACTTCTGCAGAGTTTCTGCCAAAATTGTATGTAATTCAAATCTAATTATAAGGAAACGAGAGGTATTATTCTACAAAACAATTGCCCCATGCTCTTCAAAAATGTCAATGTTATAAACAACAAAGAAAGACCAAGAAACTGGTCTGATTAAAGGAAATTAAAGGGACATGAAAATTAAATGCAATACATGATTCCAGACCAAATACTGGACAAGAAAAAACAAACACAATTATAAGAATATTACCGAGATCTTGGGTGAAATCTGAAAGTGGACTGTATATAAGAATATCACTGTTAAACTCTCTGAATTTGATAATGGTTTTTGTGACTATGTAAGAGACTGTCCTTTGCAACTTTTCTTTATATGTCTGAAAATTATTTCAAAGTAAAAAGTTGTCAAAAATAACGGTCAGGAGGGGAGGCAGATGGAGGTGATGGTAGCACATTATTTTGAATATTATGAATAGTGCTGAATTGTACATGAGTGTGGGTGAAAAAGGAAGTTTATGGTTGCGTATATCACTAGAAGGAAAGCTACAGGATAAGGCATGGCATTGTATAACACAGTGAGCCCTGCTGGGGATGATGACTGTGGTTGATGGTACAAATTGAGGAATGTTCTTTCATAAACTATAGGAAATGTGTGTCATTATTACAGGGTGTCGATAGGAAGGTGGTATATGGAAAAAAACACACTAAATGCAAACTATGAACTATACTTAAAAGTAATGCTTTAATATTCTTTCATCAACTGTAATAAAGGTACCACATCAATGCTAAGGAGTTAGGAGATTTGGAGTTTTACTTTTTGGAGTAATATATTCTAAAATCAATTGTAGGGATGAACGCACAACTCTATAATTATACTGAGACCAACTTATTGTACAATTTGGGTAGACTGTATGGAGTGTGGATATATCTCAATAAAAATGCTTAAAACATAATCGTGGAGGGGGGAGCTTTTAAATTAAGACCTATTAATTATAAACATAATACAGGGTCACTGTCTAAATTAATAGACTAAATATGCTTAAATTTTGTTTACATATACTATGAGAAGTTTGGTAAGATGAAATTGCATTTTAAGAAAAATAAGAAAGTATATTAAATGTTATTACCAGTTGCAGCACAACTCCAGAGGACATAATCCACATTTCAATATATGCCTCTTGGAGTTGTTCTGCAATGGTGTGGCATATTACAACAGATAACAGAATATAGAGAATTTGGTTCCCTTCCTCTCAAATCAATGATTTTTATTGCTATTAATTCTAGATTCAATGTAGAATATATCTTAATTATGAATGCATCTTAATACTCATATAAAGGTGCTAATGCATACTTAATCAATTTACATTCTTTCCTAATTTAAATCAGTCTTCTGCTACCAATACTCCCACAGAAAATCCCACACAAAAGCCTCCACAAACCATATGCACAAAACCACAAAAACAAACTAAACAAAAAGCCCACAAGCTCACAGGAAAGCCCAAAAGCTTTCTACTATGCTATTTACCTGTTTCTGAGGATATGAAAAAGCTTCTTTTCCTATAGTGTGAAGAATAACATGATGCTGACCTTCCAAAATAAGCTGCTTACTGTCTTCCACAACATATGCCTATAAGATACAAAGCACAAAAGTATTACCTTAAATGCCAGTGACTAAACTCCCCTATTAAAAGGCAGAGATTGGCAGACTGGTTGGAAAAAGTATGAGCCATTTACATGCTGTTTACAAGAGACTTACTTTAGGTACAAACACACAGGTTGAAAGCAAAAGAGTGGAAAAAGATATTCCATGCAAATAGTAATCAAAAGAGAGCCAAAGTGGTTATACCACTGTCAGACAAAATAGTCTTTAAGGTAAAAAAAATGACAAGAAACAAAGATGGATATTATATATTGATAAAAGATCTAATCCAGCAAGAAGATATGATTATGAACATATATATACCTCACAATAGAGCCCCAAAATATATGAAGCAAAAATTGAGAGAACTAAAGAAAAAGAGAGTTCTACAATAAATGTTGGAGATATCAATATACCATTTTCAATAACTGATACAACATCTACACAGAAGATCAACAAGGAAATAGAGGACTTGAAAAACACTATTAGCCAATTTGACCTAATGGACATATATAGAACATTTTACCCAATAACAGCTAAATAAACATTCTTCTCAAGTGTCCTTGAAACATTTTCCAGGATATACCATATGTTAGGCCACAAATCAAATTTCAATAAATTTAAAAATACTGAAATCAGACAGTGATTTTATACTCAAAATCATACTTGAACCACAATGAAATGAAACTAGAAATCAGTAAGAGAGAAATGTGAAATTTAAAGATATGTGGAAATTGAACAACATTCTATTAAACAACTAATGATCTATAAAGGAAATCACAAGGGAAATTAGGAAATATCTTGAGATGAGTGAAAATAAAAACACAACATACCAAAGCTTAGGGGATACAGTAAAGGCAGTGCTGAGAGGAAAATTTATAGCTTTAAATGTCTACACTAAAAAAGAATAAATATCACAAATCAATAACCTAACTTCACACCTAAAGAACTTAAAACAAGAAGAGCAAACTAAACCCAAAGTTGAAGGAAGGAAATAGTAAGGATTAAAGGCAAGATAAAGGAAACAGAAAATAGAAAAACAAGAGAAAAAAGTCAACAAAACCAAAATTTGTCTTTTGAAAAAGAGCAATGAAATTAATAAATCTTTAGCCAGAGTAACAAAGAAAAAGAGAGGACACAACTAAAATTAGGAATGAAAGTGGGGACATTATTCCTGACTTCAAAGAAATAAAAAAGGATTATTAAGAGGGTACTATGAATAGTTACTTTCCAACAAATCAGAAAAGCTGGATGAAATGGACAAATTCCTTGAAATATATAAATTACCTAATCTGATACAAGACGAAATAGAAAATGTCAACAGATTTATAACAAGTAGAGATTGAATCAGTAATCAAAAACCTCCCACGAAGAAAAGTCCAGGACCAGATGGTTTCACTGCTGAATTCTATCAAACATTTGAATATTTAACACCAATCTTTCTGAAACTCTTCCAAAAAACTGAAGAAGAGATATTACTTCCTAACTCATTTTATGAGGCCAGCATTACCCTGATACCAAAACCAGATAAAGACAGCACAAGAAAATTACAAACCAAGACCCCTTATGAATATAGATGCAAAAAAGTCCTCAACAAAATACTGGCAAACAAAATCCAATAGCATATTGTAACAATTAGTACACCACCACAATCAAATGGGATTTATTCCAGGAATGCAAGGATGGTTCAATATAAGAAAATCAGTATCATATAAAACATTAATAGAATACGGGGGGGATGACACCCCAAATGGTTATCTCAATTGATACAGAGAAGGCATTTAACAAAAATCCAACATCCTTTCATGATAAAAACACTCAAAACAGAAGAGAAGGGAATGTTCTCAACTTGATAAAGGGCATTTAAAAGAAACCCAGAGCAAATATCATATCATCATAATGGTAAAAGACTGAAAGCTTTCCCCCTAAAATCAGGAACAACACCAGGAGGCTCACTGTTACCACTGTTATTCACCAACGTCCTGGAAGTTCTAGCCAAAGAATCAGGCAAGAGAAAGAAAAACCATCAAAATAAAAAAGGAATAAGTCAAATCATCCCTATTTGCAGATGACATGATTCTATATAAAGCCCCAAATAATCCATAGTAGAATTATTAGAATTAATAAATGAATTCAGCAAAGTTACATACAAGATAAAGATAAAAATGAAGGGGAGCAGATATGCAGTTCAGTGGTTGAGCACCTGCTTCCCAGTATGAGGTCCTGGGTTTAATCCCTGGTACTTTCCAAAAATAGAAAAAATAAAGAGTCAGAGTTAGTAGGGGTTCTGTACCAATAATAAACAGTCTGGAAAGGAAATCAATTCTATTTACAATAGCATCAAAAAGAATAAACTACTTAAGAATAAATTTAACCAAGGAGATGAAAGACTAGTACGTTGAAAATTCTAAAACATTGTTGAAAGCAACTGAAGACCTAAATAAAGGGAAAGATATTTCCTTTACATGAATTGGAAGAATACTGCTAAGATGCAAGTACTGACTAAAGCAATCTACAATCCCAACTGTCCTGGTTTGAGTCTTTTGTGCACCCTAGAAAATCCTGTTCTTAAAGTGAATCCACTCCTGTGCCTAGAAACCCATTGTGGGTGTGACCTTTGATTAGATTGCAGAACCCAGGGTAGGTCTTAATCCTTTACTTGAGTCTGTATAAACAAAGAGAGAGAACTGCCATTTTACATTATCATGTGAGAGGGATTCCAGGGTCGCCTACAGCCAGAGAAAGACAGAGAAGCTAAAATCAATGGAGCACAAAGACATAGAAAGAGGCTCATGTGAGGCTAGGCCCACAGAGAAGCTTGCAGCTGAAGAGATGAAACCTGGAAGAGAGGGGAGAGACCAGGGACTAGCAGTGAGGTGAGCCATGTGACTGATCACCTACAGCTAAGCTCAGGAGAAAAAGTGAGCCTGGATAAGAAAACAGAGATCAGCAACCATTTTGCTTTGCTACGTGGCAGGAGTCCAGGATCATTAGCAGCTGACCTTTGGTAAGACAGCATCTTTGATGATGCCTTTATTTGGACATTTTCACAGCCTGAGAACTGTAAGCTTTTAACCTAATAAATTCCCACTATAAAAGCCAACCTATTTCTGTATTTTGAATTGGCAGCCTTTGGCAAACTAAAACAGAAATCAGTTCTGAGAGTAGGGTGCTGCTGCTTGCAAATACCAAAAACGGTGGAACATTTTTTTGTTTTATCTATTTATCCTCTTTCCCCTTGTTTTATGCTCAGTCTGCTTGTCTTTTTTTTTTTTTTTAAAGAGGCACTAGAAACTAAACCTGGGACCTCTCACGTGGGAAGGAGGCACCCAATCACTTGAACCATCTCCACTCGCTACTTGTTGTGTCTCTCATTGTGTTTCCTTGTTCCATCATCATCTTATTGCATCAGCTTGCTGCACCAGCTCCCACATCAGCTTACTGTCTTGCTTGTCTTCTTTAGGAGGCACTGGGAACTGAATCTGGGACCTCCTATGTGACAGGCAGGTGCCCAAGTGCTTGAGCCATATTCGTTTCCAGGAATGGTTTTATAATTGGGTTAAGGGTTAGATCCTGGAGGGATTGTGAGATGCTTGATAGAAAAGGCCTAGACTGCTTAGAAGAGACTGTTGGTAAAATATGGATGTTAAAGATACTTCTGATGCAGTCTTAGACAAAAATGATGACTTTGTCAGTGCAACTGGAAAAAAGGTGATCTTTCTTTTAAAGTGGCAGTGAATTTGCCAAAATTGAGTCCTGATATCAAATGGAAGGCAAAATTTGAAAGTGACAAGCTTGGATATTTAGCTGAGATTTCCAAACTAAATGTGGAAACCGCAGCTAAATTTTGGAAACCAAAATATATTCTGGATATTAAATCCATTAACAGGGTTAATTTCCAAAATATATAAAGAACTCCTACAACTAAATAAAAGACAACCCAATTTTAAAAAATGCCAAGCATTTGAAAAGACATTTCTCCAAAGAAGGTATTCAAATAGCCAATACCTATATAAAAAGATGCTCACTGTGATTAGCCATAGGAGAAATGCAAATTAAAATTACTGTAAGATACTACTTCACACCCACCAGAATTGCTATTATTTAAAAAACTGAAAATCACTGAAGATGCAGAGAAATAGGAACCCTTGTACACTGTTGGTAGCAATGTAAAATGGTGCAGCCACTGTGGAAAACAGTCTGGCAGTTCCTCAGACAGTTAAATTAGAATTACCATATGACCCAGCAATTCTGCTCCTAGGTATATACTCAAAAGAATTCAAAGCAGGGACTTGGACAAGATTATTTGCACAACAATGCTCATTATTGCATTATTCACAAGAGTCAAAAGGTGGAAGCAATCCAAGTGTTCATTAAACGATGAATGGATAAATGTACTGTACCCATCCATACAATGGAATAGTATTCATTGTCAAAAGGAATGAAGTGCAGGTACATACCATGACATGGATTAATCTTGAGGACAAAATGTCGAGTGAAATAAGCCAGACATAAAAAGGACAAATACTGCATGATTTCTCCTATGTGAAATGCCTAGAATAAGCAAATTCAGTGGAACCAGAATGGGGCAGGGAGGGAAGGAGAATGAGAAATTATTGCTAAATGAATATGAGTTTTGTTTGGGATGATTAAAACAGTCTGGAAAAAGAGAGTGGTAAAAGTAACATAGAATTTTTAATGTACTTAATGTCAAATAGCTATTCACTTAAACTGGTTAAAATAATTTTTATGCTATGTATATTTTACAATTAAAAATAAGTTATTTAAAAATAAAAAATAACATCACATAGTTCAAGTGAATATCTCTGAGCAAGATTCATAATTTCACTATAGAATTATTTTTAAAAACCATGCAATATATACATTGATACAAGAGTACACTGTGAAAAAGAAACTCCTCTGTACTATAGGTTCAGTCTAACTTTAGGGAAGACTAAAGTCTAAATAATCTCATTCATTCACTCAACCAACATGCACTAAGTAGCTACTGTAGGTATAGCACTGTTTTAACTGCTGAAGATAACAGCACTGAGTAAAACAGACAATAAAGCTTGCTTTCCCTCTAGAATTAAAAAATTGGTGGCATATACATATGAAGTAACAGACCCATGGAACAGAAATCTGGAAATTGATCCAAGAACACATGTAAAGTTAGGATAAAATAAGGGGAGCATCTGAATTGAGTGGGAAAGACTATTTTAATAGTCTGTTGTAATAGGTAAACTGGATAGCCATAGAGATGATGATAAAAACTGGATTAATTTCTCACACTGTATATTAGGACAAATTCCACATGAATCAGAAATTTAAAGGTAAAAAAGAAGACAAAGACAAAGATGAGGAAAAGCAGGAGGAACTAGAGAAGAAACAACCACAAAGACCAGAAAAAAAACATGGCTGAATTATAAGATGGGAATGAAAAAATAGGTTTCATACAATGTCCCAAAAGTCCAAAAACAGTAAGAGAAAGAAGAATAAATTTAACCATCCCAACACATACACACAAAGTAAAAAAATAATAAATTGGGAAAATATTTACAATTTATTTTACAAAGGGCTAATTATCTTTATTAGATATGAAGAGTTTCTAAAAATTAAAACACTACCAATGTGATATGAAAATGGACAAAACATAAATCAAGAGTTCAGAGGGAAAAAAAATTAAATGGCTCTTAAACATATGAAAAAACATTTGACCTCACTCACTATAGAACATTTTCATATTTCTGGATATTGCTCATTTGATAAATGAGAAATGGATTTCACTCTTGTTTTTATTTGTGTTTTTTATTAAGGACAAGACAAATAAGAAAAGATGAAATAAGAAAAGTAACAAATTAATGACTCTTGGAGCCTGAGTAATGGGTACCAAGAAGTTCTTGTGCAGGAAGCAGATGTGGTTCAACCAGCTGGGTGCCCGCCTACCACATGGGAGGCCCCAGGTTTGGGTTCCGGTGTCTCCTAAAGACGAGCAGACACTACACCCACCACTAGATGCTGCCTACATTGCAACGAATTAAGACACTGCAGCACTACAAAGAGCAGATGCCTAAACGAGCAGATGCCACAAGCCAGCAGACGCCACAGCCCACAGGGATCAGATGTGGCTCAGACCACTGCGCATTTGTTTCCCATGGGGGAGGTCATGGGTTTAGCTCCTACTGCCTCCTGGAGAAAGCCAGAAAACAACGAGCAGATGAGAGAACCATCTGGGGGAGAAGGGAAATAAATAAAATTTAAAATATATATAAAGTAAATAAACAAATCTTTTTAAAAAGTGTGCTATTTTTCCTTAAGTATTTGAAAATGCCTACAATAAAAAATTTAATACCAATTCATGTTTTCACAGAATTTACCATTTCTACAATAGTCTCAGAGGAGACAGAAATAATAGTAATACATATAAGAAAAGTCATCTAATTTGAATGGAGTCTTTCTTTAGGCAAAAAGTAAAAAAATAGTCATTATGGAACCATTAAAAAGATTAGAAAACTACTTTAATATTAAAACTGGAAAATTTAAGCAGAAAAATATAAACAGCAGCTTACATATGTTCTAAAGCTTAATAATCAAGTATCTGTAAGCAAGACTGCTGAAATAATTTAATAACACATACCTTCCATAATATGACAATGTTCAAATCCACCTCACTGCACTTCTGAATCACTCTCACTGCATCCTCTAATGACTGTTTTACTTTATGCACAGAAGGCTGGGCTCGTGATTTTTTCAATTCAGAGGATAAACTTCGATGAAAGAAGTCTGCACATGGACTTGCTGAACTAACTATCTGTTAAAAGAAAATTACGTCTATGTAAATATTTTTGATTAAATATACCCTGCCAAAATGTGTATCTGTATCACTTATACGTAATTTCAATTAAATATACTCCAAAATTTAGATTTCTATAACTTATATACAACCTTTAAAAGGCTGATCCAGTAATTTCCTGAAAGTATTTGCACTTTGGCTGAATACAGGAAGGTCACCTTAAAAACGGAACACCTGAGAATATTTGGTAGGCAATACCCTGAAATATTGCTCCTTCCAAGCACCCAAGGAGGTGAAATGGGTACCTCTAAGAAAAAAATGAATAATAAATAGAATTTTGAAAAGAAGCATTTATTTTTTACTATTAAAATAATGATAGTATTTATCATTCAAATACTATAACACTAGGAAATAGTCAATGAAACGATGCAAATATAGTAAATGGCATTAACTTGAATTTTACATTCAAAGGGAGAAAGGGTAAGAAAAGAAATTTAAATAGTTTCAGAACTATAGGATATCCCTTACTTAATGGAACATTGTACTTCATAATAAAATCACTACTCTTTAGGTTTCCTGCACTATAGGCATATTATGTGAATGTTAAGTTTACAGCTAATTACTAAACATTAATAAATATATATAGTTTTCCCTTAGGAATGAACTTTTTCTTGTAAACCCTTGCCACCATAGTTTTTTCCATTAAACTATAGTGCTTGGTAAGTTCTATTTGCCCAACTAAATTCATCGAAAGGCAAAGTCTTGGTTTCTGACTTCTTCGGTGCTCTTATACAAAATTATTTAGCAACAAATACAATAAAGTACAATCTCAATGTAACTTAATGGTCCTGTTGATGTTTCTAGAGAGTCTTAAAAAAAAAAAAAGAACAACAACAAAACAAAAAACAAACACCTGAAGTCCTGTCAATCTGACAGGAAAAGTGGAATGCTAAATTCAACCATTCAGTAGGCACAGTAGTTCCAAAAGTTAAATAGGTTTTGCAATTATTGGATCTTTAGTGCCCTGAGATACCTCTAAATAGATGTTTCCTCAAATGGTCAAAAGATAGTCACAAAGAATGAGTGAGAAAATGGCAAATGGAAAAAATAAAAAAATGTAAGCATGTCTAGCATTATCAAGGAGAAGAGCATGAGAAAAGAAATAGCGATGGTAACAGTGCACAATAATATGGGATTTTATACCCTAGGTCCCAAGAGGTGATCTCACCGTTTTCACCCAGGACATAATGAACCAGAGATTTAGAGGTGAGAAGGCAAAGACTCCATTTTTACAAAATCTTCTAGGACCACGATACTCAAAAATAGGATCAGGACAACTGACAACCTCAATATCACCTATGAATTTAGCAATTTAGAACCTCAGCCTCCAACCCAGTCCTATATTAAGCAATCTCCCCAGGTGATTCTGGTGTACATTAAAGTTAAAACCACTGCTCTAGGTGATTTTTAAAATTTTATTTTTTAGGAGGTACCAGGAATTGAACCTGTAAAGCAGGAGCTCAACCACTGAGCTACACCAGCTCTCTAAATTTTTTCCGTAAGGAGGTACAGGGGATTGAAACCAGGACCCCATACACGTGAAGCTGGCATTCAACCACTGAGCTACACCCACTACACTCTAGGTGATTCTTAAACATAATTAAGTTGCCCTATACAACAGTATATTTAAAATCACAACAGAAACTTATGTATGTAGCTTATTATTTGGGACTCAGAACCATATGATATGCCAAAATCCAGAGGATTATCACTATATGTGCCACTGCATCCACTTTCCCTAATAAAAAGACTCTCTCATAGACTCCTGTTTCTTTTGTTAATCCCAGTGACTACACTTATATCATACCATACAAAATATTGGCAAAACGTTAATTTTAAATAATTACAATTGTATGGTTTGTATAGCATTTTCACTTTACTTTGGGGAGTAAAGGCAGGTTGCAAAACCCGACAAAGCTGAGATGTTCATCCTCCAAAGTGAGCATTATAGAAGCAACAGCTTTGCCAAATAGCAAGACATTCCAAAACCACTGACTTTTTAAATCAAACACTATTTTGCTTATTTGCATACCTGTTCATTTCCAAAGATGATATCTGCAAAGGTATATTTTTCTGAGGATTGTGTGACAGCTGAAAAAGAGGGAAAAACAAACTAATCATATCACTGGCATGAAATATTAAAGGACCATTTAAGAAAGTGCCAAAGTAAAATGAATTTACCTTCTTTTTCCTTACATCTCACTGCCTTGAAGCAAAACTTTCCCTTCTCCCTACTGGCAAGTTTGGCATCTAGGAAAAAAAGAGAAAACAATTTCATCAAAGACTGCTCTCAACTCATGACAGGGTGAAATCTAACTCACTACTCAAACTTTCTTAAACTGAAAAATAATTCACAAGTGTAAATATGTTTAATGAAACATTTTTGCTTTCATCCCAATGAAGTGACTCTTCACTAAGCTCTTAGAAAGGATAAAATTCAATTTTCTCAAAATACATGTTTTACTGTATACTTACATGTATATTCATATATATGTGACATTACAGATACACAACGTTTTGAAAGATCAGAGCTTGGGTAATAGGGAAGCCAAAACCCCACCAATCTATCATTTTACACATATGGTTTATACCAATATTAATATAGGTACATAATTTTCTATGGTGCATCTTCTCACTATCACAAGTACTTTTTAAGTGCTAAAATATTTTAATGACCACAAAATATTCTGAGTTGTACTGTAGCATGATTTACATTAAAGCTACACTGAATTTTTCCCTGTTACATATATATATATATACACTTCCAAAAAACCTATCTGAATCTATGGATTTTCCCACATTTTGAATTCATTTCTTTGTATAAATCTCAAGAATAAGGATTAATGAGGTTGTGGTTTAAATATTTTTATATATTTTGAAACATAATACAATTCCTTCCCAGAAAACAAAAATTTTGCCAGTTTACCCCACTCCAACAAGCACTAGGTTGGTTATCATACTGACAGGATGATAAGTTGATAGAAACTTTCTAAAAAACAATCTGTCGATAGGTATTACAAGTCTAAAATGGTCTATATTCCTTTACCAATCCAAGAATATTTATTCTGCAGAAATACTTGCATAAGTGCACAGAGATCAAAGACACACAAATGGTGACACGGCATGTTCATAAAAGGGAAAGAAAATACTTCCTAAATAATCAACAGCTTATACGTTAATTGTGAACAAATTAAATTCTCTAATCTCATGCTCTTTGTCTGTAAAACAAGGATAATGATACTTATCTCTTAGTTTATAATGAGAATTGAATCAGAGACCGTCAATGAAGCATGTAACTTAACATGTATCACAAAATAAGCACTCAACAAATGCTGGCTTGAATGGTTTGTAGGTATGTAGGCAAGCAAATACACAGAAAAACCAGTCAACAAACAGTGCCTACCAGCAATGAAGGATAAAGGAGAAATTTCCATATTCTACTCTATGTATTTATGTGCTGACGGAATTTTTAACAGTGAGCATGTCCTCAAGCACTGGTTTTACAATTTAAAAAGAAGAAAATGCAAGTAGAAAAGATATGGAAGAGAATAAAAAGATGGGAAAGTATGGTTCAAGATAGGCAATTTGATACAGTCATATAAACTAATGAAAGCATAATCAAATGATTTTAAAAAGCTAAAAATGTACCAATAATCTTAAGACATTCTGGTACTATTCTGAAAAGTCAGGCAATTAAGATTTCAGAATTTATTATAAAGGTGAAAAAAGCACAAACCTTTGTTTTCCGAGAGATTTACAGATTTCTGCAACTTCCAGTGTTTGCTACTACTTGATACTTGTACTATATGAAATTCCTTAACACCTGCTTCACTCTATCAAAAAGGAATACAAGAGTCATTTAGGATTTAGAAGCACTAAATTAGAAATATTCCAATGAGAACAGTATTTAGACATTGCTATCAAAGTCAATATCAGTTAGCATGAGATGAAATTTATATTTTGAAATAAATATATATTTCAGAAAGTTTGTTATCTAAATTCATCTCTAAGCATTCTTAAAACACAGAAGTCAGCATTTTATGCAAGAAATATTTTTAACTAAAATGTACTTCCACTGGCAAGTTTTAAAACACTTTTTTCCAGTTATTGGAATCTATCCTAATGAGCTTGCTGGGTTAAATAAAAAATTATTTGTTGCCAATTTTTAATCAAAACCATGGCATTTCCTGCATCTCAGAGAGAGAAGAAAATCTGCAGAGTCTTTCTCTAAGGATGAGTAAGAAAAGTTATATATTATATTCTGGTTGTTCCATGGGTTTTAAACTTGGAACAACACCAAGCGGTTTTGGTTTTTAAAAAGTACAGCACCTTACCTATCTTTTTCGTTTTTAAATTTACAAAAGCTAATCTATGTGATTAAAAGCTTGTTTTTGGTTTTAAGAAAATGTATTTTCTTTTTATTCCTTCTGGTCTTTCTGAGATCTTATTCACATTAAGGCAAAAACAAGCAACAAACAAAAACAACCTCACAAAATGAAACGCTACAAATGTACAGCCAATCCAAGCAAAGTTGATATAATTGTATAGAATTTTTTATTCTTCTGAATAAGAACTAATTTGAAATTTGAAATTATTAAAGTCTTCTTATTCTTATGAAAGTAATAAAAAAACACTCATTCTTTTTTTTTGAAGATCATTGAAGTAGTAACGCATTACCTCTAAATATCCTAAAAAGGAGTGACCTTACAAATTTATGAACCTAAAAGCAAAGGACATTATAGGAATTAATAAGCAACATTTTTTTAAAAACTTACTTTATTTTTTTAAATTTATCTCCCCCCCTACCCCCCACCCTGAGGTGGTTCTTTTGTCTGTTTGTTCATTGTTTGCTCACATTCTCCAGGAGGTATTAGGAACTGAACCCAGGACCACCCACATGAGAGCTGAGTGCCCAATGGCCTGAGCCACATCCACTCCCCACAGGATGCACTGCCTGCTGGTTTGTGGCATCTGCTTGTCGTGGTGGGGGCAGCATCTAGCTCATTTGTAGTGGGAGTGGCTTCTGCTCATTTTCTTTTAAGAGGCAGTGGGACCTGAATCTGGGACCTCCCATGTGATAGGCGTTCACCCAACTGGTTTGAACCACATTTGCTTCCCAATAAGTAACATTTTAAATAAGCATCTGAACTGAATCAATCTGAAGCTAAGGTCATACTTTAATCATATGATCCCATTTCCTTTAAAAATATTCATTTTGATATTTACAGTATATAACACAGGAATGACAAAATTTTTGAAATGCCTTATGTAGGAAATAGTACTATCAGAAATGTATAAACGTAAGGTTACCAAATTAATAGCAAGTATGAAATCCTAACGGAATTTCATAAATTTAATTACAGATTCTTCCAAATGGTGAGACTAGTAAGTACTTTAGGAGAGCTCTTTTGGATTGAATCACTGGAACACAGAAATACATATTATATGGATATGTACCATATTAATGCCACCACATCCTCACAATTGAAGAGAGACTGAGAGAGAAAATTAGAGCTAATCCTGGAGAGGGAAGCGGATGTGGCTCAACTGACAGAGCATCTGCCTACAATACAGGAGGCCCACAGTTTGGTACCCAGAGCGTCTTGGCCCATGTGGTGAGCTGGCCCATGTGCAGTGCTGCTGAGCACAAGGAGTGCTGTGCCACGCAGGGGTGCCCCATGTGTAGGGGTGCCCCATGCGCAAGGAGTGCGCCCTGCAAGAAGAGCGCCCCATACGAAAAAAAAACACAGCCTGCCCAGGAGTGGCTCCATACACACGGAGAGTGGATGCAGTAAGATGATGCAACAAAAAGAAACAGAGATTCCCAGTGCCGCCTGACAAGAATGGAAGCAGACACAGAAGAACACAAGGCAAATGGACACAGAGAGCAGACAAGGAGTGGGGGGAGGAAGGGAGAAAAATAAATCAAAAAAAAAAAAAAAAAAAAAAAAGCTAATGGAGAATGAAGAGCTTTTCATATTCTATTCTATACGAATATTCCTAAATTCCTAGCTTATGCTGTCTTGTGAAGGAAAAATTCCATTACTAAAACCAAAGTTAATATTTCAAATATAATTAAAAAAAATTTTTAAACCAACTTACAGTATTGATATTTTCTACATCCACAAAGACTAGCATATTGCCTCCTCTGCCTTCTTCGTCTTCAAGAGAATTACTTCTGCAGACAGTGGCTCGTACATTCAAAGATCGGCTGGTACAAATAACTGCAGTATGTCTTAATATTCTGTGACTGAGGAAGTAAAAATGCAAACTTAATCTAAGGACCTCTCCCTATGTTATGATTCTCTCATTCCAAACAAAGATTTTAAAAACTGATCACTCTTAGCACCATTTCTACTCTAAACAGAGTCAAATACAATAAAGTAAAATGATACAGCTAATCTAACTTTAGATCAATTCTTTGTTTGCAATTTAGAAGGAAACTATTAGTCTCCCTGATTCTAGACTTCTTCCCTGCTCATCAAACTAACCTGTATAGCACCTAAAAATAATCTTCATATAGTAATATCCTGATCATGCCTCTTTTCTGATAGTGACTCCAAAGTTACTAAAAGCGCCTACCAAGTAAAATCCAAACTTTAACCTGGCAAACCAAGGCTCTCCGCAACATACCTTTACCTTTCAAGTTTTATTCCACTTTACTTCTTTTACACACATTTTATACTACAGCCAAACTAAATGTATTCAGTTTATATATTCTAACCTGTAAATCCTTGTTCATAGACATAGCAAGCCCCTGGAATAGTCTCTACATTCTCTCTATCCCCTCAATATCTAAATTCCGAAATCTTTCTTGAAGGCTCACATCACCACTCCTTAAATCCACAAAGGCTTTCCAACTTGCCTTGGCCAGAGTACTCGCTCTCCTTGTCATCATCTTAAAGACACTAAACATTTAGTAAGAACTAAAGTATATCTGTGTTTACAAATATTATCTCATTTTTTCCTCACAAATAAGTCTTACATAATATACTTTTAATACATTAAATAAAATAAGTGTAGCACAATTATTCCTGATTTCATAAAAAATGACAATGGCACTATCACAAATAAGAATAAAAATAAGAAAAAAAAAAGAAGTAGTTTGTTTTCACCCCCTACCACCCACTTTTGGCCACCTAGTTATAGTTATATCAGGAATTTATAACCAATTTATAGTTATAACAATGACATAAATTAAGCATGTTTACATCAAAATGGTTATCTGAATGTGCGCACATGTATTAAACATAGAAGTTAAATCAGAGACATTTTAAAATACTCACCGTATTTTAGGCTGCTTTTTAACACTTTCATAGTAAAACAGAAAGTTAATTTCATGGACACCTTCTTCATCTGGCCCACGTAACCACATTGGTAGCTGGACTGAAGCTCCAGGTAGAAGAACAGTGTCAGGAAGGGGAACAGGAATCACCTCTGGCTGACTCCCTATGCCAATGCCGAAGTCCAAAGAAGAAGCTGATGATATGAGTGCTGTGCACATAGAGGTAGACTCTGTCACAACAGTCTTGTAAGCACTACAGTTCTCAGAAGCCGAGGGACTTAGTGGTGTCAGAACAGCAGTATTACCACCAAAAGTAAAGAACTCTGGACGTTTAGAAACAACCTTCAATCCAGTAAGAGGACATTTGCTGACATTGACAAATTCTACATATGCTTTTCGGATTTCTCCACAGAGGAGCCCTGTAGGAAAATGTATAAAGAATACCTGCATTGGAGGGAAAAAATATTATTATAATGTCTGAACTTCTAATGAATAATACTTTCAAGATGCTTTATTTCTTTACTAAAGGTTTACAAATATTTCATTAATTCTCTTTGATATCTCCTTCAGTATGTGGCAATTAACAACTCCATTTTAGAAAAGAGGATGAGATAAAGAGACCAATGTTACTTCTGTCACTCAGTAGTAGATTCCAGAGTTATGAATTAAAAGTAACGTTCTACCAGTGTGGTGTGTTGAGAGGGGTGTTGTTTGGGAATTCTGCACATGTACATGATTGTTTTACAAGTTTACAACTTCTGTCATAAAAAATATATTTGAAAAGTAATAATAGGGTGGGTTGGGGGAAAATACATCAAATGTAAGATAAGGACTATAATTAGTAGTAAGATTTTGACAATATTTTTTCATAATTTGTAAAAAACATCTCACAATAATGCAAGGTATTGGTGGAGGGTTGATGTATGGGACCCCAATATGATGGTTGTGCATGTTTGCTTTTTAAGTTCACAACTTTTACTATACACTTACTGTTTATGTATGTTCATATATAAATGATATAAAGATAATAATGGGGGGTTGGAGGAAAATATTTTGGTTAGTAGTAATATTTTGACAATGTTCTTTAATCATTAGTTAAAATGGCTTAACAACAATGTAAGGTATTAGTGATAGGGTGAGGTGTGAGAGTCCTGTATGAAGTTATATATGTTTGTTTTGTAATCAAAACTATTACTGTACACTTATTATGTATGAGTGATGTACTTCAATAAACTTTTCAAAAAGTAAAACATCAGTAACAAGAGGGTTACCATGTCAAAACTTTCACAATGCTGTAGATTACAGAAAAGAGAATTTACAAGTAATTTAACATGGCTACATGAATTAAATAATTCTTGGTATTATAGTCCTTGTTGCCAACTTAAAAAGTAGCTCAACTATTTACGTATACATCAAGATTACAAGATATATTAAGGGACTTAAAAGGGAAGAACATGCAAGTCCATAATTCTAAATTTCAAACAGCACAGTTTCAGGCTCATATGGGGCAAAATGGGATCAGAACTAATCGAGGCTTTCTATAGCCTTTCCCAGCTAGTGTGAATATTTATATGCTTCATTGAAGATTAAAGTGTTTCATTCCCACCTGTCCCACAAACCCAACAGGGGTTACATAACAAGCTACACACACACATTTCCAAAAATAAAATTAAAAAATTAATTCCAGAACACATCTGGTCTACAGATTTCAGATAAGGGACTGTGGACTTGTTTTAAAAAGGTGTAAATATGGACTAACAAACTCACCCTGTAAGTTACTTGCCTCTAAAAAATCCTTAAGTGTAAATGCCAGAACTATAATGACAGTATCTAAGAAAGAAAGAATATCAAGGTAATAGTATGAGGAAAATGGTCTAATAAAGCTACAGCTGGCATTCCCCAAAGGATTTATGATATTCCAATGGAAATGTGTGTTTCTGAATCTGAGTGTGAGTGGGACTTCAAAACTTTGGGATATCAGAAACTTTACAAGTGAATATTAGAATATGAGAAATCAAGGGATTAATGTAGAAATCCAAAATATAGCCTGATAGGAAAAAATGAGCCAGGCATAGTGTTACATTGAAAAACACTGATTAGCTAGTGTCAAATAAGTTACACAGCGTTCAGAAAAGCTTCAGCACATAAGTATTCAATTAATGTCAACTATTATTAATTGTAGTTTATTTACCACTATAAAAAGTAGTAAACTAGCGCCATCCCCCACTAAGTAAGCAACAGCTATCCAAAGGCTTGCTAACAAAACTCAGGAATCAAATGGATAAGGAAAAACTTTAGATAAACCCCTTGCTATCTAAACTCTCACTTTATAAAACCAATGAACCAAAGAAATTAAATTGATAGCACAATAAAATAGTGCTTACTATCTAAACATAAATTCTAAGTCATTGCATGTCAAACCCAGAAAGCAAATACATTTGGATCCACTAAGTAGTATGTGTTTAGTGAGCATTTAACAAAGCAATACAGTTCTGCAATTATCTTCGTAGTTGTATATTAATTTCATCCCAAAGAGGCAGCCCCAAATGGCAAAATAAATGTTTATAAAGCTTCCCAAAATTTGTGAGGGAGTATCAATTACTGAGATGTTACAGCAAAAATAGATGAGTGAATAACAAGTAAAACAAGTACTGTACAGATACACTAAGATACACACAGGCACCTGGATACCACCAAGAAAGCTAGAGCACTGATATGATGGTAAAGGTATTGGAATAAGTATAAAAGCCCTGTGACCCACCTGTAGGGTCATGTATCACATATCTTTAGAATACAGGTTTTTATTAAATATACTATGTTGTCTCTTTAAGAAGGATGAGTCCTTCTAGCCTTTACCTCAAATGCATAGTTGCTAGAAGTTCTTTTAAATCTGTTTTTTTATGATGCTTTGCATTTAAATGGAAAATAAGACAAAGAATTCACCAATCTTACTTCTACTAATTTATCATAAAGATACATGTATGTGAATACAAAATGACATTGTTCATTGTTTTATCTGTAACAGAAAATGATTGGAAACAAATCAAGTATCCATTACACAAGTCCTGTTAAATAAACTATGGTACATATACATAATATAGTAACTATGCAGTGGGAACTTGAAAGGGCTTCCTTTTCCAAATGTTAAATTTTTCCTAACAAGAGTAAATGAGGGGAGCATATGTGGCTCAAGCTGGGTTTGGTCCCTGGTGTCTCCTAAAAACGAAACAAAACAACAAGCAAACAAATGAAAAAACCAACTCAGGGGAACCAATGTGGCTCAGTGATTGAGAGCCAGCTTCCAACATAAGAGATCTTAGGTTTCATATCCCTGGCCTGGTAACTCAAAAAAATAAATAAATAAATGAATGAATGAAAACTTTTGGACAGCCATTTTCTTCAATAGATTTTAAGAACAAAATATTTCTAAACCACAATTTCTAAGAAGTAGATAAAGCTGACAGGTCACTGCTTTCAGTATGGTATACTCACAGTAGTACATACACAACCCCCTTTTTTTAAAAAAAGATTTATTTTCCCCCCTTTCCCTCCTCCCACCCTGCTGTTTTTGCTGTCTGTGTTGTCTTCTCATTTTATCTCCTCTTGGATTCACCACGATTCAACACTGGAGACCTCTGATGGGGACAGAGGTTCCCTGTCAATTGCGCCACCTCGGTTGGTTTCTGCTGCGCTTCACCTTGACTCTCCCCTTGTCTCTTTTTTGATGTGTCATCATCTTGCTGCATGACTCACTTGCATGGGGCACCGGCTCACCACATGGGCACTTGCACAGGCAGTCATGCAGGCACTTGCTTGCCACACAGGTACGCTTTCTCTTCTTCTTTTTCACCAGGAGGCCCTAGGGATTGAACCCAGGTCCTCCCATACGGTAAGCGGAAGCGCTATCATTTGAGCCACATCTGCTTCTGCACACAACTCTTTTAATGTTTATCTTCTCTCAATAAGCTTAGTAACTTTCATCCTTAATCTTTTTTCATAAATAATTACAAGTGACTTTTTCATCAGACACCATAGATCGATAACTTCTTTCACTATTTCCTTAAACACCTCAAATTTTACAAAGTATTTCTGATATATGATATTAGAAATAAGAATGCACTGAATTTTAAAATCAGTAATAATGCATAGCATTGTTTGTCCAAATATAGTAGGTTTCTTGACTTCTATAATACCTACTTTGAGATTAACCAACTTCTCTATTCCTTTGCAGAAAGTACTGAGTGATGTTTATGGAAGTGAACATTAGTGTTGAGACTTTCTACTATGTCTACCTTCTGCTTATCAACAGTGATTATTTGTTTCCAAACCTGTTTATATGAATTAAATATTATGTAAACTGCTTCCAGACGTACCTGAAATATAGCTTTTATTTGCAGATAAAAATCTAGACATACTGAACTTGGACTACCTGACAAATGTCTTTTAGATTCTCACTCTGAAGAAAGCAAAACTGGAAAGTGAAGATAACAACTTATGGATGTGGTTTAATGCAAGAAAGACAAAATGAAACTTGTATCGGGAAACCACTAACAACATCAAGGAAAAGGCCTCTGCCTTAAATCCACCCCTCCAAAAATGGTGAATATACATTTTTATGTTTTAAATTAAAGTAAAATGTAGAGGATATGGATCTTTTTCATTTCTTTGTTTGTTTAAGTCAAACAAACAGCAGTTGTTACTCCATAGGATTAGAGGTCCACCCCACTCAAGGTGACTCCCTCTGTAACAATTAAAGAAAAAACAAAACAACTATGACATGCAAAAAGCAAAGCTAAGAATAATCAATATAAAAAACGAGATGAATGTAAATTTAAAGACTGCTGAATTCAACAGACTTTAAAAGCAAAGATAACAGGTTTAACTTTCCTCAGTTTATAAGTGAAGGAACTTTCCAAGGCCAGATAGAGATGTGTCTTAGAAAGAAGCCTCAGAGTAAAGCTTTATTCTTAATAACACGCTATCTGAAAAGCTGAACTTGCCATTTTGTATACATTTAACAATCTTAACAATTGAATAACATGTAAATGATAAAGATAATTAAAATTACAAGCTAAAAGCATTATTTTTTAAAAGTATGTTTTTTAGTGACTTCAACTAAGTTATTTCAACAACTTTAACTAGAGACGTCAGAGTCTTCTTTTTTGAAAATAAGCACTAACAAATTATTTGATATATAATTAAAAACACAATGTTAGTTAATCAGTGACAAGTCTGGACAAAAAAGGCAGAGTGCATAAGCGAAAGGAAAAAAAAAGACTGGTTTACTAGATTTAAAAAAAAAAGATAAAACAAAATCATGGTATTCACACACAAAGATATAAGGAAATCATGGAACAGAACAGAAAGCATCCAAAAAACAGTTTGGGTAATTTCAGGATATTAGTGTATTAGAAAGATTACTTAAGGAGTTGCTCATATTCAAATTACGGTATTGGGACTTGAAACAAAATTTGTTCCTAAACACCTGTCTTTCAGAAAAGTGTACTCCCTTGGATTAAAAAATATAGACATTAAAAAGTAAAACTAAAAGTTTTTACTAGGAAAGTCTCTGTAAGCAAATATAAAACTTAAAGAAAACAAAGTAAGACTGTCCGATATGCCTTCTAAACCAGAACATGGTGAAAAACACCATCATCAAAGGTAAAATACAGGCATTTATAAACCATGACTGGCACCCAGTCAATTAGTCTTTTATTTGCCCTATACAACTCTAAATGCATTATTAAGCAAGTGGTAAAAGTGGGCACAAGGCATGCACATCAGCAAACCCTTCCCTTAAACTTAAATACTACCCACAACCATTTTCATGAGTATGTTACCTATCTCACATAGGTAGAGGATTAGTAACCATAAAAATCATCCAATAAGGAAAAGGAAAATAACATCTGTTTGAAAGATATAGATAGGCAATCAAGAGGAAAATAATCATATGGACAGTAACCTATATATATTGATCAGCCTTATGAGTTACCAGAGAAATGTAAACAAAAACAATGTTATTTTTCACCTATCTGATTTGCAATAAAAGTTTTTTTTTAAATGGTAATACCCAGTTTGATATAGATGTGAAGTAATGGCCATTCTCTTTCACTTCTGAAGAAAAGTGAAAATTACTATGGCCTTATTGAAGATAATATTGTAGTATATTTCAAAATTTAAAACATGCATACTTTTTACCCAGCAATTCCATTTTTAGAGTCTAGCACATGGACAAAATTCATGCATAATGTTTACTGCAGAAATGTCTGTAATGATGAAAAACTAGAATCACACTCATCAACAAATAAATGGTTAAAATACATTATGATATATTGATATAAAGGAAAACCATATGTAGCTGTTAAAAAAGAATTTTTACTAATTAAAAAAGGATGAAGTCACATTGTTAAAAAGTTAGCTGCTGGATAAAATATGTTACGGATAATTTGTTAACAGGTATGAGTCCATTTATAAGTATTAAAAATATATATAAATGCACAATGAAAGGTCTGAAAAGATAAACACCAATTTGTGGTATCAATGGCACCTTTCAAAGTTAAGTTGATAAGCTTATAATTCCCCTACTAAGGAAAGTGAGGATGTAAAAGGAAGGGTCTCCTTCCAGAGTTCGTGCTTCTAACACGTGACTCTGCTCTTAGTCTGGTTCTGCCTGATCCAAGGTGGGCCAGATTTCTCTTCCGGAAACATTACTTTTTTAATACAGTGGCACAATGATTGGAAGTTGTTGGACTAGGGTCATACCAAAAGCAATGCTCTACAAAGGCTCAGAAATGTTTGCTGCTAAATTCCTAGGACCTGCAGAGACCTTTCTCTTTGAGACTTTTCTTTAATACTTCAGTTTCCATGAGACATTCCAATATATTTCAACTAAATAATACATTGTTTTCTTTCTTTGCTTATGCTAACTAGCATTAGTTTCTATGTTTTGCAACTAAAAGACCTTAACTCATATGATAATGAAAGTAGGACTGGGTGGGACTTACAAAGATGGTGAAGGGCAATAGTACATATACTTCTATATTGTTTAAGTTTTTAACAATCATTT
Organism: Dasypus novemcinctus; assembly: GCF_030445035.2. Lineage (NCBI taxonomy): Eukaryota > Metazoa > Chordata > Mammalia > Cingulata > Dasypodidae > Dasypus > Dasypus novemcinctus. Next base: position 47,500,576 of record NC_080688.1, read on the forward strand.
ATTTGATGTTATCTTTATAAAATAAAGGAAGAATCACTGATTTTTAACAACAACCAAAGTGTTCTATTATAAGTGTTTTCTCAATTTCCATTAATATTTGGGGGATCAAATTTTATCACCTGGCCATGACTTAATGTATAATTTGCATGATTTCCCTACCTCTGTGAATTGAATGCATTTAATTCAAGCTTAATAAGTTTGAAACTATGTTTCAATGCAATATCAATTTCAAAATCTAAAATTAATTTACTCAAAAATATCACTTGACTATATAGATAAAATAAGTCACAAAAAGTCAAAAAGTGAAATACCTCCAACAGTGGCATTTCCTCTGTGATTATGGGATCTAAACGTCGATCAGGACCATATTTTATAGATGTTTTCTCTTCTTTTGTGTTGTTAAGTCGAGGACCTTGAATTTCTAAATCCTGTCTCCCTCGTACTGACATACTCGAGGAATATTTACCTGAAATAAAAAATAAGCAATGCCCTAAAATAATCTGGCATGTTAACGGACACCAACTTAGTCTGAATACGGAAAGTTTCAGATTAATTCTTCAGTACAGTGCAAAAATTCTAGACAATTTTCAGTTACCAGAGAATTAAGTATATTTTATCTCCCTATTTAACAGCACATAAGGCATATGGCTTAATTTCTCATTTGGACAGGACTTATTTATTTTGCAGAAACAATGAAGATACATCACTGACTAAGAAGTCTTTTGAAGCCAATATTTAACCATAATGCCTATTAACGAAAAAGATCTATCTCAGATAACAGGGTTCAGGACCCAACAATTTGATTCAGACTATGAGAGAGACATTTATTTTCAAATGAAAAAATTTCAAAACATTGAATAGGTAAACTTTTTACTTTAACTCATTTTCAAATATATAGACTACTCTGAATTATTTTTATTTTATGAATAACTAGATCTCAATAGATTGTATAAAGAAAATTAAATGTAATATACAGGTGGTTTTCTCAAAATCAAACTCTTATTTAGTACTCATATGAGATTTTTCCCAAAGCTATATACATAATGCATATATGTATAAAAAAAGCTAGGGAATACAACTCTCTTTACTTCAGGACTACTTGGAGCCTTTAAGGTGCTGAAGGTTAGTGTGATGCAACATAACTGGATATATAATGCAGCATTTCCCAAACTTATTTGACCCCAGAATCTTAATGTCATTTTACATAATACTGAACTATACTAATACATCCTGAAAATTCAGCTTACAAAGTGTGATTTATTTTAATAGTTAATTCAGAGTTTTGAAACACTGATATCATAAAATAATACAGATTATGATATCTTGGTACCTTAAAGAAGCAATAAGCTATATTTTATTGACAACCATAACTTAGTGCTAATAGATTAAGATCCTAATTATATACAAGTGGGAAAGTAAGGAAGTTGCAAAACTTTCTTAAAGCCTAATTTACTTAAAATATGCAATAGATTAGCAGGCTTAATAAGTGAACTATGCCTGATGCTTGTCAACTAAGAATTATAAATATATTACTAAAAGGCAGAATCCCGTATTCAATTTTAATGCAAATTATGTTTATAATTTTTGAGTGACTATGGATGCATTCTACTACTGCTTATGTTTTTTTAAAAAAAATCTGTATTGAAAAATCCTAGATATGCTGGAAAGTAGAACTATTCAATTGAAGGTAAAATTGGGATAAACAAGTTTAAAAGTTCCCCCGGAAGATTTCCCAATATAATAAATAATCAGCTTTCGTAAATGCTAAAATTCAAGTCTGTCAATGACTATTTGCTTAATTTCTTAAAATCTTAATAATATCTAATAAAATGAAGGCTAGAGATGGCATCTTGTCAACTGAAACTCAAATGACCATAGAAAGTAAATAAATGGTACTGTTAGATCTTGAAGGGTGTTCTGAATAAAAGGAAAAAAGTGAACTGTTAAACATATATATTTAAAACTTTGTAAAATATACTACATAAGGTACCAAGAATATAAGTTTAATGCTAAAACCCTACATTTCATTACAGATGGGTGTCAGAATTCAAAGTGTTTAATATTAAATGACATGAAAACATTAATCTTTAAATTGCTCTGTGTTTAATAAAAAGGAAGTATTCAAAAAATAGAAGATGCTAAGATGGTTTTGCATGGCAGTGGACATCTCAATCAATGGTTAGAATTTACTTGGCCAGAATTAATAAATTTGGGTTATATAACAGAAAGGAAAAATACACAAGTAGAGCCTAAAATTATCAAAAGAAAATAAATCAGAAGTGAATAAAGTTTTTATATTTGAAGCTATGACAGTATAAAATATTCCAAATTATTAATTCTTCCATCTGATTAAATACCTTTATCTATAGGTACATTAAACTATTCAGAAAATATCCCATTTTTGCTCATTTCCTTCAAAGGAATGATTTAAGTATTAGCTTTCTAATTGTTTAGCAATGCTATAGCTTTACCTGTGTGACATCCAGGAAGAGCACCAATGCCATCTACTGTCACAGAGCCCTGAATAGTGCCAAGATTATAAACAACTCCCAGAATGTGCAACTCCCCTATGTGATGGGGAAAGAGCTTTAGTCTTGCCTGTGGAGATATTTAAGTTACTTTTATTATCTGTTTTCATAATATCTTCAAGAGAGCAATAACTAAATTCCATAAGGTTGCACAAATATAAACTTATCACCTAAACATGTAAATCACCAATTAATTTCTCTTACTGAAAAACATTTTCTTCAAAAGAAAATCCCTAAATTCAACTACTATAAGTCTGGATTCTCAAATATATTTTTAATAAAAATATACTTGCCAACTAAATAGGATGTGTAATTACCACAATGACCCCAATAAGAAAGCAAAAAAACTGTTCCCAGGCTTCTAAGGAAATTACCACCCAAACAACACTGCAAACCTACTTTTCACACCAATTTCCTCCTGAACAATTCCAGTTTCATAATACTTAAAATTTCAGTTAAGGAAACCAGTATATAAACAAACTGAATTAAGTTTTTTTGTTTACTTTTCAGCTTCCTTTAGAAGGCACAGACAGAAAACTATAGGAAAACAATTACCACTTTAGATTCTTCACTATTAATTAGGAATTCTGAAACAACTTCCGTTCCAATCATTTTAGGTTCACCTGTTACCTGAAAAAAATTATTTTATAAATAATTTGTTCTAATGAACAAAATATTAGTATTAACATTCCTATATATCAATACTTAATAACAATAATAAGTTAGTATTTCTTTGGTTCTTACTATGTGCTAAAGCTCTTTGTAAAGTGTTCTATTTCCACACCTGGAGAATTATGGTACCACTGTGCAGTGGTAGATGTACGTGATCTCTTTTTTTTTTCATTTCATTCAGTCCATCTCCACTGAGGAGGAGAAGTGACCTATTCAAAGTTACAACCACTATGATAAAACCTCAAGAGAAAATATGCAGCTACTCATAGTCAACAATGCCCAAAATGGTCATTTAATTTAATCTTAAAGTAAGAGCAAATTTCTTCATCTTTCACTCCTCCCTTTTCTCCAAACTGGCCAATTACACACGGAAAATATAATGACAGGCTTAGGAGGATATAGGAAAGAATGAAGGACAAAAAGTGTAAGTGGGAAAGGAGAAAGGTCTGTCTCAAAACCAATGACATTGTAAGACTACAGTCTCTGATTACATAAGCAACAGAACTAACTGGCTCACACTTGAGTAATCTCATCCTCATAAAGAGTTTTACCATGGTATCAGTTATTTGTTACAATACATAAAAATTACATCATCTTAAATTCCAGTTCAGCATCTTAGCCCAACACCAGCAGAAACTCATAAAGAAATAAAGAGTTTGAAATTTATGAAAAAATGCAACTATTAATAAAAAATACAACTTTATTACACAAAGAGGAAATTTTCACTTAATTTTAACAAGCCTCCTTTAAAATTACACTGACAAATATATAATAAGTTAAGAACTAATAGGGAATGGTCAATCACCACACCAGGGAACAGAAAATGTCTAAAACTGCAAGCAGGAGAATTGCATCCATCAGCCATGAGGGATCTAAGCCCCAGCTTGATTTAGAGGTAGAGAGGACATTGCCATCCCAGGGTGCACAAGATGGAGGAATATAATATGGATTGGAGTGGACTTGCTGGTATTCTACTATAGAACTGTTGTGACTCTAGCAATGGAAGAAATTCTATCACTGATGTCAAGACAGTAGGCACGGGAGTTACTAAGGGCAGGGGGAAGGAGGAAGAAGTGTGATATGAGGCATTTTCGGGACTTGGAGTTGTCCTGAATATTGCAGGGAAAGATACAGGACACTGTATATCCTGCCATAATCCACTGGATGGACTGGGACAGAGTGTGAACTACAAAGTAAACTATGCTACATGTGGTGTGGCAGTGCTCCAGGGTGTAATCACCAAATGCAATGAATATGCCTTATTGATGACAGAGGATGTTGATATGGGAGGAGTGAGGGGGTGGGGAGTGGGGTATATGGGAACCTCATGTTTTTTAAGATAATATTTTGTGTGATCTATTTATCATCTTTAAAAAAGACAAAAAAAGCAAAAAAAAAAAAGGAAGACAGAATGGAAAGCTGAGGGTTAATCTGTGCAGAATTGGTAAAAAGGTTGCTTATTCTTTAGAAATGAATAGAAATGGTGTAATAACATCATGGTGTTTGTAAGTAACAGAGCTATAATATGGGTATGACAGTGATTAAAAGGGAAAGTCTAAGGTCATGTATATTACTAGAAGGAAACCTAAAAACTGTGACATGGGACTGTATAAGATAAAACCTCATGTAAAACACAAATATGGGTGATACTGCATATAGACTGAGTTTACAAAATATGAGTACAAATATAATAGAAGGAAAAAGAATTGCAGCTACATATGGCAGGGAAAGTATAGAGACTGAGAGGTGATGAGTTTTGTTTTTTCTTTATTATTATTGGAATAATGAAAGTACTCTAACAATGATCATAAGTGATGAATGAACAAATATGTGATTACTGCGAATACCACTGATTGTACACTTTGGGTGAATTTTTGCTTTATCAACATGTATCAATAAAATTGATTTGTTATTGCCATAGAAAAAAATAGGCCTTTCAAAAGAAAATGTAATTAAAAAAAGAATGAAAAAGCAAAAATAGAAGGAAAAAAAAAGATAACAAAGAAAAAGAATAGACATTTTTAAAAAACTTTTTCAAGAGTAAACAGTTTATACTTTCCTAATCTGTATTCTAGACATCCAAAAAATTAGGAAAAATTGCTAAGGTTGCAAAAAAGGTTGCGAAATTTAATTCAGAATAGAACCTGAGAAATCTCAATCTTTCAAGCTAGTAATAATGAGTAAAAAAAAATCACAAAATGTCTTCAATAAATTTAGTCAGCAAGATTTAAAATAAGGGAAACTTTAAATAAACACTTCAAGAGGATGAGAAGTAGTTTAAATATTCTAAAATGTCAAAGTTACTACAACAAACACCTTCATTCAGGTTCTTCCTTCACAGATCACCAGCAAAATATTGGCATATTTCCAGTTCTAAAATAATTTTACCCATATTAGGAAATCATTAACAAAACAGTTTTTTTAAAAAAGGTTTATCTGTATAACAGTTATTGGTGAATAAACTAAGGAGTTAAATAACTAGGTAAAAAAAAAGTTATTTCTCCTACAGTAAGCTGGGAAACAAAAATTATATGTTCAGGTCATTCCTACTTCAAAAATAACTACCCTAGGGAAGTGACTGTGACTCAAGCAATTGAGCTCCTGTTTACCATATGAAGGACCCTGGTTTGATCCCTGGGACCTCTGGGTAAAAAAGGAAAAAAGGCGTCCCAGACCTGTATGGTGAGGCATAAGGCCCGCACACAACATGGAGGCAGCAAACTGACACACCAAAAAGATGATGATGCAACCAGATAGAAAAAATAAAACTACCCTAACTATATCAAAAGCTTATTATAGGCATGGATAAGAAGAGATAAATATATACATAGGAAATGAATAGACAATTCACAAAAGAGGAAATATAAGATTTTTACTTCATTAGGAACCAATGAAATAGAAAATAAAAAGATAGCATTTTTTATCAAATCAACCAGTTTTTTTCTATGTGATGATGCTAAATGTTGGGAAGATAAGATACCTTATCCTATATGATGCTGGTGAGAAGCACACTGGTCGGACCTTTTGGGAAATATAGGGGTATTAAGATATCTATTCCCTAAAATTCTCTAACTTCATGTCTAGAAATCTCTCCTATAAAAATAATCATAAATAAGGATAAAAAGTTATATACAAAAATATTCATCATAGAATTATCATGAGAGCAAACAAATGGAAATCTTTAAAACAACCAGCAATGAAGAGAAGAGTACAATAACTTAGGAATCACCATACAACAGAACATTATGCAAAAATGAAGTATTAAGACATTTTAATATCAAGATATGCATATAAAACAATATAGGATGAAAAAAGCAGGAAAGAAATGTGTACACATTCACAATATAGATCTCAAATATAAGAAAAATATACAAATGGAAATGACTGCAGAGACATAGAACAATATTAAAGTGCTTATTTCTAGATATTGGGAACACAGTTTTACTTTTATTTCTTAAGTTCTCCTGTATCTCAATTTTCAAAAAAAACAAGCATAAAAAAGAGTAAGTATAGCTCACTGAACAGAAGTTGAAAAGTTATTGCAGCAACTGTTAGGCTGTAAACATGCTTATTACAAATACCTTTTAGTAACTTACTAGCTCTTTAACTTCTTCATTATCCATTCCACTAAAATCTTTAGGTTGAAACTTCCAGAGCAATGACAAATCAGTCAACAAAAGCGGAACCTTCAAAGGGTTCCTAAAAGCCACTTCCACAGTTATTGGTTCTATAAAAGAAAGCCTAAATTAATAACTTTAGTAAATATCATTCATTACCTTACGCTTCACTTCTCTGAACATATCTTGCTTTCTAAGCACTGAATTTATGCTAAGGTCCTTTATCACCTTGTAAATATCCTTTTGATCAAGATTATTTTAATATCACCTCCTCTAGGAGCTTTCCCAATGTCATTCCCTCTTCTCTATTCCAATAGCACATGACATACACTTATATTTGTGCCCCCAATGATTGGTTTCATAAATGCATATCACTAAATTTTGAATTTCTAATTTATCTTTCCATCCCCAGACTCCAGTAATGTTTGGCATATAGTAAGCTATTTTTAATCTGCTGCAAGTAAAACAAACAATAAAACATGAAAAAAAAAGTAAATCACCTTCTACAACTGCAAGTGGAAATCTTGAGTTATCAGAATAACTGTTCAAACAATATTGTATGGGATGGAAATTGGATGGAATTACTCCCTTGTTAACCACAGCCACAACCTGTTCCTCAAGTTCTCGCCACTGCTGAGAGGATTCAGAGTCATATTCTTGATCAAGACTTATATGAGTAGCTGCTTGTTTTTCGCCTAAGGAAAAAATGGCACAAATACACGTGATTATGAACACTTGCCCTCAAATGAAACAGCTTTAAATAAAAATCTAAGCTATCCAAATACACACCCATACACACACTCATCCTTGTTTACTTCCAATTAGCTAAGAGGAAAATATCTTCTTATCTGGCTAGGGTTAATATCCTAATCTAACTAGAACTTTGCTTATGATATAGATAATCTTTTCCTCCCGACTCCACAAGATTGTCATTTTCCTAGTCTCCACAATTTTTATTATAAAATATTTCAAACATACAGAAAAAACAAGGGTAATAAATATCTGTATAATGAAATTTAACAAATCCCAAATTTGTAATATAATTATCAAATAAAATATTACAGATAGAGTTGACACCTTCTCTGCAAGCCTCCCCAATCCTATTACTTTCCCCTACCCTCATTGGTACCACTTCTTCCCCAGAGCTATTTCAATGTGAATGTACCATTCTCATCCATGTTTTTATTTTTACTTCTACCATGTATGAGTACAAACAAACAATGCATACAACTGGTCTGTATGTTTTAAAATGTATATAAATGGAATTATATTTGCTCTCTCATTCTTTCACTAGGTTTTTTGCTCAACATTATGTAGTAGATATTATCCATGCTAAAACATGTAGAACTAATTTACTTATTTCCTACAACATGAATCTATTATATGAATATACTATAATTTGTCAATTTATTCCACTGCTATTAAGAGTTTTTGTTTCACTTTTTTTGGCTGTTAAAAACTATGCTGACCATCCTCACCTCCCTGTTAGCTGACCTGGAGCACTGCTACACAGCATGGATTATAGTTTATGTTGTAGTTTACACTCTCTACCAGTCCATTAAGTGGGTTACGGCAGGATGTACAATGTCTTGCATCTGTTCCTGCAATATCATTCAGGACAACTCCAAGTCCCAAAAATGCCCCAATATCACACCTCTTTTTTCCTCTCCATGCCTTCAGCAAAAAACATGGCCACTGTCTCCACATCAATGATAGAATTTCTTCCTTTACTAGAGTCACAATAATTCTATAATAGAATACCATTAAGTCCACTCTAATCCATATTTTATTCCTCCATCCTGAGGATCCTGGGATGGCAATGTCCACTCCACCTCTAAATAGAGAGGGGGCTTAGATACCACATGGCTGATGGGTGGAATTCTCCTGCTTGCAGCTGTGGACTCTCAGTTCCCTGTACTCATCAAATGCAATGAATGTACCACACTAATGAAAGTTGTTGTCAATGTAAAAGGAGTGGGGGATGTGAGGAGTGGGGTATATAGGAACCTCTTATAATTTTTTAATGTAACATTTGTGTAATTTATGTATCTGTGGGGAAAAAAAGAGAAAAAACCCAGCTGATAAAATGAGGTATACAATGTCCTCTCAATGGTTTAGAAAATACATAAACTGAAAAGGGGGGGGAGAGAGAGAGAAAGAGAGGAAGGGAGGAAGGGAGGGAGGGAGAAAGGAAAGACAAATGTGACAAAATAGTAAAGGCTAGTGCATATGGGCACCTTGGTAGAAAAGTGTGTTTACCATTTCTGTATGGGTTTTATATAATTTTTGCAACTGTTTAAGTTTGAAATTATTTCAAGATAAAAAACAAACCAAAAAAAAAAAAACAATGCTGATATAGAATCCTGATAAATATTTTTTAAAAATAAACACTAAATTAGATCTCAAGAACACACAAATTGAATAAACTCAAATAAGAGATTAGAAATACAAAGTTCAATAAGCATCAAGAACCTTAATATATTTATACTCTTAGCCCACTACTGACATTCCAGGACTCAATTCTAAGAAAATAATACTATATTTTAAAATGGCTTACAGCAAAAACAGCAGAATATTGGTAAACCTGCTTCTGTATATACTTGAAATTACAAAGACAAGTTTTATCAACAAAACTCATCACAATATGATTTTATATAAGCAAAAAGATACCCCATATATTTAACAATAGCTAAAAACAAAAAACAAAAAAAACCCCACTAATTTATATGCACAGGAAAGAATATCTTACCATATTTATCAAAATTATATAATAACATGAGCATCATTATGTGGCAAAAGCTGTAGTAAGTACAGCTATTTTGTTGTTATTGTTTTTAGTTTCTAAGGCTGGAAAGGAAAACACTCAAGTAGTGGTTATCTTCAGGTGGCAGGATGATTTGCTATACAGTTCTTTATTTCCAAATATTCTTTAACAACTACCTATCATATTTTACATGGAGAAAGGAAAGAAAAACTTTAAAAAGTCACTCAGTAGTTCTACTAACCATCTGCTGGTCGTCTGTCGTGGCCAAAGAAAAGCCGTGTTGCTGAACTGTTAATATATGGTAAAGGAAGCTGCGGTAAAGGACCATCTGGTGATAGTTGACTTACATTCTAGGGGGGGAAAAACACTTTTGAGAAGACTTTTTTTTTTCAAATTTGCTTCCTCATTTTAATACACAAGATATTAAAAACATGTTAAGCAAGAATCTTAAGATATATAAATGTTAGTTTTATTTAATTCATAAGAGTCATAAAAATTTAGAGCATTTACAAACATTAAACAGTCATTTGTACTTCTATGAATTGCCTACTTAAGTGCCCATTTTTTAATTAGAATTTTCACCTCTTTCTTTTTGATTATAATGGTTTTTATGTATTGACAACTTTAACCCTATATGTGGCAGGTTTTACAACACTGTTTCCATATTTACTTCTTTTTAATTAAAAGGTACCCAAAAGGTAAGGAATACCCAGAAGGTGGAGGGAAATGGAAACCTTCATTCTTTATCATAAGAATATAGAGAAAGACAAACTTTCTGAAAGGAAATTTGGAGAAATGGTTTTATAAGTGTGTGACATTTGCTTCACAATTCTACCTCTAGATATTTTCTTCTAAGGAAATGATCTGAGAAATGTACAGAGATCACCTTATATAATAGTGAAAAACTGGAATATTTAGGATAAATTAATGTACAACAGAGCAGGGAACTGGTTAAGCTAATTAAAGTACAGTTAGATGCTGGAATATACAAAAATCATATTACATAATAATTTTATTATTGGGAAAATCACCATATTATAAAATTCAAGACTATAAATTACTGTGTGAAGCATCATACCAATTTAGTAAAAATAAAAGGCATCAGTGTTTAAAAAAAAAAAAAAAAAATTTAGAGCATTTAGATAGCTCCAGATAATCTTCCTAAGGTTATTAAGAGCTAGAGAGCTGTCTTTAGATAAATTTCCAAACATGATTTTGCCTTGCATTTTATTTGACTCATTAGAACATCTTATCTGCCAAAATTATAACCCATATGATTTCAAATTAATAGAGTATGAAGAGGTAACTATTTTCTGCAAAATAGATATAATATTCACTACTCTTGGTCTTTGGGGGAAAATTACAATTTCCCATAAAACAATTCTTCATATTTTCTATCCTCCTGCCTCACTGTAACATCCTTCCTTCCAATTAATTTTTCTGGGCTACACTATAATAATGCCTAAGTTTAATCTACTTCTCACAGATCCACTACTCTTCATTTCTCACAGAAAAAAGAAAGGAACATGTTTCTGAGGATGCTAAGTGAACACAACATACTGTGAATCAGTTGTGATACCATAAAAACACCAAGAAAAAACAGTTCAGAAAGCTTGTAGCATCTTTCTTTTTTAAGACTCCAAGAACAGAAACAAATCAAAAATTCACTAGAATATTAAAATTCTCTTTTAAGGAACTGTAGATGTATATTTGTATTTCTAAAATTTGGAAAGCAACTATCGAAAGGGCAATGCAACCAGATCTATGACAAATAAGCATGCCTGTTACAACTGTATTATGACAGATCATTTTTATATATTCTAATAAAACCAATCTATTAAGACTCCTGGGATCTTACTATCTCTTTAAAATCTACTCTTGAAAATAAGATTCACCTTGTAAACATAAAGATACTCTCTGAGGAAGGCCCCTTGTTGAGGAGCAGACTGTTTACTTTCATTGATTAAAATATGCCTAAAAGCAGACACAGCATTGTCCAGTTGCCTAAGAGTATAGGACTGGCGCCCAATAGTGAAGTTAATGTGATCCTCTGCAAGAGACCAGCCTTTTCCTTTGTAAACTTGCATGGCTTGACAATAGCAACGCAAAGCATGCTTTTTCTGCAAGAAAAAAAAAAAGTATTAATGATTTGAATTTCTCTAAGAAAGAAAAAAGTACAAACACAAAGACACACACTATCGAGTAAATGGTAACTGGTTCTTTCTCTAACAGAGACTGGAATGATGATGAAAAGGAAACTAACGTTTACAATAATTGCTTCACAATTATATATGGAGTGATATTTTATAGACTGTGTGTGTGTGCATGTGAGTGTCTGTGTGTGTCTGTGTGTCTATGACAGAAGGATGTCAGAAATGTAAACCGAGAGAAAGGAAGACCAGTCTGTCCTGACATTTCCACCTACTTCTCTGAACAGAATAGGTCAAAAAAGTCCACTTCAGAGAAGTGGACTTGACCCAATGGTTAGGGCATCCGTCTATCACATGGGAGGTCTGCGGTTCAAACCCCGGGCCTCCCTGACATGTGTGCAGCTGGCCCATGCACAGTGCTGATGCGCGCAAGGGGTGCCGTGCCATGCAGGGGTGTCCTCCTGTAGGGGAGCCCCATGCACAAGGAGTACGCCCCGTAAGGAGAGCCGCCCGGCGTGAAAGAAAGTTCAGCCTGCCCAGGAATGGCACCGCGCAAACGGAGAACTGACACAGCAAGATGACGCAAAAAAAAAGAGACACAGATTCCCATGCTGCTGACAACAGAAGCGGACAAAGAAGAACACGCAGCAAAATGGACACAGAGAACAGACAACTGGGGGGTAGGGGGTAGAGGGGAGAGAAATAAATAAAAATAAATCTTAAAAAAAAAAAAGTCCACTTCAAAAGCAAGAATTTTCCTCTCAATTTGGCTTTAACTACATCAAATTCTTTCTAAGGGCAAGGTATAGGTAAATTATTTTCAAAATCTAAAATGGACAGGAGGAGAGTGGGTATAGCTCAGTGCTTTGAGCACCTACTTCCCAAGTACAAGGTCCTGGGTTCAATCCCCATTACCTCGTAAAAAATAAACAATAAAATGGACAGGAGATTTGGCTAATATTATGTTGAAAAACAATGTTATCATACTTGGCTAATATTATGTTGAAAAAATGATGTTTTCACACTGCATCTAGAAGCAAACCATGATTTCAAAGAATTTTTCCTTATCACGTAAAATAAACACACTTTTATCAATCTTTTTAATCCCTTAGCTATGACCAAAGACTTGCACTTAATTTATGTGGCCACATATGCCATATTTCATATTTTACATGATATATTAAAAATTACATACTAGATCAGCTACACTGACAAGAGACTGCAAGCCAATTATAGCTCACTGGTTAGTCTGAGAGCCATCAAGATGTTGTGCCTAAATGGTCTAGACAGCAACAGACTAAGACTGAAGGGCAAAGAGCACATTGCCTAGGAAAGGCAGGTCAGGGTTCTCTAATAACATCAGCAACAACGACTACTTCTGCTTCAAGGTATTGCCTGCAACTGTCGGGTTATTTTTCCTGTTGTTCAGTGCACCTAATATAAGACTGAGAACAATAAATGATTAATTAAAGCCAAAATGATATACAAGAAAGGCACTAGACAATGAAGTTGTTTGGCATGCCATAACTTCGAGTACTACAAAAAAACCCCAACAAAACCACAACATTTAAGCCAATAAATATCACCACTGCACAAACCCAAGACAGTTATGGACCACCACATTCTTACACCTGTGCAAGCAACATCATTTAATGGAAATGATGACCAAAAAAGGGAGACAGGCAATTTTCTGTTGACCTTCTATACTATAAAAGTACATCCAACAGAAAACCAAAAAAAGAAAAAAGAAAAACCAGCAAGCACACCAAAGCAGTTAGTCTAATGCTAGTCACCGAGAAAGAACAAAGTAGGAAGCAACCATTAAACAGCAAGAAAAAATATTTCCATATCCACATAAAAATAAAAATCTCAAATCGAAAGTGCAAGTTTGAGTCAACTGCAATTACTGGAGAAAGCTTTTCTTCTCCAGACTTGGCTCAGGACTCACCAATTGCTAACCACTTTAAAATCACTGCTCAACTAATGGTAGAAGTGGACCCATTAAAGAAGATACTCCTATAAATGATTAAATAATTTTAGAAGGGAAGAATATTACAAAGGCGAATACTGATTTTAAATATCAAGAACCTAAGATGAGAGTCAAAATCAACCATAAGAAAAAACGCAGAAAGAAATTAGAACAAATGCAGGCTAAAAACCAAGAGGTCCTGAAGCAAACAAGCAGATACTTTGTTAAAGAGTAAAAAATCTGAGGTCACAAATAATAATGACCATGTTTGGTCACAAACCAAGTCTTAATAAACTAAAAAATATTCAAATCATACAATATTCGCTGACCTCAGGAGAATGAAGCTAGAAATTAATATCAAAGGGAAAATCTGAAAACTATGTAGAAATTAACGAACATCCTCTTAAACAACCACTGGGTAAAAGAGGAAATCACAAGTGAGAATAGGTAATCTCTTGAGGCAAATGAAAATAAACGCAACATACCAAAATTTATGGGATGCAGCAAAGGTAGTGCCAAAAGGGAAATTTATGGCCCTAAATGCTTACATTAAAAAGAAGAAAAAGGGAAGCAGATGTGGTTCAACCATTTGGGAGTCCACCTACCATAACATGGGAGGTCCTGGTGCCTCCTAAAAGAAGATGATCAGAAGCCGCATCCACCACATCAAGTTAGACTCTGCACCCATCACGATGAGCAGATGCCTAAATGAGCAGATGCCACAAGCCAGCAGACACCACAGCCCGTAGAGAGTGGATTGTCAGGCCTTAGGCACTCACCTCCCAAGTGGGAGGTCCCAGGTTTGGTTCCTGGTGCCTTCTGGAGAAGGCAAGCAACGAGCAGACAGATAAGAGAAACCATCTGGGGGATGGGGGAGGAAATAAATAAATTTAAAAATAAATTACTCTTAAAAAAAACAAAAATTTCAAAGCAGAAAACGAACCTCAAAACTGGAAGACTAAACTAGAAGAGTAAACTAAATCCAAAATAAGCAGAAGGAACAAAATAGCAAAGAATAGAGCAGAGATAAATGAAATAGAAAACAAAACAAAGGAGAGAGAACCAACAAAACGGAAGTTGGTTCTTTGAAAAGATCAACTGACAAATCTTTAGCTAAAGCTAGGGGTTCTTAACAAGGGGTCGAGGAGCTTGAATTTAAATAAAAAACAAAACAAAACAAAAAAAAACATTATTCATGTGGGGACATGTTGGTGTGGGTGTGATATATTTATTAAATAATATACACAGTATACTGTGGACTTAGTAAGGGATCCATGGTCTTCACCGAATTGGCAAAGGGGTCCATGGAACAAAAAAGGTTAAGAATCCCTGAGCTAGACTGAAAAAGAAAAAAAAGTAAATACAAATAACAAAAAATCAGAAATAAAAAGGACATTCTTACTAATCCTCACTGAAATAAAAAGGACTATAAGTAGATACTATGAGCAACTGTATACCAATAAGATAACCTAGATGAACATGGACAAATTCTTAGAAACACACTACCTACATTGACTCAAGAAGAAATAAAAGATCTCGACAAACCATTTACCAGTAAAGAGATTGAATCAGTAATCAAAAACCTCCCAACAAAGAAAAACCCAAGACCAGATGGCTTCACAGGGGAATTCTATCAAGCATTCCAAGAATACTTAATACCCATTCTCCTCAAATTCTACCAAAAAACTGAAGAGGAGGGAACAAAGCCTAATCATTCTATGAGCCAACATCACCCTCAAACTAAAGTGAGAGAAAGATACCACAAAAAAACTACAAACTAGTATCTCTTATGAAGGACATATATGAAAAGCCCATAACTAACATTGTACTTAATGACGAAAGACTGAAAACTTTCCCTCTAACACCAGGACCAAGAAAAGAACGCCTGCTGTCACCATTGTTATTCAACATTATATCAGAAGTTCTGCCAGAGATTTAGGCAAGAAAAAGAAATAAAAGGTATCCAAAGTGGAAAGAAATAAAAGTCCTATGTTGCTGATCCAATATACAGGGTTTTCTGTATATAGGATCATATCATCTGCAAAGATGTAAAGACCTTGTACACTTTAGAAAACTACAAAACATTGCTAAAAGAAATTTTTAAAAAACTAAATAAATGAAAGGACATTCTTTGTTCATGATATTAGAAGACTAAATATCATTAATACATCACTCCTACCCAAAGCAGTTTATAGATTCAACACAATCCCAATCAAAATTCCAACAACCTTCTTGGCAGAGACGGAAAAGCCAATCATCAAATTTAGGAAGGGTAAAAGTAAGGGTCCCCAAACAGCTAAAGCCATCTTGAAAAAGAATGAAGAATAAAGTTGGAGGACTCAAACTTCCTGATCTTAAAACTTACTACAAAGTCACAGTAAACAAAACAGCATGGCACTGGCACAAGGACAGACATAAAGACCAATGGAAACTAATTAAGAGCTGTGACCAGTTTGAAGTTTTTTGTGAACCCCAGAAAAGGTCATCTTAAACTTATCCATTCCTATGGGTGTGGGGTCCTTTGCATAAAGGTACATTTGATTGGATCACTTTAGGGCCTTTGATTAGACTACACTGAGGGTGACCCAGGGTGAGTCTACACCCTCTATCTGGGGTCATATCTAAACTAAGAACTGGAAGCAGAAACACACAGAAAAAGACAGCCACCATTCTGACCCTGCCATGTGAGAGAGAGGATTCCCTGCAGTCGCAGAAAGATGAAGGAGCCCAAGAGGTTGACAGGGGTCCTGGAGGCCGGAGGGTATGTACGCTCTAAAGCAGCTGTGCACAGAGATACACAAAGAGACCTCAAGATGCTAGGCCTGTGGAGGAGATCAAGCTGTGCTTGATCGCTCACAGCTCAGTTCTGAATGAAGGCAGTCTGAAAGTGAAGACAGAGACCCAGATGGAAAGCTACCAGTTTGCCTTGCCACATGGCAGGCCAGGATTTGACCAGTAGTCGATGTTTGGTGAGAAAGCATCTCTGATGATGCCTTTATTTGGATATTTTCACAGCCTTGGAACTGTAAGTTTTTACCTTAACAAAATCCCCCTTATAAAAGCCAACCCATTTCTGGTCACGTTTGCATCAGGAGCCTTTGGCAAAATAAAACAAGCACTCAGAATCAATTTATGGTCAAGTGATTTTTGACAAGGGGGCAAAGACCACTCAAATGGGAAAAAATAGTCTCTTCAACAAATAAAGCTGGGAAAACTGGATATCCATTTGCAGAACAAAACAAAACAAAACAAAACAAAAAACAAGAGACCCCTATCTCACCTAACATTAAAAAAAAATAACTAAAAATGGATCAAGGACTTAAATACAAGAGCTAGAGCCATCAAACTCCTAGAAGAACATGTAGAGAAACATCTTCAGGACCTTGTGTTAAGCAATGGTATCTTAGATTTTACACCCAAAGCACAAACAACAAAAGAAAAAATAGGTAATTGAGACCTCCTCAAAATTAATTGTTCCTCAAAGGACTTGATGATGAAAATAAAAAGACAACCTATACAATGGCAGAAAATATTTGGAAACCATATATCCAATAAAGGATTAATATCCAGTATATATGAAGAAATCCTTCAACTTAACAAAAAGACATACAACCCAATTAAAAAATGGGCAAAACACCTAAACATACATCTTTTCAAAGAACATACACAAATGGCCAGGAAGAATATGAAAAGATGTCAAGATCATTAGCCATCAGGGAAATGCAAATCAAAACCATAATGAGGTAACATTTCACACCCATGAGAATGGCTGCTATTTAAAAGGGGGGGGGGGGCGGGAGGGCAGAAAATAACCAGGGATGGAGAGGATGGGGAGAAATAGGGACACTTATTCATTGCTAATGACAATGGAAAATGGTGCAGCCACTTTGGAAGTCAGTTTGGCAGTTCCTTAGAAAGCTAAGTATAGAACTACCATATGATCTGGCAATCCTATAACTAGATACATACCCAAAAGAATTGAAAGCAGGGGCTGAAACAGATATCTGCATGCCAATGTTCACTGTAACATTATTCATAATTGTCAAACGATGGAAGCAACCCAAGACTCCATCAACCGATGAATGATAAATAAAATGTGGTGTTATTATTTGCTAGACTGCTGAAAGCAATATACCAGAAATTTGTTGGCTTTTACAATGGGAATTTATTAGCTTACAGTTCTAAGGCTGCAAAAACGTCCAAATCAAGACATCATCAAGATGATACCTTCTTCTTGAAGACCAGCTGCCTGCGATTCTGGTTTCCTCTGCCACATGGCAAGGCACATGGTGGTATCTGCTGGTTCCTCCCTTCTCCTCCAGGTTTCATTGCTTCTAGTTTTTTGCTTCCATGGTTTTCTCGCTCTCTGTATTTCATTCTCTTATGAGGGACTCCAGAAAGAGATTAAGACCCACGCTGAATAAAGTGGGTCACATCTTAAGTTAAGATCTTACTCACCAAAAGATCCTAGTTACAATAGGTCCACATCCACTGAAATGGATGAACTTTAAGAACATAATTTTCTGGAATACATACAGCTTCAAACCTCATATGAGGTATATACAAACAATGGAGTTATTATTCAGCTGTAGGAATAAAGTCCTGATATAGAAGCTAACATGGATGAACCTTGAAGACATCATGTTGAGTGAAATAAGCCAGACACAATTGGACAAATACTTTATGATCTCATGGATTTGAAACAATTAGAATGTAAACTCATAAGAGTCAGAATCTAGAATACAGTTACCAAGGGATGGGATGGGGATAGGGAATGGGAAGTTAAGGCTTAAAATGTACAGAGTTCCTATTTGGAATGATGAAAATGTGTGGTAATGAATGGTAGTGATGATAGTATAACATGGTGAACTCAATTAACAGCACTGAAATATATATGTATGATCCATGGAACTACACTACACAGTGACCCCTAAGTTAAACCATCATCTTTAATTAAGAGTGTAGTTACAAAAAGTAATGCTATCATTAATTGTAACCAATATTCCATTATCAGTGCATGGTGTTAGTGGTAGGGTGGTATATGGAGATCCTGTATTTATCCATGATTGTTCTGTAAACTCACGACTACTCTAATATGGGGGGAAAAATTCCATGAGCAATGAAGAAAAAAAAAAAAAACCCCATTGACCAAAATAGAATACCTGTAAAACCATACTGACATAAATGTACTAGAAAGTTCGATAAGGAACATAACAGTTACACAGTTTCAAAGAACCACCCATAAAATGTGTTAATTACAAAGGGAAAACAAATTAACCTCACAGTGGAGAAGATGTATAGATACCACCTTAATCAAATGATCAAAAGGCACATCATCAATGAGACAAATCACAATCGCCTGCCACCTGACAACATGTACTGAGAACACACCATCTCTTTTGCAACATCCCTACTAAAAATGTCTGATTTGGATCACATCATGAGGTCTCACTAGAGAAAAGTAAACTGAGGGACATTATAAAATAATTAGCCTGTAATCTCTAAAGGCATCAAAGTCATTAAAGTCAAAGGATCCTTCTGAACATGATCCTTCTGCTTTAAAGGGCGTTTATGGGACAACTGTCAATAGAGGGTAGTACTGTATCAATGTTTTTCAATTTTGACTGTTACATTACGGTTATATTGGAGAATGTTCTTGTTTCTAGGAAAAAAGGAAGCATATCCTGAAGTACTGGGGAATAATGAGTTGCCAGGTACACAACTTAATTCTCAAATGGCTCAGGCAAGAAAATGTCCCTGAACTGTACTTGCAACTTTTCTGTAAGTTGATGATGGCTTCAAAATAATTTTTAAGTGATATTTCTTGAAAATACAACCCTATTCTCTAGCATGCAATAAAGGAACACAATCTTAAAGCTGACACAGAGAAACAACTTAATGCATCTAGTGTTGAATTAAATGCCTTTTCAAGAATTTCTTGGGAAAGCACCTAAAGAAATTTAAGAGAGGTAACAAGGATTTAAAGTGGCTTTTAAAATAAAGCAGAAAGAAAAACGGTCCAAGTTACACTGGAAACAAATACATATACCTTCCCAGCAGGTATTTTTTCTTTCTTTCTTTTTTTTTTACTGATTTTAAACTTTCATAAAACGAGTTCTCTTTTTTAAAATGCCTTTTACTAGCTGATATTCTTAATGAAAAAAATATTTCAACTATTAAAAAATTTCCAAGGACAAGATAACCAATTGAACATGAGCTCTCAGAGATAAAACTGATAAGAAACATTACTATGTATTCTCATCTCTTCTCTCATCCCTGTCAATACATTCATGTTTTTTATGGAAATGTCATGAAAAGTTAAGTTTCTCAGAAACAACCTGGCCTCAGTCAGATTTGGAAGATACTGTTATTGACCAACTTCAATAGGACACATATTTGCTTGCCAGCAAATCTGCTGTTCCAGTCATGCACTAAGGTTTCTATATACTGTATGTGAAATCAATTCTGGATTAGAGATGCAAAGAGAGCAGCCATGAAAGAGCAAGACCAACTACCTTGGAATCATTAATGCCAGGGGGTATCTACAGTTGGAAATCATGATGCCAAATAGCATCAAACTAACACAAATGCAGCATTTTTAACTAGCTAGGCATTCCCTAGAAGCAATATGCCCTGTAATTTGAGAAAGCAAATATAAGCAGTTGTTTACAGCTCTAGTCACATAACCATTCTCACAAATGAAACCATTTCCAAAAGTGACAAAGATAGGAAAAAAGGATAATTATTTTTTAATAAGAGGAACAATGGACCATTCCCTAACACAGTATTTAATTTTCCTTCTAAGCAAAGGAAAACTGTTAAGTTTAATGTATTTTTTAAAACGTTTTTGAATAAAAACTTTTAAGCAAAGCTAAACAGAATGTAACAAATAGGCTTGTATTTACTATGGAAGAAGGGCTGTGAAAAATGATAGTTATGGTTTTGAATTTCTTTCCAGTTTAGAGAAATTCTAATTCATGAAGTGTATCGATTTTTGTAAGACACTTACACTACTCATTCTAAGATGATGAATTTAAAATAAAACAAATCCAAATATCTTCTAACTTTCCACAAGTTCTAAAAAAAGATAGAGGACCCCAATAGTGAAATGTTGGTTTTTAAAAATTATGACATTTCTGCATGAAACTGAGAGTAATTTTTAAACACATTTATTTCTTTGTACTTTTGAAGAAACATAAATTTTAAAGTACTGGGTTGTTTTGGTTAGCACAGATTTTGAAAAATGGTATGCTCATAAAAATTTACATTAACTAAAACAAAAAAATCCTACTAGATAAAAAGCTCCTTAAGAGACAAGACCATGTTGATGTTATGGTTGTATGCTCAGCTCCTAATATAGTCCCTGGAATATAGAAATAATTATTCAATTCATGTTTCTATCTATATTTATAGCACACCACTATCTCACTGCTACTAGCACTCGCAGACTCCAGCAAAGCTCCCTCCAATTAATGCTTACAGGTAAAACTGGGACTGGGGGAATCTCTCTAACTCAACAGAGATCTCTCTAAACCAACTTTTTCCAAGGACAATAAATAGAAGATGTCTACACATTAGATATTTAGTTAATACCATTAGCAGATGCTGAGAGACAACAGAAGACCAAAGCTGAATTAGGGAGAGTCCAAGCCTAGTTAAAACTGATTGAATGCATACACTGTGTCTGCCCATCACAAATATTATTTGGTTTAGTATCACAAAAACTGTGCATAATTTCAAATTTAAAAAAAAAAATTGAGTATAAGTAAGCAACTTGACCAAAGTCAAGTGGTAAACAGAAGATAAAGATTTAAAACCATATCTTTCTAAATCCAAATCTCATGTCATCACTATTATAAACATTAACTCGAAACAAAATTTGTCATTTTTAGGATTAATTTTAAATGACACATATTTATAAAATAAATCAATAAATAAACAATTGGTTTTCTTTTTAAAGAAAATGCACTCACCTGTCCTGCTTTACTAAACCGATGGCCTGCCAGTATCATATGAAATGCATATTTTCTAACCATGGGACTCTTCATATTTATAAAACAATGTGCTGCCTGTTCCAAAAGAAGTGCACTTCGAAGATCAGAATCCTATTGAACATTTAAAAGAAAATACAGTTAGTCTCACAAAATAAAAAATAAAAAGATAACTGGTAAAAAAATTTGCTTTCTGAAAATAATAAAGCATATATGAGGGCAGAGGATCAAGAGACAATCAATCTTGACATTTCTTTCTTCCAAGAAATTCTCTACCATTAAATAATTTATTTTGCTTCTCATAAACACCAATTATTTGAGTATGATATGAGTCATGTAACAGATCTCTCAAGAACTGCAATCCCTTTTCAAACAAGAGAAAAATATATAAACTGGGAATCTAATATAGGTATAATGATGAAAGATAAATAAAAAACCAGAGCATAGAAAAAAATAGATTCATGTCAATCTAACTTCTTCTGGAAATTGATCTGTGATATTCAAGAGTATATTTCTATCCATCCAAGAAAAAAGTGAAAGATAAAATCGAATAATAATCTTTATTATGAAACAATCTAATCTAATATTGTATTCTCTATAAAGTTTTACTATATTTAAAAGAAATGCTCAATTTTTGCTATAATTCAAAGGGACCAAAATGACTCTTTCGTTAAAAAGCTCAAGGGAATGGGTGTGTAGCTCAGTGGTTGAGCACCTGCTTCCCATGTACAAGGTCCCAGGTTCAATCTCTGGTTCCTCCTTTAAAAAAAAAAGTTAAGAAGGCTTCCCCTTCGAAGATTATCTTATCACTTGCTATTAATATATTAGTAAATGCATACAACTCAAATTAGTTTTCACTTCAATTAACCCTTAAAATACAGTGTCTTCAAGAACCACGTACTGCAATAACAATCTCTCGTAAGGATAATCTTTCAACTGAAAGAGTCATCACTTTATAAATTACTGAGAAAGTAATGACAGTTGCTGAATAGGTATCAACAACATTTTCCCCAAAACTTTCTCGAAGTTTTCAGCTATTCTCAAGCTGAACTTACCATGCCCTTCCATGTGTTCTGCTGCCATTATTTTCCCCAGGGAAAGTTGAAAACAGAAAACATTGACTTAAAATGCAATAATTTCAACAAAGAATAGTTACATCAAAAAGTGTTCATAGACCACTGATAATTATAAACTGTCTGTGCAGTAATCATAAAATTATATTAGAGCTAAAATAGGTCTGAGGAAACCATCTAATAGGCATTTGGTAAATGATAGCCATTATTATCTATTTCAACCCCTTCATTTCAAATATGACAAAAACTAAATGATCAGGTGATTTCCTAAGAAGATCCAAAAGATATTAAATGAAAAAATCTTGAATATATAATAGATTAGTGGTTCTTAAACAGGGGTTTACATTCAGAATTACCTGGGGGAGCCAGGGAGCTTCCTTTTTAATTTTTTAAGAAAATGTTTTCCTTTGAACTTCTTTTTGAAGAATAAATGTTTGGCAAAAAAAAGTAAACATATTCCTTTTCCATCCCATGCCTCATCCCATTTGCCAGAGGTGACCAGCATGATGTTGGTAACATGTCATTTCTCCCTCGCTTGCCTGTTCACTCTCAATATATATACATACACATACATATACTTACATGCCTAATATGTATAGTTTTTCCTTAAAATACTACTGATATTTTTATGCCTAAATGGTTTATACACAGTATTTTATATCTCGCTTTTTTCATTTAATATACCATGGACATCTTTCCAAGACACCTATATCTGTCACTCCATTTTTTTTTAAGCTTTGTATTTCATTACACAAAAGCACCATAACTTATTAATGCCCCCAACTGATTAATTTAAAATTTAATATTTCATTTAACTACAAAAAAAATGCTTCAACTAGCATCCTTATAAAAAATTTTTGAGCCATTATATAAACATTTCTGTCAGATAAATTTGTGGAAATAAAACTACTGGATTAATAAAATCTATGCCTATACTTCAAATTCTAATCAATACATCTAAACATCTATAAAAAGAGTAACAATATATATTCCCATCAACAGAACATGACAGAGAATGTTTTCCACTCTGCACAGCCAAAAATCTTTTTTTAAAAATTTACGTTAAGACATGTTGACTTAACATACACTTAACAGTAAAGCTGTTCATCTCTTCATATATTTAAGGGCCTTTGTACCTTTTCTATGAATCAACTGTATTTTGTGAATGGGTTTTTATGATTTCCCGGTTTATAATAGTCCCTATCAATATTAGTCCTTAGTCATATACTGTGCAAATAGTATTTCACTGTTTTGACATGGAAGAGTATATTCTTTTATAGCCAAGATAATATATTTGGGGAAGAGGAGTTGGCGCAATGAATAGGGCGTCCGCCTACCACATGGAGGTCCGTGGTCTCGTGTGGAGCTGGCCCATGCACAGTGCTGATGTGCGCAAGGAGTGCCGTGCCACACAGGGGTGTCCCCCGATTAGGGGAGCTCCATGTGCAAGGAGTGTGCCCCATAAGGAGAGCCGCCCAGCGCGAAAGAAAAGTGCAGCCTGCCCAAGAATGGAGCCGCACACACAGAGAGCTGACACAGCAAGAGGACGCAACAAAAAGAAACATAGATTCCCGGTGCCGCTGATAAGGATAGAAGGGGTCACAAAAGAACACACAGCAAATGGACACAGAGAGCAGACAACTGGGGCAGAGGGAGGATTAAAAAAAAAAGATATATTTGCCTTTATGGTTCCAAAATATTGCATCAAACTAAGGAAAGATGTTTACATTCCCGGATTTTAAAAAATGTTCTCCAAAATTTTCTTCTAGTTTTCTGGGTTTCTTATATTATATTGGCTTCATTTTTTCATATTATAGCTTAATCAAACTATAAGTTATTATCATGTAATAGGAATCCAGCCCCAAACAGTTGATTAGATATCACAATACCTTTCAGTGAATAACCTATCTTTTCCCACTGATTTTAAATGGCAATTATATCTATTTAAATTCCCATTCTATTTCATTAATCTGTCTATTCCTATCAGTGTAAAGTTTTAATTTCTGTAGCTTCATAATACATTTTAATATCCAGAATAGGTAATTCCAATTACTTCTATTTCAGAATTTCAATTTGACCTCTATTAATATTCTTAAAATTTTTTAAGTTATATAAATTTCATAACTTTATCCCTACACACACACATACATACACACAAACATCACATACAAATATATTTTTAATTGCATAGGATCTTCATGAAACAGCCAAACTTGGATGGACTGTAATCCTAGACATTCTAAATAAGGTAAGGAATATGTACAAGATAGTTTTTTGATGTTTTAAAAATAATTCTACAGTACAATCCAGCTGAGAACTGCTGTAATAAACCCGTCACCCTCAGCACTCTCAAATTTAACATTCAAGGATTCACCTATTCAGAAGAGGCCTGAAAGCCCATGGCATGTAATAACATAGCTGAAGCAAAATATGTCTATTTTATGCAAAATATGACTATTGTTGTCTAAGAGTCAATTTGCAGAGCTGAATACCTTACATTCATATAGCTAATGGTAGCTCTGTTTCTTATTGGTTCCTGTCTTTTATAGTAACACCCAAAGTGCTAAAAAACCTTACTGGCTTTGGTAGAAAAAAATTAAGGTAGGGTTGGGGTGCAGGTGCCAAAAAGAATGACAACTGCCACTAGCATTGAAGGAAAAGAAATGAAAGAATTCCACAGAATGATAGTTTTGTCCAGAAAGCAAAGGCCTAAATGAACTGAAGAAGAAAATTTTAATTTAGTGGTAGTTCATATCTATAATAGGGCAAAGTCCATTACACATGCCCTATGAGGAACTGGAAAAAAAACTGATGCCACTTCAGCAAGAACTCTAGCCTATGAAACCTGTGCCAGCAACCAATAAATAACCAAGAAATAATTTTAGAAAAAGCTGGAAAGGCAACATTAACTTATGATATGAGGATATACAAAAGGAAAAAATTATCTGAGGTAGAGGCTTCAAATAACATTTCCATAAAAACACAGGTGATAAAGGCACCATCTGCAGCTACTTACTGAATTAATTCTCAAAGAATGAGTATTAGGTTTTAAGCTCTCTTCTTTGCATGATTGTGAATACATAGGAAAAGTGCTATCAGCTGATCAATTTTCCAAAGGAACAGTTTTTTTTCAAGAAAAAAACACACACCTTTAAAAATTAAAAACATTAATACATTAAAGCAGATATTATAAAGTTTCAGTACCTCACTGGTCAACCGTATTAAAAGAGCTGCAGCCTCTGAATATTTGCTTTGGCTTTTTAAAATTTCAGCACTAAGCAATACACATCTCTCAGCCAACACCATATTTCTAAAGAAAAAAAAAGACAAGAAAAATATAATTAGCACTACAATAGCAGCTTACTACATCATAATAATCATGTGTTCAGCAAAAGTTTTCAATTCTAGTTTTTGTGGAAAAAGAAGTCTATGACCTCGTTTTCCACTTAACAAAAAGGTTAAAATTTTCAAAGAATTCTCATAATTCAACAAAACATTTTATTGCTATCTAATTATACAGTAAGACTACAACGTAAAATCATATACCCTGTATGCAAAAGGCTAGAACGCAACTGGCATCTCTAACCAGCAGCTATTGAACAAATATAAAATTGACCTGAACAGAATTTTTATAAACATTTCACCCATATTTGTTTCTCCTTCCTCACTGAAAACTCTAATTACGTGTGTTTCATTTCAATGGCTTCTTTTAGGAATAATGAACTGTTTCAATTGGAGACTGGACAGGCTAGTATTGCCTAATTGATTCCTGAGCTAAATTTTTACTGTAAATACATGCATTCAGCTGATTTTTTTTTTTTTTTTTGAGATACTCTAGGATTGTATTAGTCATTCTTGAAAATATTAAAAATAAATGAGAGGGAGCTGATGTGGCTCAGTGGTTTGAGCACCAGCTTCAATCCCTGGTCCCCAGTACCTCCATATAAATAAATAGACAGACAGAGACAGATAGATAAATAGATAACATTCTTACTGTGAAATCACAAGATGAAATCCCTTTGGGAAACAGCAATGAAAGATTTTTTTTTTAAATAAAAAGGTTATGAACTAAATATTTAATTCACAGATTTAAAAACTGTGTGTATATATATTAATATGTACATGCTGAAATGTCGAGTTTGCCAGTCAGTTGGATGGAACAACAGGAATTCGTTATCTCACATTTTGGGAGGCTAGAAGTATATATTCAAAGTACTGCTAGATCATGCTTTCTTCAGGAGACTCTAGCATTACAGTGATAGCCTTACAGCAATTTGGGGGGTTCCTTGTCTCACAGAATGCACTTTTGCCTCTATTATATGGAAATGTCTCTCTCTCCTTCTCTGGCTTCTCCTAACTAAGATTTTTCTCTTTTTACTTTCTAATGCTTATTTCAAAGTACCTCCTTGGTCTTAAAATTACAACCAAAGTTTGCTAACTTAAATTAACTATGGAAGCCATTCTGAACAATATCTTTAAAATACAATTTTACTACTTTCAAAACTTACTGTAGTGATCTATCATAAACTTTTAACAAATTATGGTTTTTTGTAAAGGCTAGCTCCTATTCAACAGTACCTAATCGCATAACACATGCCAAGTTCTTAAAACTTATTTTTTTAAGTAAACTTTATGAACTCCATTGAATCAAACACTATTTTGCTTATTTATGTTTGACTCCTCACCTGGTCTGTCACTAAGTTAAAAGACTACCAAGCCCATGACTCTGTTTACTCAAGTAACATTTTAAAAAATCAGTTGTATCAGTCACAGGTAAAGTGCTAAGGATTCAAAATTTCTAAGGCACAATCCTTATCTTAAAAGCAGAAACAGATATAAATCAAAGCACACTACATATGGAACGATTAATTTTTATTATGATTTGGGGGGCAATGGGAGGGAAGGGATGGCTTCATAAAAGCAACAAAATTTAAGAAAGCCTTTAAGGATAAACAGGATTTCATCAGTTAAAAAGTGGAGCAGTTAACTACTACGAATTGGGGGGGCAGGGGAGGGTATAAAATATATATATTTTTCTGTAAACCTACAATTTCTTCAATTTAAAAAAATTATTATAAAAAAAGTGGTGCAGATACAAGAAAGTTAAGAGTGGATTTAGAAAAAGCATGCAGTCTGCTGTGAACAAGAGGGCAAAACCACATTGCCAAGGTTTATTTAATTCTATGGGTGACTAGGTATCATCCTTTTTGTTTTGCATCACTCCATATACATCCCTCTAGAAGCCATGAGCTTCAGGAAGACAAGGAAGATCTTTTCAGCGGAAAAATATTAAAAGTTTTTACAGTACTTACTGAGGACAGGGAGTGGGAAGAAGAGATGTGATGAGGGGGCATTTTTGGGACTTTGGAGTTATCCTAAATGATATTACAGGGTCAGATGCTGGACATTATATACCCTGCCATAACCCACTAATGTGCCGGGGGAGAGTGTGAACTACAGAGTAAACTATTATAAAAAATATATAAATACATAAATTTTTAAAAAAGTTTTTGAAAGTCTTCTACAACTACAGTTTCCCTGACACTTCACTCTTCTAGTCCTTCTACCTCTTTCATCTCTCTTTTTCAGCCTCCTTCAGTGGCTCCTCTCTAACAGGAGGTTGCATGTCCTGCTGGAATCTCCAAATATATGCTCAAGTACATTAAAAGTATAAGGGATGACATTCAATACTGGCTCCACCATTTATTAGTTTGTTAGCCCTTTGGCATGTTGAACTCTTTAAGCTTCAGTTTCCTCATCTATAAAATGGGGATAATAATAGTAATTATCATTTCATAGGTTTGTTGTGAAGATTAAATGAACTTGTAAATTACTTTGGCACAGTGGTAAATGCACTCAATAAATGTTTATTGTTTTGTTAATTATTAATGTTGTATTGTAAACACATCACTATTACTACTACTACTACTACAGCTACTACTGCTTCTGCATCTACTACTATTTCAATAACATTATAGGTTCAAAACTGCCCCTATATCTATGCCTCGCAACCCATCCATTCTACATAGAAAAGTCACATTAAGCTTTCTACTCAAATATTCAATGACTTATTTACTACTACATAAATCTTGACTACATATTAACTATAAAAATAACAAATGACAGCTAAGGCTCCCCACACTGATTCATTTCAAACCACCTCTCCAAATTTATCACCTAATACTTTCCATCTATACAAACCCTCTAACCTAGCCAGGGATCTTTTCCCTTTCACCAATAATACTGCTTTTAAAACAATATTATTGCCAATCAATTTCTGAAATGTCTTCAGTTATCAAATCTCAACCATCTTCCTTTCAAGTTCTATTAATCAAAAATCCCATGAAACCTCTCTGACCACTTTCAATCCAGTTTATAGTCTCCTTATAGGTGACGAGTTCTAACTGCTACACAGTTCCAAAAGAATTCACTATGTATACAAAACACTTCTCATTTTGTCCCCTGGATTGTTACTTTACTCTTTGTGTTTGACTACTTAACAAGGAAAATTCAAAATGGGTGACTCCTGGTTTAACTGGAATTAAGGTCCCAATAATAGAAATCATCCTTGATAGTACACATAACCTCAGTATTACATATAACCAATTCCTAACCACAAATCAAAACAAAATATGGAAGAAGAATAAAGAAACACAAATTTTTAAAAATCACCTCACCTAGTCTCTGACTAGATTTGAAAAGTTATTTAGAAACATTTAAGGCACAAACAAAAAACAGTAAAACAAAGAACCATTACGTCTAATAATGATCTAAGTGTTAAACTTTACCTCTAAAGGGATATAATTTATATATTATAATCACCTACTTGCAGATATCCCTGTATGTCTGGATTGCAGTATCCATATAATGAGCAGGATAAGGCCTAGGTGCTCCTGGCTGAAGAAAGGCTGACACTGCTGCCATTTCCTAAAGGAAAAGACATTATTTATGCTATTTCAAAAGGAGAAATAGTTCTATAGCTTAGCATTTAGGAAGCCTTAAAATTAGAATGAAATTTGTTGTGCTTTTCTACATATGCACATGTATAAAATTCAAAGTCTAATGCAGACCTGAAAAACTTATCTGCTTTTAGGCTTAAATTCTCCAGTCAAATTTCAGAGTCTGCCATCTAGCATACAAGTGAGATTTCCCAGAAAACCTAGCAGATACTTTGGGTTATGGTATATATATACCACCAAGAGAGTCTTGCTTAAGATTTCTACTACTGCTTCCTCCCATTTTCTCCCGAATCCCTCAACAGAGAACAGACCAATGATGGGATCATATAGACAACATAAAATACATCTCTAATTTATTGGCTTTAAAACATAATAGGGAAAAGCAGACATAGCTCAAGTCGTTGAGCGCCTGCTTCCAATATATAAGGTCCTGGGTTCAATCTCCTGTACCTCCTAAAAACAAAATAAACAAACAAAAAAAAAGCAACTCTCACTGGGTAGAGGATGAAACTCAGTGGTTGAGCGCCTACTTCCCATGTATAAGGTCCTGGCTTCAATCCCCAATTCCTCCTTAAAAAAAAACAAATCTAATAGGGCTCACAACAGCTTGCAATATCAAATATATTCTGCAATTTACATTCTCTAGTTTATATCCTATAGCATATAAAAGGTAAAAAACCATTTTTCTTTAATCTATATTACTGTAACTTTTCTAGATCTTATTTTATTTTAAAACCCATTATACTACCAATGCTAAAGGATTTATAAATGAAGACTAAAATAAAGGTTTTGGTTCTCTTGGCATAATATCTTACTATGTCCTTACTTGTGTTCTTATATAATCAAGTTTTAATAACAGCTTAGCTAGAAATAAACTGGAAACCTTCATAAAAGGGGGGGGGGAGGACAGGAATGACTGTTAATGTCATACCCCACTTTTAGGACAAATAAATTTCTTGGCAAAATTATTTAAATCAGGAAAAAAACTAGACAGAAACACTTTAATTACAGACAACTAATGTATTACTAGAGCTCTGAATATTACAAACTGCAAGCTCCATGACAGTATAAACCATATGAATCATATCTCTTTGAGAATATTTCTGCATCCTCATTACCCAGCAGTGTCTGCTCTAAAATTTACTGAATGAACCAAATGGAATTATGTCATATTGATGCTATGAAATATTCTGCAGCTCTAAAACATGTATTCTTAACTAGTTTATATTTTAACTAATATATACACTGAATAAACAGTGTATATATTATTCCATATTGTACAATATTTAATATATACTAAATATACAGTATAATGCTATATTGTACAAAAATACTGTACTAATATATAAGCTATATTTTATATATATTAATAAAATTGTACTAAGAAAAATCCTGAAAGAAAAACATGCCACAATTTTTAAGAGATTTGCCAATTTATTTCTGCAGTAAATATTAAATCAATATACATTCAAACAAAACTGACAATTTCTACAGATGCAGGGAGAACATTCAGAATGATTACCCCAAGTTACTTTCACAATCTGCAATAGACAACCATTAAATTATTCGTATATTCTACAATAACGGAATAAGAGATTTTACAAAAATTTTCATCAAGAATTGAACAGTAATCTACTGAATCTTCATTAGTTACTAGGTTAAACTGCCAAAACACAGTATTTCTATTATTATTTTGCTATGGCATATACTGTACTTTCACAGTTACCTTAACTAAATACCTTCTATAATTTCCATGCAATATAGTCTTTTCTACTACAACACATTTTGACTTTATAAATTTGCTAATACGTGAATAGTGAATGAGGAAGTGATATCAGTAAAAACAAAATCTGTACTGGTTCACATAAATTTTTCTTAACACAAGGGAATAAAAATTAGCAAATACATAATTACGGTCCTTAGCAAGAAAGGAAAAAGTCCTTAGCTCAGCTTTTGCACAGGCAAGAGCTCTTCAGCTGTATTTTAAGAAAACAAAAAAGCAACATCTGCATTTTGGTGCTCCTAGAACTGCCTCTCCCAAGAAGTACATCCCCAGCCTTGCACAGCTATTGGTTCAAAGCAGGATGCACTTCATTCTATGCTCACCCTCATAGCAGCTCCAATGATTAGGAGCTCCCCTTCTACTTGCACAGTCCCTCCACCCCTGACAGTATTTATATATTGGCTTTGTGTACTTTTACTCTAAGGCAACTTTCAGTAAGTCTTAGCTGCTCCTCTAGATTATATAGGTCAGCTCCCAAGATAGAATTTAATAGTTCTATTAATGCTATGCTTACAAAGATGCCTAGGTTTTAAGATAGAATTTAATAGCTCTATTTATGCTATGCTTACAAAGATGCATAGGTTTTAAGAAGACTTCCCAACCTTATTTTTCTCCTATGTCTATTATTTTTAGGACAGGATTTTATAGACTACCATGATTTTCAGGTATGCATGTATCATATTATAGCAGATATGCCTGTATTTTCCAGCACTAAACTTTTATCTCATATAGCTGCTGTCTTAGTTTGCCACAGGGTTGCTGATGCAAAGTACCACTAATATCTCCATCTAAATGGAATAAACCTAGTATTTATCAGATTGCAGATAAATGAAAAAAAAAAACAAACTTCAATGCCATAAAATCTGAGAATTTCTACCTGACTTTTGTAAGATTTTGCCTATATACAAACATTAAATTTGCAAATAAATTAACATTTTATAGTTACAAATTTATACATGTTATAAGGTTTTAGTGAAATAACATTAAATGTTGCTAATTTCACATTAACTTATATTATACGAATATAATAAAGGACAAAAAATGTCTAGCCAAGGACAGTTCAGTTTTCAAACACTTCTACTCATTAACATAGCATATATTCAGCTAAAGAACAAGGTTTTAAAAAAAAATTAGCTGACTTGTTTCATTAAAAATATTAGAGAAATAAAAAGGAATAGTAAGCTTTACATTTTTAAGTTACCTATTTTAATTTTATACATACATAGCATTAAAATAAATGTCAGTTATTAAACAAGTGTCTACATATTTATCAATGAATTGAAGTTCTTTTACATTTTATAATTTTACATTTAAAAAAAAATTTAAATAGAAAACAGTGCTAGTTTTACTCCTTTCTAAGTATATAAAGATTACACATATATCTGTGAAAACCTTTCAAAAACATTAAAAGATTACTAAGCAACAAGAATAAAAAATTGCAAAACATGTGGGTTTGCATTCAAATTATAAATTAACAGTCAGTACTTAGTGAGAGCTTATTATACAAGGTACCACAATAATCACTTTACGTGCATTAACCTTATCTAATCTATGTCATTAGGATTCATATTTTACAGACGAGAAAAGTGATGATGATATTCAATAATTTGCCTAAGATCACTCAGAAACAAGGTCTATCTCATACCGAAGTATGTTTTCTTAACCAATATATATTCTTCCATCAGAAAAAAACATGCCAAGCAACTTAAAAACACATTTTAAGAGGTCTAAAATCAACTTCTTAAACATAAACAAAATTTTAAATTCTATTTCAACCCTTATATACAACCATCTTTAAAATGTACTAATTTGAGGGAAGTTCATTGGTCAGTATAAATTAATACAACATCAATAAAGCACTGTATGCTCTTTGAGTACAACTTTACCTCTTTTGTTTATCATTTCACAAATAAAATTTTCTAAATCATTTATGGAAGCAGAAATAAGAAATTATAATACTGTAGAATACCAACCAAGGCACCAGCTGCATAAAGCATTGCTTGATCATTAAGAAAATCCTTCTTTGCAGTATGATAGCAACTGTAAGCCAAATCATAATGTTGCACCAAAAAACATAAATCAGCCATTTTCCTGATTTGAAGCTCTGGTGCTTCTGGGGGATATCTGTAAATACAAAATAAGTGAAAAAAGTGAATTTGCAATTTATGATCTCTAAACCATTAAATATTATAAAAAGTGTAACAAGTGCTCAATTAACCAGAACAAGAGGAAAACTGATCCTGTTTCATAAAAATTCTAAGAAGGGAGTGTACTTTTTCAAAGATATTTTGAAACTGATAGATAACATCTATATTTATTTAATTTATAGTCCTATACTGGAAAATCCTCAATAGCAGGCAAGCATTTTCTCCATGGTCAAATTATGAAGTAAATGCTAAATTCTCTCTGACTTACTCTTACATACAATAGGGAAAAAATTAAAAAACAAAATAAATTGTATTTTTCTTATTATAAAAAGGATATTATATTAAACAGATAAAATTTGCTAAATATTTGCCATGCCTTAAAATCACAAGAACTCAACATTTTAGATTTAGAAGAGTTACAACAACCTAATCTAACTCCATCATTTTATAAATAGGGAAACAGACCCAAAATAAAGTGACTTTCCCACTTATCTTGTTTATTTCCACATATCCAATTACTTAAAGGACTGTTTTTAATTAATATTTTTTACTTACAATTACTGTTATTTAAAATATCTATCTGAATTCTGACCAATATAAAACTAAGAAATTGAAGATACGCTTTGCAGGACGTTCTAGTCAAACACTACTCAAAGTTAAAAACAAGAAAGAAAAAAAAAAGAATAAGATGTTACTCACAGCAACCCAGATGTATTTTTCAGCTCATTAATACTTTTTTCTGGAACTTTACTGCCGCTAAACCATTTTTTAGTTGCAGAAAATAGAGATCGACTTAAACCCTTTCTTGATATTAGCTAAGAAAAAAAATGTTGACAAATATTAACATTTTTTCTTTTACACACAAAAGGAAAAAATCATCAAAATAACTAAAAAGCATTAATAGTCAGCAAATGTGCATTTTAATAACACTGGAATAAAGAAAGCTGTAATATTCTGGCAATAGTCCAAGTGTTTAAAAAAAAAAAACCTCTCCTAGGTTATTAAAAGAATTTTATCACTTATAGAAAGAATTTCAGTAAGTCCTTATATTGGTCTATGTTAGAACAAAAATTTTAAAAAATTTAAATGCTTGAAAGAACTTACACTAATATATTCTCAAGTCTACTATTCACTGAAAATTTTAAAACACTAATCCAAAAATTTAAGTCTTACCTGATCATTTAATTGCCGAATTGTTTTTTCTATATGTGGTAAAAGGCCTCGAAATGTAAATTCCTGAATAAACTGTCGAATTCTATCATGATCAGTAAGGGTTAAACATGCACCATGAATTATGCCAGTATTTGTTTTCTTTGTTTCATGTGATGATGAAGATTTTACATGATCTGGGCCATCAAAGCTGTTAGAAGGGTCACTGGATTGGTCCAATTGAAGTGAGTGAGTTCTAAAATTATTTGGTAAGCCATCTACTGAAAAACAAATTTCTCTTTTACTCTCAGAATGCAACAGAAAATTATGACACTATCATACTACTCAAGAAAAAAAAAAAAGGAGGAATATTGGATCGCTTAAGCATAATCTTTCTGTATATCTTAGAAGTCTAAGACATAATAACATTAACATATTCCCCCATAAAATAATACGACTTGGGTTAATATTTGTTAGACTTAATAGAGATTTAAAAATTCATGTAAATCAGGAAATGGAGAAAATGCAGTTTTAAAATGAGACAGAATTGCTTTTAAATAGGAAAATTAAGCCATAAAAAAAATTATAATCATATAATTTTAGCACTATCACTACCAAAATGTAATTGAAAACACAGAAATAAAGCTCTCAAAATCATCTGGATTTAGGGAATAATTAATGCTATGCATCACATCTTCCCCCTTTCTACAAAAAATGTTTAAAAGAAATCTAAAACAATATTATGAAACAAATTCTTAAATGTAAAAAAATACCAAATCCAAGTGACCCAATAAAATCTTCAGAAGAAAAGCTAACCTGCCCACTATCTTCAATTATGACAATTTCCATCTTTTAACTATAAAGTTAGCATGCCTTGACAACAGTGTATATTTTCAATCAGAAGAGAAAATTAGAAAAAGTGTATCAAGACCTTTGACTTCGTTATCTAATCCATCCAATGAAAACAAGTTACTATCAGAATTCTTATTTGCAGTTATAGCATAAGGACCATCTTCATATGATTCCTATTAAAATAGAATTAAAAAGCATTAGCAGTCAGATTTAATCATATTTAAGATACCACTAAATCCATCAAAAACTATGATTGCTCTGCCAAGTGTTGGTCTCATTTATTTTCTACATCAAGTCTTTTTCTTCTGGTACCCCAAATTCTTACCTTCTTCTATATATCTTACTCTAAATCACTCCAATTTTCACCT
This sequence comes from Dasypus novemcinctus, assembly GCF_030445035.2. Classification (NCBI taxonomy): domain Eukaryota; kingdom Metazoa; phylum Chordata; class Mammalia; order Cingulata; family Dasypodidae; genus Dasypus; species Dasypus novemcinctus. Next base: position 47,536,598 of record NC_080688.1, read on the forward strand.
ACTATATTCTTAAACTCTATTTCACACTTGATTTATTACTCTTATTCTTCTGAATTCAAATCATCTCTGTATCAGTTACCTGTTTATATGTGGTATCTATATTCCTATATGGATACTTTTTTATGTGTCTTAAGTTAGGGATAATGGCGAGAGATTACTAAAGTGAGGCAGGGGAGGGAAAAAGGGATAGTATAGTCTCCTAGGTAATAGACACAGTTTTTATTATGTTGGAGTGAATTCTGAATATACTGATGTGCTTTGGAAAAATATCCTATGCAATGCTTATTTATACAAAGGCATCAGTTGCTCAGTTACCTAGAAAAAATTGAAAATACTCAGACTACTCTTCAAGACTAGTGAATATCAAGTATTATTCTAACTGTCACACTTTGAAGGAAATATATAAATCAGAACTTAAGAAGAAGAAAGTGACCAGAGAAGTCTGAAACCAACAAGTAAAGAGGTAATAAAATTGGGGGTGTTTGGCCTAGAAAAAGTACGGGAGAGCTATCCTTCTATATTTTAAAAGTTTTCTTAATGATAAGTTGATATGGTCCCCAAAGACCAATGGATACAAGCAAAAGGGAGAAATAATCTGGCTGATCCTCAAAATGTTCAGACATGGAATGAGTCACTTAAGGAGATGGTGAGTACTGTCACTAGATGAGGTCACTCGTAGGCATGCAGGAAATTCAAGCATGAGATCAGGGTTTAAACTATCCTCCAGGCTTGGGCTTCTTATATTCTAAACTATAGAATATCTAGTACATCTATCTTCCCTTAAGGTTCTCAACTGAATTATCTTCCTTATATTCCCTTTCCCAATCTTAGAGGGCTGGGACTGTAAATTAAATTTTTCAGTACTGTTTCTATCTGAGCATAACCCTAAAAGATAATTTTAAAAAAATAAAGCTCCTTACATCTAGTTCTTCTTCTCTCAGAGACTTTACCTCAGCATTATCTTAAAGTAGGTCAGCAGTTTCATCTCAAGAACAATATTAAAATAATTAAAATACCAGAACACTATATTTGAATCAGCAAAAATTTTCATATATTAGAAATATACGGCAAATAAACAGGTTATTAAATAACATTTATACTAGACGATAAACAATATTAAACTTTATTACAATTGATACTTTTATTAAAATATCACAAAAAGATTACATGATGATGTGGTTAAACTGCACAAAATATATTTTCCATTTACTTAAAAATTCCTCCCTCTAAATAAGTCAACTATTGATTATCTGAATTAATCATAAGACCTTGGCATTTGAATACTATCACGTGGCATACAATTCTATCTTAAAAGTTTGACAAAACTTGAAACCTTACACTCACTCATTTCAGCCAGAAGACTGAGTCTAAACTAGATTAAGTAAAGACTAAGGAAGAAACACTTCCTGAAAATTCAGAAGGAAACAAAATCATAAGAAAGAGAAAACAGCCCGCCCATCTAAACAGTATGAGCTCCAATAAGTAACCCTAAGAATAGCATGTTAAAAATATAGGAAAGCAACCCCAGATCATGTGGATAATATAGAACTAAGTTTCACAAAGAATTGTACTAGTCAAAAATTCTGTTGTCTATATGTCTAGCTAATCTAATTCAATTTTTAATACGTAATTCATTTTTCATCTTCTAAGAAAAAGATCAACTAACAAATACTATATACTTGAAAAAAGCACACATAAAGAATCACTGTACTCGGCTAAAAACAGCTTTTGGATCACTGATTTAAGAGCTCATGTGCTAAGAGATTAAAACTAGCCAGATGCCACAAAATAAAAAGTAATAATGCACTAGTTACACCAAAGCATAAAAAAATTCTACAGTAATATCATGTAAAAAAACTGAAATAAAGCTTTTGTGGTTTGCTTCATTGTTGTTTTTTACATATACCTGGTTTTGAATACTATTTTTCTGGAGATACTGACTCCAAGGATCTGGTATCTGCTCATCTGAGGCTCGATTAGATGTTCGAGAATTAATTTTAAGTAAATAGCAACACTGAGTTCCATATTTCTGTTTCATTTCTTCATAAACTGAATCAGCTCTAAAAATAAAAAATGTAAAAAAAAGTTTGTAGCAGATGGAGAGATCTCAGGCAATAATAGATATTAAAATAATATTTAAAAGGCAGAACAATTAGAAAATAGAATAATATTAAAACAAAAATAACAGTCCTAACTAAAATTTAATTAGCTTGGATATCACTTTAAAGCAGAGTTAGCCAAAGTGTGTTCCAAGGAATAAAATTTTGCAAGATTCTCACATTGTTATTCAAAGATAGAGTTCTGGTGTTCAAATTAGTTTGAAGAATGACAGTAGATAAAGTTTCTTTACAGTAGACTATCCTTGAGCCTTCCATATGCTAATATGCACCATAAATTTCCAGAGTAGCTTCAAACTAACTGATGAGGAACCCTTTCTCTCAACCTGGGGAGTAGTATTCAAGAAAAATGACTCTGGGATATTTTCTCTTTAGAGAACAGGCATTTATCAAAAAACTAAGTATTAAAACAGAAAAGAATAGCAATCAAAATATCTTCCACTGCCACTGTTTACCCTTCCCTTAGCTATCTTCAAGAGGACAAGCTCAGAGGGGAAAAAGGAGAGAAAAAAAACTGAATAAAAGGAGCCAAGGTAATTATTACATAAAATTCATTATTTTCCCTTGCAAAATTTACAGTTGCTGGATCTATGAGTTACATTTCAGATGCAACAAAAAGCATTCAGATTAAAGTTACTAATTGATGGAAGATAATTCACATGATGAGACAGACTAAGAAGAAAACAGTATAAAAAGTGATGGTAAGTGAAATCTTGGTCCACAGAGATAACCTGGTAAAAAAGTATTTTTTTAGTCATTTGGTTCAAACAACAACAACAACAAAAAACACTGGAAAATCTTAAAACACATTAAAAAACCGCTTTAAAAAAAATTCAAATGCAGACTTTAGTACTACACAATAAGCCAAAGAAACAACTAAATATTATTAAACATTATAAAAATTAAGGCTGAGAAAGTAATTTATAAATTTGAAAATCAGATATATATAAATGTGTACACATAGTACAATAAACCAAATGTCTGCTCATTTTATCAATGATACTGCTAAACATAAGAACCAATGATCTAATACCTGAATTACCTAGGGTTTCATCCACTCAAAATGGAAGACATATACCATATTCAAATGATAGAAACTAATTTTAATTTTCAATTTAAATTATTTCTATTTATGTAATATACTTTCTCCAACATACTGCAGGCATTTCAAAAAAATCCTACATGTTAGTAGTCTTCACAACACTTCTTTGGTTTTATAGAGGAAAATTTATTTAAAAGATAATGCTAAATGGCACTGAGACATCAGAATAACAATGGAAACAAAAATTTGGTCCACATCTTGACACAAAAGTCAAAATAAACTCTGAAGCCATAAAAGTAAAAGTGCTTTTAATGTTACCTTAATTTTCAAGAATTTAATTTATGCTTAAAGACATGTTATTCATTTATCCCCAAAATTAAAAATGACTAATAATGAACATTAAAGAAAACATAATAAAGAAATGTTTAGATGTTTTTGATACTGTAAAAAAAATCAAGGCTAAAAATATAAAGTGACAAGAAAATGGAGAATGAAGAAAGAAGTGCCTGTAAGCAACAGTCAAAGCAGTATAAAGTGAAAAGAGGAAAACTAGATAGGAGAAAAGAAAAAAATTAAAACTAATTTCATAAAAAGAAGTAATAGCTAAAAATCATAGGTATAAAATGACAAGTGCCTCTGTATAAAGATTATAGTAAAAAAGATATATTTGAAAAAAAGTTTACGACATATATGAAATCTGGCATAACTTGACTTAGCCGTTGAATATAGCTTTGGAATAAAATACAAAGTTAAATACATGATCAATAAATTCATTCACATTTCTTAAAAGTTTATTTTCTTGGGCAAATATTAAATCCAGAATTTAAACAAGTCATATCCAAGTTAATGTTCATTTAATTTACAAGTAGGATATGATTAGTTCTAGACATACACTTATGACAGCAGGAAAAAACTTTTAATTAAAGAAGTAAAACAATAAATAAAACTTACCTTTGTTCATCACCTGCACTTACATCATGTAAAAGTACATAATATTTAAGTGTATTTGGTATAAACCATTTGGGGTAGGAATAGTCACTGTTGTGCTGAATTCGATGCTGTTCTTGTGACAACTTTGAAAACTGCTCCACGGGTTCAGCTTCACTAGAAGATGCTACCAACATACCTTATAAACCATATCATTAAGGTCACTATCACTTATCATTCAATGATAAATATTACCCTGTTAAAATATACCTTGAGATTTTTTTTTCAGCTAAAAATTATGACTCTACAAACAAGCTTTTAGCTGAGAACTTGCCAGCATGAAATAATTTCTCCAAAACTCCAAGAAAAACTCAAACTTCTAAATCTTGAAAATTTCTGAGGCCACTTATATATTTAATAAAGAAATCCATGAAAATAAATGTGGACAATACAAAAAATTGTGTACCTATCAACATACTGAACATTCTGCTGAATGTTGCTCCTCTCCATTCTATCTCACTACAGTTTCATAGTCAATCCTAATTCATAACTTTTCTCTGCAACCTCATTAAGAAAACTGAGAAGTCAGTCATTAAAGGAGGCTAATATCCATAAAACAGGTTATTTTAAAAATGGAAAGCTGTCTTTCAAATATGATCTCAGGAATAAACAACTCTGAAGTAATCAGCTAAAGCAGTTAGCAATGACAGTTTATATTTTCTCTTTCAAGTTTAAAATTTATTCAGGGGAGCAGATGTGGCTCAAGCAGCTGAGCACCTGCTTCCCACATGAGAGGTCCTAGGTTTGATCCCTGATGCCTCCCAAAAATCCAAAAACAAACAACAAGCAAACAAATGAAAAAAAACAACTCAGGGGAGCCAATATGGCTCAACGGATGAGTACTAGCTTCCCACATAAGAAGTCTCAGGTTCAATCCCCAGGCCAGGTATCTCAAAACAAACACACAAACAAAAAAGCCTTATTCTTTAAGCATGATACATTCAAGCTAGGGAGATAAAGAAAAAGAATTAAGCAAACCCACAGTACTCTTACTTTATAACTGAAAATTAATTTATTACAGCAGCACTATAACTAGGATGCTATTTAATAACAAAATAATAACAAAAACTTAAAAGCATCATGAATAAAAAATTTCTCCATTCTCTAAATCCATCTAGTAATTTTGGTTTCTCTAATACTTTTGAGATTAGTAACTCCCATAACAATTGGTTTTAAGAGAACATAAAGGCCAAAGGATACATGCTAAATAGTGGTTCAAAAATTCATGATCTGATGCAGGCATCGACTGAAGAAAAGTCTCTCTGTAAGACTCAAACCATGGAGTAGTAGCTAAAAGTAACAATATATAGAAGAGTTAAAATTCCTCGTTAGAAACAGTTTACAATAGACAAAATTTCAAATCACATGCATAAAAAGCTGTGAAAGATAATGAGAAATAAGCAAGTACCTGTGCTTTAAGATATATATATGTGCAAGGTTTTAGTGGTGAAGTAATGTATGGGAGTCCTGTATGATGATATGTATGTTTGTTTTGGTAAATTCACAACTTTTACTACAGACTTATTGCTTATTTCTGTTTATGTATGATTTACTTCAATAAAATTTTTAAATGACAGAAAAGATACATATGCATATCCCTGTATATATGTACACATATATGTGTATAGATTATGCAAGGGGTTCTTAACCAGGAATCCAAATACAAGGGGTCCATGAACTTGAACTGAAAAAAAAAAAAAAAAAAAAAAAAGAAATTTCTCTGATCTCTAACTGAAAGCTAGCATTTTCTTCACTTATGAATGTAGGCAATACATAAATAACAGTAGTCATTTCACATGACTGGCAAAAGAAGGCATCTGTGGAGCAAAAAAGGTTAAGAACCCCTGATATAATGAGTCCACATAAAATCTTTTAAGCTATACACATATAAATATATTCATGCAAAAATAAAGTGGAGTTATTCCCAAACCTACAGAATGTTTCCAAAACTGACTTACCTTGTAATGTTCTAAATATTACCTATATGAGTAAAAGAATTTAGAACTAAAGTTTTGTGTTCCCTGTCACTACTCACATTGTCATAAGGAGCTCCTTTTCACAAACAGTATCACTTCAAAACAATGGTTTTCAACGAAGGGCGATTCTGACCCTCAGAGGACATGTGGCAAAGTCTGAAGATATTTTTGGTTCTGACAACTGGGGTGGGGGTACTATTGGCATTTAGGGGTAAGAGGTCAGGGATAATTCAAAATATCTTACAATGTGCAGGGCAGCCCACAAGAAGAAATCCTCTGGATCAAAATGCCAGTGACTGCTGAGGTTAACAAGCTCCAATATAGAATTTGAACACTTGAGTATGTTACCAACAATTCCTCTTTAAGCAGAATCTCAAAGCATACTTACTTTATAATCAACGGGACCAGTTACCAAAGTGGTATATTTTCTTTTTGTAAAATTGTATCTACTGTGATTATTAAAATGTCAAATCTCTCTTATTCCATGGTAAGCATTTTACGTTTCAACTATTTTAAATTTCTTTTTTATTTCAACTTAAATTTAGTTATTACCACTAGGTTTAAGAAGATTATCAAAATCAGTCCTATAAAAAGGGCGCAACAGTCCTAGATATTTGTACTGATTACTAAATCGCATACTCTTTTTGTTTTCATCTTAATTACTAAAAGCAAAGCCAACGTATTCTTTCTTCTTATAATATGGCATTAACCCACTGGGAAATTTGGGAGTAGGGAAAGTCATTCATATTGACCAAATTAACTCTAAACTGGTGCCATATATACAAAAATCTTTAATTCCAACAAATGCCATATGAGAATAACCCATATATGGTATTCTGATTAGGAACACTATTACTATTAACAATTTCATGTTCATTGCTACAGAAGAAGGAAAAAACCACTCCAAAAAACATATCATTCCAAAATATGTATCATATATGGAAATTGGTAAAAACTGGAAAATTAACAACACAGACTAGTATCTATTACAAATATATGAATACAATTTCCTTACCAATCAGTAACATGTATTCCCCAGCCCCTGCCCCAAATCTGTCAAAATTAGTTTCTGACTAGAACATTAGTGTATATTTTTATTTAATAGCAATGACAAGAAAATAAAGAATGAAAAATTTGATTAAATGGGAAAACTATTTTCTCTAAAATTTCCTATTTACTTTGTGGCTTCAATATAGCTTAAATATAACAAATGATCAATTTGTTGTATTCCTATGAAAAGCAGCTTGCTTCACTGGGGGAAGAGGGTTCTGAATAAACAAAATAGATCTTTTAAAATAGCTATTCATCACAACACTATCTTTAATAACAAAAAAAAACCAGAAAAATAACCCAAATGTTTTATCAGTAAGGGGCTGGTTAAATAAACTATGGTATAAACTATTGTACATCCATAAAAATGGAATACTATGTAGCCATAAGAGAAAGGGGGATATCCCTATATATTGCTATGAAGTGTTCTCCAGGATATATTAAAAGAAAAAAATCAAGAGCAGAAAAGTATGCATTTTGTGTAAGAAAGGGAAAAATATATGAAGAATCACACACATATCTGCTTACATTTTAAAGAGAAATAACAGAAGAATAAATCAAATAAATGTGATTACCTATAAGGAAGAGAAAAGAGAAGATGAAAAAAAGAGGGGAGGCATGGTAGAAGTGAGACGTCTCTGAATGTATCTTGTTTTACAGTTTTGACTTAGGAACAATGTAAATGTTTTATATAATTAGAAAACTATAAGAAATCAAAAAGAAAAAAGGCAAAATATACACATATATACACAAATTCTTAAACTGAAATAATTTTCTATACACTGGCGCAAGATGATATTGCGTACTAAGCTAAGGATATTAGGTTCAAAGGGAAAACTAAAGAATTTATTACATGGCAGAAATGTGTTTTACCCTTCAGGTTAATGAGGTTAAGTTTTTGCTTTATCCACTGTTTAAACTTCAGGAGCCAAATAAAAATGCCTCCTTAAATGCCAATAAATCAAATCTTTTTTTTTTTTTTTTTTTTTTTACTTTTTGAAATAACATTAACACACAATTTGGAAAAAATTATCTTTTAAATTTGTTGTGTTAATTAAAGCAAAAGACTAACACCAAGTGATAATTTTCTCCCCTTAAAAATGCTCTTGCACTTATTTTGGAATGAAATTAGTATATTGCTCATATATCTTTCTATCCCTTCATGTTCTTTGTTTGAAACTGAAAGAGCAGCTGTTAGCCTCCTGGTTAGAGTTTCCCTATGCAGAACATATTTGGTCTTTGCAAAGAAAGCTATTGCACTAACACTCAAAAAGGACATAATGCTCTATCTTTTACCTGCACTGACAAAATTTAGTTCTCTCTCCATCTCTTCTTTGTTTCCTTCTTAGTCTAAGTGGCTTGGGTCATAGAGTTTTTAGTGTTCCTGATATATATCTAACAAGGGCTGCCAACAGTGAGTTAGACTCTGGTCCTCACCCTCTCAAAACCAAAGGTACTTAATCCCCAAATGTGAAAATGGAAAAGACTGGATATCCTAAACATAAACATCACCTGTAAATCATTTTTCCCTCCCTAATCAGTCACACAAAAAAATGAAAGCACCAGGAAAATCACTATTCACACTAAAAACAAAAAAGAACCTCTGAAAAATATTAATACAAATTCCAAATAGCTTTGCACTTACAACTATGTAACTTTAGATAAACAGTAGTAGATATTCCAAAACTATATTCCAACTAAGTGAAAATAATTAAGTAATTAAATGTTGTATAATTATTTCAGTCAATAAATGTGACTCAAAAGTCAAAAGTATGACACTAAACACTGTGATTATCAGAAAATATGGTTTAATACAGAGCATCCTAGAAAACAAAAGCTAAAATAAAAATCAAATCTGAACATTTTATAAATCATAAACGATCTTACATAATATGAAAATACAAGAAAAATACTAATTTCTTGTACTATAAAAACACTTGAGAATTATTCTTGAAAAAACTATTTCCAATTAAGTGTTTCCATAACCACCTATTAGTTATTATGAAATAAAAGAGGGGCAAGAAGTAGATGTGTATGTCCTGTGAGTAAAAACAAAGACTATTTTTCTTTTCTAATTTCACATTCTTATTCATATATATACATACACATTATTAAAACTATCATTAGGAAAGCAGATTTGGCTCAACTGATAAAGCACCCACCTACCACATGGGAGGTCCAGGGTTCAAACCCAGGGCCTCCTGGCCCATGTGGAGAGCTGGCCCACACATAGTGCTGATATGCGCAAGGAGTGCTGTGCCACACAGGGGTGTCCCCCACGTAGGGGAGCTCCATGCACAAGGAGTGCGCCCCATACGGAGAGCCGCCCTGCGTGAAGAAAGCACAGCCTGCACAGAGTGAAGTCGCACACAAAGAGAGCTGATGCAGCAAGATGACGCAACAAAAAGAGACACAGATTCTGGGTGCCCCTGACAAGAATACAAGTGGACACAGAAAAACACAGTGAATGGACACAGAGAGCAGACAACTGGGGAGGAAGGAAGGGGAGAGAAAGTAAAAAATAAATAAATAAACAAACAAACAAATAAATAAAACTAATAAAACTATCATTAAAGAAAGAAAGAATAAATTTCACTTGGGAAAGCTTTTTTTTGCCTTTTGCTCTTCAAGTATAGACAGGCTCATCTGATCACTTGCCAACCTGGTATATACACATTCACATAAAAATGTCTTGGTATCAAGCCACAAGCAAAGAAGCTCTATCTTTAAACTGGGAGGACATCAAGTGCTCCTATCCCTCCATATGTAATTTTCTAAATCAACTCAGACTGAGTGATAACCAATTTGCTGGTTCCATCTTTCTTTTCTTAAAGAAAGCATTAACATATTAGAATACCTGTTCGATAATAATGTAATCAAATATAAAGCTATAACAAGCAACCGAAAAATAAAATGGACCTAAGATGTCTACATTTCCGCTGTCTCTGAAAGCAAAAAGAAACTAATATGGCAGTATGATATACCTGAAAAAGCCCTGGGAGGACAGAGCAGAATTGTATTCAATTCCCGGTATTACTAAGGGATCACAGGAAAGTCAATTTCTGGGTCTCACTTTCCTAATTTATAAAGAGTTTGGAGTTGATCTCTTGGTTATCATTTTTTGCCCTAAAATTCCATGATAAGGATTACAGGTTAAAATGGTATCATTCAATATATCAGTCTATGCCACACTAAATTATGAGACCAAATCAGCAAAAATGAAAGTACTCTAATGAGAAGAGTCATTATTACTTATAACCAATTTTTAAAATCTCTCAGACACCACAGTAGATTTAAAAATAATATGTCCTTTATTGATCCTACATTCCTTTAACCCTCAATATACCAGGAAAAAGTCATAGTCTACCACTTGTATCTAATTCAACCCTTGTTTTATATTTTTAAATCATTTTTTAAAATTATTCACAGAATTAAGAATGAGGGCATAGTGAAAACCAACTTTATTAGAAATTTTAATAAGAATTTAAACATAGCAAACCAAATTCTGCAGTCCATGTTCTTCTTATTTTAAAGATATACACACCTCAATAAGGCAATGTTTTTTGGTGGTTTTTTTTTTTTTGAGGTACTGCGGATCACCTGGGACCTCATTATGTGGGAAGCCAGCGTTTAACTGAGCCACATCAGCTTCCTTGAGTTGGTTTTTTCATTTGTTTTTGTTTTTTGTTTTAATATCATCCCCCCTCCTCCCATGGCTTTTTTTGGGCTGTCCATTCACTGTGTATTATTCTGTGTCTGTATTTATTTCCCCTCCCCCTTGCATGTTCCTTGTTCTCTGTTCTCTGTGCCCGTCGCTGTGCTCTTCTGCATTTTTTCTCTCCCTTTTTTGTTGTGTTGGCTTTCCACGGTGCCCATGAGCCGGGCAGCTCTCTGCTACATGCAGGCAAGCTTGCCCCCACAAGGAGGCCCCAGGACACGAACCCAGGACCTCCCACATGGTAGACGGGAGCCCAACTGATTGGGTCACAGCTGCTTCCCTTTTCATTTGTTTTACTTATTGTTTTTGTTTTTCAGGGGGCACCAGAACTGAATCTGGGACCTCCCGTGTGAGAGGTGGGAACTCAACTGCTTGAGCTACATCTACTCCCCAAGGCAATGTTCTTTTAATTTTTTTTTTAAGATTTATTTTATTTATTTCTCCCCTGCCAACTTGTTTGTTCTCTGTCTGCTTGTCTTCTTTTTAGGAGATACCGGTAACCAAACCCGGGGCCTCCCATGTGGGAGGGAGGCACTCAATCGCTTGAGCGACTTCCGCTCCCAGCAATGATCTTTTAATGCAACTAGTTGCTCATCAACAGTCATGAATGAAATTGGCCTCTATGAGGTAAATACTGATTCTAGATTACAAACATCTCTAATAAGTTCTCACTTATTACTTCTTGCACTTGCATAGTTAAGATGTAGTATTGTGGAAAGTTTTCATGGCTCATAATTTTGTTGAAGAGAAGACCATCTTATTCCATAACTCCAAAACATTTTCATTTTCAGATTTATAAAATGCAAATAAAACAGTCAATCTGATCAATTTTTCATTTCTACATCATCTTATTCTTCCCAGTCACCTATTCATACATACCCATCCCTTCAGCAATGTCCATTTACAAGTTATATGACGTAAATTTTGCTATACAGACATCATAAAAGATAAACAAGCACTCACATGTTCATTACCAAAATGGGATGGTCTGGGTTCCTGTCTCAAAATATTACATGAAGTCTTTTTTGCTTAATGACTAACCAGATTAGAATACTCTTAATTCCTTTTTGTTCTTAGAAATATATTGCACACTCCTAGATTCTTGAGTTTGAGAAAATTCATAAAGAATATTGTCACCTGAATACTCATAGACTCTGAGATTTCGACATATCACCAAATTCATGATCAATTTCACCAACATCATAGTCTAGAACTGGGCTATCCAACAATGTAGGTATCCACAAATGAGCTACTGAGCACTCAAAATGTGTGGCTTGTCTGAATTGAGATGTGCTATAAATATAAAATACTTATCAGATTTCAAAAATAATACACAAAAAAGAATAAAATTGTATATGGTTACATACTGATATAATATTTGATATATTCTAGGTTAAAGAAAATATGTTAAAATTAATTTCACCTTCTTTTTACATTATTTATTTTGGCTACTAGAATATCTAAAATTACATACATGGCCCACATATTTTTACTGGAAAGAACTATAATGTTGCTGCTGTTTTGTGCATTCATCTTCTGATTTGCATAATAATTTTGGAAATCATGTCTTTGTCAATTTTCTTTTCTTTGCCAATATGGGCTAAAATGAAAAATTCTCAAATCTCAACTGTGTTCAATGAAAGGAAGGGGAAAAAAAGACAACGATGACTATGAAGATTTTGTCTCCAGACTTCTTTTATACTTTTTGAAAGATGATGCTATACTTTGGGCAATGCAAAATTAAAAACTGAAAGATGATATAATAGTGATGACTTATTTCACTATTGCATCATGCTTCTAAGCAACTTCATTGTTATACTTTTTATAGTTTGGAATAATTGATAAATAATTACTAGGATGATGAAATAGCAAAATACTTCAAGAAATTTGAAAAATAAGAATACTAAATTCCTATCTTGCACTAGCCACTTTTTAAAAAGTTTTTATTTATTTCTTCCCCCTCATCACCCATTGTTTGTGCTCACTGCCTGCTCCCTGTGTCCATTCACTGTGTGCTCTGTATCTGCTCATCTTCTCTTTAGGAAGCACTAGGAACCAAACCTTGGATTGCCCATGCAGAAGAGAAGTACTCAATTGCTTGAGCCACCTCCACTGCCTGCTTTGTTGTCTCTCTCACTGTGTTTCCTCTTTGTGTCTCCTTTGTTGCGTCATCTTGTTGCAATAGCTCATGGCACCAGTCCATCGCACCAGCTCTCTATCTTGCTTGTATTCCCCAGGAGGCACCAGGAACCAAACCAGGGACCCCCGATGTGGTAGGCAGCAGCTCAATCGCTTGAGCCACACCCATTTCCCACTATCCACTTTTTAATTGACACTATTTAAAAGTCTTATTTATGTTTTTAATCTTATTAAAAATTTAGAAAAAAAACATTACAAAATAAAGAGTATTTTTTAAATCTTTTAAAGTACATTTACCAAATGACTTCATTCTCTAATGCATCATATTTTATAAAGAATCATAAAGGCAACCAGGAAAAGGGTACTAGTATAGTAGACTTAAGAGGCGAAAAAATCCTTCTTTTTTAACAAAATAAGATGCAGTCCAAATTATATTATTCAAGGACAATGCCTAGATTTAGCAGGTAATGTAAATCCAGAGTAAATAGGATAGATGATAGATGACAGGATAAGCTAACAAAAGTCACACCAAGCACCAACAGAGCTTTCCTTCTTTAGAAAAATTATACAGACATATTAAACGGTATGAATACTAAAAAATAGTAGTTGAGTGGGACACATAATAGGCAAAGTAGAGTGGGAATAATCTGGAAAACTGAGACTATCACAAGAAATACCTGTGTATAACGAGGATTCTTTCAATTCCATCTATGTGTGCTTCCAATTACTGTACCAAGGAACACTAGCTTTAATTGATCGATCTGATAAAGAAAACATGGTACTGTTAAACTAGGGTCATGAGGTAAATATATAACATGTACCTCTTAAACAGAATGGGTAAAATGTATGCTGACTTAAATGACTGGTAAAAATAGAAGTGTTTCCTGGAACATGACTCTGGGGTACTCCACTGCACCCACTCCTGCCTCCTGATGCAGGTTCGCCAGAGCAGTGACTTTTCAGGTATCCATATCCTGTCTGAGAGAGACCTTCTGCTGCTCCCCAGCCCCCTACCTAGCTGTCCAAATGTGGCTCCTTTGGGGGAAGAGGGGTTTGCATAAAGAGCCAGAAGCAGCATGGCCATATTATATACAGATATATATTATTCTGTTATAATGAAATTTTATTAAAATAAACTCAGAACTTTATTACAAAACACATTCCCAGTCTTTAAGGCCAACATAAAAATAACACTGAAAAGAAGTGCTTTATATTAGCAGGGAAAGAAGCTGAAGAAAGCTGGATGTTAAACTGTTTTCTTTTGGTAAGTAGTTTACCTAACCTAGGATTCTTTTAAAATATCTGCCTGAAGAGTTCGGCTATCAGACTGACTCCACTGCTTTTAAAGAAATAGCACTCAATTCCTCCTTAAGCAGATTTGTTGGCAGGTACCTGAGAATGCAAAAATTCCTCACAATCAAATCGGGACCATGTTGTTCCTATAAACTACCTACCAGATCACTTCAATAGATTTTTTTTAATTACCACTCAATCATTCCCACCCCCACCCCCAAGAGGCACACAGCAGACTTGAGAATCCTTCTCCAGAGAAACTAAATGGACCCAAAGAAAAGAACTATTAAGTACTAAAAACTGGGCAATCCTCAAGCCTATCCACAGCCTCTCTACACAGTAAAGAAGTCCACTAGCCATCAAGCGTTTCCAATGCCAAATCAGGTATTTCATATCTCACTGTGAAATATAAGGTAAGCCCAAGGGCTCACCAGACATTTGAGAGGAGTTTCCATAATGGAGGAAAAGAAACTAAACAAAATAGTAACATGAAAGAGAAAGTAGATAAAAGAAAACTTAAAATAGAAAAGAAGCCAACAGTAGTTTATTAATATCCTCAGTTAAGAAACCACAACATGAAAAAAAACACCATGGCACAAAGAAGGAAAATCCTGAGAACAAATGGAAAAATTCTCAAAACAAACAAACAAAACTGACAGCCAGAATTAAAACTGCAAACAAAGGTAAGAAGATAATGGGGGAGGAAGCTGACTAGTCACAATGGATAGGGTGTCCGCCTACCACATGGGAGGTCTGTGGTTCAAACCCCAGGCCTCCTTGACCTATGTGGAGTTGGCCCATGCGCAGCGCTGATGCGCTCAAGGAGTGCCGTGCCATGCAGGGGTGTACTCCCCATGTAGGGAAGCCCCAAGTGCAAGGAGTGCGCCCCATAAGGAGAGCTGCCCAGCACAAAAGAAAGTGCAGCCTGCCCAAGAATGGCGCCGCACAAGGAAGCGGACTTGGCCCAGTGGTTAGGGCGTCCGCCTACCACACGGGAGGTCCACAGCTCAAATCCTGGAACTCCTTGACCCATGTGGAGCTGGCCCATATGCAGTGCTGATGTGTGCAAGGAGTGCCCTGCCATGCAGGGGTGTCCCCAGCGTAGGGGAGCCTCACTGCGCAAGGAGTGCGCCCCGTAAGAGGAGTGTGCCCCGTAAGGAGAGCCACTCAGCGTGAAAGAAAGTGCAGCCTGCCCAGGAATGGCATCGCACACATGGAGAGCTGACACAACAAGATGATGCAAAAACAAAAAAAAAAAGAAACACAGATCCCAGTGCTGCTGATATGGATAGAAGCGGTCACAGAAGAACACAGAACAAATGGACATAGAGAGCAGACAACTCGGGGCGGGGGAGGGGGAGAGGAGAGAAATAAACTAAAAAAATAAATAAATCTTTAAAAGAAGATAATGGCAAGGATATCTCCCAGAAACTAAAAGAAAAGCAGAAGTGAAAATGGACAATGGTAGAAAAATGTAAGAACATTAGAGGATCAACCCAGGAACTTCTACATCCAACTAGTAGAACTTCCAGAAAGAACATTAAAACAATGGGAAAGAAATAATACAAGAAAATTTCCCAGAAAAGATAGGTATGAGAAGATTATCAAAAGTATCTTCTTAGTACAAAGGAAAAGGTCTCATCAACTTGAAATTTCAAAACAGCAGTGATAAAGAGTTTCTAAAAGCTTATAAAGACTGTAGGGGGAAGCAGATTTGGCCCAGTGGTTAGGACGTCATCTACCACATGGAGGTCCACGGTTCAAACCCAGGCCTCCTTGACCGGTGTGGAGCTGGCCCATGCGCAGTGCTGATGCATGCAAGGAGTGCCATGCCACGCAGGTGTGTTCCTGTGTAGGGGAGCCCCATGCTCAAGAAGCGTACCCCAATAGGAGAGCTGCTCAGCGTGAAAAAAAAGTACAGCTGCCCAGGAATGGTGCCGCACACACGGAGAGCTGACACAACAAGATGACGCAACAAAAAGAAACACAGATTCCTGTGCCACTGACAACAACAGAAGCGGACAAAGAACCCACATCTGCTGTGCATGGGCCAGCTCCACACGTTGTCTTTTGATAATCTTCTGGAAAAAGAAAAAAAAAAAGACTGGAGGAATACATTCATATATTAGAATAGCATCCGGCTTCATAAAAGCAATACTGGAAGCTAGAAGAAGGTGAAGAAATTCTGAGGGTAATGACTTTTAACCAATAATATAAACAGCTAAATGATGAATCACATATAAAAAGTATTAACATTTTCAGACTTTCACTTCTTAAAAATTTAACCATTCATGTACCCTTTCTGAGGAAGCTATTAGAGATGTCCTTGACCAAATCAAGAGACTACACCAAAAAAGATATGGATAAGAGATTACATACAAGAGAGGTAAAGGAAATCCCCAGGATGACAGCTGTGGAGCAGGCCTTAGAAAATAACTAGTTCAACTTGGAGTAGAAGAGTGTTTCTCAACCTTTATTTCAGTATCTCTCCCATAGTGACCCTTTTTAGATAATTTCTTTCCTAACCCCCCCTCCACATTTAAAATAATGCCACAGGCCCCAGTCACTGAGCCGCCGCCAAGGACTCAGCAGCCTCCCTCTCGAGCCCCCTCGTTTCCCGACGCTCCATCCCCCCTGCACGCCTTCTCCTACCACCGCCTTCCGCAGGCCGTTTCCACCGGAAAAGGAATCGTACTGCATGTCCGCTATCCAGAACCTCCACTCTTTCGACCCCTTTGCTGATGCAAGTAAGGGTGATGACCTACTTCCTGCTGGGACTGAGGATTATATCCATATAAGAATTCAACAGAGAAACAGCAGGAAGACCCTTACCACTGTCCAAGCGATCGCTGATGACTACGATAAAAAGAAACTAGTGAAGGCGTTTAAGAAGAAATTTGCCTGCAATGGTACTGTAACTGAGCATCCAGAATATGGAGAAGTGATTCATCCAAAGAGTGGCCAGCACAAGAACATATGCCAGTTCCCTGTGGAGACTGGACTGGCTAAGGACGACCAGCTGAAGGTTCATGGGTTTTAAGTGCTTGTGGCTCACTGAAGCTTAAGTGAGGATTTCCTTGCAAGGAGTAGAAAATTTCCCTTCTGTCCCTTGTCACAAGTTTAAAAACCACACTGCTTGTATAATATAACCATTTGGGGTCCACTTTTAACTTGGACCCCAAGTTGCATGTAACTCCTTCATGCAATAAACTGAAAAGAGCCATGCTGTCTAGTCTTGAAGTCCCTCATTTAAACAGAGCTCAAGCAGTAGGCATCTGGCAGTGTTCAGCCTGAAACAAAGCAATAACGTGATGTTTCAGCCACACCTAGAGCCCCCAAGATCACGGACACCTATGTTTGGCCAGAAGCTCTTTGGTCCTCCTGCAAAATTCCCTGCCCTGAAAAAATGTCACCACCTTACCAGCCCTCCATGGAGCTGAGAAAAGTTGGGGTGAGGCAGCCACAGCAGCGGTACCATAAGAGGGGAGCCTTTCGGTAACAAAATAAAGAGCCCCTGGTGTCTCCAGGCTGACCAGGTGAGCAGTGCTAAGAGAGGCCACCTTCCCTCTAGTGAGGTGAAGCCAGCAAGGTCTTTGTTCCTTTTGACCAGGCATAATAGCCTAGCTAAGATTGTCCAGGCAGAGAGACACAAGAATGTTGAGGGCAAACTTCTATCAGAGTTAAACTTTTGACAAGGGAACAAATTTCAAACTGATGTATTGATCACGTAGCTAGCTGTAGATCTTGTATTTTATTAGCAACAGCTGCCCAATGCCATGTGAAATATCAACTGGTTTTTGGGTTTTTCCCCTTCAGTTTTAATGTTATGTAATGTATTTAAACTCTTATTTAAATAAAGTTTGTTTTCAGAAACAAAAAAAATAAAATAAAATAAAATAATGCCACAGAAATATTGTTTATTTATTTATGTACTGGCCCTTTGGTGATCCGCCAACCACTGTTAACAACTAAGATTTTTTTCACTCCTTAAGAACCAATTTTTGCCCTGTTGGTAGGTGATATTGCCCCCATTGGTAATGGATGGAATAGAAAGACAGATTTCTGAAGGGAGAGGTTCAGAAAGGAAATGCTGACAAATGGATCATCTGGTAAATTAATGTGTCAAGTGGAAAATCCTAACAAGAGACTATAGGAAATATGAAAGCCTAGCAAGCGAGACAAAGAATACTGAGCAAGTTGTTTTAAAAAGGAAACTAGGTTCCAAATTAAAAAAAAAAAAAAAGTTGTATAAGAAAGGCCTGACAGAGCAATATTTAGATCAGCAGTGAAAAAAGTAAACAATAGTCATAATACTGTAAACACTGAATATTAACCAAAAATTATTTAAACTATATTAGGGATATGAGGAAAAGAGGAAGGGGAGTAATTAAGCTAAATCCTCATCAATCATAATGAAAAACCAATAAATAAAATTTAAAATTAAGCCTAAGATATCCATATATAAATATTACTTAGAAGCACAAAATAAATACAAAAAAAAGCAACTAAAAGAACTGGTAGGGCAAGGGGACAGGGAGAAAATCACTGCTATTTATTCCTTTTAAGTCTTTTTTGCATTATATCTATGTATATAAATATTACTTTAATAAATTTGTTTAAAAGATGATATGAGTTTTGGTGATTAGGAAAGTATTTGCAGTATTAAAAAAATGTTTGTTTTTAAAAATGAAAGGTAATCCTTCTTTGTTTCCCCTTAGCACTACTGTATATGCCATACCGCTATTACAATGTATTATAATTATGACGTAATGGAATAATAAAGTATAATTATAATTACTAATTTACATGTTTATCTCCCCATTAGATTATTTATCCCTATATCTCAATGTAAAAATACAGCAGGAAATCAAAAAATATTTGTCACATGAATAACAAAATTTTAATATCCTGTAAAACAGAAGGTCTGAGAGAGGCCTTAAAAAAAAATTTAGCCTACTTTAGCAGACTTTTCGGTACACCAAACTATTTATAACATTAAATTTATGGCTATTTTACTCCGAAAAAAAAAAAAAAAATTCTAGCCCAACTTCTGTTTTCAGAGAAGAAAACCAAGTCTCAAAACACTAAGTTAAAAAAAAAAAAAACCACTAAGTGACTTGCTATTCTATTAATTAATGGCTAAAGTAATATAAAAACTTGGATGCTTTGACATTTGATTCATTGCCCTTCACACTACAATGAATTTTTCATTGATGATAGGCAAATAGTTCACATTCCATCACTTTCTTGGAGAAATATCCTAATTTTTGCCTCCTATTGAAACCATGTTATGCCAGGAACTATTTAAAATATGTATCTTGCAATTCATTTGATCTGTAAAGATAATCATACTATTCAAAACTTAAAATTCAAGTCAACCAACTTGCTGGAAATATACTTAGTGACAAAGAAGAAACATTACAGATTAAACAAAATAATTTCATAATTATTTCAAACTATACAAGTGCAACCAACTAACTGTGATCTAAAACATGCCAGTCAAATTTTCTAGGCTTCACTGCATATATTTAAGAAACTCTTTAAATATGCAATTAAGATGTGCTAAAATATTACAAATTATTCTTACCTAAAAAGATTGTTTTATTACACTGCTGAAATATCCTGATTAGCTGACACACTTTTAGTCTTTTCCCTCTAAAAATCTATGCAATGTCATTCAATTAGTTAAATCTTTTTCATATTGGAAGAAAGTAACACTAAATACTGCTAATTCACCTTACATATTAATGTATAATTTCACCTACCAATCTCTTGTGAAAGCATTTGCTATTTAAATCAGATTAAGAAGCACTCAGGAAGGATTACATATACCTATTTTAACGACTTTTCCTTCACTTAACATTAAGCAAGATAAAAATGCAATTAACATAATGCTTTTTATTTAACAACAGTACGTATTTATATCACAAAAGGATATGTTGTTTTTTATCTACTGTCTGTTCATTCATTCAACAAATATTTATTATTCATATGGTTCTTGGTGTTACTTTAGGAATTGGAAATAAAACAAAGAGCCAAAGTTCCTAACCTCATGTAACTTGTATTAACTTTACAATCGGAATGACAAATATATTTTCATTATGAAAAAAATAAAGAAAATGACATGACAAAGTTCAGAATCTGAATGGCTATTTAATTGATTGTTAACTTCCTTAAAAGGAATGTTTTTCAACATTGTATTCCTAGGCACTAGCACTCAGTAAGCACTTAAATGCTTGTTGAATAATCTCCAAGTAACAGATTTACATTTGCAAACAAAAGAAATTTTAATTTAAAAAATAATAAACCTTATTACATACCACTGATGTTGAGGTCATAATCTCCTGCGGTGATCACATTAGCTACTAATCCTTCTGCAGGTTGACTGGCAGAAACAACATCATTCAAAAGCTTCCGAATGGCTCCAGGCTGAGGTGGCTGGGTGATAATGTTGCTTACTGCTATCTTCAAATTTTTAATTATGTGAAGCTGATTATTAGGATCTCTCATGTGAACTTCAAAAAAATAGGAAAGAAAAAGCTTGAAATTACTTCTACTCAATGTACAACAACCCAACTATAACATCAGCAAGAAAAAAAAATGGGTTAAGGGTTTACAAAAAAGAATGCTCAAATGAGAAACTAGAAATTCAAAGTGGATCATTCTCCCAGAAATATAACTGACATGTAAGATTCCTTTATATACCAAAGGCCTAGCTATCTTAGAGAGCCTATTAACCACAGGATGTCCTCCTCCTGCAAAGTTACAACTCAGAATTTCCCTCCCTTAGCTTTCCTGCCTCTTATTTTCTAAAGAGCCTGGGACCAACTACCATCCAGACTAAATCTCTAATTCTCACTCAACCTAAGACATGTCAAAGGCCGTGTGAAATCTGTCATATCAACACTGATGACAGTAAAGGGAAAGAAAGGAGAATTAAATGATGCACGCTAGCTTCCTTCTGCTTTCCCCAGTCCGTTGGCTATACTCTCAGTGGCTACAGTCCTGGCCTCAATCTATGAAATTTATAACCAGTGATTCATAACTTTAGGCTCAGGAATATGTTCTCAGGCAATTATAATAGAAAAGAGTGCCCGCAGTCCACAGTAGGAAATGTAAGCACATTTTCTCATATAAATATTAAGATGATTTGTTACTTTAGTAGTATTAGAAGCAGTCCATTAAAATGATTAAGGACACAGCTTTTACAGTCAAGCCTTAATTTAAATCTCAACACACTACATATTAACTGGGCTATCCTGAAACTTTTTAACTTTCCTATGCTTCCATTTTCCCACCTATAATATGTAAATAATATCTACTTCACACTTATTTTAAGGATTAAATGAAATAGTAAATACAAAGCACTGAGCACTGTACCTGATACTACATATAACAATAGACTTAAATGGTCAACAAATGACAGAGGCAGTATTAGCAATAGCAGGTACAAAAGAATCTGTTTTGATTGTATAAAGGATCAATATATACAAATAGGGAACTTTGGAAAACTAATTTTGGTACCTTATCATTTTTTTAAAATCACACCTTTTTTCTCATTGGAAAATGCTTTATACCAAACAGTAAGCTTTTAAGTTCTAGTCTGCTTATATTTTAAAATAAAGATAAATCCATAAAGATTGTCATTCTAAATTTTCTTTTTATTCCATGATTTTTAAATTTTTAATGAAAAAGACAAAAATATTTTTAAAATATTATATATGGCATGTAAATATAAACTATATATTATTTTGTAAATATAAATACATGTACAGAAAGTATACATGCAAATTCTATTACAGTGGTTGCCTACGATAAAGGAAGGAAAGATTAAGATAAAGGATTAAGGAAGAGTGGAAAGGGGACTTCAACCATATCTATTTTGACTTCTTTAAAAAAGGAAAAGAAAAGATACAAGGAAAATATGACAAAGGGTTAAGGTATTAGTTCTGGGTAGTGGGCAGCTGGATGTTTTTTGTATTTTCTGCCTTCTCCTGTAATTGCCTGTTTTCTAATTTAAATAAACACATACAAGCCTCCCTCCCTAATTAAATTTCCCAATGGTCTATGAAATAGAGAAATTTAAAACATGACAATACTATGATGCATTTCTGATATCTTTACGAACATATCGTACAAGTTGCACATGCATTTTTGTTAAAGTTATTCCATAACTGTCAAATAAAATACAGAGCCATGTATATATTAAACATGCTTAAAAATTTTAAATGGCCTATTACCTCTCAATTGTTATTAACAGTAACCCAAAAAGGATAGTCTAGTTTTGTCCTACCTTTAGAGTGGGTTTGTAAATTATTAGATAATCCTACTGATAAATCCAGAAATGAGTTACTAGGTATGGTAGGCAGCTTCTGACACAGTCCCCAGTGATCCTTATTTCCCGGTACACACTCTTATGCAGTCCCCCTTCCAGGGTTGGTAAGTATGACCAATAGAAGACAATTTTATTAAGGTTTCATCAAGATTATAAGATCACAAAAAGTGAATTTATATATCATATGACATCTTAATTTCAAAATGAAATTCAGCTCTATCATTACCTTAACTTTTGTAGGTTACTAAATAAATGTAATTTCTTGAATTCTGTATTATAAGGTAACATTTCCCAGTATTTGCTCCGTGAAATACTGGTTCCTCAAGACAGGTAAGAGTTGTTTCTGAAAAACTAACTCCCTGTTCAAAACAGTTTGGGAAAAATTGGACTGAGTCTTTAAAAGGCCTCTCTTAGCAGTTCTTCCCAGAGCCTTTAAGACATTGTAATACTTCCAAAAGCATGCTAGTTAAGCGAATTTATCTGACCACAAAATTAGTTTTCAGGGAGCACCTAACACATATGGTGCTCAATGGAATGTAATCAGAAAAACTAATAATGATATATTTTATGTTTTTACCAGCATACACAACTTTACCGTATAAAGAACATCCCAATTGTTGAAAAAGATCACAATTTTCAAAAATAAGGTCAATAACATATGTCTAAATTTTGAAGTTTTCTTGAATTTTATTCAAAGTTTGGTACTTGAAAACCCTGGAGTTTAATTACCTAATTATAACAACATGGTATTTAAGATTGATGAAAGTTTTCTAACTAAAGGAAATTTAAGAGAAGCAAAGGCATTAAGTTGTCCTTCAAAGGGTATTTTCCTAGTCTAATTTGCCACTTTTCCTAGTTCATTCAAAAACTATTCTAGATTTACATTAAAAACTGCATCCTAGGGAAGTGGACTTGGATAGGGCGTTTACCTACCACATGGGAGGTCCGCAGTTCAAACCCTGGGCCTCCTTGACCCGTGTGGAGCTGGCCCATGCACAGTGTTGATGTGCGCAAGGAGTGCCCTGCCACGCAGGAGTGTACCCCGCGTAGGGGAGCCCCACGCGCGAGGAGTGCGCCCCATAAGGAGAGCCGCCCAGCGCAAAAGAAAGTGCAGCGTGCCCAAGAATGGTGCCACACACACAGAGAGCTGACACAACAAGATGACGCAACAAAAAGAGAGAGAGATTCCTAGTGCTGCCAATAATGACAGAAGTGGTCATAGAAGAACACACAGTGAATGGACACAGAGAACAGACAACGGGGTAGGGAAGGGGAGAGAAATAAATAAATAAATCTTTTTTTAAAAAAACTGCGACCTAGGGAAGTGGATGTGCCTCAAGCAGTTGAGCACCCATCTCCCATGAGAGGTCTTGGTTTGGTTCCTGGTACCTCCTAAAGAAAAGAAACAAAAGGGAGACAACAAACAAAAACAACAACCACAAGCAAAAGCAACGAGAGAAAAAAAACAAGCAGACAACGAGCAAATACAAACAAGAGGAAACAAATTCCATTTATTCTTGTTTAAATCCATAAATAAATTTAACCAATTTCGGAACAATATATATACTCTTCAAAAATGAAAATCAAGTAAGTCAAAAGTTAGTCTTAAAAATGCCTAAATGGGGAAGCAGACTTGGCCCAGTGGTTAGGGCGTCCGTCTACCACATGGGAGGTCCACAGTTCAAACCCTGGGCCTCCTTGACCCATGTGGAGCTGGCACATGCACAGTGCTGATGCGCGCAAGGAGTGCACCCCGTAAGGAATGCACCCTGTAAGGAGAGCCGCCCAGCGCGAAAGAAAGAGCAGCCTGCCCAGGAATGGCACCGCATACCAGGAGAGTTGACGCAACAGAAAGAAACACAGATTCCCATGCCACTGACAACAATAGAAGCGGACAAAAAGAAGAACACACAGCAAATGGACACAGAGAACAGACAACTGAGGGGGGGAGGGGGGAAGGGAGGATAAATAAAATAAAGCTTAAAAAAAAAAGCCTAAATGATATGTTGACATTGCTTAGAATTATCAAACTACCACTAAGACAATAAAAACAACAATGCTTGCTAAATACCAACATCATTACTCTTTGAAATAGTGGAAATTCTTTAATATTATGATCACAAAATTTGCATTGAAAAGTTAGTATAAATTCTTTAGACCTCAAACATATATCAAGCATAATGATTAGAAGAATATATATACCATTATTTAATGTAAAGAAATACTCTTCAGCTTTTAAAAAATATGTGTAAGAAACCTAGAATGGCTCTTCACTGCCTAATACATCAGGTCTAAACTCAAAGCCCTACATATGAATGGTACTCATATTTGTTCTAGCAACACTCTCTTCAGAACAACTTTAAACCATGTGTTTTTCTACTGAAACAAAAATAAGTCTCCTGAAAATACCTGGCAGTGTACATTGATATCTCAGTAATCAAAGTTTTGACCTCAAATCACAGTATACCTGTGGGCTAGAAATCCAGATGTTTTTCCAAACATTCCTTTCCCCATCTAAAGGAATTTTTTTATTGTATTATTAGACATATTTTCAAGCTACACAGCCTGAAGTCATATTTGTTGGCTTCACTGGCTAAAGAAAAGTTATCTTTGAGGCATCCCCATACTTGAGCAAAAAGCAGCTTTTTCTCACATGTTAAGAGTCCCAAAATACATATGCCAGCAAAAAATTGAAACCACAGAAAACAAGTATTTTTCACTGAATTTCTAATGCCACCACCCTAGACTATGCCCTAATCATTTCAAACTTTAAAATTTATAGCAATTCTTATCTGTTCTCATAACTACACAACTTAATCTCCCAAAAACCCATACCCTTGTTCAAGGATTTATGACTGCCACACATTTACCAAGATATAAAATCCAAAATCCCCTTCCTAGAAATCAAGGTCATTCCATACCAAGCCATCCTTTTTATTACCCTGTCCTCCACTAAGAAGTTTCCTCACTATCCTCCAACTACTCAACCATAATTCCTAGCTTTTTCTCATAACATTCTAACCTCATTCCCTCTTCAACAGGGAATATTCACCCTTTTCCTTTCTACCAAGTCTCTTAACTAGCCATCAAAATCCAGGTCAATTTTACTCCTTCCCTAAATCTTTCCCAGTCTACAGAAGGAAAGCAGAAGAATACTAACATTGAGCCTCTCTTGCTATGCCATGTGATACAGTAGGCACCTGTCACATGAGACTATGAGTATTTGAAATATGCCTAGTCAAAAATGAGATGTGATATAAGTGTAAAATGCAGAATAAATTTCAGAATTAGCATTAAAAAAAGAATGCAAAATACCTCAAAAATATCTTTATGTTGATTACACATTGAAATACTGGGCTAAATAAAACATTTTAAAAAATTAATACCACATGTAACTTTTTACTTTTTTAATGTGACTACTGGAAAATTTTAAATTATATGTGTGTCCTGCATTGTATTTCTATCAGACCACTGTCTGCTCTATGTATTTCTAAACATTGCCAAAAGATAAGATGACATGATGATTAATAATATCTGGAGTCACCTTACCTGTTTTAACATCTTTCCCAGATAAAGATTTCAGACAAGTTAATATCTTTATGCCCCAATGTTCTTAAATTTAAAATGGCAGGGAAGGATGTGGCTCAAGCAGTTGGGTGCCCACCTATCACATGGAAGGTCCCAGGTTCAGTTCTCAGTGCTTCCTAAAGAAGACCAACAAGACAGCAAGCTGATGTAATGAGGTGGCGTGGCAAGCTGATGCAACAAGATGATGCAATGAGATGATGCAACAAGGAGACACAAAGGAAACACAATGAGAGACACAACAAGCAGGTAGTGGATGTGTCTCTGGCAACTGGGCACCTCCCTCCCACATGGGAGGTCCTGGGTTCAGTTCCTGATGGCTTCTAAAAAGACGACTAGCAGACACAGAGAGCATACAACAAGCAGACAGTGGGGACAAACAACCAGGGCAGAGGGGAGAAATAAATAAAATAAATCTTTAAAAAAAAAGCTTGACACCAACTAATAATTGTGCCTCTTAAAAAAATTTTTTTTAAATGGCAATAACAACAGTATCTACCTCATAGGGAGTAGAAAGAACTGAAAGAAAAAAGCCACATAAAGCAGATACCAGGCATTGACATTATTCTTTATTAACAAAGCAAGAAAAAGTACCATATCAAAGTTAAACTGGCTCTTGGGTGTTAGGATTTTAGAATTTAGGGCACTTTGTCATTCTTGGTGACTGTACAACACTGGAGGAGCTGGATTAGGAAAAGGCTAAAGAATATTAACAGTTCCTAACTCAGGTTCTTTGGACAGCTTCTCTCTTCTTTAAGTACAAAAAGCAAACTTAAAAAGTGACTGTTCTCCCAAAAAGCACCTGTGGCATGCAAATAAGTGATTTTATTTACGGAAGTGTTTTTGATGGGGAAGTCATCATAACCAAATGAACACCATGGTCGTTGCCTTGACACAGCTTTATTATAATTATTTTATACATGCTTTAATGGTAAAAGAACTTTATTTGTACTTTGCTATGTTGTTTGCAAGACACTGATTGGTTATACCTAAGTAAGAGTTTTGAACTCTACCTTCTACCTTTATTTTTCTCTAGTAAAGTATCTAAACCTGGAGAAAAAAGGTAGCACCCCAAGGCGACTTTTCTTCTACTGTTTAAACTTTAATCTAAAAAAACAAATTTAGGACTTTTACATCCTTATAAATCTAGGTAACGTCAACAATTACTTAGATTAGATTAACCACAACTTGTTCTTACTTCTTCCATTAGACACAAAAGCCTGTTTTAAGTTTCATTATTTATAGAAAACTTTTTATTTCCTTGGAAGGTTAGCAAAATATTTATAACTAACAAAATGTTTCTCAAAGAAAAACGTAAACGAAATTGAAGTTCATTCAAAGCGATGTGCTCTAAGGCTAAAAGAATGCAATATACAAGACAACTTTGAAAGCCGGCTTTAACACCTGGCGGAAGATGGCACGTCTTCTCTACTAAAAACTCTTAAGTCTAAGAGGCAGTATCTTCCTACCCCACCTGCCTTAAACTTCCTGATTCCCTCGCCATGGCCGTTGAGAATAGTCTCAACGTCTTTCTCTGAGGTTCACGTTTTTCTTTACCCAAACGAGCTAACGGCCCGGTTTTCTGGGGAAGAACGAAGAAGCCTTTTGAAACAACGGATGTTAGGACAGCGATGTCCTGGCAACCTCACCCATAATCCCTCCTCCAGCCACCAGAGACACCGCGGGGCCCCAGCACCAGACTCCACTTTATCAGCTCTACAATGTAAACATCACCCTTCTCTTTCCTGCCAGTCTCCAATTTCCTCTCCCAGCCACGGTTTTCCAGGGCCCCAGCAAGGAAGAGAGCACATACCCTCGGAAGTGAGGCGAGAAAAGGGCTTGAGCAGCTCTGCGAAGCTAAGGTGATTGCGACGAGTGAGCCGCTCGGCTTCGTCGCTGCACAGCGCGGCGACACAAGGGACGAAAGAGTCCGGGATTAGCTCCTGCACTGATTGCACACACTGGGCCATCGCCGCGGCAAAGGCAACGGCGGCGCCTGTCCTCTGGTCCAAACTCGGAGGCTAATCTTGTGGCTGCAGCAGCTACCGCCGCCGCCCGGCGGCCTTACCGGCCGGGCGGGGCCCCACACTGGAGCCTTGAAACAAGTAGAAGGAACAGACGCCGCCGCCTCGGCTTCCGGGGTACACACAACCGCCCCCCACCCCACGTCACTGCCGTCCTCAGCGCTCGCCCCGGCGCCCTCGCATTCCACCTCGATAGGTGGAGACGCCGACAATCGCCATTTAATCCTCCCGACAGCAAAACCTTGGTCACCGCCTGACCGGGGCCGCCATATTGAAGCTGGACGCTGACCGACCGGCAGTACTAGTCCCGACAGCCCCCGCGAGCGTCCTTCACGTGATTGTGTTAAAGAAAGCTGTAGGGGCGGGGAAAGAGACAGCGGCAAGAACGACGGAGGCCGGTTGGCAGGCCAAAACCGGAAGAGGGGTGATGGCAGGGTGGGGCTATGAGGGCCGGGCTATACGCGGTGGGCGGGGCAGGCCCGCGACTTTATGCCTTGCTCTCACGCGTAGCAAAGCCTCGCGAGATACCCGTAGTGCTACTGGCGTTCGAGCTTGGTTCTGTCACAGTGGAGGAGGCGACCGCTCGCCTTTGGTGTCGCTTCGGCCTGTTTGGGGCGCCACACGCTCTCCCCGGCTGCAACTTATGTAGCTCTTCGCATGGCTTCCTGGCCACTTGGCTGCCCTTGCCGGGCTCTCCCGTAGAGAGTTAAGGGGCACCTGCTCACGGGAGAAGGCGTGCCACCGGACAGGTGTTGGTGTTCCGCTGCAGCCGACTTTAAGACCATGTATCTTTTGAACAGAATCTTGCTTTTAGAAATGGACTGTTGCGTAGGACGACTCAACGAGTAAGCAGAAGTGGATGTTGTTTGGATGCTGGAATTAAAACGAGCGTTAAGGAAAAACTTGGCAGTGCTACTGCATTTTTGTTGGTCGCAGGGGAAGGATATCCCTGCAAACGTCCGTGTTGTTGGTTCACAGCCACTTAATTTTAACACTGTTAGGGTGTTAACTTCAGTGTAGTGGAGGTGCAGGAAGCCAGTGTTTTACTGTGCACTGTATGGAGTCCTAAACTGGCTTCCATTTCTAGTTTTCAGTTCTATAGATTGCTTCTATAAATAGATAGGAATGAAAGTAATTTTACTACAGAGCAGGAGTTCTCTTTAAACTTTTTTAAAAAGTTTAAAAACATATTTTAAAAAAATACTTAGCTTACATAAATGTTACATAAAAATGTAGGAAATGCCCATATGCTCCATCCACTCTGTAGCCCTCCCACAGTCTCCCACATTAACAACATCCTTCATTAGTGTAATACATATGTTACAATTGATGAACCCACATTGGAGCATTGTCACTAAGTGGGGATTGTAGTTTACATTATAGTTTAAACTCTTTCAGCACAATGTTGTAAGTTACGACAACATATATGATGGCCTGTATCTGTCATTGCAACGTTATTCAAGGACAGTTCCAATGTCTAGGAAATGTCCTCATTTTACACCTATTTTTCCTCTTTCTCTCCTTAACCGCCAGTGGCCATTGCCACCACCTCAGTGATAAAAGTTTTTCCGCGAGCGCAGTTCTTTTTTTTGTTCCATGTACCTCTTTGCCAGTCAGGTGAAAACCACAGACCCCTAACTAAGTCCATATTATACTGTGTATTACTTAACAAATATGTCACACCCGCACCAACACATCTCCACGAGAATAATTTTTTTTTAATAAGCCAATGGACCCCTTGATAAGAACCCCTGCCCCACAGAGTCACCCAATTGTTTGAACTCCTTTTTTGGGAAGATTTATTATATTTATCTACCTACCCCCCCCCCCCCAGCATTGTCTGCTCTCTGTGTGTCCATTTGCTGTGTGTTCTTCTGTGTCCGCTTGCATTCTCAGTGGCACCGGGAATTTGTGTTGCTTTTTTGTTTCTTCATCTTGATGCATCACCTCTCCGTGTGTGCTGCGCCACTCCTGGGCTGGCTGCACTTTTTCGTGCAGGGCGGTTCTCCTTGCAGGGCTCACTCCTTGCGTGTGGGGCTCCCCTTCACGGGGCACACCCCTGCGTGGCATGGCACTCCTTGTGCACAACAGCATTGCACGTGGGCCAGCTCACCACACAGGCTAGGAAGCCCTGGGTTTGAATCCTAACCTCCTATATGGTAGGTGGATGCTCTATTATTTGAGCCACATCCCTTCCCTGAACTTTTAAGCCAAAAATATAAGCCAAGAAAGGAGAATGTTTATCATGGTTTTATGGTTGACTTGATTATAGGAGGCTTCCCCAACATCAGTATCTGATGTCTGCTTGGCACCTTGAATTTTTTTCAAGGTAAGAATTTATTAATGGTGAGATGTATGCCCTTCTTCTGGAAATTGAGAAATGGGAGGTGGGAAAGGACCAAAAGGGCATGGTGACATCATGTTTCCACCACAAGTCAATTTTTAAAAGATAGCAAGTGTAAGTTGAAATCTGATAATTCACTTTCTTGAAACTATCATGGCTCAGTACCTCTGGGAAATTCTTGCACTCCCAGGGGCACACATATTTCCTTTTGAAAACTCCAGATCTCAATTATTTGCCTTTTATAATGTGAGACTCTCATACAATTGCACATGACCGAACTTATAAGATATATCTTTTATAATAGGACTCCTAAATGCAAACATACTACTATATCTAGTAGTCAACTAAAAATAAAAATTTAAAAGGCAATTTGTTTTTACTGAATGTAAAACTAGCAGTATTAGACTCTTTGAAAAGGACTTTCGAGGGTTAGTTAGCCTGGATGGATTTTTCTAGATATAATGCACATACCATAAAGTTCACCCCTTTAAAAAGTTCAACTCTGTGATTTTTAGGATATTCATAAAATTGTATGACCACCACTATCTAATTCCAGGACATTTTCAATACTCTCTCCCCCATTCCCCCTTGAAAATCCCTTGCACCGTTAGCAGTCACTCTCCCACTCTCACTGCCCCTGGCAACTACTTAATCTACTTCCTTTCCCTATAGGTTTGCCTATTCTGAATATTTCATATAAATGGAATCATATATTAGGTAGCCTTTTGTGTCTGGCTTCTTTCACTTAACATAATGTATTCAGGATTCACCCAAGTTATAATATGAATCAATACTTTATTCCTTTTTATAACTGACCCTAATGATTCTTATCTTATCCATTGACTTTACAATCTAGCATCACATCAACACATTGTGTTTCCAGTGAATGACTTCACTGTAAAAATCTATTTCTTTCCCAGCCTATCCTAGTCTCTTCTCTCCTTGGGAAAGGTACTGTTTGAACTATGAAGTCCCCATAAAGGAGATTATATTTACCAGGGACCATGGAAGCAGACCTATTAGTTAGGATTCTTTCAACTTCAAAACGAAACAGAGGGAAGTGGCTGTGGCTCAATCAGTTGGCTGCCCACCTGCCATATGGGAGGTCCCAGGTATGGTTTCCGATGCCTCCTAAAGAAGAAAAGCAAGACAGCAAGCTGATGAGACAGGCTGGGGCAGCAAGCTGACGCAACAAGATGACACAACAAAGATACAATAAGGAAACACAACAAGAGATACAACAAAGTAGGGGAGCAGAAATGGCTTAAGCCATTAGATGCCTCCCTCCCAGTGGGAGGCCCTGGGTTCAGTTCCCAGCGCTTCCTAAGAAGAAAATGAGCACTCAACAAATGGACACAGAGAGCGGACAGATAGCGCAAACAACAAAGAAGTAAGAAATAAGTATAAAAAAAATAGAAAAACAGAAACTTATCCTAGTTTAAATAAAGAAAGGAATTTAATGACTCACATAACTGCAGGTGAGAGTGGGATAAGCTTACAGGAAAAAGGAAAGTACTAAAAGGATAAAGGTTTCAGGGACCAGAACCCAGGGCTCAGCACTGCCAAGACTCTGTCTCTCATTATTAATTCTCTCTGTTTGCCTTCATTCTTCAGGGAACCCCTCTCCACGTGGTATGGTCTGCCCACATCCCCAGATCATATCCCTCAGCTTAGCAAATCAAATAGAAATGGAACTTCTTGTTCCTAACATTAATATGTCAATCCCAGAGAGTGTCTGGTTTACCCTCCTTCCCCTGGACCAATCCGTTTCCAGGGGGATGGGCAATATACTGGCCAGGAATGGGTCATATTCCCACTCCTGCAGGGAGAGAGGTAAGATCTGTTACTAGAAAAATGGAGATGAGAAAGTATATTGACAAAAAACGTAGCCATCATATACCACAAACTATCCATTGGCTTTCTGGCACCCACACATACCCTTCTTCCCAAATATGTAATTCCAAAGATGCTCTACCCAGTAATTATCCCCTCTAAAAACTGAAAATATGCTCACCTACCCAAAGGCAGACAAGCAAAAATCACATCCAGGCAACACAACCAACTCCGAGCCCATGATCTCTGGGTGATGTGTGCTCATCTTCGTCAGGTCTGGATGTGGTTTTTCATGGTCCTGTTACCAATGGCTGAATTTTAAATGAAAACGCCAACTGTACCAAAAAAATAGGGAAACCTCAATCCCATTTCTTAAAGGAGGCACGTTACAGTGGTCTCGGGACAAGGACAGTAAGGACTCGTTCTCCTGTCAGTGGAATGAATCCCATGATCAACCAGTCTGACCTACCCCTATTCTATCTGTCCTACCTGCTAGGAGGACATCTCTTGATCAATATCCTCTAGGGCCATTTCTGAGAAACATGAGAAGCATAGGGAGAGAATATTTTCCTGAGGCCTGTACCCTCTTGTTGGTAAAATTGTAAAGGCTTGGGGATTATCTCAGAGTAGGTTTCTAGGATGATTGGGCAGAAAATTCAATAAGGGGATTCCTTCCAGATTATTGATCTACCACCCTCCACGGTAGTGTCCTCATCTGCAGAGTAAAAGCTGAGTCACTGTCACATCTGCTTTCCAGTCTGCAGGCTTGGGAAAAAGAGAACGGAGGACATGTCTAATGGTTTAAGGTCAAGTCATAGAAATGGCACTTGACAATCTCTCTCCCATCCCACTGGCCCAAAATGAGTCTCATGGTCATACTTACCTCCAAAGAAGTCTGGAACATGTAGGCTTTAGCTAGGGAGCTAGGTGCTTAGCTAAAACTAGGGTCTGTTGCTAAATGAAGAGAAGGAAAACAAATATGGTATGACAGGGGTCTCCATCACACTTTTTCAGGAATGAGGTATCCTGTAGGAGGTATTTGGGTTGGGTCTAGGACAACATACATCTTTCATTTCTCTTACTCCTCTATACTCTGGCCCTGCTTGTGCCATGTGCCCCCTGAACCAATCACTGTATTCAGAAAAAAATGAGATGCTATTCATTAGCCACTCTTGGTCATGTGTCCACCCTTGAAGTCCAAGGGCACACAGTCTGTTACTGAAGGAGAGGAAACTTGTCAGACATAATCATCACCCAGGCAACGAAAGGGCTCTTTTTGAAGTACTGAAGGTATGTCCCAGTTTCCTTCACTGACCAAATCTAAGAATCTCATAACGCTTATGCTATGCCAGTGGACTTATATTTTAGTACACTCTATTATCAAATATTCATGATTATTTTATTTTGTAAGTATGATACTGTCAGTTTCTTTTCTGACAGCTGTAATGTTCATCTTTAGAGAACATGGAAACTGAAGTCAGGCCTGAATCAAAAGCAACTCCACCACTTGTAAGTAAAAATATCGCCATTATTGATCATATATCAAGCTTGTTGCTTTACAGATTTGATATATTACATCTGCTTTTCACACAAACCCTGAGTAGCTAACGTGTCAGCAATTTTCAGATGTAGAAACTGAGGCATAAAGAAGTTAATTAATTGGCCCAAAATAGCAAGCCCTGGAGCCAGAAACAAAACCGACTCAGTTTGACTCTATGGGTTTCATAACTAGGATAAATTGTTTTGAAACCACCTACAGAAATTTTAGTTTTAGTATATGTGGCAGATTGAGTTATGTACCCAAGAAAAAAATATTTTCTTAATCTTAATTGGATTTCTGTGACTGTGAACCTATTATAAATAGGAATTTTTTTTAGAGAATTTGTGAGCTTACAAAACATCATACATAATGTGCAGAATCCCCATACATCACCCTTCACCAACACGTTGCATTGTTGTGTAACATTTATTACAGATTATGAGAGAACATGATCAGACTATTACCATTAGCTATGGTCCATAGTGTACACTTGGTATATTTTTTCCATACACCCCCTATTATTAACACCTTGTATTAGTATTGTATATTTGTTATACTTCATGAGAAAAGAGTATTGTATATTTGTTATACTTCATGAGAGAAGACACTCAGATTTGTGCTATTAACCACAGTCCATCTTCTACCACATGGCTCACTGTGTTATACAGTCCAATGCTAAATAGGACCTTTTGAAGATGTTATTTTTAGTTAAGGTATGGCAAACTGAATCAGGATGGGTCTTAATCCTATGAATGGAGTCCTTATAGAGAGAGTCCGGAGGAGGAGCTGGAATCAAGAAATCAGCGGTGAATGGAGTGGAGGAGGATATCACCATGTGAATAGAAAGCCAAGAAATCCAAGGACTGCCAGCCAACCAGAACACTACCCACCGCAGGAGAAAGCAAGCCTTTTAGCCTCTGAAAGTGTGAGCCCATAAATTCCTCTAGTTAAGCCAACCCACTGTGTGATATTTGTCATAGCAGCCTGGAAATTAAGGCCGTATATATTGTTTTACCTTTATTTACTGTGACTTTTAACAAGTTATTTATCTTTTCTTAGCTTCACATTCCTTATCTGTAAGCTTAGAAAATCAGGACTAGAAGATTTCTTATATTCAATCTACCTCAGAAGTTCTGAGGAGTCTCTTTTTCACTATTATAAAATTTCACTTATTTCAACAGTAGATGGTGCAATAGAGTACAGACTTCAATTTAAAAAAAAAAAATTTTTTAATCAGTTCTAATACCCAAATATAAAGTTCTTACATAGAAGATACCTGTATATCAGAGAATTGGTGCAATAGAGTACTGGCTTCAATAAAAAATTTTTAAAAAACATCACTTCTAATGCCCAAATACAAAGTTCTTACATAGAATATATCTGCATATCTGAGAATTGGATGCTGGTTATTCCCTGAAAATATTTGTAATTTAAAATTTTATTAAACTCAAATATGTTATGATACTGTGAAACACTGAAAAAGGGGAAAGGTTTAAATCTATAACCAATTTATTGGCCTACATTTTTAAAAGACTTTATCATAATAGTATGTATGTAACTCAGTAGTTCCTGTTCTCACCCCTGTCAAGTGTACAACTTAGTAGTATTGATAGCATTCACAACATTGTGCAACATTGTTGTTGTACAACAACATTACCAATATCCATTACCCTAAAATTTTCATCACCCCAAACAAAAACTCTGCCTACATTTTTATTGTGTTTATTGTTCTAGATGTGAGAATAGTCAAAACAATCTCAAAAATGAAGAACAAATTTGGAGGACTCACACTTCTCAATTTCAAAACTACTACAATACTAAAATCCTTACTAAAACAGATGGTATCCATTTTCTGATTAATTTAAAGATGAAATTTGCCCTAATAACATAGCCTCAAAATATATAAAGCTTAGGGAGCAGATGTGGGTCAAGTGGTTGAGTGCCCACCTCCAAGGTGGGAGAACCTGGATTCAGTTCCTGGTGCCTCCTGAAAAAAACAAAAACAACAAGGAAAACAAATGAAAAAAACAACTCAAGGAAGCCAATATGGTTGAGAATTGGCTTCCTACATACAAGATCCCAGGTTCAATCCCTAGCCCCCAGTACCTGAAAATAAAAAAACAAATAAAAAACATATATATATAGTATATATAAAAAGCTAAACCAGCAAAATTAAATGAAGAAATGGACAATCTCTTAACTATTGTTAGAACAAGCAGACAAAATAAACTCAATGAGGATGGTTAATATATGAATAACAAAATTAACAATTGACCTAATTGTTATATAAAGTATAGTACACCCAACACATCAATTGCACATGGAACAGTTATTCATGTAAACCATATGCTAAACCATAAATCAAGATTCATTAAATATCAAAGATTATACTCATACAGCTTATGTTCTTTGACCACAGAGGAATTGAACTAGATTCTAAAAAGTAATTAGAAAATCCCTGCATTCCTGGATATTAAGCAGCACATTTACAAATAACCCTTGACCAAATACAAAATCACAATGGATTTAGAAAAATTGTGAACTGAATGCTAATGAAAATAGAGTATATCAAAAGTTATGAGACTCAACTAATGCAAGGCTCAAAGGAATATTTGTAGCCTTAAATATTTAGAAATAAAAAGAAAAGCTGAAAGTTCATTATTTATGCATCTGCCTAAAGAAGCTAGAAAAGAATAGCAAATTTAATGTAAAAACCATAAGAAGTTAATAAGGCAGATAAGAGCAGAAATCAGTGAAATAGAAAAAAAAAATACAATAGAGATAATTAACAAAATGTTACTTATTTGAAATTTTTAATAAAATGTATTAATCCTTAGATTTAACAAGAAAAAAAGATAGAAGCCACAAATACCAGGGATGAAAAAGCAGACAAAAGGCGTCTAAAGACATTAAAAGTATAATAAGAAAATAAACAAGTTTTTGTCAATACATTTGAATATTTAGATGTAACTGACAGATCCCTTGCAAAATGGACACCAAAAGAAATAGACTGTGTGAATAATACTATATCTATTAAAGAAATTGAACCTGTATTTTAAAAAACTTCCCACAAAACAAAAATTCAGTTCAAATGGCATCATTGGTAAATTCTATCAAACATGTCAAACAGAAACATATCTTAAACTCTTCCACATAAGTTAGAAAGAAGTAACACTTTACAACTCATTTTACCTAGCTACCATAACCTTGATGGCAAAATCTGACAAGAGAGAAACGGCTGTGGCTCAATCACTTGGGCTCCCACCTACCATACGGGAGGCCCTGGGTTTGTGTCCCAGGGTCTCCTTGTGAAGGCAGGTTCGCCTGCACGCTGCAGAGAGCTGCTGGTCCAGGTACCGCATTGTGCTGCCAGCCTACAAGCACTGTGAAGAGCCGACTCAGAAAAAACAAAACAAAACACAGAAGAGCGTGCAGCAAGTGATCCCAGAGAGCAGACAGCAAGCAAGCCACAAGGGGAGGGGGATAAAATAAATAAATACAGACACAGAAGAATGTACAGCAAATGGACACAGAGAGCAGTCAGCAAGTAAGCCACAAAGGGGGGTGGGGAATAAAAAAAATCTGACAATTTAATTTTTTACAAAAAATTAAAATTTTAATTTAATCATTTTCTCTATATTGATGCAAATATTCTAAATAAAATATTAGCGAATATAATCCAGATAGATATTACATAATGACCAAGTGGAGGTTATTCCAGGGAATATGGGGTTCATTTAACACTTGAAAATCAATCATTGTAATTCACCACAATAAAAATAAAGGAGAGAAATCATCCATAATTTCAATGCGCAGAAAAGCATTTGGTAAAATTCCATACCCTTTCATATGAAAACAC
Organism: Dasypus novemcinctus; assembly: GCF_030445035.2. Classification (NCBI taxonomy): domain Eukaryota; kingdom Metazoa; phylum Chordata; class Mammalia; order Cingulata; family Dasypodidae; genus Dasypus; species Dasypus novemcinctus. Next base: position 47,574,440 of record NC_080688.1, read on the forward strand.
CCATTTATAGTAAAAACTGTCAGCAAACTAGGAATAAAGGTATCTGATAAAAAAGGTATCTATGAAACACAGAAAACATCATTTTGATGATGAAATATAAACAGCCTTCCCTGGGAAAAAGAAAAGGATGTCTGCTACCACCACTTTTATTCAGCATTGTACAGGATGCCCTAGTCATTGCAACTAAGCAAGGAAAAAAAAGCCACAGAAAATGTAAAGAAAGAAATAAAATCATTTTTCATAGATGATATAATCATGTACATAGAAAATCCAAAAGAACCTCAGGTCAACCACAAGAACAAATAAGGGAATTTAGCAAGGTCAGTGGATACAAAGTTAGTATATTTATAAATCAGTTATATTTCCATATACTAGAAACAAAGAATTGGAAATGCTAAAACAATATGACTTAGCATCAAAAGCCATCAAATACCTTAGAAAAATTAATGGAAAATGTGCAAAACTTTTTTTTTTTTAGGAGGTACTGGGGATTGAACCCAGGCCCTCTTACAGGGGAAGCATGCAGCCAACCACTGAGCTTCATTCACTCCCTAAAATGTGCAAAACTTATACTCAGAAAACAACAAAACATAACTGAGAAAAATTGAAGACCCAATTAAATGGAGGCATATACTATGTTCATGGATTTGAAGACAGTATTTTAAAGATGAAAATTCTTCCCATACTGATTTGTATATTCAATATAATCCCAGTAAAACTCCTTACAGCTCTTTTTGAGGACATTAACAAGTTAGTGAGCTTGATTCTAAAATTTACATTGAAATGTAGAGGACTAAGAATGGCAAATTCAATTTTTTAAAAAGGACAAAGAGAACTTACATTATCAGACATTGAAACATTTTAAATGCTGATATAAAAAGTCTGGTACCGAGTCAAGTGTAGACAATGGATCAGTGGGACAGAATATAAAGTAAAAAACTAGTCTCTTTATTTATGACATAATTGATACTACATTGAGGAAAAGGATGGTCTTTCCAATAAATAGTGCTGGGTCAATTCAATATCTAAAAAAAGAATATTGACTCTTATTTCATGCTGTATACAAAAATCTGTGCCAGACTCATAGACTTAAATGTGAAAGAAAAAAATAATAAAACTTTTCTAATATGGCATAGGAAAATATATCCAATACTGTAGAATACATAAATATTCCTTAATACAAAACACATAAAGGGAGAGATTGCTAAATTAGACTAAAACTTCTATTCAATGAATATATTATTAAGAGAGTGAAAATGCAAGTCACAGAATAGCAGAAGATATCTGGCAAAAATTTGTACCCAGAATATAAATGAAACATCTACAAATCAATAATAATAATGAAAAAGACAGACAATGCAATTTAAAAATTGGCAAATGACTTGAACAGGAGTTTCACAATAGAGGACATCCAAAAGACCATAAGGATATGAAAGGGTGCTCCACATTATTAGTCACCAGAGAATGCAAGTAAAGACAAATAAATACCACTACAGCTCCATCATAATGACTAGGTGTTGGCAAGGATATGGAGCAACTAAAACTCTCTGCTGGTGGAAGCTCAAGTTTTTAAAATCCCATCAGCTTCAGCTATTATTCTTGGAATACTGGGAACTACATAAACCCATTACTGGCTTGCTTATACACCCCACCTCAGTCTTCCCAGAGTATTTGCCATGGGAGCAGAGATGAGGAAAGGATTAATTCTGATTAATTCTGCATAAGAGGTCAGAGAAATCTCCATAGAGGAGTTTACACTTGAATTGGAGCTTCAAGAATGAATAAGCTTTGGATGGAGTGTATGCTTTATTAATATGTATCAATAAAATTGATTTTTAAAGAATGAATAGGCTCTATGCCAGCAGAGAAAAAGAACAGAGAAATGGAATTGAGTTGCTAAAGTCCATAGTGTGTTTTCAGGAAATTCAGTTTGACTTTTCTAAAGTGCCTGGATGAAAGTAGCCAGTAGCATGACTGAATAAAACAAATTTTAAAAGTTTTTAAATGCCTAATGAGAAATTTTATTTTTGTCCTATGGGCAATGAGGAATCACTAATGTTTTGTTTTGTTTTGTTTTTTAAAGATTTGTTTATTTTCACACACACACACACACCTTGTTTTGTTCTCACTGTCTGCTTTCTGTGTCCATTTGGTTTGTGTTCTTCTTTGTCTGCTTGTCTTCTCTTTAGGCAGCACTAGGAACCAATCCTGGGACCTTCTGTAGTGGTAAAGAGGCACTCAATCTCTTGTACCATCTCAGCTCCCTGGCTGCTGCATATCTTATTGTCTTTCCTCTGTGTCTCTTTTTGTTGCGTCATCTTGCTGTACCAGTTTTCCACTCAGGCCAGCTTGCCTTCACCAGGAGGCCCCAGGAATTGAACCCTAGACCTCCTATGTGGTAGATGGGAGCCTAATCACTCGAGCCACATCTGCTTCCCAATCTTTAATGGTTTTAACTAAGGAAAACTGGCATGATGAGATAGATGTTTTAGAAAATGACTATGGCAGCAGTCTGGAGGATGAATAAAAGTGGGGCAAGGTTGGAGGTCATGAGAGGCCTAACAGCTAAGCAATTAGGAATCAAGGAGTTAGGATATCAACAGTAATGGAGAGAAGGACAAATGGTCCACAGGACTCGGTGACTCTTTGGATGTGGAGAAACTAGAAGGTGCAACAGCCAAAAATGACTCCAAATTTATAATTAAGGCACAAGTCTGAAAGGATGATAAATTTAGTAATGATAATGACAACAACAAACTAACAATAATATTAATAGGTAACACATTGAAATTTTACCTCAAGCTCTATTCTAAGTGCTTTATACATTAATCCTTTCAGATGCTATTTGTATCCCCCTTTTTAGATGAGGAAACTGAAGACACAGCTGTCCTATATCTACCAAGAAAGAGAGCTGAGATTTGAACTGTGCAGTTTGGTTTCACAGTGTACTTTTCATCATGACCATATAATATAGGAGAAGGATAAAGTTTGGGAAAAGAAGATGAACCTAGTTTTAAAGTTTGCCAAGTTAAAGGTGCCTTAGTGAACTTTAAATCAATATATTTCCTAAGTGTGAATCAGTTTTGCAGCTCAGGACCAAGAAATTTTGTCAGGGATACAAGTTTGCATCCCATCAGTTTATAGGCAGTTGTGAAAGCCTTTGAAGTGGAGAAGTTACCAGTAAAGAGTATTCAGTGAAATGAAAAGAGATCCAAGAGAGCATATTATGAAAAAGCCAAGGAAGGTCAGAGTGGCTCACAGTGTCAAAGTTTACAAAGATTGAGACGAAAACCTTTCAGAAAGAGATGTGGATGATGCTATGGTTTGGCATTTGAGAAAATTTTGGTACCTTCCAGTTGGAAATGACCTTTCCTCCCTTTGAGCTCCTTCAAAGGTAATTCATGGCATGCATATTGCTTTTAGCACCTCTTATTTGGCTTCATGATTATTTGTGCATGTTTTATTTTCTCTTCAAGAAGGTAAACTCTTTCAAATCAAGGATTAAATCCTAGGCTTCTTTGTTCTCCCATATTTAGCACTGTGTTTTGCATAAAGGAAATAATAAACTTTTGTTGATTTAATCGTGATTTCTCACTTAACTATTCTCCCTGACTATACACTCTCTCCCTCCAATCAATCCTCCTCTCTCCTGTGAAAATTACCCTCCAAAAATTCAATTCTTATTCTAGGCTTAATGTCTTTCATTGACTATTTGTTACCTTTAGGACATTATCCAAACTGCTTAGTGGAACAGATAAGACTTTTCCAACTCTGGCCCATCCAAAGAGCTCTGGCTTCGCTTGCAACTTCTCCACATACAGCAGATCCTAAACAAACTCAGTCTATCTTACTTTGATACTCCTTAATGCATTTGCTTATCCTTTTTCCTCTAATTAGAATGTTCTCACTTTTGTTCTCCTATTAATGCTTTTTTATAAAAAATGCTTTATTTTGAAATAATTTCAAACTTACAGAAAAGTTACAAAAACAGTACAAAAAACTATACAAAGGACTCCAATATATCTCTTACCTAGATACCCAGATTTACCAACTTTTAACAGTCTGCCACATTTGTTATATCATCTTATTTATTGATTGATCGATCAATATTTTCTAACCATATGAGAGTGGGTTGCATATTTCATACTCCTTTAATACTTAATACTTCCTTTTATTTTTCCTTAGAACAGGATATTCATTTATGTAACCATATTAAATTAACAGTCATTAATTGTTAAGATTTCTTTAGTCTTTTTTTAAAAAATTGTGGTAGCATGTATACAACATAAAATTTTCCATGCCAAAGCATAAAGTGACTTTAACCACATTCACAGTGTTGTGCTACCATCACCACAATCCTTTACCAAAAGTTTCCACCACCCCAAGAAGAAACCCTGCATTAGCTCCTCATCCCAATCCCTACTGACTACCACCCACCCCCACCCACTGGCTAAACTGTAATCTTTCTATCTCTATGCGTTTACATATTCTAGTTATTTCATACAAGTAAAGTCATACAGTATCCTTTTGAATCTGGCTTATTTTACTCCACATAATGTCTTCAAGATTCATCCATGTTGTAAAATATGCCAGAATTTCATTCCTTTTTACAGCTGAATAATACTCCATTGTATGTATATAATGCATTTTGTTTATCCATTCATCTGTCACTTGGGTTGCTTCAACTTCTGGTTATTGTGAATATTGCTACTTTGAATATTGGAGTACAAATATGTGTTTGAGTCCTCACTTTTAATTCTTTTGGGTATATAACTAGAAGTGAGCTTGACAGGTCATATCGTAGTTCTATGTTTCACTTTTTGAGGAACCGCCAAACTGGTTTGCATGGGGGCTGCATCATTTTACATTCCCACCAATAATTTCTTTACTCTTGGTCAACAATAGTTATTATCTCCCCCCACCCTTTAAAAAAAAAATAGCCGTTCTGTCATGTGTGAAGTAGTATCTCATATTTTTTATTTGCATTGCCCTAATACTTATGATGATAAGCCATGTTTATGTCTTCTTTGGAGTAATGTCCATCCAATTCTTTTTCACAGTTTTTAATAGAGTTGTTTGTCTTCTTGTTCAGTAAATATTTTATGTAGTAAATCCTTATCCAATATATGGCTTCCAAATATTTCCTCCTATCCTGTAGGTCATTGTCTCACTTTTTTTTTTTTAAGAGGTACTGCAGATTGAACCTGGGAACGTATACATGCACAGCAAGTGTTCAACTACTGAGCTACACCTGCTCCACTCTTACTTTCTTGCAAACATTTTTAAATTTTGATAAAATCCAATTTATTATTTTTTTCTTTTACAATTTCGACTTTTTGTGTCTTAAGTATCTTGGCCTACCCCCAAGGTCACACAAATTTTGCCCTATGTTTTCTTTAGAATTTTTATAGTGGTTAGCTTTTATATCTAGATATATGATGCATTCAAGTTAATTTGGTATATGATTTGAGAAAGGGTTGACAATTTTTTTCCATACAGATATCAAATTATTATAGCATAATTTGTTTAAAAGACCTTCCTTCTCATTGAATTGCTTTAGCACATTTATAGAAAATCAAATGACCATATAATAAAGGTCCATTTCTAGATTCTCTTGTCCACTCCATTGATCTATGTCTGTCTTTATGCCACTATCACACTATCTTGATTACTATGGATTTCTAGGAAGTCTTGGAATTAGGTAACTTAAGTCCTTCCAAGTTTGTACTTTTTAAAAAATTACTTTGGCTACACTAGGTCATTTGCATTTTAGAATCAACTTGTCAGTTTATATATTTTATTTTTTTAACTTTATTTTGTACTTTTAATAATTGAAAATATAAAAAATTAAAAACATACAGTTCTCAATTAAATGTACTGGATACCTATATTTTTTTATGTGTGTGAATTATACAATACACAATATATTTAGTTCATAGTAATGCAATCATACAGTATACGTACGTTTGTGTCTGGCTTCCTTCACTCAACATAATATCCTCCAGGTTCATCCATGTATATTTTAAAGCAGATTTATTGAGATATATTTGCATACCATGCAATCTATCCAAAGTGTACCATCAATGGTTTTTAGTATAATCACAGTGTTGTGCATTCATCATCACAAAAAAATTTTAGAACAATTTCATTACTCCAAAAAGGAAAACTCCACACCTCTTAGCAGTCATCTCTCAATACCCCCATCTTTTCACAGCCCTACATAACCACTAATCTAATTTCATCTTTATAAATTGATTTCTTTTTACATTTTATATAAATGGAATCACACTATATGTAGTACATTGTGTCTGCTTTCTTTCACTTAGTATAATGTTTTTTGCATGATATTAGCATACATTTGTTCAGTTTTAAAGAAAAGCTGTCATATATGCAATATTAGCCATATTCATATTTCACATGAGGTTTTACTATATACTATACAGTCCCGTGTTACATTTTTAGCTTTATTTATAGTAATATGCATAACCTTATGCTTTCCCTTTCAAGCACAGTCATATCCATATACTAACTGCTAATTACAAACACTTTGATGTGCTTTTACTGTTTCTATTCATTTCCGACATTTTACCAGTTGTGCACAGGTTAACACTCAAATTTCCATTCTCTAACTTCCTTCTATTTTCTGATGACCCATATTCTAGTTATTAACTCCATGAGTTTATATATTTAGTTCATAATAGCACAATCATACAGTATTTGTCCTTTTGTGTCTGGCTTGCTTCACTCAAGATAATGTCGAGCAGGTTCATCCATGTTGTCATATACTTCACAACTTCATTTCTTCTTATAGCTGCATAATATTCTCTTGTGTGTATACACCATAGTTTGTTTATCCATTTGTCAGTTGATGGACACCTGGGTTATTTCCATCTTTTGGCAATTGTGAATAAGTCTACAGTTTATAGATGTCTGTATGTATCACTACTCTCAGTTCTTCTAAATATATACCTAATAGTGGTATTCTTGGGTCATGTGGCAAATCTATATTCAACTTCTTTAGGAACTGCAAGATAGTCCTCCACAATGGCTGTACCATATTACATTCCCACCAACAGTGAATAAGCATTCCTGTCTTTCCACAACCTCAATTTTTCCCTTTCAGTATCCTAATTATATCATACCACTGCCTTATTACCTCCATCATTTCGGATGAGAAATCCAAACTAAGTCTTACTGGTTGTCTCTTGTATGTATGGTTTCCTTCTCCAGTGCTGCTCTCAAAATATACTCTTTATATTGATTCTGAGTAGTATGTGTCTTGGAGTAGATCTATTTGGATTGGGTTATGCTGTGCATCTTGGATCATATAAATTCATTTCCTTCATGAGAGCTGGGAAATTTTTAGCTATTATTTTCTCAAATACTCTTTCTGCCCCTGTGGCAGTTTGATATTATTTATGAATTCCCAAAAGGAGATACTGATTGTGTTTGTAAACTGGTCTGTTCCTTTGGGTATGATGCCCTTTGACTATATTAGATTCAGCAGAGATGCCTTTGATTAAATTATGTTAAGATTAGGGTGTGCAGGTTGAGTCCCCACCCCCTTGGTGGGGATAAAACAGACTCTCACAAGGAGGTAAATACACAGAGAAGAACACAGGGGGAAGCGGACTTGGCCCAATGGATAGGGCATCCGCCTACCACATGGGAGGTCCATGGTTCAAACCCTGGGCCTCCTTGACCCGTATGGAGCTGGCCCACATGAAGTGCTGATGTGCGCAAGCAGTGCCCTGCCACCCAGGGGTGTCCCCCGCGTAGGGGAGCCTCATGCACAAGGACTGTGCCCCATAAGGAGAGCCACCCACTGCGAAAGAAAGTGCAGCCTGCCCAAGAATGATGCTGTGCACACGGAGAACTGACACAAGATGACACAACAAAAAGAAACACAGATTCCCAGTGCCGCTGATGAAAATAGAAGCAGTCACAGAAGAACACACAGTGAATGGACGCAGAGAGCAGACAACTGGGGGGGAGAGGAGAGGAAAAAAAAAAAAAACACAGAGAGAGGAAGAGAGACAACTCAATAGACATAGCAGAGGTCCCAAAAAGAGAGGTAAGCTGATAGTCTACAGCTGACCTTGTGAAGAGACTAGAGCGGCTGAGCCTGGAAAGAAATGAGCCCTGGGGAGAAAGAATAGCCTTATGCCAGCCTATAGCGGAGATAGGAAGAAGTTGGGACCATGGAGTCTTATGAGAAAGAAGGAAGGCTGAACCCTCACAGACATTGCCCACCATCTTGCTACAACACATGGCCAATGAGTTTAGGTGAGAAAGTACCTATTACGGTACCTTGAGTTGTACTCTTTAGGGCCTTGTGACTGTAAGCTTCTACCCCAAATAAATATCTTTTATAAAAGCCAACAGAGGGAAGTGGATGTGGTTCAAGCAGTTGGGTGCCTACCTATCATGTGGGAGGTCCTGAGTTCAGTTCCTCGTGCCTCCTAAAGAAGATGAGTAAGAGAGCAAGCTAAAAAAAAAAAAAAAGACAGCAAGCTGATGCAGCAAGCTGACAGAACAAGATGACAGCACAAGATGACACAACAAGGAAACAGAATGAGAGACACAATAGGTAGGGAACAGAAGTGGCTCAAGTGATTAGGCACCTTCCTTCCACATGGGAGGTCCCAGGTTTATTCCCAGTGCCTCCCCCAAAAAAGAAGACAAGCTGACAGCAAGTGCAAACAAAAAAGTGAGGGTTAGAGAAATAAATAAAAATAAATCTTAAAAAAAAAGGCCAACAGAGTCCTGGTACTTTGCATCAGCACTCCTTTGACTGACTAATTCAGCCCGTTTTCCCTTCTTTTCTCCTTCTGGAATGCCCATGGCACATATGTTGTTGTGCTTTGTGTTATCATTCAACTCCTTGAGCTCCTCAATTTTTTCCATTCTTTCTCTCTCTATTCTTCTCTCTTCAATTTCAGCTGTTCTGTCTTCTGCATCACTCATTCTTTCTTCTTTCATTTTGAGTCTGCTGTTGTATGCTCTAATGTATCTTCTTCTAAAGATTTATTTATTTTATTTATCCCCCTTCCTCTCCCCACACCCTGCTATTTTTGCTGCTTGTGTTCATTCACTGTGTGATCCCTTTTTGGCCTCTCTTCTCATCTTTCTCCTCTAGGATTCACTGGGATTCAGTCCTGAGGACCTCTGACGTGGAGAGAGGTTCCAGTCAATCGCACCACCTCAGTTCCTGGTCTCTGCTGTGCTTCACCTTGACTCCCCTTCACCTCTCTTTTTTTGTTGTGCATCATTATCTTGCTGCATGACTCACTTGCATGGGCACTGGCTCACCATGCAGGCACACTTCCTCTTCTTTTTCACCAGGAGACCCCAGGAATTAAACCTGGGTCCTCTTATATGGTAGATGGAAGCCCTATCACTTGAGCCACATCCGCTTCCCTCTAATGTATCTTTGATCTCACCTATTGTGTCTTTCATTCCCATGAGATTTGTTATTTTTCTATTCAGGTTTTCAAATTCTTTCTTGTGCTCACTCATTGTCTTTTTGATGTCCTTTATCTCCTTAACCATATTGTCTTTTGTGGTAGTTTGAGATTATTTATTAATTCCAAAAAGAGAAATTATGTTTGTAAACTGGTCTGTTCCTTTGGGCATGTATTAGATTCAGCTGAGATGCCTTTGATTAAATTATGTTAAGATTAGGACTTTGATTTGACCACATCATTAGGGCAACTCAGTTTGAGTCCCTGCCCCCTTTGTGGACTATAGATATGGACATTCACTCAAGGAAAACACAGGAGAAGATACACAAAGGAATAGGGAGAGCTCTGTAAACATGGAAGAGGAGAAAACTTGATGCTGGGGCCCCAGAGAGAGTTAAGCCATTTGCCTGATAGTTTATAGCTGACTTTGTGAAGAAAACAGAGCAGCTGAGCCCAGAAAGAAACAAGACCTCCAGCCTACAGCTGAGATCAGAAGAAGCTGGGTCCACAGACACTTAAGAGGAAAGAAGAAGGATGAACCCTCGCAGACATCACCCACCATCTTGCTTCAACACCTGGCAACAGATTTTGATGAGGAAGTAACCTCTTATGGTACCTTGAGTTGGACTCTTTAGGACTTGTAAGGTTCTACCCCAACAGATTTCTGAAACTTTACATCAGCACCCTTTTGGCTGACTAATACATCTTGCAACTCATTAATCTGACTTTGGAAATTTATGTGACTCTCATTGATTAGTTGTCTCAAATCCTATCTTATCTGGGGCTTTGATTCATTCCTTTGCTTGGGCCATTTCTTCCATTTTCTTAGTATGGTTTGTAATTTTTTTGCTGATGTCTAGGCATCTGATCATGGTGGTTTAAGTTTACTTTGATGCTCAATTTCTCTTTTGTAGGGTTTTAGTGGCAGGAGGCTGTGTGTTACTGCCATTTTTTGATTCTTGATTCAACCTCTTCTAGGTTTCTCCCTGTTAGTTGCTCAAATCTTGGCCCTGGATCCAGTAATGGGTTGCAGACCCACTTCCAAGGGCCTTGGACAGGGAGGCTGTAAAGGCCGGAAAAAGCCTCTCTTATTTACTTTTAATTTTCTCATATGCACTTCCTTGGTCCACTAGCAGATAGCGTTCTTCTGCAGCCCTCTCAGTTCAAATTCAGATCAGAGTGTGTTTGCTGCAATACAGACCACAACAGTGTGACAGAGGATCCTGCCTGGAGGCTATTAAGAGCTATGCAATTCATATTCTCTCAGAGGATGTACTCCAACCTTTGCTGGCAGCCCCTTCCCTTTTCCTGGGTACGAAATAATTCCACTATCCTTCTGTGTCCTCAACAACCAGTCCTGGTCAGTAGAGAGGGTGACTGAAAGGGTTTGGATCTCTTTAGGCCCTTGCTGTCTCCCAGGGCAAAGAATGGCACAGCCCGTCCAGGCCGGGAAGGGCTTATGAGACACAGCAAACCAAATTTGTTGGCCAAAAGCAGAATCAGCCTTGGGCTACATCCTTTTCTCTCCTGTTTCCTGAGGAAGTAGATCCCTGTGGCCCCATCTGTATGTAGCTGCCAAGCCAAGGCCAGAGAATTCAAAATTGTCTTCTTGTAGGGTGGGGGAAGAGCACCAGTGGCTACAGCTTCTACTCATGGTTTTCCATCAATATTTTTTCCTGTGCCCCTTATTCTTCTGGATGGTGTCCAGCCTTCCCCTGGAGTCCTAAGCCATAAAACATTTTTTCCAGGTCATTTATGCCCATCCTCTAGCTATTTTTCTGGGAGAGAAAACAGCCCTGTGTATTTCTAATCCACCATCTTCCCCAAAGTCCCTTAATTTATATTTTCTTTAAAAAAGAAACAACACTAGAATGATGATTGAGATTGTATTATATCTTTTGATCAATTTGGCAAGAATTGAGATATTAACAATATTGTCTTTCAAACCATGAACATAGTGTATGGTGCCATTTATCCAGATTTCTTTAATTTCTTGCACAATGTTCTATTCATTTCAGTTAGGAGGACTTGCTCAGCTTTTATTAAATTTATTCCTAGGTATTTAATGGTTTGTGGTATTATGGTAACTGCAATAGTTTTTATTCTTCCCACTTTCCAATTGTTTACATCTAGTATATAAAACTATAACTGGGGAAGTAGATGTGCCTCAAGCAATTGGGCTCCTGTCTACCATATGGGAGGTTCATGGTTCAATTCCTGAGGCCTCCTCATAAACATAAGCTGGCCCACACAGTGAGCTGGCCTGAGCAGAGAGCTGCCCCATACAGAGTGCTGGTCTGCACAGAGAGCTGGCACAGTAAGATGACACAAGAAAAAAAAAAAGACACAGAGGGAAGCAGACTTGGCCCAGGGGTTAAGGTGTCCGTCTACTACATGGGAGGTCCTCAGTTCAAACCCCGGGCCTCCTTGACCCGTGTAGAACTGGCCCACACACAGTGCTGATGTGCGCAAGGAGTGCCCTGCTATACAGGGGTGTCCCTGCATAGGGGAACCCCACGTGCAAGGAGTGCACCCCATAAGGAGAGCCACCCAGTGTGAAAGAAAGTTCAGCCTGCCCAAGAATGGCGCCGCACATACGGAGAGCTGACACACAAGATGACGCAACAAAAAAAGAACCATATTCCTGTGCCGCTGACAACAACAGAAGCGGACAGAGAAGAACATGCAGCAAATAGACACAGAGAACAGACAACTGGGGCGGGGGGTGGGGGAGAAATAAAATAAAATAAATCTCTAAAAAAAGAAAAAGCATGTTTAAAAAAAAAAAAGACACAGAGGAGAGACAATAAGAGATGCAGCAGACCAGGAAGCTGAGTTGGAGCAAGAGATAGTGCACCTCCCTCCCACTCTGGAAGGTCCCAGGGTTGGTTCCTGGTGCCTCCTAAAAGTAAAGACGAGCAGGCACAGAGGAACACACAGTGAATGGACACGGAGAGCAGACAGTGAGCACAAAACAACGGGGTTGAGGGGGCGGGGAAGTAAATAAATACATCTTTAAAAAATATATAATTGACTTTTGTATTTTGACTTTGTACCCTGTGAACATGCTAAATTTACTTATTATTTCTAGCTGTTTTTTCCAGGATTTCATAAGTTAACAATCATGGCATCTGCAAGAGACAGCTTTATTCTTTTTCCTATTTATTCCTTATATTTTTCTTGATATTGAAATAACTAAGACCTCCATTACAAGATTGAATAGAAGTGATGACAGATTGTCTTTGACATGATGCTGAACTTTAAATAGAGTTTGATATTTCACATTGATTATGTTCATAATTCAGGTGTTAAGAGAATTATGAATGGGTATTGAGATTTATCAGGTGCTTTTTTGCATCTACTGAAATGTTACTTTTATTCTTTGTTCAATTAATAGGATGAATTATATTGATTGGGTTGCAAATTTTAAATCCACCTTTAATTCCAAGAATGAACTCTAGTTATATGTTATCCTTTTATATATTGTTGGAATTGATTCACTAATATTGTATTAATGAATTTTATTTGTGTTCTCTTGGGGGATATTATACTGTTGAAATTTTTGTCTGGTTTGTGGTTATGTTGGCCACATAAAACAAATTAGGAGATTGTTCTCTCTTCTATTTCTGAAAATGTATGTAAGATTGGTGGTGTTTCTTCCTTGAATATTTAATAGTATTCTGAAACTGGGGTTTTCTTATGAAAATGTTTTTATAAAAATTCAATTTCTTTAATAGTTATCCAGTTATTCATATTTTGTTTTATCTTCTGTTTAATTTTGATAAGTAATATTTACTAGGAACTTTTCCATTTCATCTAATTTGTCAATTTTCCTTGCAAAAATTATTCATAATATCATCCCATTATTATATTATTTTAGTGGTTGTAGAGCATGTGGTAATAAATCTTCTGTCATTCCTGCTATCAGTAATATGTGTTACTTCTTTTTTTACCTTGTTGAATTTACTAAGCTTTCAATAATTATGCTAATTTTTTCAAAGAATCAAAATTTACATTTGTTAATTTTCCCTTTTGCCCATTAAACATAAGTAATTCTAATATTCTAGAATAAGTTGAACCAAGTATCAGAGAAGAGTCTTACCACAAAGACAATCAATAGTAAACCCTAGGCAAGAGAAAGAAACCAATCTTCAGCGTAAATTCATCAATAATCAGATGCCGAGACATCAGCAAAAAAATACAGGCCATACTAAGAAAAGGAGTAAAGTCCCAGACAAAGGAACAAACTAAAATTTCAGAAGAGACACAGAATTTGCACAAACTAATCAAAGATTTTCAAACAAATCCCCTTAAATGAATTCAAGGGGATGAAGGGAAATATAGCTAAAGAGATAAAGGATATTAAGATGATACTGAGTGGGAAGTCGATTTGGCTCAACTGATAGAGCATCTGCCTACCATATGGGAGGCCCAGGGTTCAAACCCAGGGCCTCCTGACTCATGGGGTGAGCTGGCCCATGCACAGTGCTGATGCACGCAAGGAGTGCCATCCCATTCAGGGGTGTCCCCCGTGTAGGGGAGCCCCACGTGCAAGGAGTGTGCCCCACAAGGAGAGCTGCCCTGCGTGAAAAAAAAAATGCAGCCTGCCCAGGAGTGGAGCTGCACAAATGGAGAGCTGACGCAGCAAGATGAAGCAACAAAAGGAGACACAGATTCCTGGTGCTGCTGCCAAGAATGCAAGCACACACAGAAGAGCACACAGTGAATGGACACAGAGCAGACAACAGGGCAGGGGGTAGAAATAAATAAAAAATAAATCTTAAAAAAACAACAACAAGAATCTGAGTAAGCACAAGGAAGAATTTGAAAGTATGAAAAGAAACATAGCAGACTTTAAATGTTAAGAGACAAGGAAGGACACTATATACTAATAAAAGGGGAAATCAACCAAAAGAAATAACAGTCATAATATTTATGTGCCTAACCAGGGTGCCCCAAAATATATGAGGAAACACTGGCAAAACTGAAGGGAGAAATAGATGTCTCTACAGTCATATTAATAGTTGGAGACTTCCATATGCCAATCTCATCAATATATAGAACATCTAGACAGAGGATCAATAAGCAGAGAACATGAATAATATGATAAATGAACTAGACCTGACAGAAATATAAGAGCATCGCATCCCAAAACAGCTTTCTTCTTAAATGCTCATGGAACATTCTCTAGGATAGAGCACATGTTGGGTCACAAAAAGAGTCTCAATAAAATTTAAAAGATTGAAACTATACAGAACACTTTCTCTGAACCTAATGGAATAGAGTTTGTGGTGCTTTGAGGCTTTTGTGAACCCCAGAAAATTATGTTCTTTAATTAATCCATTCCTGTGAGTGTAAACCTATTGTATGTGGGACCTTTTGATTAGATTAAGTTAAGGGCCATTTGATTAGATTACTTCAATAGGGCAAGACCAGAGTGGGCCTTAATCCTTTTATGGAGTCTTTTATAAGTGGGATAAATATGGGGAAAGAAAGCTGCTTAGAGAGAAAAGACCCAAGAACTCAGAGAGGAACCTGCAGAAGTGGAGAGAGAAAACCATGAGAACAAGATGTGGAAATCAATGGAATTCTCAAGAGAGAAAGCCATAGAAGTAGCAGCCTGAAGCTGAAAGCAATGGAGCCTGGTGGAGAAGGCAAAGACCAGCAGATGCTGCCATGTGCCTGACTGCCCACTTCTGCAGCTCAGGGAAAAAGCATATCCTGATGATGCCTTGATTTGGACACTTAAACAACCTCAGAAAAGTGAGCTTTTAAGTTAATAAATCCCACTGTAAAAGCCAACCCATTTCTGGTAATTACCTTATCAGCCTTTAGCAAACTAAAACAAAGCTGGAAATCAATAATAGGCAGAAAATGGAAAATTCATGATTATATGGAGATTAAACAACACACTCTTAACAATGGAACCTTAACAATCAGTGGAATGGGAAGCAGATGTGGCTCAAGTAATTGGGCTCCCGTCTACCATATAGTGGTCCAGGGTTTGCTGCCCAGGGTCTCCTGGTGAAGGCAAGCTGGCCTGTGTGGCAAGCTGGCCCACACAGAGTGCTGGCCTGCATGGAGTGCTGGCCTGTGCAGAGTACTGCCCCACGCAGGAGTGCTGCCCCAAGCAGGAATGCTGGCCTACGCAGAGAGCTGGTGTAGAATGATGCAACAAAAAGAGACACAGAGAAGATAATAAAAGATGGAGCAGATCAGGGAGCTCAGGTGGCACAAGAGAATGATTGCCTCTTTCCCACTCCAGAAGGTCCCAAGATCAGTTCCCGGAGCCTCCTAACGAGAATACAAGGAGACCCAGAAGAACACAGAGCAAATGGACACAGAGAGCAGACAGTGGGCGGCGGGGGCAAGGGGGAGAAATAAATAAATAAATTTTTTAAAAAATCAGTGCATCAAAGAAGAAATTGCAAGAGAAATCAATAAATATCTTAAGATTAATGAAAACAAGAACACAACATATTAAATCTTATGGGATGCAACAAAGGCAGTGCTGAGAGGAAAATGTATGCCCTAAATGCCTACATTAAAAAAGAAGAAACAGCTAAAATTAAAGTCCTAACTGCACACCTGGAAGAACTAGAAAAAGAACAGGAAACTAATCCCAAAGCAAGCAGAAGGAAAGAAATAACAAAGATTAGATCAGAAAAAAATGAAATTGAGAATAAAAAAAATAATAGAATTAACAAAACCAAAAGTTGGTTCTTTGAGAAAATCAATAAGATGGGCATGCCCTTAGCTAGACTGACAAAGAAAAAAAGAGAGAAGATGCAAATAAAATCAGAAATGAGTTAGGGGGGAAATGACTTCTGACCCCATGGGGAAAAATGAATCATAAGAGGATACTATGAAACACTGTATGCCAACAAATTAAACAACTTAGATGAAATGGACCATTCTGAGAAGCAAACAACCTATACTGATCTGGAAAAAATAGAAGATCTCAACAAATTAATTACAAGTACAGTTATCACTTCAAATCATGCCTTTCCCCATTGTGGTTTCGATGAATCACAGGTCAAATAAGAAATTAAATGAGAATTTCTCTGGGAATTTTGTGGAAGCCACAGATGACACAAGAAGGTCAGCAGATGACACAGAAAAAGTTTAGAAAATCAGAAATGTCCAAAATATCTGTATAATATTGTATAATATCACCTATGACCAAATACATAATCCAAATTTTACAATAGGTTGCTCTAAACACCCATAAAAGAAAAAGAAAAAATTAAGATTTCTTCTCTGGTACAAAGGGAGAGCCAAAAATTTTTTTCATAGATTTTCCAGGTCATGGGGGTGCTATGCCCCTAACCTATATGATGTGGAAGGAATAGCTGTAAAGAAATTGAATCAGTCATCAAAAATCTCCCAACAAAGAAAAGTCCAGGGGCCAGATAACTTCATAGGTGAATTCTACCAATCATTCCAAGAAGAATTAATACCAAATCTTGCTCAAACTCTCCCAAAAAATTAAATGGGAGGGGACACTACCCAACTCATTCTATAAAGCCAATATCACCCTAGTAACAAAGCCAGAGAAAGATACTACAAGAAAAGAAAATTATAGATCAATTTCTCTCACAAATATAGATGCAAAAATTCTCAACAAAATACTTGCAAATCTAATCCAATAGCACATTAAAAGAATTATGCACTGTGATCAAGTGAGTTTTATCCCAGGTGTGCAAGGGTGATTCAATACAAGAAAATCAATTAATGTAGTATACCACATTAGCAAATCAAAGCAGGAAAACCATATGATCATCTCAATTGACGCAGAAAAGCATTTGACATCGAGCATCCCTTCTTGATTAAAAAAAAAAAATGTAGAACACTGGGAATAGAAGAAAACTTCCTCAACATGATGAAGGACATATATGAAAAGCCCACAGCTAGCATTCTACTTATTGGTGAAAGACTGAAAGCTTTCACCCTAAGATCTAGAACAAAAGAAGGATGCACACTGTCACCCTGTTATGCAATATTGTACTGGAAGTTCTAACTACAGCAGTTAGGCAAGAAATGAAATAAAATACATCCAAAATGGAAAGGAAGAAGAAAAACTTTCACTATTTGCAGATGGCATGATCCTATATATAGAAAGTCCCAAAAAACCTACAACAAAGCTACTAGAACTAGTAAACAAGTTCACCAAAGTGGCAGGATATGAGATCAACATACAAAAATCAGTAGTGTTTCTATTCAGTAGAAATTAGCAATCTGAGGAGCAAATCAAGAAAAAAGTTTTCACCCACAATAGCAACTGAAAAAATCAAATATCTAGAAATAAATCTAACAAAGGATGTAAAGGACTTGTACACAGAAAACTACAAAACCTTGTTAAAAGAAATTAAAGAAGACCTAAACAATTGAAAGGACATCCTGTGTTCATGGATTAGAAGAGTAAATATTGTCAAGATGTCAATTCTACCCAAAGTGATTTATAGATTCAATGCAATCCCAATAAAAATTTCAACAGCCTACTTTGCAGAAATGGAAAAGTCAATTATCAAACTTATTTGGAAAGGTAAGGGGATCCTGAATAGCCAAAAAATCTTGAAAAAGGAGAGTGTAGTTGGAAGACTCACACTTTCTGACTTTAAAGCATATTAGAGAGCTACATTTGTCAAAACAGCATTGTACTGGCATAAAGATAGATATATTGACCAATGGAATCAAATTGAGAGTCCAGAAACAGCCAATTGATATTTGGTGAGGCTGCCAAGTCCATTCAACTGGGACAGAATAATGTCTTCAATGAATGGTACTGGGACAACTGGACACTCGCATCCAAAAGAATGAAAGAAGACCCCTAACTCACAGCTTATACAAAAATTAACTCAAAGTTGATCAAAGACCTAAACATAGGAGGTAGGACCATAAAACTAGAAGGAAGTGCAGGGAAGCATCTTCAAGATCTTGTGGTAGACAATGGTTTCTTGGACTTTACACCCAAAGCACAAGAAACGAAAGTGAAAATAGATAAATGGAACCTCCCCACATTTAGAAACCTTTGTACTTGGGAGTGGATATGGCTCAAGCAGTTGTGTGCTCACCTCCCACATATGAGGTCCTGGGTTCAATCCCTGGTCCTGGTACCTCAACCAAAATACACAAACAAATAAAAACGTAGACATGATATAGCAATTAAGAGCATGACTTTGAATCCCAGGTCCACCATTTCATAGGGTGTCCTTGGGTAAGCAATGTAACCTTTGTAAGCCTCAGTTTCCTCATCTGTGATATAGGAATTATAAAAACAAAACAAGCAACAATCACACACACACAAAAAACCTTTGTGTTCCAAAAGACTTTGTCAAGAAAGTGAAAAGGGGGAAGCAGAGTTGGCCCAATGGATAGGGCATCCACCTACCACACGGGAGGTCCAAGGTTCAAACCCAGGGCCTCCTGACCCATGTGGTGAGCTGGCCCATATGCAGTGCTGATGTGCGCAAGGAGTGCTGTGCCACACAGGGGTGTCCCCGCATAGGGGAGCCCTATGCACAAGGATTGCACCCCATAAGGAGAGTCACCCCACACAAAAGAAAGTTCAGCCTGGCCAGGAGTGGCATGGGCACACACAGAGAGCTGACACAGCAAGATGATGCAACAAAATGAGACACAGATTCTGGTACCGCTGACAAGAAAGTGAAAAGGAGTCCACTCAATGGGAGAAAATATTTGGAAACCACTGATCTGGTAAGGGTGTAGTATCCAGAATATATAAAGAAACCCTACAACTCAACAATAAAAAGGTAAATAAGACAGTTTAAAAATGGGCAAAAGTCTTGAGTAGATATTTTACCAAAGAGGAAATACAAATAGCTAAAAAGCACATGAAAAGATGCTCAATATTAGCTATTAGGAAAATGCAAATCAAAGCCACAATGAAATATCATTTCATACCTGCTAGAAGGCCACAACTGAAAAAACAGAAAACCACAATGTTGGAGAGATTGTGGAGAAATAGGAACATTCATTTACTGCTGGTAAGAATGTAAAATAGTGCAGCTGCTGTGGAAGACAGTTTAGCCCTTCATCAGGAAGCTAAGTACAGATTTGCCATATAATCTGGCAATCCCACTACTAGGTATATACCCAGAAGAACTGATAGCAGGGTGCAAACAGATATTTGCACACTGATGTTTATAGTAGCATTATTCACATTTGCCAAATGATGGAAGCAACCCAAATGTCCATCAACCAATGAATGTATAAACAAAATGTGTTGTATACATACAAAGGAATATTATCCAGCTGTAAAAATGAATTAATTCCTGATACATGTGACAACATGGATGACCTTTAAGGGCATTGTGTTAAGTAAAATAAGCCAGATGCACAAGGGCAGATATTGTATGAACTTACTGATATGAATTAATTATAATAAGCAAATTCGTAAAGTTAGAGTCTAGAATATAGGTAACCAGAGGACAGACTGAGAGTAGAGAATGGGGAGCTGATGCTTCATTTGTGCAGAATTTCTATTTAGGTTGATTGTAAATGTTTGGAAATGCATAGAGGTGATGGTAGCAGATTACTGTGAGTATAACTAATAGTGCTAAATTATGTGTGTGTGATTGAAAGAATAAATTTGAGGTTGTGTATATTACTAGAAAGAAAGCTAGAGGATAAAACATGAGACTGTATAACACAGTGAGCTCTGTGGTGGATGATGATTGTCATAAGTAGTACAAATATAAAAATGTTCTTTTATGACAAATGTATATCCCTATTACAAGGTGTTAATAATAGGGTGGTATATGGGGAAAATACACTTAATGCAAACTATCAGCCATACCAAGAATATTTTAATATTCTTTCATCAATTGAAACAAGGATACCACACCAATGCAAAGTGTCAAAAATAGGGGAGTATATAGGAATGTTGTATTTTTACATGACTTTTATGTAAACCTACAACTACTCTAATTTAAAAATTATAATAATTAAGAAAATATTATGCTAAGTGAAAGAAACCAGGCACAAAGTACTTTGTATGATATGATTCCATTTATATAAAATGCAAATATAAATAAATCTATAGACACAGAATTAGGTTAATGGTTATATAGGTCAGGTGAAGGATAGAGGAATGGAGAGGTGACTGCTGAGGGGTATAAGGTTTTTCTTTTTGGAATAACAAAAATGTTCTAAAATTGATTGTGATAATGATATATAACTCTGTGATTATACTAAAAGCCATTGATTGTACAGTTTGGTTGGATTGTATGGTGTATTAGTCAGCCAAAGGGGTGCTGATGAAAAACACCAGAAATCAGTTGTTTTTTTAAAGGGTTTTTATTTGGGGTAGAAGCTTAAAGTCACAAGACCCTAAGGAGTTCAACTCAAGGTACTGTAAGAGGTACTTTCTCACCCAGAGTCTGTTGCCACATGTTGATGCAAGATGATGGGTGATGATAGCACAGATTCAGTCTTCCTCCTACTCCCAAGTCGCGTGGTCCCAGCTTCTTTCAGTCTCAACCACAGGATGGGACAAGTCTTGTCTGTCCCTCGGGGCTCATCTCTCTCCAGGCTTAGCTGCTCTGCTCTCTCCACAAGGCAGGCTGTAAACTATCAGGCGAACGACTCATCTCTCTTCTCCGGGCTTCTGTAGTGTCTAATGGAGCCTTCTTTGTATGCTTACTTCCCGGACTCCAGGTTCAAAACTGTCTCCTCTGCCTTGTCATTTTCTCTCTGAGTCACTGCCCACTAAGGGGGCATGGCCCAATCAAAGCCTTAATCATAATTTAATCAAGTACAAGTGACATCTCTGAACCCAATACAATATAACATGCCCAGAGGAACAAACCAGTTTACAAACATCATCCAAATGTCCATTTTTAGAATTCATAAGCAATACCAAAATGCTACATATGGTATGTGAATAAAACTGCTAAAAAATGCATGGCACACACACAAAAAAGGTTTAATGATGTTGGCTGGTTGTTCCAAAATATGCTGGATACAGTTGTAAAAGAAAGGGATGAGCTCAAGGCTTCAAATTCCCAACTTAAGTATTGCATGAAGGACATGAAAGTTTCTATGTGTGCCCTGAAAGAAAATCTTAATTTGTATAACTGCATACTTAAGATTTCTGAAAACCAGACCCAGTCTGAATTACAATT
Organism: Dasypus novemcinctus; assembly: GCF_030445035.2. Classification (NCBI taxonomy): domain Eukaryota; kingdom Metazoa; phylum Chordata; class Mammalia; order Cingulata; family Dasypodidae; genus Dasypus; species Dasypus novemcinctus. Next base: position 47,596,050 of record NC_080688.1, read on the forward strand.
TAAACTAAATTCCAAAACTTAGGTGTCTGCTGTTAAAGTGAGGACATTGGTTGGAAATGAATGGGTGCTGAAAATTGGAATGGGGACCTATGGGTTGATAATGATAGCAGTGAGGATTGAAACCCTAGATTCTGCTAAGTGTTTTCCAGATAACCTTGTAATGGGCTACCCTGAGGAATCTGCCATCCAGTCTCCACCTGAGAAGATAAATCCTGCTATTCCTGATAAACCTGTAAGGACTCCCTCTGAGGAAATAGCCCTCACACCTCTGTCTGAAGAGATTAATCTTGTTACACCACATGAATCTGCAATCAAATTTCCTGAGGAAGTTTGCTTGTAAGACACTTCTTTTTTTTTTAATATTTATTTTATTAATTTCTCTCCCATTCTACCCTCCCTGCGCCCCCTACCCCCACCCCCCTGGCCCGGTGTCTGCTCTCTTGTGTTCATTTGCTGTGTGTTCTTCTGTGTCTCCTTGCATTCTTGGCGGCACTGGAAATCTGTGTCTCTTTTTGTTGCGTCATCTTGCTGTCAGCTCGCTGTATGTGCGGCGCCACTCCTGGGAAAGCTGCACTTTTTTTCATGCAGGGCAGTTCTCCTTGCAGGGCGCACTCCTTGCACATGGGGCTCCCCTATATGGGGGACACCCCTGCGTGATACGGCACCCCTTGTGCGCGGCAGCACTGCGCGTGGGCTAGCTTACCACATGGGCCAGGAGGCCTTCGGTTCGAACCCTGGACCTCCTATGTGGTAGGCAGACACTCTATCAGTTGAGCCACATCCACTTCCCTGTAAGTCACTTCTTATTCCTCTTGTGACCCACTCCCACCACCCCTCTTTTCCTCCAGAACTGTAACTAGCTTGAAGTCCCAATCAGACTCCAAAAAGTGAGGTAACAAGTGTGACCCATGAGGAGATGGACTATGCTCCAAAAGAACTGCATGATTTTTCCAGTCTGTATAGATAGAAATCAGGAGAATATGCATGGGAATGAATATTAAGGATGTAGGATAATGGTGGAAGGAATATAAAGTTGGATCAGGTTGAATCAGTCCCACTAAGCAGGGACTCTGGATTCAAAGCTGTGGCTTGAGGGGTTCGAAAGAGCTCTAACAGTTTCTTCTGGTGGCTGGGTGAAGCATGGACCAAAAGGAGGTTCAGCCTGAGGCTGAAATGCCAGAACTATCCTAGTATAATGTAGATGAGGGGGTCCTAAGGCTCAGAGTGATTGGAATGTTAGAGTGGGTCTATCATGTAAGACCTGGTCATTCATGCCAGGAATGTCCAGAAGGCACACCTTTCACCAGGACTGTGAGGAATACATTTGTGAGATTAACTCCATCTTCCCTGAAGAGCTCGATGGCTGTAATTCTCTGTAGATCAGATTTTACTGTGGGAACACAATAGGGATGATTGTGATTTCAGGTGGCAGAAGCCAACTATCATCACTTAATTGTCAAAGACAAGGTGGGCATGGCTACCATAATGACTTGATGACTCAAAGCAGTAATCAAAATAGTCTGATTAGGAAAGACCTATGCTGTTGGCTTGTAGATAATGGAGTACCTAGAAATAAAATAGATGGGCAGTCTATAAATTCTTTCTTGATCTGTATAAACAGAAGAGTTCTAAGTCAAGTGAAAAGAAGTCTAACTTTAATTACAAAACCTGATAGTCAAAGGTCCTTAATCAATTCCTGGACTTGAGACAGTTTATAGACCCAGAGACCCTGGAATAAAGAGAAGCCTTTGTCCCCTTGAGGAAGGACCCTGCCACATTGCCAAAAATTTATGCAATTGATCTTCCTCCCAGCCTTCCTCAAATACACCTACAGCTTTTACCAGGGTAACTACACTGGGGAAGAGGAAATGATCAGATGTTTCAGGTACTATTAGACACTGGCTCAGAAGGGACATTAGTTCCAGGAAACCCAAAAAGTCACTGTGGAACACCAGTCAAAGTAGGGGCTTATGGAGATCAGGTGATTGATGGAGTTTTAGCTCAGGTCCATCTCACAGTAGGTCCAGTGACTTCCCAACCCATTCTGTGGTTATTTCCCCAGTTCCAGAATGCATATTGGAATAGACATACTCAGCACCTGGTAGAATTCTCATATTGGTTTCCTGACTTGTGGAGTAAGGGTTATTAAGATAGGAAAGGTAGGGAAATGGACTTGGCCCAGTGGTTAGGGCGTCTGTCTACCACATGGGAGGTCCGCGGTTCAAATCCCAGGCCTCCTTGACCCGTGTGGAGCTGGCCCATGCACAGTGCTGATGCTCGCAAAGGAGTGCCGCTCCATGCAGGGGTGTCCCCCGCGTAGGGGAGCCCCACGCGCAAGGAGTGCACCCGTAAGGAGAGCCGCCCAGCACCAAAGAAAGTGCAGCCTGCCCAGGAATGGCGCTGCCCACACTTCCCCTGCCGCTGATGACAACAGAAGCGGACAAAGAAACAAGACGCAGCAAATAGACATGGAGAACAGACAACTGGGGGAGGGGAGAATTAAATACATAAATAAATCTTAAAAAATAATAATAATAAGATAGGAAAGATCAAGTGGAAGCCACCAAAACTGCCCTTACCAACAAAATAGTAACAAATCTTATGATGATGAAAGACACATCAAAAAGGAAAATTTATTTATTTTATTTTTCAGTTATTTTATTTTTATATTATTTTTATTCATTTATTTTTTTGATTTTGTTTTTGAGGAGGTTTGGACTGCAGAAGGGTGACAACTGTAGCAGAAGAGGAGCACTGGTGTGGGGAGTGGTACACCTGGGTGGGGCATGCCTTTATGGAATATCAATATGTTCAAGTGGTCAAGGAGTGTTGTCTTGGTGGGTAGAGACCCACACAATAATTGAAAGAATATAAAATTCTCATTCTGGGAAGTCATACTACATTTTCTAATAGAATGGCAGGAATCTCTAGAGTACATGGGCAGTGCCAGGTGAAGGAGAACAGACCAATATGCCAGGCCCTTGTCACTGATGGTTATAATTATGGACCTTGTTCTGGTGAAGTTGAAATTTAGCTTATGATTATATACTACCTAAGAGTTATCTCCTGAAAGCCTCATTGTTGCTCAGATATTGCCTCTCTGTAAGCCAAACTCAGCATATAAACTCACTAACTTTCCCCTGGCATGGGACATGACTCCCGGCACTGAGGGATTATTACCTAGCACTAACTAGCAATGCATTTGGAAAAAGACCTTGACCAAAAGGGAAAATACTAAATACAAATGAATTTTTAGGGCTAAGAGATTTCAAAGTCATTTGGGAGGCATTCCAGAGGTTACACTTATACACATTTCAGGAGGATCTCATTAACTGCCACAGTAAACAGTGCCTCAAGCAAGAGCTCTAGAGATATCTAGACACTATAAGCAGGACAGACAAACTCAGGCCCCTGCCAGTGGGCCTTACCTTGGAATATATGTTCCCCAATATAACAGAGTTAGACTCATTTATAATTGCCATATACATGGCTCTTCTGCCCCTTTTATTTACTCATTAAATATACCTACCAGAGACTTAACTCTTCAGTCTATCTATATGCTGGTTGAGTCCTGAATCTCAGAAGTGTTGTAACACCTACTCTCCAATTCATCAGACTTGTCCAATACAACCAACAAAATTATGATGATGGACAATGCCCATCCTCCAAGAAACAGAGTATCTACAACTACAAACAAGACAGTTCCATCCATCTACTCCACAGGATCTAAGCCCCCTCTCAATCAGAAACAAAGTGAGCATCACCATCATAAAATCCTCAAAACCTCAAGATTGAGAAATGAACAAATGTAGGGGGGTAATGCAACTATGAATTAAAGGAGACTCATTATTTTTCTAGCAATGGAAGATCTTGTAACATTGATGTAAAGGCATTGGTCACCAGAGATTCTCATGGGAGGGAGAGGGAAGAACAGGTATAACATGGGACATTTTGGGGACATTGGAATTGTTCTGAATGACAGTGTAATGATGGATACAAGTTATTATACATCTTGCCAAAACCTGTAAAAATGTGCAGTGCTAAGTGTAAACTATAATGTAAAGTATTGACCATGGTTAGTAGCAATTCTTTAATATGTGTTCATCAATTGTAACTAATGTCCTACACTAATGAAAGATTAATGGAGAAAAGTGTGGGAGGTAGAGGGGTGGGGTATATGGGAATCCCCCTATATTTTTGATATATCATTTATGTAATCTAAAGTAATATCAGATTCCTGGAGGGATTGCAGAGATCAATGCCACCATCAAGGACTTGAAGGATGCAGGTGTGGTCATTCTCTCCACATCCCCATTCAACTCTCCTATTTGGCCTGTGCAAAAAACAACTGTGTCCTGGAAAATGACAGTGGATTATTGTAAACTTAACCAGGTGAAGACTTCAACTGCAGCTGCTGTTCCAGACGTAGTATCACAGCTTAAACAAATCAACACATCCCCTGCCTCCTGGTATGCAGTTATTGATCTGACAAATTCTTTTTTCTCAACTGCTGTTATTAAAGACCACCAGAAACAGTTTTCTTTCCCCTAACAAGTCCAGCAATACACCTTCATTGTCCAACCTTGAGGGGAATATCAACTTGCCAGCCTTATGTCATAATCTACTCTGCAGGGACCTTGACTGTCTTTCCCTCCCATAAGACATCTCACTGGTCCATTATATTGATGATATGCTGATTGGACCTAGTGAGCAAGCAGCAGCAACTACTCTAGACTTATTGGTAAGGCATTTGTGTGTCATAGGCTAAGAGATAAATCCAACAAAAATACAGAATTCTTCCACCTCAAGAAATTTCTAACTGTCCAGGGTATGGGACATGTCGAGATATCCCTTCTAATGTGAAGGATAAGCTGTTGCATCTGGTCCCTCCGCCAAAGAAAAAAAGTGGCCCAACACCTAGTTGGCCTGTTTGGATTTTAGAGACAACATATTCCTCATTTGTGTGTGTTACCCTGGCCCATTTACTGAGTGACCCAAAATGCTGCTAGTTTTGAGTGGGGACCAGAACAAGAATAGGCTCTGCAACAGGTCCAGGCTACTGTAGAAGCTGCTCTGACACTTGAGCCATACGATCCAGCAGATCCAAGGGTACTGGAAGTGCCAGTGGCAAATAGAAAAGCTGTCTGGAGCCTTTTGCAGGCCTCTATAGGAAAGTCATAGTGCAGAACCTTAGAATTTTGGAGAAAAGCCCTGCCATCCTCTGCACATTACTTTCATTTTGAGAACCAACTTTTGGCCTGCTACTGGGCCTTAGTAGAAACCAAATGCTTAACATATGCCACCATGTTACCTTGAGACCTAAGTTGCCTAACACGAAGTGGGTTTGTTTTTTTTTTTTTTGGCTCACAAGCCATAAAGTTGGGCATACACATCATAAAATGGATATGGTATATGCAAGATAGGGCTCAAACAGACCAGAAGGCACAATTAAGTTATAAGAGGAAGTGGCCCAAGCTCCCCACTCCTGCCATATTACCTTCTCTTTCCCTGCCACAGCTATGGAGGAGTTCCTTACAATCAGTTGACTAAGGAAGAAAAAACTCAGGCCTAGTTTACATACTGTTCTGCATGATATACAGCTACTACAAAAAAGCAGACAACTGCAGCACTACAGCCCCTTTCCGGGACATCCTTAAAGGACAGTGGTAAAGGGAAATCCTCCTAGTGAACAGAACTCCAAGCACTGCACCTGGTTGTTCATTTTGTTTGGAAGGGGAGATGACCAGCAGTGTATTTGTGTACTGATTCACGGTGTGTTGCCAACGGTTTGGCTGGGTAGTCTGGTACTTGGAAGGAACATGATTGAAAAATTGGTGACAAAGAGGTCTGGGGGATGGGTATGTGGATAGACCTGTCTGAGTGGACAAAAAACATGAGGGTATTTGTGTCCCATGTGAATGCTTACCAGAGGGTTACTGCTGCAGAGGAAGATTTTCATAATCAAATAGGTAAGATGACCCACTCTGTGGATACCAGTTGGTCTCTTTTCCCAGTTGGTCCTGTCATTGCCAAATGGGTTCTTGAACAAAATGGCCATGGTGGTAGGGATGGAGGTTATGCTTGGGCTCAGCAACATAGACTTCCAGTCCCAAGGCCAACCTGGCTACAGCCACTGCTGAGTTCCCAATCTTCCAATAACAGAGTACAACACTCAGTCCCTGCTATGGCACCATTCCCTGACATGTCAGCCTACTACGTGGTGGCACATTGATTATATTGGACCATTTCCATTATTATGTTTTAACTGGAATAGATGCATATTCTGGATATGAGGTTGCATTCCATACACAAAATACTTCTGCCAAAACTACCATCTGTGGACTTACAGAACATATTATCATGGCATTCCACACAACTTTATCTCTGATTAAGGAACCCACTTCCCAGCCAATGAAGTATGGGAATATACGCATCCTCATGGAACTCACTGCTCTTACCATGTTCCCCATCATCCTGAAGCAGCTGGATTGATAGAATGGTAGAATGGCCTTTTGAAGACTCAATTACAGTGCCAACTAGGTGGCAAAGTCTTTCAGGGCTAAGGCAGTGTTCTATACATCAGCATTCACTCCATGGTGCTGTTTCTCCCATAGCCAGAATTCTTGGGTCCAGGAATCAAGGGGTGGAAATGGGAGTGGTACCATTCACTATGTTTGTTTTGTTTTTGTTTTTTTTAAGATTTATTTTTTATTTATTCCCATCCTCCCCCCATTGTCTGCTCTCTGTGTCCATTCACTGTGTATTCTTCTGTGTCCACTTGTATTCTTGTCAGTGGCACTGGGAATCTGTGTCTCTTTTTGTTGCGTCATCTTGCTGCATCAGCTCTTGGTGTCTGTGGCACCACTCCTGGGCAGGCTGTACTTTTCTCACACAGGGTGTCTCTCCTTACGGGGCATACTTCTTGCATGTGGGACTCCCCTGCACGGGGAACACCCCTATGTGGCATGGCACTCCTTGCACACATCAGCACTGCACATGGACCAGCTCACCACACAGGTCAGGAGGCCCAGGGTTTGAACCCTGGACCTCCCATGTGGTAGGTGGATGCTCTATCAGTTGAGCCAAATCCGCTTCCCACCATTCACTATTAACCCTACTGATCGACTAGAAAAATTTTTGCTTCCTGTCTCTGAAACCTTAATCCTCTGCTGGTCTGCCATATGATCTGCAGATTATAGTGTCTAGTTGTTTAAATTTTAGTTTGCAAAAGGCTGCCCATTCAATATTCCAAATATGGGTTGGCTTTTATAATAGGGATTTATTATATTAAAAGCTCACAGTTCTGAGGCTGTGAAAGTGTCCACATCAAGGCATCATCGAGAGATGCTTTCTCATCAGTTGCAGCTATGGGTGACACGACAGTGTCTGCTTGTGACTCCTCTTTCCTCCAGGCCTTATGTTTCTCAGCTTCTGGCTGATATAGCTTTCTTTTAGCCTCTGTGTTCCATTGATCCCAGCTTCTGGTCCCCAAGGCCTTCTATCTCTGTCTCTGCAGGCTTTTTCTGTATCTGCAGCTTATTTCCCTCCATTTGTAAAGGACTCCTATAAGAGGATTAAGATCCATCCTAGGTCCCACAGTCTAATCAAAAGCCCTTAACTGAAGTGATTTAATGAAAACTCCTCTCCTAAAATGGGTTTACATCCACAGGAATGGATTAGCTTTAAGAAAAGGATTTTCTAGGATCCACCATCTTCAAACTGTCACATTTGGTCAGGCAAGCACTGGTATGATTGTTACTGTGAGGGTATTTTGTAGATTTAAATCTTCAGTAAGTTGATTGCATCTATGGCTGATTACATCTACAGTCAACTGAGGAGATTGCTTTTGAACAATGAGAGAAATTTTATCCAATCATTTCAAGGCCTTAAAAGGAGAAAAGATGATTTCAGCAGTCAGAACAGAGAATTTTTAGCTCTACTTCAGCCAGTAGGTTTCTCATGGGGAACTTGCTGAAAACCTTCATCAGAGTTCCTAGGTTGCAGCCTTCCCTGAGGAATTCAGACTTTCCTTTCCCACAGAAGCATGAGATAATTAATATAAAAATATCACAATATTTAATATATATATCCTGATAAGATATAGATATGTACATGTACATATACATATCCTGAAGGTTTTGTTTCTGTAGAGAACCCTGACTAGTATCATGAGAATCTCAATAAAGAGATAGAAATTTTAAAATGAATCAAACAGAATTACTGTAGTTGGAGACCACAGTAACTGAAAAGAAAAGTTCCAAATAGGCAGAAGATTGGAGCTGGCAGAAGATTCAATTTTTTGTACAAAAAATATTGAAATGATTCAGGCTCAGGAGTAGAAAGAAAATAGAATTGTAAAGAGTGAACAGAGCCTAACAGACCTGTTAGACACCAGTGTATGCATAATGGAATTCCCAAAAGGAGAGGAAAGAGAGAAATGGGCAGAAGGAATACTTTAAAAAATAATAATAATGACAGAAAACTTCTCAAATTTAATGAAAGATATGATTGTGCACCTTCAGGAATCCCAATGAGTCCCAAACAGAATACTCTCTAAAGAAATCTCACCCACAGTTCCAATGCCAAGGAGATAGGTCAGACAGCTACTAGAAAATGTAATGTGTTATGTACAAGGGAGTCCCAATAACATTAAGTGCTGATTTCTCATCAGAAACCATGGAAGTAAGAAGACTGGATAAAATACCTAAAATTCTGAAAGGAAAAAATTGCCAACAAAGAATTTTATATCCCCTGAGATTGTCTTTCAAAATGGAGGGAGAGATTGAGACATGATCCAATAAACAAATGCTGACAGAGTTCATCACCACCAGTTTTTCTGTGAAAGAAAAGAACAATAGACAGTGGATCAATGTGGCATAAAGAAATAAAGACCACAGGAAAGGTACCATAAAAGTAACTATAAATGCCAGTATTATTTGTATTGTATTTTGGATATATAATTCCACTTTTTACTTCTTACTCATTCCAAAATGTAAATTCATAAAAATTTATGATAGGGAAGCGGATTTGGCTCAACAGAACATCCACCTACCACAATGGAGGTCCAGCGTTCAAACCCAGGGCCTCCTGACCCATGTGATGAGCTGGCCCACGCATAGTGCTGATGTATGCAAGGAGTGCCCTGCCATGCAAGGGTGTCCCCTGCCCCACGTGCAAGGAGTGCGCCCTGTAAGGAGAGCCGCCCAGCGTGAAAATGTGCATCCTGCCCAGGAGTGGTGCCGCACACATGGAAAGCTGACACAGCAAGATGACACAACTAAAAGAGACATTCCCAGTGCCACTAACAAGAATACGAGCGGACACAGAAGAACGCACAGCAAATGGACACAGAGAGCAGACAACGGGGGGCGGGGGGGGGGGGGGGAGAAAAATAAATGAAAAATAAATCTTTAAAAAAATTTATGATAAATCTATTGTTTGGAACATATGAGATATAAAGATAAAATTTGTAACAAGTACAACAAAAAAGTAGGGGGAATAAAGGGGTATAGGAAAAGTATTTTTATGTGCTATTGACATTAAGTTGGTGTGAAATGAAATGTGATTGTAATGGATTTAGAATGTTAAATCTAAAACCAATGGTAACGACAGAGAATATATATAAAAATATAAGCATAGCTAAGAAGGCACTTGTGGCAGTTCCAGATTATTTTATGAATCCCAAAGGGAAAGATTATATAAACTAATCCATCCTCTGGGTGTGATATCCTTTGCCTTAAATTCAGTTAAGGGGGCTTTAATTAGATTACTTGATAAGATCAGTTTTGGGCTTTTGATTGGACAAGTCAGTGACGTGTGATTCAGGTTGAGTTCCTGCCCCTTTGCAGGGTCTAACATAAATGGACTAACACAGACAGACAAAAAAAGGGAACTGCGATGTTTAATCCTGCTGTGTAAGAGAAAGGATTGCTTAAGCACAAAGCCCCAAGAGTCTGGGCCTGTGGAGCAGCTCAAGAGGAGACTGTGAGCCTGGAAGGGAAGGCTGAAACCTTGGCAGAGATCAGAGGCCATCTTCACCACATGGCAACATGCCAGGATCAACAGTAGCTGACTTTGGTGAGAAAGTATCTCTGATGGTGCCTCAATTTGGACTTTTCATGGCCTTGGAACAGTGTTTACCCCAAATAAATCCCCATTATAAAAGCTAACAGATTTCTGATACTTTGCATTGGCAACCCTTTGGCAAACTAAAACAGTACTCAAAATGGTACACAGTAAACACATATATGAAAACAGTAATGGAAGAATTGAGGGACAAAAAAGGTATACTACTTACAGAGACCAAATAGCCAATGGCAGAACAAAGTCCTGCATTATCAATAGTTACTTTAAGTGTAAATGGATTGAACTCTCCAGTCAAAAGGAAGAGAAAGGCAGAATGAATAAAAAAGAATGACCCAACTATATGCTGATTAAAAGTGACTCAAATTCAAACACATAAGTAGGTTGGAAGTGGAAGGATGGAAAAATATATACCATGCAAGTAGTAACCAAAAGACAACTGGGGTAGCTATTCTGACATCAGATAAAATAGACTTTAAGTCAAAAACTGTTACAAGGGACAAAAAAAAAAAAGTCATTATATACTGGTAAAGGGATCAATTCATTGAAAAGTCATAATAACTGGTGCTCCTGAGGGCTTTGGAGACACACAGGTTCTATGATATTGGCAGAAGGCTCTGGTGTTCAGTGCCATGTTAGTGAGCCCTACTTTGGAATTTGTATTTCTGAGTGTGATGGAGTTGGACTCAGATGTGAACTTTCTACATGTGCCCCTTCTGTCACTTTTACTGAACCTGTGGTTGGTGCTAGTGCTGATGTATACTCAGGAGACTTGAATCTCTGGACTGTCCATGTGCCAGCTGGGCCCTGAGCCTCAGCAGAGTTGCAACTCCTACTCTCTGATTCATTGGACTTACCGAGGTCAGCTAACAGGGAAGTGAAGATCGTCAACCACCACATAAAGGAACTGAGAGTGCCTACAACTGCAAGCAGGAGAATTGCATCCATCATCCATGTGGGATCTAAGCCTTCTCTCAATGTAGAGGTGGAGTGGACATCATCATCCAAGGGGCCACAGAATGGAGGAATAAAATATGGATTAGAGTAGAGTTACTGATATTCTCCTATAGAACTATTGTGACTAATAATGGAAGAAATTGTAGCATTGATGTGGAGAAAGTGGCCACGGTGGTTCTGGGGGCAGGGAAAAGGAGGAGGGAGTATGAAGTGGGGGCATTTTTGGGACTTAGAGTTGTCCTGAATGATATTGCAGGGATGGGTGCTGGACATTGTATATCCTACCATAATCCACTAAATGTGCTGGGGGGGAGTGTAGACTACAATGTAAACTATTACCCTTGTCGTGCATCAGCGCTCCGGGATGTGTTCACCGGGTGCGGTGAATGTGTCATGGTGATGGAGGAAGTTGTTGATGTGGGAGGAGTGGGGTGGGAGTGTGTGTGTGGGGTATATGGGAACCTCTTATATTTTTTAATGTAGCATTTTTTGTGATCTATATATCTTCAAAAACAATACAATTAAAAGAATTGATGGGGTTGGGGGCTGGGGAGTGGGGTATATGGGAACCTCTTATGTTTTTTAATGTAATGTTTTGTATGATCTATTAACTTTAAAAAAAGATATTTAAAAAATAAAATTTTTAAAAAAGACATAGCGATTATAAATATATATGTATCTAACAGCAGAGCCCCCAAATATATGAAGCAAATAGTGATAGATTTGAAGAGAGAAACTGTAGATTCTACAATAATGGTAGGAGACTGTGGCAGTTTGATATTATTTATGAATTCCAAAAAGAGATATTGATTATGTTTGTAAACTGGTCTGTTCCTCTGGGAATGATATTCCTTTGATTGTATTAAATTCAGAGGTTTTTGATTTACTTGATTATGTTAAGATTAGGGCTTTGATTCAAACACATCATTAGGACATGCAGGGTTGAGTCCCCACCTCCTTGGTAGGATATATAAATGGATGCTTACTCAAGGAGAATCCAGAAGTATATACACAGGAGAAGACCCACAGAGGAATAGAGACAGCTCCATAGATACGGAAGAGGAGAGAACTTGATATTGGGCCCCAGAGAGAGATAAACCATTCACCTGATAGTTTACAGATGACCTTGTAAAGAGACAAAAGCAGCTAAGCCTGGAAATTGCTTGTGTATAAAAACACTCAGGATTTTTGGGTGTTAATCTTGTATCCCACCACTTTGCTGAAATCATTTATTATCCCTAGGAACCTTGTTGTGGATTTTTCAGGATTTTCTGTATGTAGGATCATATCATCTGTAAGCAGAAAGCTTTACTTCTCCCTTTCCAATTTGGATGCCTTTTATTTCTTTTTCTTGCCTAGTTGCTCTGGCAAGGACTTACAGTACAATGTTGAATAACAGTGGTGACAGTGAGTATCCTTGTCTTGTTCCTATCTCAGCAGGAAGGCTTTCAGTCTTTCACTATTAAGTAGGGTGTTAGCTGTGAGCTTTTCATATATGTCCTTCATCATGTTGAAGAAGTTTCCTTCTACTCCTAGTGTTCTAAGTGTTTTTATCAAGAAGAGGTGCTGGGGAAGTGCTGTGGCTCAATCCATTGGGCTCCCATCTACCATATGGGAGGCCCTGTGTTCGCATCCCAAGGCCTCCTTGTGAAGGCAAGCTGGCCCGTGCCCACGGAGAGCTGACAGCCCGTGTGCCCATGGAGAGCTGACACATCAAGATGACCCAACAAAGGGAGACAAAGAGACACAGAAGAATGTGCAGCGAATGGACACAGAGAGCAGAGAGAAAGCAAGCCACAAGGCGGGAGTGGGGGGGGGAATTAAAAGAAAAAGAATAAAGGCCATCTGAAAAAGAACTTTTTTTTTTTAGAAGAAGAGGTGCTGGATTTTGTTAAACGCCTCTTCTACTTCAATTGAGATGGTCATGTTTTTCCCCCTTCATTCTTTTAGTGTGGTGTATTATAGTAATTGATTTTCTTATGTTGAAACAACCTTGCATTCCTGGGATAAATCCCACTTAATCATGGTATATCATTCTTTTAATGTGCTGCTAGCTTTGGTTTGTTAGATTTTGTTGAGGATTTTTGCATCTATATTCCTATGAGATATTGTCTTTAGTTTTATTTTTCGTGGTATCTTCATCTGGCTTTGGTATGAGGGTGATATTGGCCTTTTAGAATGATTTAGGGAGTGTTCCCTTCTCTTCAATTTTTTTGGAAGAGTTTGAGCAGAACTCAGAGTGAAGTCTTCTTGGAATATTTGGTAGAATTCCCCTGTGAAGGCATTTGGTCCTGGGCTTTTCTTTGTTGGAAGACTTTTGGTTACTGATTCAATGCCTTTATTAGTAATTGGTTTGTTGAGGTCTTCTATTTCTTCTTGAATCAGTATAGGTAGTGTTTCTAAGAATTTGTCCATTTAATCTAGGTTATCTAATTTATTGGTGCACAGTTGTTCATAGTATCCTTTTATGGATATTTTTATTTCTGTGGGTTCAGTAATAAGGTCCCACTTTTCATTTCTGATTTTAGTTTTCTGTGTCCTCTCTCTTCTTTTTTGTCAAAGGTTTGCCAATTTTATCGATGTTTTCAAAGAATCAACCTTTGGTTTTGTTGATTCTATCGTTTTTTTGTTTGTTGGTACTCTATTTCTTATAACTCTGCTCTAATCTTTGTTATTTCCTTTCTTCTACTTGCTTTGAGCTTAGATTACTCTTCTTTTTTCTAGATCCTCTAGCTTTGAGCTTCGGTCTTTGATTTCAGATCTTTATTTCTATTTAATTTAAGCACTTAGAGCTATAAATTTCTCTCTCAGCCCAGTCTTTGCTGCAGCCCATAAGTTTTGGCATATTGTGTTCTCATTTTCATTTGCCTCAAGGTAATTCCTAATTTCCTTTGTTATTTGCCAAAAGGCTGTTGTTGCAAAGTACCAGAAATGGTTGGCTTTTATGAAGGGTATTTATTTGGGGTAAAAGCTTACAGTTCCAAGGCTGTGAAAAGTCCAATTTAAGGGATCATAAGAGGTGTTTTCTCACCAAATTCAGCTGCTGGGTGTTGAAGCAAGATGGTGGGCCATCTCTGCTGGTCTCTGCCTTCTCCTCCAGGCTTCCTCTCTCAGGCTCAGCGGCTCTGCTTTCTTCCCAATTTCAGCTGCAAGCTGGAATAGGGTTTGTCTCTTTTTGGCCCTCCTATATCAGTCTTGGTATAGGACTGAACTCTCTTCCCAAGTTTAGCTGTAAGCCATCAGGCATATAGCAGGATTGGTCTCCTCTTGAGCTGCACTGTGGACTCAGCCTCTTGGGGACTTTGTGCTTAAGCAATCCTCTCTCTCACATTGCAGAATTAAAATGACAGTTTCCTTCTTTCCTCTGTCTTTCTGAATCTCTGTCTCCTTTTATATAAGACCCAGCAAGAGGGCAGAGACTCAACATGCATCACACTCCACGGATGTAATCCAGTCAAACGGGTCTCACATCTACACAATATTTTCTTTTTTATGTTTTTTTAAAACATAAAATATTTCTCTTTTGGGGATTCATAAAATAATTCAAACAGCCACGCTTATAATGGAATGTTACTCAGCCCTAAAAAGGAATTAAGTTCTGATGCAGGCAACAACATGGATGAACCTTGAATACATCACCTTGAGTGAAATAAGCCAGACACAAAAGGACAAATATTATATTATCTCACTGATAGAAAATAATTAGAATAAGCAAACTCATAGAGGCAGAATTTAGACTATAGGTTACTTACTGAGGTATGGGATAGTGGTAGGGGATTGGGGAGTTAAGGCTTAATTGGTACAAAATTTCTGTTTGGGGTAATATGGAAAATTTTTGCTAATGGATGGTGGTGATGGTAGCACAACATTGTGAACATACTTAGCAGCACTGAATTATATATTTAATATGGTTAAAAGAGGAAATTTTAGGAAGCAGAGGTAGCTCAAGTGGTTGAGTGCCTGCTTCCAATGTACAAAGTCCTGGGTTCAATCCCTGGTACTTCCAAAAAAAGGGAATTTTAGATTGTATACATGTTACTAGAATCAAAATTTTAAAATAAAAAACATAGGACTGTGTAACCCAAACAGTGAACACTAACAAAAACCATGGACTATAGTTAATAGTACAATTTAAAAAATATTCTTGGGAAGTGGATGTGGCTCAAGTGATTGTACTCCTGTCTACCATATGGGAGGTCCAGGTTTCGATTCCTGGAGCCTCCTGGCGAAGGCAAGCTGGCCTGAATGGAGAGCTGACCCACATGGAGTGCTGGACTGCACGGAGTGCTGACTGGCACAGGAATGCTGGCCTGCATGGAGAGCTGGCACAGCAAGATGATGCAACAAAAAGAGACATAGAGGAGAGACAATAAGAGATGCAGCAGACCAGGGGGCTGAGGTGGTGCAAGAGATTGAGTGCCTCTCTCCTACTCTGGAAGGTCCCAGGATTGGTTCCCAGGGCTGCCTAAAGAGAAGAAAACAAGTACAGTGAATGGACACAAAAAGCAGACAGTGAGAGCAAAAAAAAAAAAAAAAAAAAAAGGGAGGGGGGGGAGAAATAAATAAGTCAATCTTTTAAAAAAAATTATTTCATGAATTGTAACAAATGTAGCACACTAATGCTAGGTGTTAATGATGAGTAGCATATACAAACTCTGCATGATTTTTCTGTAAACTGGCAACTTCTTTTATAAAAAAAGGAAATATCATGTTGTATATATTACAATAAATTTTTTTAAAAAATTGTATCTAAAGTGTCAGTAATGACACCCTATCAGCAACATCATTTATTAAAAATATATCCTCACAAACACATGAAACTTTATCTATGACTCCCTACATCATCTCAACAGATTGTTTTCAATTTTATTTTGTTTTCATTTGCAAAGTTGATGAATACCCAGGCACTGATCCCAGTTTGGGTTTAAACTTTGTTCTAAATGCTTGAATAATATTCCAGACTCTGTTTCTTTTAAAGGAGCAGCCTTTCATTGACTCCCCAAACAGATATGGCTTTCTAAGTTGACAAAGCCTGTGGACCGAATCAGTAATCATGGTGTTAAGACCTCCTGGAGAGGATCTAAACCTGGGTTCATATTGATAACATCTTGTTTTATCAAGTTCCCTCCACTCCCAAAAGAGAAATCATTCAATAAATATTCCATACTTGGTTGTTTAGGGGCAGCAGGGAAAAAGGAGGCCTTTGAAAAGTTCTGTTCTGTTCAGACTGGTTCAGAATCTTTCAGGGGTTCCTCCCTCCCTTGAGTATAGGCCATAGATGCCTTGTAAAAAGTATAGGTGTCTCATCTTTACAGCATCCCTTTCAAGAAGTTATCTAGCCTCGGCTTTGTTGAAAGCTAGTGAAGAAGAACTCACATCTTGTCAAGGCAGCCAATTTTATTTTTAGGAAATGCTTAGTAATTAAAGGCTTAGCTTATGTTCCTTCTAAATGTATCCAATGGTGCTTACCCAGACCTATGTGCCTTTGAGAAAAGCAGAGTGAGCGCATCTCTTATGCAGGTGGCAGCATTCCAGTTCCAGGAAGACAGCTGAGGTACCTCATCCTACTCGCTTTGTGTTCTCTTTTTTGGCTCCTGAAAGAGGTGGGAGGGAATTATGCATATGCATAATATGCATAGCTCCAGAAGGGGAAGTGAATTAGAGTATAGACTTTAGACACTGGGATTGACTATAAATGTAAATCAAGTTTTATTTAAACTACTTTATACATAAAGACTCACCAATCAAAAAATTTAGAAGATATGGATAATTAGAATGTACTTGCAACCTGTTGGGTAATTTTCCTTGAAAGAGTCATGTATAATTTATTCTTTTTCAGCAGGTATGCTTGGTTGGTGGAGCTTACTGTGATTCTTTTGCTTTTCCAAAAAAATTATATAGAGACAGACATAAAGAGAAAGAGAGAGAGAGAGCATGTGTGTATATATATGTGTATGTGTATGTATATTTGTGTGTGAATGATTTTAAAAAGAAATAAAAACAACATGCTGCAGGCTGAAATTTTGTCTGAATCGGGACAGATAGCATGTTCTTTGGAACACATAATTCTTCTGTGAGTGGCCCACCAAATTTCAAGTTGCTTAAAAGCCAGGACAATATCTTACTCTTCTTGGCATCATCAGTGCCTATTCTAGTGCTATGAACAGAGTTGGCCCCAATAAATGCTTGTTGAATTGAATTTACTTGAATTTCTAGAAATGGAAAGGTCACCAAAGAGAAATACAGATCAGGGAAAGAGACTGAACTTATTTCAAGGAAGATTTTTAATTGAACTTATTTCAAGGAAGGTTTTTAATTGACCAGAAATATTCTTAAGATGAAATTATGGGAAGCGGACTTGGCCCAGTGGATAGGGCATCCATCTACTACATGGGAGGTCCACGGTTCAAACCCCGGGCCTCCTTGACCTGTGTGGCGCTGGCCCACGTGCAGTGCTGATGTGCGCAAGGAGTGCCGTGCCACTCAGGGGTGTCCCCTCCCCCCGCATAGGGGAGCCCCATGTGCAAGGAGTGCGCCCCATAAGGAGAGCCACCCTGCGCGAAAGAAAGTGCAGCCTGCCCAAGAATGGCGCCGCATGCACAGAGAGTAGACGCAGCAAGATGACCCAATAACAACAAAAACAGAAAAGAAATACAGATTCCTGTGCCGCTGACAACAACAGAAGCGGACAAAAAGAAGAACATGCAGCAGATGGACACAGAGAACAGACAACTGGGGTGGGGGATGGGGGTTGGGAGGTGGAAGGGGAGAGAAATAAATAAAATAAATCTTTTTTTAAAAAAAGATGAAATTATACAAACAGCCTTTTGACAAATGATGTCTAGGGAATCCCCACACTAAAAGCTCTGCTTTTTAAAGTGTCAGTATTCTGATAAACTAAAGCAAAGAAATCCTATGTCTCATAAGTAGTCTTCTTTCCCTGCAAGACAATGTACATTTTAAGCATGGCCTTCAAAAGAAAATATTTTTTAACCAAAGGAGAAAGTATAATGATAGGCAAAGATGTTTTGGGATGTATTTTGGTAACAAGTGGTGCCTAAAATTAGGAGTCAGAGAAACCCAAATCCATGACTTGGCAGAGGGATTTTTCCTGAGATATCCTCAGGAAAAAGCTGGGGTGGGAGGGAAGCTGCCTGGAATTCACAGTAAAAGCGAAGCTGTGGTTCCTAGAACTCCCAAAAGCATTATGACTCAGTGACCTACTTTGCGCAGGATGGGGAGTCTGTAGATAATGGTACAAGTGAAATTGGCAGAGTCCTGTGAGTGCAAATCGCCCTGAGTCTATGTGCCCTTATTTGAGGACTGCTTGTACTTCAACCAGATAATCAGATTAACAGGAGCACTTGCCCTATCTCAGGAAGCATGGCTGTTTTTGTAGAGTAATTGAGTCACTAATCTTGGGACTTGGCTCTGGACTCACTCCCCTAGGAAGGGTTGGGAGGGAATGACTCAGGTGGCAGCAGAAGTCCTCCCAGGAGGGCAAACAACATTGCCCTAACGTAAGACAATTAGCGTTGGGAGATCTGTTGATTGGTGGTCACCTCCACTCACCAGCCAGCCTGGTTTTCAGAGACAGGCTCTTACTCTCCCAGGGAAAGACAGGCAAATGCAAGGCAAAACCCTTGTACAGGCGGAGTATGGATGATTGGCCTGGCACAATATTGTTTGATGCCTGTTTCCTTGACATAGTTATAAATAACATCCCCCTTCCAAATTCTCAACAGTATTCTGAATAGGATGTTAAATTATACGTCACTCTCAACATGGAATACTTGGAAGAATACCGGAAAAAAACAGCTCTTGCAACAGGAACCAAGGCAGAAGCCAGCGTTATTAACTGGGGCAAGGGGGCATTGAGGCGGGAACTGTGGCACAGGACCATGAGGGGGGCAGGGAGAGGGATAAACAGCCTGCTGTTGTGGTTACTGGGAATATCAGAGTCTGTACTGCTCACTTCCCATATCAAAATAGCAATGAGAGTATGTGTCCTCATTCACCAGGACCTCTGCAATCCCGTGAAAAGCAGGGGGATATTATCTTCCTCTTTGGGTATTCCCACTCATCCACATGGCTAAGAATGACTGCTTCTTCCTTAGCATTTTAAAATAGTGCTGTAAGTCTGAAGAAGAGAATGTCTTGCCCTGGGTAGTCTTTCCAAATATATGGACAAGACACTGTGCCATATACATAATGCAGATGTTGCATGTTTCCTATCTAATTAGAAATTTAAATAATTATACAAGTTTTAAATAGCAGCCCAAGAAAGCAACAGAAGAGTTATCACAAAATAGTGCCTGATTAAACCAATTGTGTTAGCTGTAATTTTTATAACAGTTCAAAGAGAGAGAGTAATCACTTCAGACTAGGAAGATCAAAATAATTTATGAAGAGGTGAGACTTCAAGGTCTTAAAAGACTTCCCATTTATTAAGTATTAATTATGTCAGGCATTTTCACACCTAGATTCTTATTTCTCAGAACAATTCTATGAAATAGATATTATTATCTACAGTCTATAGAGGAAAAAACTGAGAATCAGAGGGTTTAAGCAATTTGTTCTAGTCACTCAGCTAGTAAACAGAAGACTCAAGCCCGTATGTACCTTACTGCAAAGTTCCTATTTTTTCCACCAAAAGGGTTGCAATTCCAATCAGAAATTTGTAAGTCGCTCAGTATTGTGGTCATAATTGCGAGCTATATCTAGATACAGAGAAATTTTCTGTCAGTGCTTAAGAGTTACGGTTAAGCAGAATCTGTCTCTAAGAAAGTAAAAAGACTGGGATAAAAAGGGAGAGAATTGGCCTGAAATTTACCCCTGGCAGACCAGATTTAGATTCTAGGGAAGAAATAGAAAATAAAACAAAACAGGACTGACATAAATATTAAGAACTTTAGTCTCCTTCCTAATTTCCAGATTTCAGCGAGGAATTCCCCTAGCAGAGTTCCTATTATTAGTTTCTCTGGAATGTTCTCATATAAACTTTTATTCCGGTTAAATGTTTGCATTATTTAAACGGGTGTAAAATAACAAAAAGAAAAGGAGCTCCTTAGGTCTTATTCATTGCACTTCTCTGTAGATTTGAATGGCTTAATTACATATTTAAAGTAAAGCAATAAAAACATCTGAAAATTGTTCCAAAATCACATTATTTACTTGATGCTGAGCAGTTTCTAAACAAAACCTATGTAGCCAGGAAGATGGTTGCTCTAGGCCATTAGACAGTTCTTCCTTGAATTGTGTAGCTGGTAATTAAGCAGGTATACATGGTATCATTGTTAATGTTTTCTGTTTTTGTCAAGTTGCTCTTCTAAATTCTGAAAACTATTCAGTCCTTGAGCTACTTATGAAACCACTTCCTTGTTTTTAAGAAGCAAGTAAAACACATCAACTAAGCAATTGTAATCCTAAGGCAAAAGTAATGAAATAGGCAAGATTTGATTACAAGGATGCTCAATACAGCATTATTTATAACAGAAAGAAAATAACCCAAAGGACAAATACTGCATGATCTCACTTATGTGAAATAATTAGTAGATGCAAATTCATAGAGTCAGAAATTAGAATATAGGGCAGAGGTTAGGGTAGGAAAGGGGGAGTTAATGTTAAATGGGTATAGGTTCTGTTTGGGGTGATGGAAAAGTCTTGGTAATGGATGGTGGTGATGGTAGCACAACATTGTGAATATAATAGCAGCACTGAATTGTATACTTGAAAGTGGTTAAAATGGGAAATTTTAGGTTCTATGTATGTAACCAGAATAAAAATTTTAAAAATATAATAAAACTATGCAATACAAAGAGTGAACCCTAATGTAAACCTTGGACTATATGTAATATAATTATAATATTAATAAAACTTGTTCATCAATTGTAACAAAGGTACAACACTAGTGCAAAATGTTAACAATAGGGGAAACTATGTATGTTTGTGGAGGGGGAGGTAATATGGGAACTCCATACTTTCTGCATGATTTTCTATAAACCTACAGCTGCTCTAATTAAAAACAAAAATGAGGGGCCATGCCACATGACACCCACATGGCACCAATGTGCCATATTCATTCCCATAATACTAGGAATAGGCCTACTGCTCTCCCTCACTGAGACAGGGCTAGGTACCTAGCACTGACATGCAGCAGTAGGTCATAGAGGCTCACACTAATCTCCACCACTCTACCTGCCACCTTGCAAAACCCCAGAGAAACCTTAGCCCTAATACAGCAATCCCATGAGTTCCCTAGCCCAAATGGTCCTAGACACTGCCTGGCTTTAGACTACATACTGACCAGGCAGGATGCCATCTGTTCCCTTCAGGGAACCAACTGCGGCATGCACACAATAAAGGGGAGGGTTCAGGAGAACGTGAAGTACCTTATCACACAAATAGAAACAAGACATGATCTCACCCAAGTTTTCTCCAACATTCCCACACTGCCCAATAGCTCCAATCTGTTCTCATGGCTAGACCCTCCATGCTGGGGTGGCTGGCTAAGAACTGGGTTTCAAATTCTTCTCTGTGCACTTGCTTATTTAAACATCTGAGCCAAGCCTTCCCAGTAGCATTTAGCACTTCCTCAGTTCAGTTAATTCAGCTTGGGCCAATGGGCTAGGCATCATGGGGCAGTTGTCCTGAGAGTAGGCAGAACCTCAGTTATTTGCCTAGGCCTGGCCAACGCTGGTCAGGACAGACAGGCAGCGCCTCCCTGGAGGCTGGGCAGTAACCTTTTTTTTTTAAGATTTATTTATTTATTTCTCTCCCCTCCCCCCCACCCCGGTTGTCTGTTCTCTGTGTCTATTTGTTGCGTCTTCTTTGTCCGCTTCTGTTGTTGTCAGCGGCACAGGAATTTGTGTTTCTTTTTGTGTTTCTTTTTGTTACATCATCTTGTGTCAGCTCTCCGTGTGCGCAGCACCATTCCTGGGCAGGCTGAACTTTCTTTCGCTGGGCGGCTCTCCTTACAGGGCGCCCGCCTTGCGCGTGGGGCTCCCCTACACGAGGGACACCCCTGCGTGGCAGGGCACTCCTTGCGCACATCAGCACTGCGCGTGGGCCAGCTCCACATGGGTCAAGGAGGCCCGGGGTTTGAACCGCGGACCTCCCATGTGGTAGACGGACACCCTAACCACTGGGCCAAGTCTGCCGCCTGGGCTGTAAGCTTAACCTATCTACTTGGTCAACCGACCTTGCCCCAAAGCCATTTGAAGGACCCAATAGTAAACAACCCTGCAAAAATAAAACACATACTCTTAGCTCCCCTTGAGTAGAGAAGACTGTGGCCCAAAGCAGGCTTTACCCTCTACTAAGGCTGGGGTGGAGAACTGTTGACTCTCCCTCTCTGGTCACCCTGCCTGGCTTGAGGACCTTTAAGAAATAAACCCTTAAACTTTCAAACAACCACAGCAACAACAACAAACAGAACCAAATGTCAACCTATAGAGGACTGTTTAAGTCAATTGTGGTGCATACATGAAATGCCATGAAAATAAATGGCAAAATTATCTAAATTCTGATGTTTCTAAATAAATAATGTAAGCCAATAAAAATACTGCATGTAACTCTATGTATCGATATGGAAAGATATCCTATCAGTGGTGGTAACCAATAGAGACAGCAGTGCCTCTCAAAATCATAGCAGTAGCAGGCAGAAACCCTGTGTTGGGCATTGAATTGGGATAGCCCTGCAAGGATATGCAGCAGCAGCCAGCAAGGAGTCACTGTGAAGCAAGGATAATATGCAATGGCAATCGACTCTTGCTAGCATATGTGGGATACCTCGTGATAGCTCCAGAAATACTTATGGTAAGATTGGAGGGGGTGAAAGAGATCCTGCATCCGCGATTGTGGGGCTGAGAATCAATGAAATTGGAATTATAATTGTTAATGTTTCCATGTGTTCTATAGATGGATAAGACCTTGGAAAACTTGGCTCATTATTACTTTTCCCATAAGGAACAATTTTCACTACATAAATATAGATGACCTATTTATATACCTTAGGAGAGTGAATAGTTTTCAACCGCTTTCAAATAATTTATATGACTTCATTTTCTTATAAAGTTACAAAATACTAATATGAAGAATTCAATTTCTCAAATACTCACTATATTCTTACATTTTATGCTTGGTATGTAGATAGATGAGAGAAGTAAAATATCAGTAAATGTGCGGTAATTGTGACTAGTCACAAGGAACTTCCTCATACCAGTTAGCAAACTTTTATAATATTCCTACCATATTTATTTATTTATTTATTTATTTATTTTTCCTACCATATTTAAGGTATGGTGTTAGATGTTAGGTCTATAAAGTTGAATGAGACTGAGTCTCTAGTTGGGGAAACAGGCAAGAAAATGGATTACTGCATTCTTACCTAACCTTTGACACTAATGATTTTGAAATCAGAACTGCAACTATAAAATGAAAAATGAGCTACTTTAAAATAACACGACAAGTAATGCCAGATAAATTAATTAAGTTAATACATCAATTTCCTAGTTGTTCTTCCCTGCTGCTGAAATAATTCCTTGTTAAGCTTTCACTTCTGAACCACAGTCTAGAACAAATCATTTCCCTGTCCACTGAAAACAGTTTGGGCTTCTTGGGGGTGATTGGAAGAAATCATCCTGAAAATTTTCCAAATTCATTAGCACTTTATATATCTTGACTGTTCAACCAGTCAATCCATTTGAATCATTAAATGGGACAAGGTATGAGTGACTCCCAACATCCATTACTTCATTTTTCCATGCAGCCAAATGGTTGAGAAACAGATCATAGCTATAGGGGCATGCCATAGTCTGATAAACCTATCCACCTTCCCAATTATTAGTTTAGGATATCAGGCCTAAGTATTTTAGACCATTCTTGTTTCAAGAGTTGATATGATCCAATTCATAAGGAAAGTTTGTTAAGGATTTCTTGAAAGTCTCCCTACTTTGAACATCTTATGACTATTCAATCTCTAGGTAATCCCCAAGTCATGGAAAGTTTGCCATTGGGAAATAGCTTGCTTAATAA
This sequence comes from Dasypus novemcinctus, assembly GCF_030445035.2. Lineage (NCBI taxonomy): Eukaryota > Metazoa > Chordata > Mammalia > Cingulata > Dasypodidae > Dasypus > Dasypus novemcinctus. Next base: position 47,620,125 of record NC_080688.1, read on the forward strand.
ATGTAGCCCCTATGAGAAAATATTGTACTGATGATTCTTCCTAGATCTGGCCAAGGAAGACATTTGATAAAGGAGATTCTTTCCAGAGAACATTACCTAAAGGACGATAGAAAAGGAGCTCCTTTCCTGGGCATGGACTCAGGTTAACCAAGGATCTTACCCATCTGCCACAGCAGGATATTATATGTGTTTTGGAACAGTGACCACTGTGAGTTGTTGCCCAGTCTCTCCTTCCAATTTTTTAATTGGTTATCTTGTTCTTTTGGAGAGAGGATGATTTATTATTCAGAAATAGGCCTCCTGAGGAGCTGTAGCTGGAACAGATAAAGATAACAACACAATGCCCAGAGTTCTGGACCACAATTGGATGAGTCTTTGTATTGACAACTGCATGAATGCATCTCACATAAGTGGAGTCATTTTTGAAGATATATGTAGTGGATTCTGCAGTGCACAGCCCAGATCTCTGCAAGCCCAAGACACTCATTCCTGCCAGCTCCCAGGAGAAATATCTGCTGATAGCTCACAGTAAGTGAGGAAGCAAGTCCAAAGGAGCTGCAGGATATGGGTATAACAGTGGTTGAAAGGGAAAGTCTAAGTTCATGTATATTTCTAGAAGGAAAGCTAAAAAATGTAACATGGGACTGTATGGCATAACGAAACCTCATATGAAACATGAATATGGGTAATAGCGCCTATAAAAGACGTTTTCTTTGAAACTGAACAAATGTACATAATGTTACAAAATGTTAATATCGAGCAAAAATATAACCAAAGAAACTAGACAAAAGGTACTACATATTTTTTATGCCATCTGTACAAAATATAAATACAAATGATTAGAAAGACAGAAACAATAGCAGCTACATACGACGGGGAAGCATAGAGATTGAGAGGAAATTGTTAAGGGGGAAGACTCTTTGGTTTGTCTGTTTTTTCTTTATTATTATTATTATTATTGGAATATTGAAAATGCTCTAATAGTGATTGACTTGATAAATGCACAACTATGTGATTATACTGAATACCATTTATTGTAAACTTTGGATAAATTGTATGCTTTATTAATATGTATCAATAAAATTAATTTGCTAAAAAAAAAAGAAGAAATGAAGTCATAAACCATTTGATAACATGGATGAACCTGGAGGACATCATGTCAAATGAAGCAAGGCAGACACAAAAGGACAAATACTGTATGACTGTATTACTATGAACTTTTTATAATATATTGTGTAACATATTGTATGATTCCATTTATATCAATTTAAAGATGAAACTTGATTAGTGGTGTTGTAGGGCTAGAAAGCATGCTAAGGGATGTGAAGTCTTTCTTTTTGGAGTAATGAAATAATTCGAAACTTTTTTGTGATGATGGATGCACAACATTGTGATTATTCTAAAAGCCATTGATTATTCATTTTAGATAGAATGTAGGGTATGTGAATATATCTCAATAAAATGGCTTAATAAATGAATAATTGTGTAGGAATAGCAAGAAATAGCAGCTAGGTATAGCAGAGGAAACAGATTGAGAGGTGAGGAATTTTCTTGTCTGTTTTTTGTTTATTATTATTATTATGGAAATAATGAAAATGTTCTAATAATGATTGAAGTGATGAATGCACAATTGTGATTACACCAAATACCATTGATTGTACACTCTGGATGAATTGTATGCTTTATTAACATGCATCAGTAAAATTGATTTGTTAAAAAAATATGTATTAATAAAATTGATTTTTTAAGAAAAGGCACTTTAGGAAAATGGTGCTGGAGCCCCTGCCAATCCAGAAGCCTACAGTCCTCTGGACTTATAGCTATATAAAACCAGTAAGTCTCCTTACAAATTAAGCCAGTGTGAGTCAGACTGTCTTTGCTTGTAGCTGACAGCAAACTGGCTCCTACTAAAGTATCCCCGACTGTATTCCAGCTATTCCCAATCCAGATCTATCAACATTTATACATGAGATAGACAATTGGGAAAATGCTTAGAGCATTCTATTTTTTTTAAAGAGCATTTGTTGTTGTTTTTGGGGGTATGGTTAGGTACTGAGGGCCAGTTATTGAACCTAGGGCCTCGTATATGGGAAGCCAGTGCTCAACCACTGAACCAAATCAGTTTCCCTGAGTGACTTTTTGTTTGTCTTTCTTTTTTCAGGAGGCACTGGGAGCTGAACCTAGGACCACCCATCTGGGAGGCAGGTGCTCAACCACTTGAGCCACATCTGCTCCCCTAGAGCATTTGTTTTTTAAAGTGTTAATTTTGACTCTTTTAGTTTCAAGTAACACAAACTAACTTAGGTGTATTAAGCAAAAGAGAGAACTTTTTTGGAAAATCAGGGCATTTCTCAGAATCCAAGAATAGAGTTACAACTGGCTCTCAAGAATGAACCAAGGCCTCATTCTCCTTCTCTGTCTGGTGCTTTTGCCTTTTTCTTTTCTCTCGCTGCCAACAGGTTTTCTCAATTCTTCAGTCCACAGTGAAGACCATAACTACACAGAACTTTGAATTTTATATGTTACAGCTAAATGTACTCAGAGAGAAATGGATTCATTTTCTCTCTCCCTCTCCACTCCCCCTCCCTGACTCTGCCTCTATCTTGTGAAATCTCTCAGCCTGATTTTTGAAATTCCTACAGAAAAGAATGATCAGCCCAGCTTGGGTCACGTAGCCACCCCTGAACTAATTAAACAGTGGCTGAGGTGGGAATGCTGGGTACAAGGTTGACTTCTAGGAACAGGGGAAAATCAACGTGATTTTCCAGAGAAACAGATGCAGAAAGGTTAAAAATTTGCCCAGATCACATTTGTGGTTTAAAAAAGGAAAAAGGAAAAAGCAGAGCTGGGAGTAGTACCGGGAAAACCGGTTTTAGTGTCTATGAACTTAAGCCCTGCTAAATACTGGCCCTCCTCTATTTGGGCTAGCAGGGTGGTCTCTCTAAGACACTGTTAACTAAAAACGGATGTACTAAAGAATGCAAAAATCAAGACAAGATATATTTCTTATGTAGAACTATGTATTTCTCACTGGGGAAGGCAGTGCAGTACAAGTTCAAAATCCTCGTACTTCCTCTTGCTAATGCAGTGACCTTGGCAAGTTAATTCTTTGACCTTAGTTTCTTCATCTCAAAAATGCAGATAAAGTCTACTTATAGAATTGTTGTGAGCAGTGAGTGCAGTAACATTACCTAGCAGGTAGTGTTAAATAGGTGTTAGTTTCCTCTCTGATTGCATTTATTCTGCAAACCTACACTGAGAGCCTACTGTGAATGTATCAATCTCCTTGCTAGACATTGGAGGTGCAATCAAGAGCAAGACACAAAGGAGTGTTTTTGTCTACCAAGCATCTGTTCATCTGTTTCTCCTTTAACAACACCCCACACCCTTCCTTTGGAGGCATTGCCCTTTGATTATGCCATGTGATTCTGATGGGGCTGGCAACCACAGTGTATACTTTTTAATCCCTTATCTCCCTCCCCTGTCCTGGGTAGGAGTTCCTGTTGCTGGGATCTAGCAGCTTCCCTGATGTCTGCCCTTCACAAGCATGGTTAATAGACTTCCTTTTTATCTCCTAGCTATGCAGCTTCTTACCAGTACTTCCTTTTTCCTTGCTTAATTTATTCAGGATCAAGTTCGGTTGCTTGCAACCAAATTAACTGGCACTTTTATCCTGTGTCCTCAAGGCTTTCATGGCCAGGTAGTTAAGATGGACGGGAAAAAACAGCATTTACACAGAGAGAGAACTGTGGTACTAATTTATGTCAAGGGAACTTGGGAAGGGTGGAGAAAGCAGAACATTTCAGACAGAGGGGACAGACGAGGAGGCAAGAAGAAGCATGTTCTGTCCAGACAGTCTGCAAACAGTTCCCAATTACTGGAATTTCAAGTGCACAGCAAGAAGTGGGGAAAAAACAAACAAAAACTGGGGACCTAGGAAGAAGCGAGGTCATGAAGACCGCATTTGATTGGTGTGGTAGTTCGAATTATGTAGCTGAGAAAGAAACATGTTCTTAATCTTTATCTACTCCTCTGGGTATGAACCCATCGTAAAGAAGAGTTTTCAAAGGTGTTATTTTTAGTTAAGGCGTGGCTCAATCAAAGCTTTCGGTTTTAATCTGGGTTACTGGAGTCCTTTATAAACAATGAAATTCAGACATAGAGAAAGCTGTAGGGAAAAGCTGGAAACTGGAATTCAGTGGAACCTGGAAAAGAAAGACGACACGGCCAAGCGCATTGTTCCTGTGACAGAAAAGCAAAGGATCCAAGGATTGACGGCAGCCAGCCCTGGAATGCCAGTTTTCAGGCAGAGAGCATTGCCTTCTGATACCTCAATTTTGACCTTATCTTAGCCTCAAAACTGTGAGCCAATAAATTCTTGTTGTGTGGTATATGTTTGAGCAGCTGGGAAACTAAGAAGAGTTACTTTTTTTTTTTTTCTTGCTTCTGTGGACTTGTGGAGCCATCTATTTATTTTCTACCACACCAGCCCCCCAGATGGTTCCCTCACCTGTCTGCCGCTGTATCCACTTGTCTGCTCATTGTGTCTGCTTGTCTTCTTTCGGAGGCACCAGGAACCAAACCCAGGGCCTCCCATGTGGGAGGTGGGCACCCAACTGCTTAAGCCACATCGATTCCCCCTTGTGGGGCTATTGAAGAGTTTAGGTAGGAAAATGACATGGTCATACCTGCATTTTGATAAGTCATTCTCTCTGTTTATGTCATGGTTCCCAAGCTTTATGCTGCATCAGAATCACCTGGGGAGCTTGTTAAAATGACCCCATTTGGGAGCTGGTGCAGCTCAGTGGTTTGAATGCTTGCTTCCCATGTCCGAGGTCATAGGTTCAATCCCCAGTACCTCCTAAAAAATTTTAAAAAGACCCCACTCTAAGATATTTCAGTTCAGTGGGTCAGGGGTATGCTATAGGGGCTGCATTTTTAACAGTCCTTCCTGTTGGTTCTGATGCACATGGTCCATGGACCAATCTGTAGAAATACAATTCTAAATGATGAATGAACAGACCCTCCAGATTACTTTTACAATGGCAGGGTTGGAAGGTGCCAGGAGAGAATTACTTAAACTCATTCATAGTGCAATCTGTCCACGATCATGTCTCCCCAACCACTGAATGACATTACACTGGTTAATTACCTTGGCACTGAAAAAGATATATTTATAAATTTACAAAGATAATTTTGAAAATTCATATTTTAAAACCTATCAACGGTAATAAAGACTCGTATTGCACAGAAACACAAATATCTGAGATATTACCTTGAAAAATGTTTAACACAATCTGAGGCACTAGGCACTATTTGATGATAAAATGAGGCAACATGCTATTTTGAAAGAGAAAAGAACATCATCAAAAAAGAAGTTCTGCTGAATGAAGAGATTGTGAGTTTACTCAGGTAAGCCAGATAAAGACCTGAATCTTTTGTCTTAGTTTAATAGTGCCTCCAGTTTTTTTCTGCTAACCAGTCCCAATTGCTGTTTCTTGCTAAGTTTCTCAGAATGTCAGTCTTTAAGCAGCTGGCCCTGCAAAACACACTGACCATAGATAGTCATGTTACAGCATATCTTCAAAGCATACTATCCTACTCTAGGAATAGCTTAGTGAATATTTCTCTTGCTACTAGTGGGCTATTAGGCAACATGAGTGGGTAATGTTTGAATCAAATCCACATTTGGAGCATTCTACTTCATTGAGCATTGAATTACAGTGTATTGAGAATGGGAAGAGGTCATAGAGGACATCTAACTCTATCTCATTTTGCAGATAAGGACACTGATTCCCAAAGAGGTGAAAGCACTCATATTTTGTCTTTCAACATTTCAAATGACACGTTTGAAATAAAACTTAAATCAGTAAGTTATAAAAAAGCACTGATCTATTTGTGAGAGAAATCATTTATTTTGGGAGGTAAAACCACAAATAGTGAAAAGGTAAATAGCAACAAACTGTTCAAAGAGTAGTTTAAAACAAAACTGAAAGCAATATAACAAAGTAGTTCATGGTTAATTGCACACAGCTGTAAGATCATTTTTGTGACTTTTTACTGCCCAACACCATCACTTATATAAACAGTGTGCCATTAAACATTCTTCTCCTATTACCTAACCATCAACAAGTAACCATCTTTCATCACAGAAGAATGTCAAAGTTTCAGACTTTAATTCCAAAACTTGTGATTGTTTCTATTTTGCCATAGCAAGAAAATTATACAGATAAGTTATATCTTTTCTCCTAGTTTGGATGAAAATATATTTTATTGGTGTATATGAGTCTCTGCAAATAAGCTTCCATTATGGAAGCTCCTTTAGGCTAGGAGGTAATAATTAAAATGACAACGGATACTATTTTTATTGATTACTATAGACCATGCCCAATGTTAAAGGCCTTGTATGTGTGTATATGTGTCAATGTTAAAAGAATTAAACCATATATATACATATATTTATATACATACAAGTGTGTATATAGTTTAATGCATACAACAAAATTTACTTCTTTCTTATCTCCTTTTTATAGATTAGAAATTGAGCCTCAGAGAGTTTAGGTAACTTGTCCAAAGCCAAGCAATCACTACGTGGTAGAGCCAGGGTTTGATACCACATGTTCCAGATTCCTGTGTCTGTATTTGTGACCATTGTGAAAGCATACAGGCCCACAGTACCGATTTTTTCCCATTATGACATCAAATATATAGGTTGCTCTGAGTCTTTCTGTTCTGTTTATACTCCTTGTTTCCTGTAATGTTTTAAAAGCTTAGTACTTTGAATTCTCAAATCTAGAAAATAATTATAGAAAGTGATAAAACAGGCAGAGAACCCGGGACTTTGTATGCAGGAAGCCTGTGCTCAACTGCAGAGCTATCTCGGCTCTCCTGAGTTGACCCTTTCATCTGTTTGCTTATAGTTTGTTTTTGTTTTTAGGAGACACTGGAGACCGAACCCTGGACCTCCCATGTGGGGAAGATTATTGGTAAGAGCTATTCTTTTTGTTTTGTCTTTATTTTTTTAATGTTACATTAAAAAAAATGAGGTCCCCATATATCCCCCACCCCCCTCACCCCAATCCTCCCATAACAACACCCTCCTCCATCATCATGAGACATTCATTGCACTTGGTGAACACATCTCTGAGCACTGCTGCATCACATGGTCAATGGTCCACATTACAGTTTACACTCTCCCCCAGTCCACCCAGTGGGCCATGGGAGGACATACAATGTCCAGTAACTGTCCCTGCAGTACCACCCAGGACAACTCCAAGTCCTGAAAATGCCCCCACATCACATCTCTTCCTCCCACTCCCTACCCTCAGCAGCTACCATGGCCACTTTCTTCAAATCAATGCTATGCTTTCTTCGAATACTAATCACAATAGCTCATGAATAGAATATCAGTAAGTCCACTCTAATCCCTACTCTATTCCTCCATCCTGTGGACTCTGGAATGGTTATGTCCACTCCACATCTATATCAAGAGGGGGCTTAGATTCCACATGGATGCTGGATGCAATTCTCCTGCTTTCAGTTGTAGGTACTCTTGGCTCTCTGGTGTGGTGGTTGACTCTCTTCACCTCCATGTTAGCTGAGTGGGGTAAGTCCAATAAACTAGAGTGTAGTAGTTGCTAGTCTGTTGGGGCTCAGGGCCTGGCTATCACATGGACAGTTTCTGGACAGTCCAGAGATTCAGGTTCCCTGGGTATACACTAAACCGCAGTGCCAACCACAGGTCTGGTAAAAGTAACAGGAGAGGCTTGTGAACAAAGATCACATCTGAGTCCAGCTCCATCACACAGAAATATAAACTCCAAAGTAGGGCCAACTGACATGGCACTGAACTCCATCGGCCATGACCATAGAATGTGTGGGTCTCTGTAGCACTCAGAAGAACCAATACCTGGGGTTGTATCTACTTTATCTGTCTCTGGGACTCTGCTGAGGTGTGCATAAGGACGACTCCTCTGATAACCTCCTGGCTCTTTTTTGGAGACTCATAGCCATATAAACTCATTTGTCCTTTCCATTTCCCCCTTTTATTCAGGTCAAAAAGCATTTTTAACCCCTGATATTATATGTAGGCTGAAATATTCTGCTGGTAAGAACTATTCTTCTTTGTCTTAAACTAAGAGAACAACTCCCCCCTTCAAAGAATAGCACAGTAGTAAGAGTTGTGGGTGTCATATTTTGACACGATATCAAATTCCAAATCAGTCGTATCATGTGAAAGAGGCATGGTATCCTCAGATGTTGAAATAAACAACAATTGCCTATATGAAAGAGTTAGAGCAAATATTTTCACAAAGCATTTTGTGCAGTCTTTATATTCTCTCTTTTTTCCCCATTTATATTTAGTCCTTTATATAACCATTAGGAAATGGGAGACATTGTGGAAGAGGGGGAGAGATATGGTTCAAGTAGGGATTTGGGGTCATGGACAAAAATGGGAGAACATACATGGGCCAGGTGGGATAATGACATGCTCTATAGCAACTCTCTAGGTGCCACACAAGGTACACACAGCCTTCTCACTATTAGTGCCCGGCCAGGTTGAGTGGGGTGATAGCTGAATGGGTTACTCTCTGTCCTTTTGCAATTGACAATAGATGTTGAAGGAGCAGATGTTATAGATCAATAGACACTGGAATTAAAGTTTACTAATTTCAGGGCTTGAACTGGGTCATTAAAGGAAAAGTGCAGCAATCTTCCAACTTTAGTACAATATACCATAACAATGTGTCATCAGTGGCAATAAAAGTTTATTAAAAGTTCAATATCCAAGAGTGTATAAAAGATCATATGACAAGAAATAACTTAAAACCATAAATCCTTCTTTAAGGCACTGGGTAATTGGATCCAGCATGTTAATAATATGCCACAATTGTTTTTTATTGTTTATGCGTATAGCTCTAATGAATTTCATAAGACTATTTTCTTTTATTGATCCTAATATAAAATTGGTTTCCATTCCAAAGTAAAATACCCACTGTTGCAGTTTGGCATTCTTTATGAATTCCAAAAATAATTATTGGATTATGTTTGTAAACTGGCCTGTCAGCGGTATCACTTTTAATTGATTAAAGTATGGTTAGGATTTTGATTGGGCCATGTCAGTAGGGTGTTGAGTCTCAGACCCTTGGTGGGCAGGTACTCCAGAGAAAAGACATGGCAAAGGACAGAGTTGGGAGTTTTGAGCTGGAGCTTGGGAAGTAAGCACATAGAGAAGCAGAGCAGCTGAGCCCAGAGAGAATCAAACTCAGGGAGAGAGACAGAGCCATTTGCCTGATAGTTTACAGCTGGCCTTGTGGAGAGAGCAGGGCAGCTGAGCCTGGAGAGAAACAAACCCTAGGAAGAGAGGAACCTAAGAAGCCTGAACCCTTGGAGATGTTGGCAGCCATCTTGCTCCAATATGTGGAAACAGACTTTGGTGAGGGAAGCAATTTATGCTTTATGGCCTGGTAACTGTAAACTTCTACCCCAAATAAATACCCTTTATAAAAACCAACCGATTTCTGATATTTTGCATTAGCACCCCTTTGGCTGACTAATACATCCACTCCTATGAAAATGCCAAGGGGGTTATAGTGAGTGACATTGTGATCAAATTTGCCATCTGTTATATTTGAAACTACTAATTTTTTATTACATATGCATCTTATCAAAGATGATTCCACATAAAGCAAAGCAAGCAACTCAACTTTGCCTTATATTTAACATTTATATTTACAATTGCTAGTCATAACACGTAAACTAATGAGCTCAAAAGATTTCATGGCAATAATACTTTATTAGATTTGTTTCAGAGAATCATCTGGTCTCTATTGTTAGATGAAAATGAGTAGCTAAAAGGTTGGTCAAAAACTGAAGTTATTCATAATCTATAGAGTCACAGTGAAGCATTCAAAGTACAAACAGACTTTAACTGAAATAACGTTTATGTTAGGATAAAACATACTCTGGGTTAATTCTGCCCTAAAGATCCAACTTTAAGAATTAAAACTAAACAAAAATATTAAAGTAAATCACTGTACCCCTGGTACATGTAATGCCTAACTCAGAAGTAATGTTTTTTTTTTAACAGCCTAGTGGTGGCCTTTGTCTAGCTCATCCCTGTTATCAAACTGAATATAGAAAAGTCAGGTGATTCTAAGTCAGCAGTTGCAGGAATAAGAGAAGAATCATTGTTTTCTTCACTTTAAGGCTCTGAAGCGTCCTCCTTCAGGAAATACAGTAGAAAAAATCAATGCCAGATGGTTCTAAAGGAGATGCTGCTAATGGTTCTGCTATTGTCAAGTCCCCCGTGGGGGGAAAAATTCCTTCGCAGTTAATCAGTGCAGCAAGGTGGTGCTGTAGACTTTCTGTCTCGCAAACCACTGAACTCCATCATAGGAAGCCCCCCAACTCAGATTCACCCCACAGGCCTTAGCAAAGACTACTTCTCATGGTACCAATGATTTATGACTTGATTCAGAGACAGCAGTGAAATTTTCCACCCTTTCCACTTTTTATTTGGTGTTAAAATTAGATTTTAATAAATTAAAGTAAATTCATAAATGATGTTAGCTACTTCTTACAATGCACTTATTCTGTGCCAGGTACAAAGCTAAGTGAAATCATGTTAACTCATTTTGTCCTTAACTCTTGGAAATAGGTGTTAGTTATCCCCACTTGAGGTTAAATAACTCACCCAAAGTTGTGCAGCTCATGTATGGTGGAGAGGAAATATAGACACAGGTCTGTCTAACACCAACGTTTCTGTTTCTCACTAGTGTACTATTTTCTTTTCTAAAAAACAAAATTTAAAAGAATAACTTCCTAAATAATCCCATAATCCTGTGAAACTGCTTTCAATTTCTTGCATTCCCTGTCATTGTTGTTCATACAAGTATTGCTAGGAAATTTTTTCTGTTATTGCTCTTCCTGCTTACTTTATCCTTTTGGTTCACCAACAGTAGGTTATTAAAATTATGAGGAGTTGAGTTAGGATATATAAAACATTTACTGTATTCTAGTATAAAGGTGTATTAGAATAATACCTGGTACATAATCAAGTACTATCATGTACTTAATTTTGTCCTTTTTGCTTGTTCTTTTTCACTCCTACATTGCCTTCTACAGTGTGTATGTACCATGGAATATTTAGCTGTCCCACTCTGAACGGAAATTTTGTTGGTTGCAAATTTTTGGTATAAAAGATAATCCTTCAAAAATAGTCTCGGATGGCCTCCTTTCTTCAGAATCTCAGCTGCAGACTATCAGGCAACAATGTCTCATCTCTCCCCAGGGTTTCAGCTGTTTGAGACTTCTCCTTTCTGTCACATAGCAGGATCAAAAATGACAAAGCTCTGTCTTCCTGTCTGTGTCTGTATGTCTGAGTGTTCATTTTTATCAGACCCAGCAGCAGGTGGGGACCAACCTGAGTCAAATCAAAAAGCCCTAATCTTAACAAGTAATCTAATCCAAGGCCCCTCAGTTGAATTTAATACAATCAAAGGGTATCACAACCAGAGGAATAGATTAGTTTACAAACATAATCTTTGTCTTTTCAGGATTCATAAAATAATGTCCAACTGCCACAACATAAAACAGTGTGTGTATATATATACATGCATACATACATATATGTGTAATGTGTACGTTATATGCACATAATCTTTTAAAAAACATAAAGGATAGTGTACAATAAACATGGCTATGTGCCTTGCTTTTATCATTTAACTTTATATTTTAGTGTGATTTTTCTGAAGAAGTTATAGAATTGTTTTTCTTTTTCATGGTTGTGTAGTATCCCAACGTATGGTTTTACCCTAATTTATTTAACCAGTCTTTTATTGGTGGACATTCAAACAATTGCAAACAATACTGTAATAAATATCCATTTTGTCACTTTGCCTATGTGCATTTTTTATTTTATGAAATACTGCCAAATGGGCCTAAAAATGGTAGGCTGCACAGTTTTAAAATGTTGTTTTATCTATTTGTTAATAATGTATACCATACTTTACTAAAACATTTCCCTTTTTTAGACACTTAGGCTTCCTCTAAGTTTTTGTTACTAAAAATAAACTTTGAATATAGGAATGTCTTTCTCATAACTTCAACACTACTTGAAATTGGAAACTCAGATTCTTGAGTTGTTTCATCCCTCTTACAAGGAAATAAGTAAGTCAAGTATGTATTTTTTTCTGGATGTTTTTAAAAATTAGCTTTGCTTTCCTTTTGGTTGAGTGAGAGATAACAGTAGTCATCATTTTGATGGGGATGTTGATTATAGAGTTTTCAAATTTCCTTTATACTAATCTATGTTTATGATGACCTTAAGCACTTAGAATTTGGACTGTGAATTTAATGTCAGGTTGACACCCTTGTCATCATAATCATGACCACGATCATATTATTGTCAACTATAAATGTTTATAAAGAGCCTTTTAATACCAGATACTTCCCCTTCATCTATCCTCCTGGGTCCCATCATCCTGCCTTGTTTTATTTAAATTTGTTTTATTCTTTCTAAGATTCTTAGTGTTCCTCATCTCTACACAAGTATCTTACTGAAAAGCACATGCATTTTAAAGTGAAGAAAATCTAGAATTAAATCCTGATTCTGCCACTTTCTTACTATGTGGCCTCTGCTAAGTTTATGTCTCTGAGCCTATAAAATAGAAATGATAATATCTGCCTTGTGGATTTTTATTGAAATATATATACAAATACAAATATGTATATCACCTCCTACATGTCAAGTACTTTTATATCCATTACCTAGGAAGGCAAATACTTTGTACTATGAAAGAAGCAAAGAGAATGTGTAAGATAGATGTGGTCTAGAAAGTCTTCCAAATAAAGAATTTGAGTTGAAACAAGTGGAGTTGGGAGTGGTGGGGTGGTGCATAGGAAGTATCCTGACAGAGAAAAAAGGAAGTGCGAAAAGCTCTTCCTGATGCCAAAGAGAACTTAGTACACTCAAGAAGTTGAAACAAGTAGTGAAGTTTTTGGAGCATGGATATAAGGGGGAGGGTGATAGCAAATGAAGCCAAAAAGGGTTGTTTGGGGAGATCCTATTGTCGGGCTATCCAGTTGCCATTATGCACTTCCTTTATTTTTGTTGAAGAACCCTGGTTTTGTTGTTTCAGACAGCTAAGGTGTGCAGTCCTGGGGACAAATCATAGTAAGCTTAAGCCAATCCGAGAATTTTTACTTCCTTGCCAGGGATTGCTTAGGTGTCATAACGTGGCCCAATTTGAATCAATGAGATGTAAGTGGATGTCTGCAGAGGAAGGCTTTGAGGACACATTTCTTCCTGTGTAAAAGGAACGAGAGCTACAAGTAGGAAACCATGCCATTTCCTTGCTGTTTTTGGAGACTACTACATGTAGATATGATTGTTAGAGATATTGCTGCCATTTTTCTGCCACAAGAGAGATACTGACTATAGAAGTTTGATATGGTTTATGAATTCCAAAAATAGATATTGGATTACGTTTGTAAACTGGTCTGTACCTGGGCGTGATTAAATTATGATTAGGGCTTTGATTGGGCCATGTCAGTAGGTAAAACGACATAGTAGAGCAGAGGAGTTAGTTGGAGTTTTGATGCTGGAGTTTTGAACTGACGCCCAGGAAGTGAACACACAGGAGAAGAACACAGAGGAATAGAGATGGCTCCTTGGCCACAGCAGAAGCCCTGGAAGAGAGACAGAGCCATTTTCCCTGATAGTCTAAATGGAGCACCAGGAAGAGGGGAACCCAAGAAGCCTGAGCTCTTAGGAGACATCAACAGCCATCTTGCCCCAACACGTGGCAACAGACTTTGGTGAGGGAAATAGCTTATGCTTTGTAGCCTGCTGTAAGCTTCTACCCCAATAAATTCCCTTTATAAAAGCCAACAGTTTTCTGGTATTTTGCATCAGCACCCCTTTGGCTGACAAGTACACTGACATACTGGGGATGACAAGGTGCTGAGGCCTTGAGGACATCATTGAGTGTGGAGCAACTCTGGAACTCCTTATGCTGGACTCATTTATCAGATAGATAATAAATATCGATCAAATACTTTTAGTTGAATTTCTATTACCTGCCACCAAAAGTATTCTGATTATGTTATTGAAGGAATCATATCATGCAGGACTTTGTAGATCATGTTAAGGATTTGGAATTTAATCCCAAAGGTTGTGGAGAACCATTAAATACTTTCAAGCATGAGGTGATAGAAGATAATTTCCCTTCAAATGATCATTTTGGTTACATTGTGGATAATAGATTGGAGAATGGCAGTAGTGGATACAGGCAGAGCAGTTAGGAACTATAGCAATGGGTCATACCAGAGAATATAATGATTAAAAATAAGTGGCCATGGAAATGGAGAAGAGTGAACCCATTCAAGAGCTACTGAGAGATATATTGGCGGTAGAATAGTGAATGTGATTGATTCAGTGTGAATGAGGGCTAGGGAGAAATCAAGGATGACTTTCAGATTTCTAGATTGAGCTACCAGAGTGAGGTAGCTCACTTACTAAAAGAGGAAGAGTAGGTGGGAGGCTAAGATGAGTTTGCTATTGGATATGTTGAGCTACTGAAGATGTCTATGGTGCAGCCAGGTGGTATGTCAAGTAAGCAATGGGTGTAGCTCAGTGATTGAGTGCCTGCTTCACATACGAGATCCCAGGTTCAATCCCTGGTACCTACTTAAAAAAAAAAAAAGGTAAGCAGTGGGATAAGTGGCCCGGGGGGGGGGGGGGGGGCCGGGGGCGGGGAAATAAAGACTCGAGTGTGTTTGGAACCTATATGGTTGAAGGATATATAGAATTTTAGGGAGTGTATGAAGAATGAGAAAGGGAAATATCCTAGGCCAGAATCCTAGGGACTCTAACACTTAGCCTTTCCATGGAGAAGGAGATACCAGCAAAGAAGACTGCAAAAGAGCAGCCAGAAAGAAAGAAGGTCAAAGGGTTGTTTCTAGAAGGAGAGAGTGGTCAACACTGACAGAGCTGAGAGGTCAAGGAAGAAAATGAAAAGAATCTTTTGGCCTTTGCCACCTGAAAGTCACCAGTAACATTGGTGATGAAGTTTTTGGACAGATGGAGGTAGAGTGGTGGGTTCAGAAACAGAGTTGGATTGAAAAAGAAGTGGATAATTAAGAAATCTAAACAAAGAAGTTAGAAAACCAGATCAAGAAATTTAGCATTAAAGACCAATGATATAGGGCAGGAGCTGAGGGACATGGGGGATCAAGGTGGGGGTGGAGAAATTGTTTTTTGTTTAAAGACAGGAATGACCATCTTTCCTTCAGTCCTATATCCAATTCATCGACAAGCCTTTCTAGGTCTTTTTCCTAATTATATCCCAAACCTGTGCACCACTCGCCTTCTACCCAGATACTGACCTAATTCAAGCCACTGTCTTTTATCCCTTGAATTGATTCACTGGCTTCCTAATGTGTTTTTCAGCTTCCATTTTTGTTTTGTTTCTTTCTTTTCTCTACACTATCAAATCAAGGCACCTGGAATAAAATCCAAACTCTTGGTCCCGGCCTGCAAGACTGGATGTAGTCAGGCCCCTGTCCATCTATCCCATTTCAACTCATCTCATTATACCCTTCAGTCCCCCTATGCTTCAGATCCACACATCTTTCTAGTCTTTGTTCCTGCCTCACTAACTGTTCCTAGTGCTTTGCCAGCTTTTCTCCTAAACTTTGAATGACTGACTCTTTTTCATTATCCATGACTCTGCTCAAATGTCACCTCATCCATAAAGTCTCTGACCTTCTTAACATTTTCTCTGACCTTCTTAACATTTTCTCTAAGCCCATTCCCTGTGTTTTCTTCATAGCTCTTGTCATTATTTGGAAAAATCTTGTTCATTTATTTATTTGCTGGTTACTTATATACCCTCATTAAAAGAAAGTTCAGGGAAGTGGACTTGGCCCAATGGATAGGGCTTCTGCCTACCACATGGGAGGTCTGTGGTTCAAACCCTGGGCCTCCTTGACCCATGTGGAGCTGGCCTATCTGCAGTGCTGATGCGGGCAAGGAGTGCTGTGCCACGCAGGGGTGTCCCTGTAAGGAGAGCCGCCCAGCACAAAAGAAAGTGCAGCCTGCCCAAGAATGGCGCCCCGCACACACAGAGAGCTGACACAACAAGATGACACAACAAAAAGAAACACAGATTTCCGGTGCTGCTGATAAGGATAGAAGCGATCACAGAAGGACACACAGTGAATGGACACAGAGAACAGACAACTTGGGGGGGGGGGGGGGGAAGGGGAGAGAAATAAATAAATAAATAAATCTTAAAAAAAAGTTCAGCTTAGGAGAAACTGGGTGAAGCATATATGAGATTTTTGTATATTATGTATAGTATCATATGTTTGTATTATCGTGGATGTGTGCATGAATTGTATGTGTGTATTTTGTATTATTTCTTATAATTGCATGTGATTCTAATTTTCTCAGGGTAAAGAGTTTTGCTTTGTTTTTTAAAGGAAATTCTGTAATATTTGGGATTTTGTTTGCTTGTTCAGTACTGTGTCCCCTTTTCCAGGACAGAGACCAGCAAACTGTAGCACTAAATTAGTCTTTGTTAAATGAGTGAATTAATGAATGATATACTTGAACATGTTTAAGAGAGGATGGGAAACAGAAAGAATATAACCAATAGCAGGAGCTCCTGAGCTCAGGGTACTGAGGATCACAGATTTTAGCACTAGAATCCCAGCTCTAGAGCTACAATGAGAATCCAGGTCTCCAGCACTCTTTCCACTACTCCATTTTATCTCTTCCTTAAACGGTGTATTGAATAGATGAGCTGAGTAGTGATTAGCACCGTCGTAGGAGACGCTCAATCGGCCCTAGGTCATTTTTGTAGCTTATTATGATTACACAGGGCAGGACTGATGGTTGGGTGCTCTCTGGTTCCCATAAAGGCATGACCAGGCCCGCACTTTCCTTAGCCTGTGACGGTGGGGAAGCAGGATGTGCGATAGCCTGGAAGGTTCACTACTGGCCCAGGCCCTCCTCCTCCGCAGCTAAGTTTCAGGTTTCAATGCTCCCAGGACTGCAAGACGACTTTGCGGCGAGCGCACCGCGCCGCCTCCGCCACGCGCCTTAACCCCGGCAGCTCGCGGTAGATCACTTCAAACCTGCGGGCGCGCGCTGAGCTTGCCCTAGACGGAGGTGGGGCGCAGCTGCAGAGGCTGGTTCTAGGCTGCGCTGGCGGGGGGCGCTGGGAGGCGGCGATCACCGCCGGGCCGGGACTTCCTTCCTCCACGCAGAACAATAAAACCACCCGGCTGCAGGCACTGAGCTCTTGGCAGCCGTCTGGGCTAGAGGCACAGCGATGGGCTCTGTGCTGAGCAGCGACAGCGGCAAATCCGCGCCTGCCTCGGCCACCCCGCGGGCCCTGGAGCGCAGACGGGACCCTGAGCTGCCCGTTACGTCCTTCGACTGCTCCGTGTGCCTCGAGGTGTTGCACCAGCCTGTCCGGACCCGCTGTGGCCACATGTAAGTGCCAGAGGAGCTCGCTTTGCGCTCCCTGCCCCCTGTCCCCCCCAGGGAGGGCGATGTTGGGGGGCCGAGGGCGTGGGGGATTAACAGAACAGAAGCCAGTGCATTGGGGTAATTGGTTTCTCTCTGCCAAAGACAAACGCTGCAGGGAGAAACGTGGACCTGTCTGGTGGGAGGCAAGGAAAAAAATAATGCCCATTTGGAAAGTGACAGGATTTCTCCAGGAGAAAACAGAAACGAGCGGGCCCTGCAGCCCCTCAGTGCTGCCTCCTCCCGAAGCCCAGGTGTAGAACCCCGGGATGAGGCTTCCAGGCTGGGGTCCCGCCGAAAGCCAGGGATCGCCAGCTGGGGTGGGTGCTCTTGGCTGGAGAACGGTAGCCCGCCCGGGCCCCGAAAGGAAAGGAGCGCCCGGCTACAAGGGAGGTTTCCGCAAAGGACAGTTACCCAGCTGAACTCGGTTGAACGGGCGGTGCTGCTTCTCTCTCCCCCGGGGACCCGGGTCGGTTTTGTTTTGCTGGCGCTCTGCATGTGTTCCAGGACGCCACTGAGGCGAGTCTCTTGCGCAAACAAGCATCTGTGCAAATTGTCTTTCTACCCCCACCCCCATCTCCCTTTTCCTGCACAGACACACACACCCCCTCAAAGATCGTCAAGTCAGACTGGAACGCCCAAATGACTCCGTACTGGTAAGAGTTTAACTGAACCTGTCAGGGTGGAGTTTGGGGCTTGAACCTTAGCACGAAGACAGTGAATGGAGCCGTTTAAAACCCAGTAACAGAAAGGAGATAGAAGATTACCTCATTTATTTAGCACACCCTCCCCAAATCGATAGAAAGGACAGACTAAGATCACTTAAAAATCACGCACTGTTTAAAACTTGCGGCGCAAAATAGAGGTAGTTGCTAGGAAGAGTTTAAAAACAAAGTCCCTATAATGTGTGCTTGAGTAGTAGCGGGAGTTGGGTTTGTGAATTTGTGTTTTACGTTTACGTGGAAGGTTTTTTCCCCCCGCGGGTGGGTGAGTTTGGGTATGTGATTGGGGGGGGGGGGAGGGGGAGCGAGTATAGCAAGAGAAGAAATCCGCTTAATGTCTTCTTTGGACGGCTGACTTACAATGGTATGAAGTGCCAGGACAATACCGGAATGGTTTGTAAGTGCTTTTGGCTTACCAGGAAAAAGAGAAGTACCATTTTATAAATTCAAGTGCACAGAATGTTTTAAAAGGGAATTTGAGGTTGACGTGGTCCTTGACGTCTAAAGCTTAGTTCCTGAGAAAAGCAGTGTCACCACTGAAGACCCTGTCACATGAGCCAAGGAGAAAAAAAAATTGCAGCCCACACAATGTTTAAACAGAGTGTCCTGGGCATTATATTGTGGCTGAATTTTCAGGGCCTCTTTTTTCAGCTTTTCCTTTTAGGCTCAAGGATAAGCAACCTAATTTCTGGTTACTGATGTTGATTCCTAGCTGTCCCAAATGAAGTTCATTGACGTAATATCCAAAGCTCAATATGGAAAACAAGATGTTGCCAAACAGTATAAAATTCATTAAATTCATTAAAATTCATTCATTACTTCAGGGCAATAATAGCATCAGGATAACTAAATTTACAGTTAAATTCCTATTGGCATTAATACTTTAAAACTGTGCTGAGGCTGCACAGTGGACATCAAATGTTAATGATTCCTTTTCATGAACTGGAATCAGAAGTTGCTATTGTAATTATCTGATTGGAGATTGTTTTCCCCTGGTTTGAATTTTGAGCTATAATTTACTGTTTTAAGTGTTTATTATCCTTTGCTTCTGCTAAAGGATGATAAAATAAATTTGCAAAACATTAAATCTTTTGTTTAATCTTTTTCCTTGTTATAGTGAATAGGAAACCAGCAACTGGAAAAATTGTCATAAAATAGCATAACAAGGGCTGGACAAATTGCTTCCCCTCACTTCACTGTTCTTTGTTTTGATAAATCTATGTCCATTGTTCTGACTGTGGGCAGAATTTCCATATTCCTCCTTTTGGCAAACTTACTTGGTCCCTTCCACTTTCAAAATGTTAACTGGATTCCCTTCTGCATTGGAGATGGTGAGTGCTGTTAACACCACTTGTACCTTCTAAATGAATTACTGGATTTCATTGAACTTAAATTGGAAAAGGAAATGCAAATAAGATCTCTATTTCATCATCTGATATTGAAGCTCGGTCTCCCAACTTGTCAAACTAGGTTGTTTATGTTAATTTATATTTATAAACCTTCTCAGGTCAAACAAATAGAATAATGATGGCAATCATAACTTGGATAACAATATACATTCATAGACCTTATTGTGATGCAGTTGAAAGAGTGGGCTTTAGAGATGGAGAACTGGATTTGAATTCAACTCTGCCACTAACAAGTTGTGTGAATACTAATTTGCTTAATTTCTTCGGGCCTCAATTTCTTTATTTTGTAAAATGGGGTTAGTAATAGAATTTTTATGAGTATTTAAAATGTGAAAGTAGCTCATAATAAAGCTTCAAAACATATTAGTTCTCTTTCCTTCAAAGTCATTCCACAAGCAAAACAAAACAAAACAAAAACAAAACAAAACAAAAAAAACTCATGAACAGGAAATTATTTACCATCCCTACTTTGCTTTTAAGGACAACTGGATCACAAAGGGTAGATCAGTGTCATTTCCAAGATTATGTAGCTAGTCCCAGATAGCCTTAATTTTAGCTTAGAACTTTTTCCTCTGGTGGACTTTATAATATTTCATTTTAATGTTTTGTAATGTTAAGTTGGCTTTAACCATATCCCTGTATCAGCTGTAAAACTGGATTTTGGGAAGTCTTCCTACCTCTACCTATTTTGTATTATCCATGAGCTGGGAAAGAGAGTGGATATGTTGGAAGGAAATGGAACTGAAAGTGAATTTTGTATACATTTAAAAGAAGAAATCTACAAATATTTCTTTGTTGACAGATTGTATATGATAGATGCAGGGGAGAAAGAAGTCAAAGATCATTCTGTGAATCTAAATCCAGGTGACAGAAATAAAGAGTGTCTGAGAGATTGGTTTAGGAGGGAGCTGAAGGCCAGCTGAATGTTCAGGAACCTGATAGGGAGTATCCCAAAGGCATTTAGAGAGAGGTCAGAGGTTGACATAAGGGGATTCTCCAAAAACTAGCAAGAGGTCCTAACTGGAACACATTATGGGGTGGAAAGAGCCACATTTCCATTGAAATGAGTTGGATGAAACTGCTGGAAGTCACAGATTTTGCTTAACCGATTATTATTTTTTAGCCTTTTTACTTTTAATCTATTATTATTTTTAATGGACCTATATTGAGGATAATTCTGAATTGAGTCTGGGTAAATGAACTAAAATGTTCCATTTCTGGTCAAGTATAAGCAGTAAAGCCTGCCCCAAAATGGTAGTTGTTCAAGTAGAGTCTGAGGGTTTTCCTGATAAGTTATTTATTTATTTTATTGTGGTAACATGACAACATAAAATTTCCCATTTTAATTACTTTCAAGCATACAATTCAGTGACATTAATTACATTTACAATTTTGTGCTACCATCAGCATCATCCATTACCAAAACTTTCCAACACCCCCAAACAACTCTGTAACCATTAAGTACCCCATTTTCCCTTCCACCATACCTTGGAATCTATTTTTGTAACTTGTAATCGAACTTTTTGTCTCTAAACATTTCCATATTTAGTTATTTCATATAAGTGACATCAAACAATATCTGTCTGAGTTATTTTACTCAACATGATATTTTCAAGTTTCATCCAAGTTGAAGCATGTATCAAGAACTTCATTCATTTTTATGGCTGAACAATATTCCATGATATGTATATTTCACATTTTACTTATCCATTCATCTGTTGTGTAATGATGTTGCTGTTAACATTGGTGTACAAATATCAGAGTCCTACTTTCAATTTTTTTTTTGGTATATAACTAGAGGTGTGACTGTTGGATCATGTGGTAATTGTATATTTAACTTTCTGAGGAACTTCCAAACTTTTCCACGGTGGCTGTACCATTTTACATTCCCACCAACAATGTATGAGGGTTTCTATTTGTCTGACTCTATCAACACTTATTATTTTCCTTAAAAAAAAAAAAAGATAGCCATTGTAGTGGGTATGATAAGGTATCTCATAGTGGTTTTGATTTACATTTGTTTAATGGCTAATTAATTTACATTAATGTTTAATTAAAGGACTGTTAAATCCTTTGCCCAATTTTTAATTGGATTGTTTGTATTTTTGTTGTTAATATAAGAGTTCTTTATGTATTCTGCATATTAAACTCTAAGATATATGGTTTCCAAATATTTTTTTCCCATTCTATAGGTTGTCTTCTCTCTTTCTTGATCATGTCCTTTGCACAAAAGTTTTTAATTTTGATTAAGTCAAATTTCTTTAGTTTTTCATTTGTTGCTTGTTCTTTTGGTGTAAAGTCTAAGAATCCATTGCCTAATACAAGGTCCTGAAAATATTTCCCTGTTTCCTTCTAAGAGTCTTATTGTTTGAATTCTTTTATTTAGACCATTGATCCATACTGAGTTAATTTTTGCTTACATTTTGAGGTAGGGGTCCATTTTCATTCTTCTGCATGTGGATTCAGTTTTCCCAGCACATTTGTTGAAGAGTCCTGATGTGAGTTTTAAACTGATCTAGAAATGTACATCAGTGCTTTCATTCTTTTTTTTTTTTTTTAGATTTATTTATTTAATTCCCCCCCTCTCCCGGTTGTCTGTTCTCTATGTCTATTTGCTGCGTCTTGTTTCTTTGTCTGCTTCTGTTGTCGTCATCCGCACGGGAAGTGTGGGCGGTGCCATTCCTCGGCAGGCTGGTCTTTCTTTCACACTGGGCGGCTCTCCTTAGGGGCACATTCCTTGCGCGTGGGGCTCCCCTACACGGGGGACACCCCTGCGTGGCAGGGCACTCTTTGCGCGCATCAGCACTGTGCATGGGCCAGCTCCACACGGGTCAAGGAGGCCCGGGGTTTGAACCGCGGACCTCCCATGTGGTAGACGGATGCCCTAACCACTGGGCCAAGACCGTTTCCCAGTGCTTTCATTCTTGTAGGAGATGTGCAACTCCAAAGACTAATTTAAAAAATAAGTATTAAGAATAAAGCACTTATTTTTCAAGTGAGCTCTTAGGCCTATTAAGACTTGGCTGTCAAAAACAAAACTTAGATCTTTATTAGGCTTTAGTAGAAGACCCTTCAGAATTATAAGAAGTCTGGTTGCCAGGCAACAAGGCACATACTGTTTGCTCAAGCTGACAGTAGGAATCTACATAATTTTCATTTGAATTAAAATCATTGTTCATTTCATCATTATCATTCTGGTTTATTGGGAGTTGTTTGATTAGATCTTCTATTGTATGGAGTACAGTCATTGATTAGGTAAACATCTCCTGCTCTGTGCTTACACATAGACATCCTTGCTTTCCTGGAGCTTGCGTTCTCCTGGAGAAGACAGACTATAAACAAGAGTGTCAAGTGTATAGTATGCTATATAGTGATGACTGTTAAGGATAAAAAGAAAGGCAAAATACGAGATAGGGAGTATGCAATTTTAGGATATTTAAAGCAGTTCCTCTCAAATTATTTGTTGTGAAGAGCCAGTTTTTTGTTGTTTTTGTTTCCAACCTATTGTGTACCTTTACTTTTGTAAAATGAAAATATATTATGGTAAAAATGAAATAAAAAATATCAGAGAGAAATAAAATACAAGCCCTGGTTTTTATATTATTATTAGATTGAACAGACATAAATTTATAATACCAGCTTGCTGTGCAAATTTCTAAATACTTCTCTTAATTTCTATGCTTATTTAATGGTGAAGTGATATAATAAATGGATCTTACTTGGAGCTGCCTTGCTTTAGAGGAAAGAGAGTTTCAGTTAGAGGGCAAGGAAGCTAGTTTGGCTGAAACAAAATGAGTAAGGGGCAGTTGTGAAACATAAGAAATTTGCCTTTTTCTCTGATTGAAGATTTTGAGCAGAGTTGTGGCATGGTCTGACCTAAAAGTATCACTCTGGCTTCTCTGTTGAGAATAGACTATGGGAAGGGCAGGACCAGGAAACTAAATTAGAAGGCTGCTGTAATAATCCAAGTGACAGAGACCAGGACCAGGATGGGAACAGTGGCGGTGGTGAGAATGGTTGGATTTTAGATGTATTTGAAAGTTCAGCTGACAAGATGGATTCAGTGTGGAGTGTGAGAGAGAGTGAGAAATCAAGGGTGACATCCCAGTTTTTAGTTTTAAGCAAAGGATGGAGTTGTCATAACTAATACAGGACGACTGAGAGAAGCAGGATGGTGAGGGGCAGAAAAAATCAGGAGTTCAATTATGGACAAGTCAAGTTTGAGACAACCAAGAGATGTTGAGTAGGCAATTGGATATATGAGTCTGGAGCTCTGAGGGAAGTCTAGACTGGAGATAAACTGGTAATCACCAGCCTACGAATGGTATAAATCCATGAGGCTGGATGAGATCCTCAAGGAGGAAGTGAATTTAGAAAAGAACAAGCAGTGGTGTACACTAATAGAGTTCAAGAACAGGAAAACCAGAAAATGATCAGCCGAAGAAGTGGAAAGAAAGCCAGGTGAGTGTGGTGTCCTGGAGGCCTAGTGAATGAATGCAGGAGTGTTTCAGGGAGGAAAAAGGGATCTACTGAATTCAATGAGGCTTAAATGCCAAGTAAGTAAAAACTGAGAATTGACCATTAGACTTAGCAACAAGGCGATTGGTGAACTTGAGAAGAACGTTTCAGTGGAATGGTGGGCTCCAAAGCCTAATTGGAGTGAAATCATAAGCTATTTGAGGTTAGAGGTAAGACAATAAGAATAGAAAATTCCTTCATGGAGTTGAAAAGTAAAGGTAAGAAGAAAAATGGATCAATAGCTAGAAGTGGGGTCCTTCTTTGAAGACGGGAGAAACAATGGAATATGTTGCTTGCTGATGGATATGAACCAGAAGTGAGGGAGAAATTGATGGACAAGAGAAAAGAGAGAGTTGCAGGAGCAATGCCCTTGACTGAGGGGAAATGAGATAGGATTCAGGGGAGGGCTTGGCCTTGGCTAGGAGCACAATTAGTTCATCCATTGAACAGCATGTAGACAGCTAAACAGATATAGATGCAGGTAGATGAATAGGCATAGTGGGAATTTGTAGATGTTCCCATCTGTATGCCTATTATCATTGACATAATATTTGACCTGTGATTTTCTAATAACCTTAAGATGAATCTCTGCCGTTTAAATATAAACCACCTATACCTTTGATGCTAAAACAAATATCTATAGAATGCTCCCTACTCCCAATGTACTTGTGTGTCACTGAATATGGGATGAGTAGGATCTTTTGAACCACCAGGGTCCAAAAACTCCTGAGAGCCATTGCTGTAATTAAGAAATGCTAGACACTTACTTGGATTAGTGAATGACTCCAAAACAAAATGCAGTTTGGATAATTTAGTGAACACTCCTCAAGAGGGGACAGCTACTACATAGTTCCTGCCAACTGATGCTGTGCAGTTACACATTTTGGTTTGTAGTTTGGGTGAGAGATGTGAGTCCCATGATAGATTTTTTTTTTTTAAGATTTATTTATTTTTTATTTATTTCTCTCCCCTTCTATCCCCTGCCCCGCAAGTTGTCTGCTCTCTGTGTCCATTCGCTGTATGTTCTTATGTGACTGCTTCTATCCTTATCAGGGGCACTGGGGATCTGTGTTTCTTTTTGTTGTGTTATCTTGTTGTGTCAGCTCTCCGTGTGGGCGGCGTCATTCTTGGGCAGGCTGCACTTTCTTTCGCGCTGGGCGGCTTTCCTTACGGGGCGCACTACTTGTGTGTGGGGCTCCCCTACACGGGGGACACCCCCTGCGTGGCACGGCACTCCTTGCGCGCATCAGCACTGCACATGGGCCAGCTCCACATGGGTCAAGGAGGCCCGGGGTTTGAACCGTGGACCTCCCATGTGGTAGGCGGATGCCCTATCCATTGGGCCAAGTCCGCTTCCCCCCATGATAGATTTTGAACTCCATCAACCTTTCCTTTTACTCATCACCTATACCTGTATTGATGAGAATTCCAGAAAGGTGCAGTTAAGCTGGCCTGCAATTTACCTCCTCTGGTGCTTGGGCTGCTCAGCATTTATTTAGCAGCATTAGTGTTGTTATATGCAAATTAAATATTAGTGAGGTATTAAATTATGCATTCTTTAACAAACAGAACCTAAATAAGCTTTAGGTTCTGTTTTGGGCTTTAAGCCCAAATTTTCCTTAGAATTTTACTATTAATCCTTGGAGCAACGGCATTGCTGAATCTCTGGCTCCTCCCCAGAGCTATTGAATCAGAATCTGCCTTTTTTTTTTTTTTTAAGGAGGTCCCTGGGGATTGAACCCATGACCTTGTATATGGGAAGCAGGTGCTCAACAATTGAGCTACATCCACTTCCCAATGAGAGTTGGTTTTTTGTTTTTGTTTGTTTATTTTTAGGATATATCAATGGTTTAACCCAGGACCTTGTACGTGGGAAGGAAGCCCTCAGCCCCTTGAGCTATATCTGCTCCCCTGAATCTGCATTTTAACAAGATCCCTAGGTAATTTATATCCTCTTTAAAGTCTAAGAAGTACAGCCTTAGATGAACCTATTTCATTTATGGTAAGATAAACTGTTAAGGACGGTGTTTGAGTTATAGAGAGGCACTCCTAAAATTTTAGGTTAAAGGAAAGAAAATTGTCCTCAAGGGGTTGAATTTAAAATCCACTTAATAGAGTGCAGAGATATGCAGTCACTTTTTGGAAGTGAAAAATTCCCAGGCTAGGCATTGAGTGTAACCCAAATGA
Organism: Dasypus novemcinctus; assembly: GCF_030445035.2. Lineage (NCBI taxonomy): Eukaryota > Metazoa > Chordata > Mammalia > Cingulata > Dasypodidae > Dasypus > Dasypus novemcinctus. Next base: position 47,646,500 of record NC_080688.1, read on the forward strand.
ATGTATAAACTTATCAAAGGACATTTTAGGCAACAGTGGTGATGGAGGGAGAGCCTTTGCTCTAAGAATAGGTGCCCCTCGGCCTGTCCAGTCTTATCCATTCTTGGGGATGAGGGAGTGTGTATATGTGTGTGTTTTATTTCCCTATATTGGAATATAGGGACTTTGAATAACAATTGCAACCCCCCTTATTCAAATTCCATCTTCACGTTCGTCAAGCTACCTCCTGATTTTAATCTGGCTTCATGTTAGCTTACCCACAGTGAGGCAGCCTAATGTTGAGAACGTAAATAAAAGTTAGGCCTATCACATATTGCCAGCAGCTTCTCCCAGAGCCACATTTGAGGTGTTCATCTGTTAAATCTCAGGACCACTTCTGGTTACTTACTTTGCCTCTCTAACCCAAGGCCCCTTGGACTCCCTAATGTATCCTTTGCATTAGACTAGATTTGCGTTCGTCTACCAGACTTCGGGTTCAGTTTCACCTCATAAGATTGGGTACATAATTTTCCCCAATGTCCTCAGTTGCCCTTTCCCAATTTCCCTCCGCTACTTGGCTAGTCTTTTCATGAAAGGGTTTTATTACTAATCAGTTGCTTTAGGGAAACAGAAGGGGTTAATAGAATAACAAATGTGTGCGGTATAATTAAGTTTCCAGCTGGTACCAGAGTTCTTAACAGTCATTGTTTAGTTCCTGTTTGGTTTCATCAGGAGCCACAAACTCAATGGGGTGAGGTAAGTGAGGAAAAGAGTGAAGAGGCAACTATGCACTGGGAAGGCAGCTGCTTGCCAGCTCCAGCTGGGGTGGCCAGGCCAAAAAGTGAGTCCAGAGTTGCCATAGATTCTAGCTTTTCAAGAGAAGCCAGACATTTGAGTTTATGTGTGAAATCTGATTTTAAAGCAACGACAACTGATACTGAATATTTGAAAACTTTGAACCAGCCTAAAGGAAATACAATTAACTTCTATCCTCAGCTTTCATCTTTTACCTAAATTCTCCTTATTCTGCTCTCACCTTTTGTGATTTATCATTCTCAACCACTTTGTGGTAGGGGAGAGGGCAGAAAGACACCAGGCTTTTATTTTTCAGTGGGAACTTGGGCCCTGAACAGAACATTCTCCTCTGGGTAATTCCTCACAACTGATTTACTTACTCCAATTGACTGATCATTAGTGAGCAGTTACTATGTGCTTGGGCTGTGTAGGAGAGAGGCAGTTCAAGATTTGGAAAAGTTCTGTGTTGCATGTACATATGTGGCCTTTTTCATGCAGTTTTGCTAGTGATCTGGGACATTTTGATTTTCAGCTCTGTTGAGGTGATAAAGTACAATTCACACGAAATGTACAGGTTGATGGATTTTGTTCGTTTTACACTGTTTCTGGTTATATCATCTCAAATAAGATATAAAAAAGTTCTGTTACCCTAAAAAGTTCTGTGTCCTTTGCAGTCAGTACCCTCCTTGCCCAAACTCCTGGCTCCAGGCCACTCTGATCTGCTTTCTCTCACTATGGTTTTGGAATCATATAGTACGTAGTTTTCTGTGCTTGACCTCTTTCATTTAGCATGATGGAACATAAATATGTCATTTGGTACATTATAAATTCTTTGCCTCTACTTCTGAAGTAAATCTCAAATCTGTCCACCTACCACCCTCTACCACTCACCAAGATTGTATCTAGTTATTCTGTGAGCAAAATCAGAATGCTATTTCCTCTGCCTAGAGGAGCCTGTACTAAATCTTGGTGTGTATTTCCATATTTCTCCCCCATTTCTCAGCAAGCTTTGTTCTTTCCCCCATTTCCCAATAAATTCTTTTCACTGGTCTTTAAAAAAAGAAGAATAAGGGAAACTGGATGCTGGCAAGCATAAATGCATCAAGAAGATGCCTCAACCACTAATATAATTGGGAGTGAAGCAAAAGAAAGAACTAAGAATATTTTGGAAAATAGCGGTGCTTGTCTATTACTAAAGTTTATCATCGGAAAACATTTAAATACTACCCAAATGCTCACCAATAGAATGGTCAGTTAATTGTGATCTGTTCACACAACACTCACAAAAGTATGGATGAGTCTCATAATCATAATGTTGAATTAAAGAAGCAGACACAAAAGAGTACATGCCATATGATTCTGTTTACATGAAGCACAGAAACAGGCAAAACTAATATATGCATTAGAAATTAGGATTGCCTCAGAGGGGTTAGAACTGTGACTGGAAGGAAGTAGAGGGGGAAATTCTGGGGGCTGGCCGTGTTCTTTTTTTGATAGGAGTGCTGGTTCATGAGTGTGTTTGGTTTGTGAAATTTCACTGGACTATGTACCTATGGCATAAGAATCTTTCAATATGTATAATCAACTACACACATTAAAAAGTTAAAAGCCCAACTTTTGACATGTATTAATACTCCCAAATTGCTATTATATGCTGAGGAGTGTAAAGCTCATTTTTTCCTTCAGTTTGTACTTAACTCTGGCAGCTTCTGTAAATAGGTCAAGACATTCTGTGAATTCTGTTAATTGTGCTAAGATTTTATTTTGATCATCTTTAAATAAATCATAAGATGTATCTCTTGGCTCAGAGGCCATTCCTGACAGTGGAAATTTTGGCTCTATACTTTTCTATATCTGGAATGACTTTAAAATTATTTTGTAAAGAATTATAAGTGCCTGGTATTTTTATCTTCTCAAGTTGCTGATATTTTCTTACCATACACTCAAAACCCCACAAAAAACCTATTTTCCAAAAAAAAAAATCTTGAGGTAAAATGGGATTAAGGTAAAAGAAGAATACAGTGGATATCTTTTGAATTGTACTTTTAATTCTGCTTTATAGGGATGTTATTTTCCCTACTGTGTCTCTATTCTTATGTTTGTTTAAGTGCATGCAGAATGATCCCCAAACAATCCTCCTGGAAAGGTAAGATATCTTCTGGAAAGTATAGAATGGAAGTCGTAGTACGGCTCATAGTGTACAAAGTGTCTTTGGGACGAATGGTCATAGTGGCTCCTTTATACCATTTAAGGAAAGCCATGAATTCTTGGTTTGTTTTGGGTAGATTCTGCCGTTCCTGTATTGCTACCAGTCTAAAGAGCAATAAGTGGACCTGTCCTTACTGCCGAGCATATCTTCCTTCAGAAGGCGTTCCAGCAACTGATGTAGCCAAAAGAATGAAGTCAGAGTACCAGAACTGCGCTGAGTGCGAATCCCCGGTATGTGGCCCTGCCTGTGTCCACGATTCCCGGCTTAGGCCCCTGAGAAGAATCATTATGTGCCTAATCACTTCACCTAGGCTTTTTCCTATCTTATTCCACCTTTTCTCAAGTGTATTATCTCAGCCTTCAGTTCTTCCTTTCTGCCAATTTCATTTGTACATGCACTAAAACACGCACTCCTATCATCGCCTCATTTCTCAATTGCCTTCAAGGACTGCCTTCATTTCCTCTCTTCCCATTGACTCCTGTAAACCTCTATTCCATGGCCTCCATTCCTGCTACTCTCCTGCAGTCCACTGGAGACGAGCTTTATTTTCTGATCCAGTGGTGTATTTCCTGCTCTGTTATTCTGGACCTTGCACCGTTTAACTCTATAGATCTCCTCCTCCTTGTTGCAGTTTTTCCTTCTTTGATACTGCACTAGCCTGGTCAGATCACATGAGGTCTTGGAGGCTGTGTAAAAGATTCTCGTTGTTATCCTAAACCGTAGCGGGACTGTAAACTTTGGAGGGCAGTAATCTGTTTTATCTTTTTAAAAATCTCACCCTAGCATCTAGTGTGGAGAATACTTTGGAGGGGGCAAAAGTGACTTTGTAAAACCAGTGGGGTGGCTATTACACTAGGTCAGACAAGGAGGCTGGGTTAGGGTGACAACACCAGCTTTGGAATTAGAGGTTGTTTCAAGATACATTTAGGAGGCAAAACTGATAGAATTTGGTAATTGGATGAGAATGAGAACTTTCAATAATGTGTTCCAGGTTTCTGAGAGTGCTAATGTGGGGAGCAGATTTGGAGAAAAATTCTAAAAGTTAAGTTTTAGATATGTTTGAGCTGACCAGGGAGAAGCTTGAAGAGCATTTAGCATACCAGTCTAGAGATCAAATGAGAGATTATGTACTAAGGATCTAATTTCTATAGAGAATCTTTCTTGGTCATTCATCTGAATCATAGTTCTCTTAGCATCCTATGCTTTTCCATCCCTTATCACCACTTGCAATTATGTTTTTGTGGGTTCTTTGCTTTGTGTCAGTTATCCCCACCAGATTTAAGTTCCATGAGGGCAGGGACTGGAACTGTTTTACTGGTAGTTGTGTCTCCAGCACTTTAGAAAATGCCTGACACATAGTAAGTGCTGAGTGTGGTTTTCTTTTTTTGTCTTGATGCCTTTATTGTCTGGGGCGCTGTGGCCTGGGCCTCGGGGGTGCTGGTGGCTGTAGGCAGAGGTTTGACATAGGGACTGTGGAACACAGTGTGGCTGCTGTCATCCCAGGAGTAGGGCCAGGTGCTACAGAGGTGGTGGTTGGGGATAAACTCAGGGCGCTCCTGGGGGCCTGCATGGAGCCAGGATTGAAGGTACAAACGATCATGCTCAGGAACTCCAGCACAAAGGTCAGGAGGTGCCAGGTGCCAGCTCCTACCCCTCGGTGGACTCCTGGGCTGTATTTGCCTGGTCAATGATTAATCAAATTTTTGTTTACTTCTTTATAAAATGAGGAAAATGTTCATGTCACAGGGTAGTTGTGTATGATAAAATATATAGGATCTGGATTTTTACAAATAAAGATAGTTATTATAATGGGAAAAATATATAGGGCTTTTAGCACATAGTAATACTCAAAATTAGTAGCTTTTAAAAATTTTTTTAAAGGATTTATTTATTCCCTCCCCCCACCCGCTACCTGTTGTTTGTTCTCTGTGTCCATTCACTGTGTGTTCTTCTGCGTTTGCTTATCTTCTCTTTAGGTGGCTCCAGGAACCTATACTGGGACCTTCGGTAGTGGGAGATAGGTGCTCAATCTTTTGCACCACCTCAGCTCTCTGGTCTGCTGTTTCTCTTATTGTCTCTCCTCTGTGTCTCTTTTTGTTGCATCATCTTGCTGTACCAGCTCTCCATGTGAGCCAGCTTTCCACGTGGGCCAGCTCTCCACATGGGCCAGCATTCCCTCTGGGCCAGCTCACTGCATGTGACAGCTTGCCTTCACCAGGAGACCCTGGGAATTGAACCCTGGACCTTCCAAATGGTAATGGGAGCCCAATCACTTGAGCCATATTGGTTTCCCTTAAATTCTTAATAATAGGTTAGAATTCATCATTATATGAAATTCAATGTGTCTAAAACGAAACTCACCATATTGTTCTGTAAGCCAGTTTTTGTGTTTTTTTTTTAAAGATTTATTTATTTATTTATTTATTTCTCTCCCCTCCCCCTCCACCCTGGTTGTCTGCTCTCTGTGTCTATTTCCTGCATTTTCTTTGTCCGCTTCTGTTGAAATCCGCGGCATGGGAATCTGTGTTTCTTTTGGTTGTGTCATCCTGTGTGTCAGCTCTCTGTGTGTGCGGCACCATTCCTGGGCAGGCTGCACTTTCTTTCGTGTTGGGCGGCTCTCCTTACGGGGCACACTCCTGGAGCGTGGAGCTCCCCTACACGGGGGACACCCCCTGCGTGGCAGGGCACTCCTTGCGCGCATCAGCACTGCGCATGGGCCAGCTCCACATGGGTCAAGGAGGCCCCAGGGTTTGAACCGCGGACCTCCCATGTGGTAGACGGACGCCCTAACCACTGGGCAAAGTCCACTGCCTGTAAGGCGGTTTTATCCCACCTTTGTTGCCTTTGTCAGACACAAGAATATTCTTTCAAAATCTCTCAATTATGCTGGATGGAAATCTTTCTTTTTTCACCTCTCCCCCCATATCTGATTTTTTTTTTTTAAGATTTATTTATTTATTTCCCTCCTTCCTGCCCCCATTGTCTGCTCTGTGTCCATTTGCTGTGTGTTCTTCTGTATCCGCTTGCATTCTTGTCAGTGGCACCGGGAATCTATGTCGCTTTTTGTTGTGTCATCTTGCTGCGTCAGTTCTCTGTGTGTGTAGCTCCACTCCTGGGCAGGCTGCACTTTTTTTGCATGGGGTGGCTCTCCTTGTGGGGCACACTCCTTGCACGTGGGGCTCCCCTATGCAGGGAACACCCTTGCATGGCATGGCACGGCACTCCTTGAGCACATCAGCACTGTGCATGGGCCAGCTCCACATAGGTCAAGTAGGCCCGGGGTTTGAACCACAGACCTCCCATGTGGTAGGCGGATGCTCTATGAGTTGAGCCAAATCCACTTCCCCCATATCTGATTAGTCACAAGGACTCTGACTCTCTGACTTTTCCTTTTTTTTTTTAATGGTACTGGGACCAGCCCAGGACCTTGTATGTGGGAAGCCAGACCTCTTCCTTTATGTTTTTCTTTTTCCAGGAATGCTTGTCTATTCCTTCTATAGCTTATTTTAGGACCTGTCTATTTCTTAGGGCCCAGAGCATTTCATGAGGCCTGCCCTCAGTATTCCAGTACCCTATATTAAACAATTCCTATCAACCTGTCCACGCATCTTTTATTAGCACCTTTAGAGCAGGCACAATGGCTTATGTTTCTTCTGCCATCTCGTACATCGCATATAATTTTGTGTATAGAGTAGTCTATTAATTTGATAAGTCATTTGTCAGTATGTAGTCCCCAAACTAATTGATGTGAGGAGCGTCTTTCTTTGTTTATCAAGGAGTACAAAGAAGAAAGAAACTTTGAGTATAAGTAGAGATGAGAGAGCATGAACATGCAAAATCGAATGTTTCAGTATATAAATACACTTTTTAAAATAGCAACCTAAATCGATCCTAGTTTTTACATGTTTTAGATGGGTATTTGTAAAACAAGGATTTGTTTTTACTTTTCAACTTGTTTTTATTTTTGTCTTTTGTTAAAGAATTATAACTGTTTCCTTGTCATGGTGGATTTCATGTTTGAGGTTTAATTTCCGTAGCTTGGGCAAAATGAAGCAAAGTGGGTTTGCTGCCATACCACAGCTGTACAAAGCTTCCTTAGTATAAGATCTTATCAGAGTTTCTAATGAAACATTTAGTATAATATGTGTTATGTTAGCAACAGATCCCTCATGGTTAGGATCTCTGAATGTATATCTGGAGGAACAAGACCTCTTTTATTCTGCCCTGATAAAAGTGGACTGCAAGAGGTCTCTTTTTATGCCCTTAATGGAACCATTAAGTATACTATGTGTTGTGAATTCATGTAATACTACTGGGCATATTATGAAACCGTGGTATTTATATCTTTCCCTAAGGCACAGGGTTCTTTTAACTATGGATATTTCTAAAATTCATCTATTTTTTTTTCTTTTTATCTCACTGTTTTCCTTTCCTTCTGTCTTTTTCCTTTTTACTTCTTTCTTCCCCCTTGCTCTCTCTTTCCTCTTTCTCATTTGCTTTCTTCCCTCACATCTTTAGGTAATGCCATTCAAAAAAATGTCCATTTGAGTTCATATATGTCCTTCCACTGTAAAATAAATATATATGCTTTTTAGAAGAACAAAGTTCAAGAATTCAACATTGGGTCTTCTCTCTAAGTATTGGGGAAATTTTAAGAGTCTTATCCTTAATAATGCCTTAACTTTGTGATACTTTTGTCATGAATGCATCCTTTTAATCAACTGACAGACCCCACAATGACCTTATTTAAAATGGTAAAATCTGAATCACATAAGACTTCATTGAACCCCTTTTTAACAGTGGGTTTATTCTGAATTTGCTTTTATATAGGTTTGCCTCAGTGAAATGAGGGCACACATAAGGACTTGTCAGAAGTACATAGATAAATATGGACCACTACAAGAACTTGGGGACACAGCAACAAGGTTTGTTTCAATCCACTATAGTATAATGCTAAATTTGATATCTCTCTAGAGAATTTAATGGGCTGTAAAGTTTAACGCTATTATGAAAATATATATGTGGTTATGTTTAGGCTCTTCACCATAATTACCTGTTATTGGTAATTATTTATTAATAGTAATCATTGTCAAAGAATTTTGCTATCTGTACTTTTAAAACTTTGCTTGGGGGGAAATAACCACATACTAGAGAGATTGGGGCAACTTCCTCAGACAAGTTTGCATTAAGGAAAATCCAAAGATAGAATGCAGAACTGTTAAATTTCTACTAGACTCTTTCTGGCTAATGGATTCCTGAAGTAGATCAGGTAAGAGGTTATTCATCCTTATTCTTCCATCACCGCCCATATATATAAGTTAGTGTGTGTGTGTATAAAACATATATATATTTTATATATACACAAATAAGTATTTTCATATATGTATTTTTAAGCAACTATTTAACATCTTATTTTTGCAGTTTTTATGCTAAGCTTAAAGAACATTTGCAGATAGTTTGTTTTGAGTGCATGTGAAGAATGGGGCAAATGATTTGAGCTTTTAAGACATGGAAAGGCTACCCCAAGGTGGAAGTGGCTATAGGGAATGAGCAGAGGCTCCACCTGGGGATTCCCGATGTGTTTGTGATATAGATTCCCTCATGAAACTACCTGGGAATGAGACTGCAGATATAGTGCTGAAGAAGCTGGATAAGCAGTACCAGAAGTATAAGTTTATGGAACTCAATCTTGCTGAAAAGGAAAGGAGGCTGAAAGGTCAGATTTCCAAAATTAAGCAGACTCTAGAAATTCTGAAATATATACAGAAGGAAAAAGAATCTACCAATTCATTGGAGACCAGATTCTTACTGGCAGATAACTTATACTCCAAAGTTTTGTTTCCTTCTACTGATAAAGTGTATTTGTGGTTTGGGACTAATGTCATGCCTGGGTATGATACTGATGAAGTACAGGCATTGTTGGGAAAGAAGTTATCAGCTGCCACAAAGAATCTTGATTCTCTTGAGGAAGATTGTGACTTTCTTTGAGATCAATTTACTGCCACTGGTCAAGATGGCCAGGGTATATAACTGGGGTGTAAAACAAAGAAACAAAGATGATTCTACCAAGAACAAAGCATAATGTTGGCAATTAAAAACATGGGTCAGTTTTCCAAACATGTCATTTTAAGTAAGCCAAAATTTATACTTATTGGTTGATGTAACTGATTTTTTAACAGTGAAAATATAATTTTATTTATTTTTAGGAACAAAATTAGTTGAAATTATTTTATGAAATAAGCTGGTTAAAATTTTTGTCCATGTTTCCCAACAAATTAAATGCTGCTTTTATCATAATAAAACTCTTAGCTGAAATGGCTGAAAACTGTGAGGTATGTTATTGAAGCTGAATGCTGGGCACTTTAGCAGTTTACTTTTTTGTTGTTGGCTGATGGTGTTCTCACTTGATGTGGCTAAATCTGTTTAGAGGAGAAAAGACAATTTAAATACTTGCATTCTTTTTAGTACATGTGGAATTTTATGATCATCTGTTGCAGTGAATTTGTCTTATAGAAATGGGGTTTCATGAATTACTGGTTAACCAATAACTATGTACTGTAATATTCTGGATTTTTCAGGAAGTGGTAATTTGCCAAAACAGTAAGAGGACTATTGAGACTATACTTTTTCTTATCCCAAATAAGTGCAGTGTCCTTGCAAAGCCAATATAAGGGAGATCTCAACCAGTGTGAAATAACTCAAAACTCTTGATGAAGGTGATTTGTATTTCTTAACAGTTCTTCAAAGCAGATTAATAGGAATATTAAGATAAATGTAAATCTTCAATGTAAAGGAATTGTGAGTTTTTAAATTCATGATAAAACCTTATAGGACTAGTAAGAAATCCCATTGGCAGTGGCTAGTACTGGGTCATACAGATGCTGGTAAAAACACAAAAGTTTTATTTCATCTCAATGTAGTAAAAAATGTACATGTTTTATACTTGTATTTCATGATATTAAAGCAATGAAGTTTAAAAAACAACAACAATATGGAGAGTCATGGGACCCAACTAGTCCAACTTACATCATAGGAATAGAAACAATGTTGACAAACACAATATTTTGTTTTCTGGGTCCTACTCTTTTCATCTGAAGTCAGCCACCTATGAAGAAGTATATACAGCTTCTCTAGGCTGCTCTATTATTCTCTCTTTATTTTTTATTGTGGATATGTGTATATATATATAACATGAAGTTTGCTATTTTAGCCATTTTTTAATGTTCTGTTAACTGTCATTAACTACTTTTACAATGTTGTACTACCATCACCACCTTCCATTACTAGAACTTTTTCATTATTCCGAACAGAAACTCTCTCTTTACCCTTTAAGTAATATCTCCCCATTCCCCCTCTCTCCAGCCCCTGGTCACCTCTCATCAGCTTTTTGTCTCTCTGAATGTGCTTATACTAGAGATAGTTCATATAAGTAGAATTATACAATATTTCAGTATATATTTCTATTAAAGGGGATTGAGGAAGGCATCCTGAATCTTATGCATTTTTGGTGGTTAATATGTGCAGCTTAGAGAACATTGATGGTAGTTAGCATGTGAAAAGGAGGCTGTTGATCATTAACAGCTTTTTTTTTTCTTTAATGAAATAAAAAGAAACAAATGTGGGTCATCACTACTGATGGGAATGGTGATTTAGCTGTGTCAGAGTAATTAGAAAGTTTGGATTCTGCTGCTAATAAAAGAATGATTTTGTCTTCTGGATAGAATGATTTTGTCTTCTGGATAGCTTTGAGATCAGTAAATCTGTTTATGAACTCAGCTACTAAATAGTGGTATTCAGCATTAATGGGAATTCTTTCTCTTTCCTGAAGAAAAATGTTTTAATTCTGTATTTTAAGGAAATATGCTCAAAATATGTTTTAAATTTTGTAACCAAAAAGTATATAAATGATGGTCCCATTCCTTTTGTTTTACAATATTTTAACATCTGTGGTATTTTTAAAGATAGATTGGGGTTGTAGACTTGCAGAGGTTGCTTTGAGGCTTAACCTGTTATTATAGGATTCGTTTTAGACCATATTATGAATTTTAAAAGAGTATGTTAGCTATGAGCAGAGTACGGATTCTGTTAAGATGGTCACAAGGAACAGTAGGAAGGAAGGATAACAAGTACATTGAGAAAGAGTGACAATGTTAAGTGTGTGGGTTTGATTGCTCTTATGCAGGGAGCTTGTCAAGAGTACAAGTCTTGGGGAATAGGCATCTATAGCCATCTATAATGGAGAGTTAGCAGAAAAAGTCTGAGCCTCCATATTGTCCCTAAAAATTTAAGGTCATACTCGCCAATGGAAATGTAATGCAGATCTCATATGTAATCTAAAATTTTCTAGTGGCCACGTTAAACAAGTAGAACAGGTGAAATTAATTTTTAATATATATTTTTTAAACCTAATATAACCAAATAGAAATATAAAAAGTACTGCAATATTTTATACTCTTTTCATCTTAAGCCTTTGAAGTGATGTGTGCATTTTTTACTTCAAGCACGTTTCACATTTTAAAAAATATTTTATTTGTGTTGAAGAAGTTGTAAGTTTATGGAAGAATCACGCAGAAATACAGAGGTCCCATAAACTCCCCTTACACACTCAGTCTTCCCTATTATTAACACTTTGCATTAGTGAAGCGTGTCTCAATTTCCACTGGCCACATTGCAAGTGCTCAGAAGACATATATGGTTAGTAGCTAGTGTATTGGATAGCACAGTTGTAAGGGATAAGTGCTTCGAAGTGAACATAAGGATTTAACAAGGTAGTGACAGGTCGATTGTGCACCTGAAGCTAATCATTTTTTCATTTGTCACTGGATACTAATACTGTGAGTCTAAACCTTCAGTTATATGTGCTAGTGGAGGCAAAGAACAAATAGCACATAATTCAGATGTTGTCTGAATTAGAAAAAGGAAGAGGAAAAAGGTAACCCAGGGACAGGGGGTGGTGTGATTTTCAGTTTCTCAGTTAATAGGTGCTCAGATTGTGCTTCTCTTCCAAAGAGAATTAAGTGCTTCAAGTGTACTTGAATTGTGTTTTGGCTCTGTCCCAAGGATATACAAGTTTTATTTCTCAAGAGAAAAAAATGTAGGCACCCAAACCATTATCAGGAGAGTGAAAATAGTATTGGATCAAAGGAAGAACTAGGTCTAAATATATATATACATTTTTATATATACATATATTAACCTATATTCTGTTTTTATGTCTAGTTAAAAAATGTCTAGTTAAAAAATGATCTATATATCAAACATTTTAGTACTGTTTTTATTCTATGCTATGTTCAGGTGTGTGTGTCCATTTTGTCAGAGGGAATTAGATGAAGACAGCTTGCTGGATCATTGTATTACTCATCACCGATCAGAAAGGAGACCTGTGGTAAGGACTTTTGTTACTATATATTTTAGTTGTGTCTGAATTCAGGATGTAATAGAAAACCCATTTATTAGGCTTGTATTTATAGATATATAAAGGATAATAATTTATGTTAAGGATATGGTAATTTCATGACTTAATATGTGAAAGTGTTGGGTTGAAACTGATAAGAATTACTAATGTTCAATTAAACAACATTATGTCTTGCAGGTAATCATGAGCATAATCAAATAAGATCCAAAATGCACAGTTATACCTCTAATATACTAACTCTGGTCACATCCTAAGTTAAATGTTTTTTTTAATAATGCAAATAATGTTATGACAGTACTTTGGCTATGTAAAGTAGAAAGCCATTCATCATCATTAATTAATCTATTATTTCATAATCTGAATCTTTATCCATATGCTTGCATATTAAAAATATACAGGCAGGGGAGTGGATGTAGCTCGGTGGTTGAGTGCCTGCTTCTCATGTACAAGGTCCTGGGTTCAATCCCCGGTACCTCCTAAAAAAAACTATATACATATAAACACACACGCATGCAGGCGTACCTTGGAGATATTACAGGTTTGGTTCCAGACCACTGGCAATAAAATGAATATTGCAATAAAGCAGGTCACTCAAATTTTTTGGTTTCCCATTGCATATAAAAGTTTACACTATACTGTAGTCTATTAAGTGTGCAATAACATTATCCCCGAAAAAAAAACAATGTACATACCTTAATTTAAAAGTACTTTATAGAGTGGCAACCATCATCCTGATGTTTTTGAGGGTGGAGGGCCTTGCCGCTATGTTGGTGGTTGCTGACTTATCAGGGTGGTGGTTGCTGAAGGTTGGGTGGCTTGGCCATTTCTTAAAATACAACAACAATAAAGTTTGCTGCATTGATTGACTCTTCCTTTTATTAAAGAGTTCTCTGTTGCATGCGATGCTGTCCGATAACATTTTACCATAGTTGAACTTCCTTCAAAATTGGAATCAATCTTCTCAAACCCTGTTGCTGCTTTATTAACTAAGTTGATGTAATATTCTAAATCCTTTGGCATTTCAGCAATGTTCACAGCTTCTTGATTAGGGATAGATTTCATCTCTAGGAACCACTTTGCTCATCCATAAGAAGCAACTCTTCATCCTTTAAAGTTTTATTTTGAGATTGCAGCAATGCAGTCACATCTTCAGGCTCAACTCCTAATTCCAGTTCTCTTGCTATTTCCAACACATCTGCAGTTACTTCCTCTAATGAAGTCTTCAACTCCTCCAAGTCATCTCTGAGGGTTAGAATCAACTTCTTTCAAACTCTTCTTAATTTTGATATTTTGCTTGCTGTCTTCTTGTTGCTTTTGCTCTATTTCTGCTTATTCTCTGCTCGTTGTCTGTCTTCTTTAGGAGGCATCGGGAACTGGACCTGGGACCTCCATGAATCACAGATGTTCTTAATGGCATCTAGAATGTTAATCCTTTCCAGAAGGTTTTAAGTTGACTTTGCTCAGATCCTTCAGAGGAATCACTATCCATGGCAGCCATTGCCTTTTGAAATGTATTTCTTAAATAATGAGATCTGAAAGTCAAAATCCATCCTGGACTGCAGAATGGATGTTGTGTTAGCAGGCATGAAAACAACATTCATCTCATTGTACATCTCCATCAGAGCTCTTGGGTGACCAGGTGCATTGTCAATGAACAGTAATATTTTTTAAAAAATTTATTTATTTCTCTCCCCTTCCCCCCCAGTTGGACGTTCTTTGTGTCCATTCGCCGTGTGTTCTTTTTGGTCCGCTTCTGTTGTCGTCAGCGGCACGGAAATCTGTGTCTCTTCCAGTTGCGTCATCTTGTTGTGTCAGCTCTCTGTGTGTGCGGCGCCATTCCTGGGCAGGCTGCACTTTTCTTTCGCACTGGGTGGCTCTCCTTACAGGGAGCACTCCTTGCGCATGGGGGTCCCCTACGCGGGGACACCCCTTCGTGGCATGGCACTCCTTGCACGCATCAGCACTGCGCATGGGCCAGCTGCACCTGGGTCAAGGAGGCCTGGGGTTTGAACCGCAGACCTCCCATGTGGTAGACAGATGCCATAAACACTGGGCCAAGTCCGCTTCCCATGAACAGTAATATTTTGAAAGAAATCTTTTTTTCTGAGCAGTAGGTCTTACCAGGGCCTTAAAATATTCAGTAAACGATGTTGTAAAGTCCAGGGGTTCTTAACCCTTTTTGTTCCACTTACTCCTTTGCTAGTCAGGTGAAAACCACGGGCCCCGTACAAAGTCCACACCATACATTGTATTATTTAATAAATATATCATACACCAACACGTTCCCATGGGAATAATGTTGTTGTTGTTTTTTTTTTAATTTAAATTCAAGCTCACGGACGCATTAGCCCCTAACAAGGTAGTAAGCCTGACCTTTGAAACTTTGAGGCCAGGCATTGACTTCTCTCTAGCAATGAAAGTTGTTGATGGCCTCTTACAATAGAAGGCTGTTCATCAACATTGAAAATCTGTTGTTTAGTGTAGCTATCTTCATCAGTTATCTTAGTTAGATCTTCTGGATAATTTGCTGCAGCTTCTACATCAGTACTTGCTGCTTTACCTTGCACTTTTTTTTTACCTTGCACTTTTGTTATAGAAATGGCTTCTTAAACCTCATGGACCGACATCTGCAAGCATGAAACTTTTCTTCTGTAGCTTTTCCTTTTTCTTTTTTTTAAAGATTTATTTATTTATTTATTCCCCCCCCCCTTGTCTGTTTTCTGCGTCTTATTTCTTTGTCCGCTTCTGTTGTCTGTTGTCGTCAGCTGCTCGGGAAGTGTGGGCGGCGCCATTCCTGGGCAGGCTGCACTTTCTTTTGCGCTGGGCGGTTCTCCTTACCGAATGCACTCCTTGTGCGTAGGGCTCCCCTATGCGGGGACACCCCTGCGTGGCAAGGCACTCCTTGCGCGCATCAGCACTGCGCATGGGCCAGCTCCACACGGGTCAAGGAGGCCTGGGGTTTGAACCGCCGACCTCCCATGTGGTAGACGGACGCCCTAACCACTGGGCCAAGTCTGTTTCCCCTTACTGGTGATTTAAGTGCATGAAATATCTGTTTCCATTCTGTAGCTTTTCTACCTCACTCAGCTTTCATAGAATTGAAGAGAATTAGGGTCTTGCTCTGGATTAGGCTTTGGTTTAAGCCCAATTGCTTGAGCCACATCTGCTTCCCTGGAGTAGCATTTCAATCCATTAACATTCAGTGTTATTACTGTAAAGGCATTACTTACTTCATCCATTTTGGCCTTTGGCTCTCTGTTGTCATATTGTTCTGTTGTCTGTCTTATCCTTTAGTTTACCCTTCATTTCCAAACTCTTCTCCAAATCTCTCACCATTGTTTTTTATTTTCAGGCTGCAATGCCCCCTTTAGTGTCTCTTGCAAATCTGGTCTTTTGCTAACATATTCTATCAGTTTTTGTTAGTCTGTTGTATTAGTCAGCCAAAGGGGTGCTGATGCAAAATACCAGAAATTGGTTGGTTTTTATAAAGGGTATTTATTTGGAGAAGGAGCTTTTAGATACCAGGCCATAAAGCGTAAGTTACTTCCCTCACTAAAGTCTATTTTCACATGTTGGAGCAAAATGACTGCCGACGTCTGTGAGGGTTCAGGCTTCCTGGGTTCTTCCCTTCCAGGGTCTTGCTTCTCTCTGGGTTCAAGGTTCCTTTCTTCCTGGGGCTTGCTTCTCTTTCCTCTGTGTGCTTACTTCCTGGGGCACCAGATTAAGATTTCAGTATCAAACTCCAACATCAAAACTCCAACATTAAGAACTTTCACAACAAAAGCGCCAACTCTGTCCTTTGCCATGCCTTTTATGCCCTGCCCTAATGACGTGGTCAAATCAAAGCCCTAATCATAACTCAATCCCTCCCAGTTATAGACCAGATTACAAACATAATCCATATCTATTTTTGGAATTCATAACTATATCAAACTGCTACATCTGTGAAGACTTTGAACTCACCCTCATTTTTGAAGGACAGCTATGCCAGATGTAGAATTCTTGGCTGGCAGTTTTTCTCTTTCAGTACCTTAAATAATCATACTACTTTCTTCTCTCCTCCATGGTTTCTGATGAGAGTCTGCACATAATCTTATTGAGTTTCCCTTGTATGTGATGCTTTGCTTTTCTCTTGCTGCATTCAGAATCCTCTCTTTATCTCTGATATTTTTCATTCTAAATAGTAGGTGTCTCGGGATAGATCTATTCAGATTTATTCTGTTTGGGGTGAGTTGTTTTGGGTATTGATATTTATGCCCTTCATAAGGGTTGGGAAGCTTTTTGTTATTATTTCTTCAATTTCTGCCCCTTTTCCATTCTCTTCTCCTTCTGGGACACCAATAACGCGAATGTTTGTGTGTTTCACATTGTCATTCAGTTCCCTGAGACTCTGTTCCATTTTTTCCATTCTGTTCTCTTTCTGTTCTCCTGTCTTTCTATTTCAGATGTTTTGCCTTCAAAGTCACTAATTCTGTCTTCAGGGAATTTAAATCTGCTCTTATGTGGCTCTAATGTATTTTTAATCTTATCCATCGTGTCTTTCATTCCCATAAGGTCTGCTACTTTCCTTTGCAGGCTTTCCAATTGTTCTTTATGCTCTCCCAGTGTCTTCTTAATATCATTTCCTTCTTTAGTCATATTTTCTATAAATTCTTTGAAGTGATTTGGGAGAGTTGAGTGATTATCACTGGTTGTCTTAAATCCTGTATCTCTTCAGGATATTTGGTTTGTTCTTTTGACTAGGCCATCCATCTCTTCCTGTTTCCTAGTATAGCTTGTAATTTTTGCTGATGTCTAGGGATCTGAATATATTGGTGAATTTACTCTGATGACCAATTTCTCTCTCACCTATTTTTTTTTTCCCACAGCTTTTCCTTCATATTTGGTTCAACTTATTCTCAGTCTTTAAAATTGCCCAGCTTAAGTTTTCAAAATCCAACCAGGGACTCACTAGTGGAGCACAGATTTTCTCCCAGGAGTTAGAAACAGAGTGTGAACAGTTTTGTTCATTCAGTTTCCAGATCGGCCAGTGGATAGCAATAGTTAGCACACCTTTTCAGGGAGGTGTTTCAGTCTCAGCTTTCCTGTGTTCCTGTGTTAACTCTACAGAGTGTAGGTTCAAAGTGGGCTCTGCTAGCTGAATTCACTGAAGACAAGCACCCCGACCTCCCCTCCCTTTTCCCTTAAAACAGCTGACAGGAAGAAAGATGTCTGTTCCTCTCAGTTGGTTCAGTGAGCCAGGGGTTCCCAGCTTAATATCTTGGGGATGGTGGAGGAGAGCCCTTCCTGGCTGCCTTGGGGGCTTGGTAACTCACATTTGTCCTTTCAGCTTCTTTGTCTTTCTGTCCCTCACCCTTCTGTGAGTTGTATAGCACTGTCCTGGTCTGCTGACCTCCAAAGCAGGTCCCTTGGACAGCTTTTGCCTCTTTCTCCATTGTTTTTGTGAGAACATTCAACTCTGCCTGTTAGTTCATTGCCATCTTCCCACAGTCCTCTCTGAATAATATTTTTAAAACCAGGTTAAAATGTAGTAAATATAGTATATATTAAAAGGAAAGGGGGAATGATGTAGCTCAAGTGGTCAAGCACCTGCTTCCCATGTACTAGATCCCAAGTTCAAGCCCTTGTACCTCTTAAAAAAAATAAGGAAGAGCCATTAAGGAAATGCAAATTAAAACCACAGTGTGATACCACTTCACTCCTATCAGAATGCCCTCTCCCCCACATTTATTGATAGTACCAAATGCTGGCAAGGATGCAGAAAATATGGATCATTCACACATTGCAGATAGAAGGTAAAATGGTACAGCCACACCAGAAAACTACTTGGTAGTTTCTTACAAAGTTAAACATTCATCATAAGACTCAACATATATGTATGAAAACTTACAGTTATACAGACATCTATGCAGATGTTCATAGTAGCCTTATTTGTAATTACCAAACACTGGAAACGAACCAAATGTCTTTCAAAGAGTAAATGGATAAACAAACTGGTGCATCTGTAGCATAGAATACCGCTCAGCAATAAAAAGGAACAGACTATTGATGTATGCAAAAACTTGGATGGCTATCATGTCATTATGCTGAGTGAAAAAAGGCAATCTCAAAAGGTTAAATACTGTATAATTCCGTTTATATAACATTCTCAAAGTGATGAAATTACAGAGATGGAGAGCAGATTTTTGGGTAGCAGTTACCAGAGAGGGAGGAGAAAGTGTATGACTAAAATGGGATAGCATGAGGGAGTTCCTTTGTAGTGAAAGAACAGTTCTGAATCTTGATTGTGGTGGTGGTTATATGAATCCATACATATGATAAAATTTCATAGAACTATACCTACCAAAAACATAGACACATGCAAAAACAAGTAAAATCCAAATAAGGTCTGTAATCTGGTGTATTAGGGTTCTTTAGGGAAATAGAACTGACAGGATATATATAATCTAAGTATTTGGAGATGTGTATAAGAATTGTCTCACATGTCCGTATGGATGGGCAAGTCTGAATTCTATAGGGCAGGTTGCAAGCTGGGAACTACATGGAAAGTTTTCAGTGAATTCCCCAGGAGAAGCTGGCTGGCTGAACTAGAAACGGAAAGTCTCTCTTCTGACTGCTGAAATCATGGCTTCTCCCTTTAAGGCGTTCCGCTAATTGGATGGGACTGATAGGTTTGCTGAAGGCAATCTTCTCAGTTGATTAGAGATGTAATCAGCATATATGCAATCACCTTACTGGTGATTTATTTATTTATTTTTAAGATTTATTTTATTTATTTATTTATCTCCCCTCCTCCCCCCCTCCATGCGCGGATTGTCTGTTCTCTGTGTCTATTTGCTGTGTCTTCTTCTTTGTCCACTTTTGTTGTTGTCAGCAGCACGGGAATTTGTGTTTCTTTTTGTTGTGTCATCTTGTTGTGTCAGCTCTCCGTGTGGGCAGTGCCATTGTTAGGCAGGCTGCGCTTTCTTTCGCGCTCGGCAGCTCTCCTATTGGGGAGCACTCCTTGTGCGTGGGGTTCCCCTACGCGGGGGATACCCCTGCGTGGCAGGGCACTCCTTGCCCGCATCAGCGCTATGCATGGGCCAGCTCCACACCAGCCAAGGAGGCCCGGGGTTTGAACCCGTGGACCTCCAATGTGGTAGACGAACGCCCTAACCACTGGGCCAAGTCTGCTTCCCCTTACTGGTGATTTAAGTGCATGAAATATCCTCATAGTAGCAATCACACCAGTACTTGCTTGATCAAATAACTGGACTCCATAATCTGGCCAAGTTGACATGAACTTAACTATCACATCTAGTTACTTGCCAGTTACTTTCCAATCAAATTACTATAGTTTGATAAGATGTTACCATTTGGAGAATCTGGACGAGGGGGACATGGGACCTCTCTGCATTGTTTTTGTCATTTTTGTGAGTTTATAAATATTTTAAAATAAAGGTTTTTTTTAAGAACCATTTGTGGCTACTGAATTAGGAAGACACGTATAGATGCTAACAACTAATGCTGGTGTTTTGTAATCTCTTTTGCTGGTAGCAGTGAAAAACTATAGGGAAGTAGATATTATGAGCCATAGAGATTCATAACTTTTGACCCAGTAATCCCCATTTCTGATCATTTATCCTAAGAAACTCCCAAAGACAATGCCATTTGTAATAACAAAATACACACACAACTAAATATTCTAAAAGTTATGCAGCTAGTTAAGTATATTAAGATACATCTACTAACTGTAATATTCAATAATTGATAAATATGAAGCAGATGGTTCTACTGTTATGTATGCATATGGGCAAGAAATGCATGTGAAGAAATAAATGCAATTATATTTGTTTAATGTTGCTTTAATATTTATCTAATTTATAAAACATCATATTTAGGTATGGTCAATGTTAAAACTGTTCAACGGTTTACTTAATTTTTAAATTCTGATACAGATTATTTCAAATTCTATCTTGAACTCTTGGTGTTTTTTATTTCTAGTTCTGCCCACTTTGTCGTTTAATACCTAATGAGACTCCAAGCAGCTTCAATGGCAGTTTAATAAGACATTTGCAAGTCACTCACACTTTGTTTTATGATGATTTCATAGTAAGTATATTGTCTTTTAAATTATGATTTTTGGCTGTGTTATACTTACCTTTTTAATTCAAATGAAATAAAATTCTAGAATTAAAAAATGGGTATGTCACTAGTGTTAAGTATTAGTATTAAGTAGAAAATCCCAAAAGTACAATATTTTTAAAATTTTATCAATGTTAAAGGAGACATCTGCCTTGGACAAAATTATTTTCTTTGTGATCTAGATAATTGGCCATTATATAAACAGCTAGATTTAGTTTTTAATTATTTTGGTTTCTCTTCTTGCCTTTTCCTATATATAGTTATGGTTTTTATGAAGTTAAAAACTTTTATAGTTGAGATGAAATCACATCAATAATGAAATGGCTAGTTGCTTTTATGGTATATTGAAAGACTAATAACAGATGACCATACCAGAAGACACATGTGCCTTAATCATTAGTTATTTAAATTCTAAACACAGCACTCCAATCTTTTAAATTCTTTTTAAACTTAATGTTTTTATTATAAATATTTTTAACATATAAAAGTAAACACAATAGTATAACAAACCCCCATATACTCATCATTTGGCTTCAACTCATAGCCAAACTCATTTCATTAAGAATTTTTTTAAGATAGAAAAAAAGTTAAACATAGTATGAATGGTTTTAATACTTTTTATATGTAAGTATATAATATTATTATATTATGTATTATATAAATACTTATGATCTATTCTAGTTTTAATACTTATGGCTACTCTATTTCCCATAGTCGGAAATGAGAGTAGCAAGGAAAAAGTTAATGTAGACTACACTCTACTTTAGTCCATGTGTGACTATATAAGAGTAATGCATTGTGCCCCAAGTCCTCTATAGATAGCTAAAAGAAAAGGGGAAAATCACTCATAGCCATGTTATTGCTTCTTTTATCTGAATACATGAAATGTTAGGGACAAAATTTGAATTTACATATAATTTCCACATGATTTTTGACTATTCTTTGTAGGCAATTTCAAGATAAAATTTAGTAATTGTTGATGATTGTCGTTTGAAAATTGACTCTATTCTTTCTAAGCTAAGCCATTATGGTTATCCAGATTCATCACAAAGAACTTGGGCTTTGCCTGGTTTTAAGTAACAGCTCTGCCACAATGGTGTAACTTTGGGCAGGGTATTTAACCTCTGAGCCTCAGTTTGCTTATTTGTTAAGTGAGAGTACCTACTCTTTAAATCTCCTGGGAGGTTTAAATGAGATAATGCATGTAAAGTGATTTTGCACAGTTTAGACTCAGTTGTTAGGCAGGTTGGAGATGGGGAGGGAATAAATGGGATTAGGGCCACTTGAAGAATTGAACAAGGTTTATGACAGAGCCTGCATATTCTGCACTCTTTCTAGCAGTCCTTTCTGTCCCCTAAGCACATAAGACCCTCCCAAAGCCTGGTTGTAGCCCATGTATGCTCATTCCTCATAGCACAAAGGAGTTCCTCTTTATCCTACTTCCATAATATGTTCTTTAAGTCAGGTTGATTCTATGTCCTGGGTATTCATGTTCAGTCCATTCTTCTCAAGACCTTTCAAATGACGCATAATCTGGGCCTGGTCAGGTTGAAGCAACTCTGATGGGACACTCAAAACCATATTCTTGGGTATAGCTGTGAGATTATAAGGCAGTGTTCTTTGAATTGACTTTTCGTTTTCTAAGCTACCAAGTACTATACTAGTGTAATTAATATTTCACATATTCTCATATTATTGCTTTATGCATATCTCAGTTTATTCCTTGCCGTAGCTTCTGTGAAGTGAATTATACTCATTTAACTAAGAAATATCTGAAGCTCAAAGGTTAACCAAATTGCCTAAGAATATGCCAGTACTGTGTCCAAACCTCATGCTCCACTTTGCTTGATGCCTTTCCTTTAGATTTTGTTTGTTTTTATGTTTTAGAATGGATTCCCAGTAGAGATTCTACTTTTTTCTTTTTCTTTAGTTCTGTTTTCTTTATTGTAGGAGAGGAAAGGAGATAGGATAGAACTCTTAGGAGTTTTCATTTCTTTTATAGACTGTGACAACAAAGTTTTGAATTCCACTTTTCATACATAGGAAGATGAAGAAAAAGTTTTATTCTTAACATTTTTATTTGAAATAGATATGTAGTAGTATAACTCGGATTGCTTAAGTCTATGGGAATATCTTAACTTGACTCCATATTCCATGTTTGTGTGGAAGGTAGCACTCGAACCAGGACTTTTAATGATGATTAAAAACTACCCGTTAGATAAAAATGTTAAATTCCAAATCAAGATTAATTTATTATGGCTTAAATGCCCTGTAGTGAAATGTAACAGAAAATGTACTAGCCCAAAGCACAAGTCCTAGGTTCTGTGACAGGTTCTGGGAAGCTTAGATAAGTTTAGTTTCCTGCAGAATGGGGTTATTGCATTGACCCTTTTCTTTCCATTTCTAAAATACTGTCAACTCTGATTTTATAATTCTGATTATTTTTCTTTAATACAGGATTTTAACATAATCGAAGAAGCTCTTATCCGAAGAGTCTTAGACCAGTCACTTCTCGAATATGTGAATCATTCAAACACCACATAGCTTTATTAAAAGGGAAGGAAATTGTACAATTGTACTACTTTTTAATATGCTGCTTGAATAGTTGGAGGGAAATTGTCAATTTTTGGACAAAAATGTTCAGTGCAATTCTATTTTGTCCCTGTTTATTGTTTTAATAATACCTTCATGTTTGGGCAAGAAAACTAATCTTTGTTCTGTATAAAAAAGGATGGAAAGTGAAACAAAGTGCTGACATTCAAGGGAATTGAAAACTGTGCTAATGCTCATTCTAATTTCTAATAGAATAACATGAATACTCCAGTGGGAGTAGGAAAGGGAAATTTTGGAAGTCAAGAAAGTACATTTAACAAAATTGTATTACATAAAACTGTAACAAAATTAATGTTGTGTTAGGAATGTATACTTAATTCTTTGAATTTTCATAATTATATACACTTGAAAAATATACTTTATTCTTTGACTTTTCATATTTATACACATACTTGAAAATATACTTTCTTTTTCAAGTATTTGTAGATTATTATTTAGAAATATTTCTATAATATAGGCAATTTCTTAAGAACTATTACCTGATACTTACTAGTAGATGTATTCAAATCCAAAATTTTTAGTGAAAACCTTAAGAACTTTAACTTTAAAAAAAGTCAGTCTTTTAAAAATTGTAAAACAAAATACAGTCCTGAAACCCAAACACAAAATAGGTAGCTTAATGCATTAAGACAAACACACCTTTAGAATTCTGTCAGCCACCTCACATGTCCTCTATGTGTGTCCTGTCACAGTTGTAACCATCTCCTCAACCCCACAAAAGAAACCACTACACAGATTTCAATAGTAATCACTTCTTTGCATTTTATCTTATCACCCAAGTGTATCTCTCTAGGCACCATATTTTAACGTTACTCATTTAAAAATTTTTATTAGATGTGTTTTTATGACTCTTTTTAATCTATTAGTCCCCATTTCTTCCTTTTCTTTTCCTTAAAATTTATCTGTTGAAGAACCCACATCTTTTGACTCATAGTTTCTCATAATCTATATTTTGCTGATTGCATACTCATGGTGCAATTCAGCATGTTCCTCTGTCCTCTGAATTTTGGCATACAGATCCAAAGGTTTGAGAAGACATAGTTCAATCCTTTTGGAAAGACCACAGGTTATGGTGTGTTCTTTCATCAGCTGACGCATATAACGTCTCCTCTCTTTTTTTGTGATATTAGCTGAAACTGATACTTGATAATGAGCTTATTTCCAATCATCTTCCAGAGATCACATTTTTTTTTTAAGTATTATGAACTCATGAATTCAAACATATTTGACAGGTTTCAACCCATTATAAATATTACTTTATTGAAGCTTAAATTGATCCATCATTGACCATTGAGAGTCCTGCTGAATGGGCTATGAATCCTTGGGCAGTCTTTAATAGCTTCCTTCCTATCTCCTATGACAAGATGTTCCAGGCTCAGTTTAAATTTTTCCTACCTGACACCTGAGTTGCCTGTTTCTTTAAGAAGCCTGGTTTCTTTCAGTGAGCAATCTGTTTCAAAACCTTTATTTGGGCTCTAAGGGTGCTTATTGCTGTTTTGAGTTGGCCATTGTTTCTAGGAGAGAGCTGGGCAATAACTATATGTTTTTTAAAATAGAATACTTCATGTGTTTATTTTGATGCTTTTAGGGGAGCCAATGTGGCTCAGTGGTATTTTGATGCTTTTAAATCAGCTTTAGTACTATAGGATTTTTACTTAGCCTCTCTATTGTATCTGTATCTATATTCTTCAATCCTGAGAATTCTGGTTTTCAAGAATGCAGGGGGTGATGGAATTAGAATATCCTACACTCACTTGCTTTTCTTTTTTTTACCTGCTTTTTTCACATTACACATGCAACAGTCTCAGAATAACAATAATGCAACCACCATCAATATGATAACTAAGACAATATTTTTTCATTTGCAGTTCCCATTCTCCCCAATTTAAAATATAGCTGTACTATGTCAACATCCTCAGAATATATTGGTATAACATACTATACTCTCTCTTATCTCCCATTTAGTCTTAGTTCTTCATTTAACTGTATATTTAAAGTTCACTACCAGTTCTTATTAGATGGCACTGACTCTTTTTCATGTCTGGTTCTTCTTTTTTTATGTTAATTGTTCTCTATTCATAAATATTCTTGAGCACGTACATTAATTAACAGAAAGAAAGAAATGTAGGCACTTGGCAATATATTTAAACTTTTCCAGTTCTGCAGTTTATGGCATTGGTTTCCTCACTGGGAATGCTGAAGCCTGATATCAGTCAGGCTATCACAGACTGCTCAGATAGTGTTGTCAGCAGGAAGTCAACTACATAGCTGACAAACTCCTTTATTCTTTCCTGAACAACTCTTTTTTTTAATTTTTAATTTTAATTTCTTAAAGTTATTTAGATTACTTAATGTTAAATGTTTGATTCTTTAATGATGAACGTTGGACAAAGATTTGTATTTCCACCCTTGAAAGAAGCAAAGAAGCAAAGAAGCTATGAAGAATGGTGATAATGACTCCTGAGGATAAAGTTTTCTGTGGATAGAGTTGACTTTTTAACTCTAATCATTTATAAATTACTTTGCTCCTTACATTTAAGTGTAGTCATTCCTCAGGCATGAAACTAGGCCATTCACTTGAGTTTTTGATGCCTTTCTACTGCAAAGAATGAATCCACTTGCTCTGATTTATGCATTAATAAAATGCTATATTATGATGGTGTTAATATAGCACAAATCACAGCTATATGGTATTCAGGGATTGTTGTGTTTTTTTCCAACTACCGAACATGGAATAAGTAAAAATAAAAATTAACATATTCCATGTCTATTTTTATAGTTCAGCTTAACCACTGGAGTTTTTACAGTCACTATAAAACAAACAGGGTAAAAATTTTTAAAAATGTTATTCTATACTAAATATAGATTACTTTTTAAAAGTCTCACTCACTGTCCTATCCATTACAAGGTAATTTGGGAAAGGTAAAGCCAAATGAAATCTAGAGGGTTTTATGTTTTCCCTTTTGAATACTGTTTTCAAGCTTGCTTTTCACAGCTGTTAACAAGTAAGAACAGAATTTTAATTTCACAAACTCTCTTCCTCCTATTTGAATGGACCAACTAAGAAAGCAAAACCTGTTGGACAAGAGCAAAAGGAGAAGACTATTTGAGAGGTAATCATCAGACTAAAATCTAGTCCCTGAAAAATAAAAGAACATATTTCTGAGTAGTAGTACTGACTACTCAGTCAAAAAACCTTCTTTAATTCAGAGCAATAGAAAGGGCATTGTTAAATGTCTAAAACTTGAAAATATTTTAAAAATTTAAAAGCTATTTTAAGAAAAGCTTTAAGTCACCTGCCACTACTGACCTTAGTGCAGCAATTTTGAATCCTGTACCTAGAAGCCTCTTATGATTTTGCCACCCACAGGACAAATTAGGTGCTGGCCACCTGAATTATTTTGAGTTCTGAATTATCATCAGAATTATTTTGCATTCTAAAATGAGGTATAAATATTCATTGTTTCACTGTGCCTTTAACCTTCTATAAAAAGGAATTCATTATTTTTAGAGAGGGAAACAGATATTTGAGTATGACTACTGACAAAATGATAAACTCTTTATAGTGCCTCAGGCTGTAACTTTTTCAATGCCTTATAAGGGACAAACTGATTCACATGTTAATGTGAAAAGCTAAACTCTCCTAACTCTACAAAATCATATGGAGATTATCTGTTCATGGTTTTGTTTTGTTTTTTAACTGCACTAACTGAATTTAAGTGAACTTTCTGCATTCCATTGTGTTAACCATTCTCTTTATCACTGCAGAGAAGTGTGTATACTTCTGGACCTCTGCAGAGTTAATGGCTTCCTCTCCAGGTCCTGTAAAGTATGAGTTTAAACCCAGAAGTAGGAAGTATGTACACCAGTAAGCACACGTGTTTATATAAACCAACTTAAAAAGTTATATGTTGGAGGGCTTTTCTAGAAATGTCCCATAGATGGCAATGTATAAAGTTCAGCGTCAATCCAGTCCTCGAGGATCTTTGCAATCACTAGAAATATGACTAGTAACTCAAACGCCACTGCAACTTTAGGTAGAAGATTGTGCCCGGTCAGAGCCTTTCATGTATTTTTTCAGCCAAGTTTCTAAAATGAAGGTTGAAAATTTGGACTGATTGTCAATCTATGGTAAAAATAAGGCGCCCAGATCAGATGTTCCAAGAGATACCCTGTCTTCTGTGAAGTTGCTTCATTACTTTTTCTGGGTGCTGGTTCTTTCATTTTGAAGTGAGCTTACTCCAATTGCTGAATGTTTATCATCTCATGACCTGTACCTGAAAGCAATGAAGTTGCTTTAAAAAGTGATTAAGAGATCCATTGTTCTTTATTCAACCACACAAAAGAATCTGTATAATTATCAAAATAGAAAATATATACTTTTTCTTCTGTAAATATGTATTATGAGAAATAAAGAATGGCAGGACCATTGCTTTCATTAAAATATCTACTCTGTCTATTCTGAGTGATCTTTTTTTTAACAAATCAATTTTATTGATATATATTAATAAAGCATACAATTCATCCAAAATGTGTAATCAATGGTATTTGATATAATCACATAGTTGGGCATTTTATCACTTCAGTCATTAGTAGAGCATTTTCATTATTTCAGTAATAATAGTAAACAAAAAACAGAGAAATAAGAAAATTCTTCACCTCTTAATCTCTCTTTCCCCTGCTTAGATAGCTGCTATTTCTGGCTATTCTTGCACAATTATTTATTTATTAAGCAGTTTTATTGAGATATATTCATATACCATATGGTCTACAGGGTAAAATCAATGACTTTTAGTATAATCACAATGTTGTGCATTCATTATCACAAAAAAATTTTAGAATTATTTCATTACTCCAAAAAGAAAAACTGTACACTCCTTAGCATGCCTTCCCTAGACCTACATAACCACTAATTAAATTTCATTTTTGTAAATTGATTTATATTTACATTTCATGTAAATGGAATCATACAATATATTACACCATGTATTTACTTCATGGTAACATTATCATACAGTATGGTTTGCTTCTTTAAACATAAATCTTCCAGGTTTATCCATGTTGTCATGTGCTTTATGACTACATGTTTTCTTACAGCTGCATAATATTCCATCATGTGAATACACCGCAGTTTGTCCATTCTTCAGTTAATGGACACCTGGTTGTTTCCAACTTTTGGCAATGATAAATAATGCCGTTATGAATATAGGTGTGTAGATTTCTATTCATATCACTGTTCTCAGTTCTTCTTGGTATAAACCAAGTAGGGGTATTGCAGGATCATGTGGCAAATCTATATTCAACTTTTTTAGGAACTACCAAACAGTCCTCAACAATGGCTGTACCATTCTGCATTCCCACAAAGAATGAATAAGTGGTCCTATTTCACTGCATCCTCTCCAACACTTGAAGTTCTCTTTTTAATAGTGACCATTCTGATAGGTGTGAAAATGATATCTCATTGTAGTTTTGATTTACATTTCCTAATCACTAGTGATCTTGAATATTTTTTCATGTTTTTTTTTTTCCATTTGTATTTCTTCTTTGGACAAATGTCTATTCAAGTCTTTTGCCCATTTTTAAATTGGGTCATTTGTCTTTTTATTCTTGAGTTGTAACATCTCTTTATATATCCTGGATATTAAACCTTCATTGGATATGTGATTTCCAAATATTTTCTCTCACTGAGTCAGCTGCCTTTTCACCCTTTCAACAAAGTCCTGTGAGGAGCAAAAGTGTTTAATTTTGAGGAGGTTCCACTTACCTATTTTTTCTTTTGTTACATGTGCTGTGGGTATAAAGTCCAAGAAACCACCACGTACCACAAGGTCTTGGAGATGTTTCCCTACATTTTCTTCTAGGGTTTTATGGTCCTGGCTTTTATAGTTAGGGCTTTGATCCATTGTGAGTTGATTCTTATATAGGGAGATGTGATAGGGGTCCTCTTTCATTCTTTTGGTTATAGATATCCAGTTCTCCCAGGACCATTTGTTGAAGAGACTGTTTTGTCCCATTAACATGGACATGGTAGGTTTGTCAAAAACCATTTGACCATAGAGGTGACGGTTTATTTCTGGATTCTCAATTCCATTCCACTGATCAATGTGCCTATCTTTATGCCAGTACCATGCTGTTTTGACCACTGTAGCTTTGTAATATGGTTCAAGGTCAAGCAGTGAAATTCCTCCCATGTTACTCTTCTTTTTCAGAATGCTTTTGGTTATTCAGGTGCCTTCTCTTCCAAATAAATTTGGTAATTGCCTTTTCTATTTCTGTAAAGTTGGCGTTGGAATTTTGATTGGTATTGCATTGAATCTATAAATCTGTTTGAGTAGAATTGACATCTTCACCTTTTTTCAGTCTTCCATTTCATGAGCATGGAATGTCTTTCCATTGTTTAGGTCTTCATTGATTTCTTTTTGCATTGATTTGTAGTTTTATGCATATAGGTCCTGTACTTCTTTAGTTAAATTGATTCCTAGGTATTAGAGTCTTTTTGTTGCTATTGTAAATGGAATTTTTTCCTCGATTTCCGCCTCAGATTGTTCAATACTACTGTACAAAAACATCACTGATTTTTGCATTTTGATCTTGAATCCTGCTGCTTTGCTGAACTCATTTATGAGCTCAAATAGCTTTGTTGTAGACATTTGAGAATATTCTAAATATTGGATCATGTCACCTGCAAATAGTGAGAATTTTACTTCCTCTTTTCCTATTTGGATGCTTTTTGTTTTTTGTTTTTTCCTTGTCTAATTGCTCTAGCTAGAACTTCTGCTACAATGTTGAATAACAATGTCTTATCTCGTCCCAATCTTAGAGGGAAAGCTTTCAACCTTTCCCCATTGAGTACGATGTCAGCTGTGGGTTTTTCATATAAGCCTTTTATCATATTTAGGAATTTTCCTTCTATTCCTATCTTTCAAAGTGTTTTTATCAAGGAAGGATGCTGGATTTTGTCAAATGCCTTTTCTGCATTGATTGAAATTATCATGGTTTTTTTTTTCCTTCAATTTGTTAATGTGGTGTATTATACTGATTGATTTTCTTATATTGAACCAGCCCTGCATACCAGGAATAAATCCACTTCGTCTTGATGTATAAGTCTTTCTATATGCTGTTGGTTTTGGTTTGCAAGTATTTTGTTGAGATCTTATTTTTTCATCTATGTTCATTGGAGATTGGTTTGTAATTTTCTTTTCTTATAGTGTCTTTTCCTGGCTTTGGTATTAGTGTGACGCTGGCTTCATATGTGTTGGGTAATTTTCCTCTTTTTCAATTTTCTGGAAGAGTTTAAACAGGATTGGTGTTAATTCTTTTCGAAATGCTTGGTAGAATTCATCTGTGAAGCCCTCTGCTCCTGGACTTTTTTTTGTTGGGAGATTTTTGGTGATGGATTCAATCTCTTAAAATGTAATTGGTTTGTTAAGTTTTTTTTATTTCCTGTATCATCAGTGTATGTTGTTTGTGCATTTCTAGGAATTTGTCCATTTCATCTGGTTGCCTAGTTTGTTGGCATACAGTGTCTCATGATATCCTCTTACGATACTTTTTATTTCTATGGGGTCAGTCATAACTTCCCCCCTTTCATTTATGATTGTATTTATTTGCATTTCTTTTTTTTTCTTTGTTAGTCTAGCTAGGGGTTTGTCAATTTTATTGATCTTCTTAAAGAAGCAGCATTTGGTTTTGTTGATTTTTCTCTTTTAGTGATCTTGATAACTTTTTTGCACAAACCTAATATGCTTTTTAATTGTCATGATTCAGCAACATCTATGGCAAAAATATACATTTACTTAGGCCAATGGTTCTTAACCAGGAGTAAATTTGCCTACTAGGAGACATTTGGCAATATCTAGAAGGACTTTGGGTTGTCACACTGGAAGGGAGTGCTTTTCACATCTAGTGGGTAGAGACCAGGGATGCTGCTCAACATTTTACCATGCACAGGACAGCTCCTCACAGTAAAGAATTATCCCGCCCAGTGTATTTTGTGTATTGTTTCTGTATCATTATTACAACTCCCTCTGAGTCTGCATTTATTTCAAAAAAGTTAAAAAAAAATACTACCTTAAAGAGAGAAACAATAACTTTCTAATAAAATTTTAAACCCAATGTCATGGTGTATATATAGTTCTTTATTACCCAAATTAGAAAAGTATAAATGTCAGAGAAATTTAGGAAATATGTGTCATCTCACTGGCAAAGCCTTTGAGGTTTCAAAAATTAAAATATTTAAATATAGAGACAGAACACCTTTTCTCCCTATTGCTGTTTTTTTTAACCCATGGCCTCTCTCCAGACTTCTAATGAAGCTTAAAACTCACAACTTTGTTTGCTTGTTTATCCTCCCTTTCAGTGAAGTTGTACAGTCTCTTAGATATTTAATGGTTTGATTAGTAGATTAGTATCAATTATAGGATTTTTGTTAGAACTGTTTGGAAGGGAAGGGTTCCTGCTGCTGCTGTTGTTTTTCATGCTAGCTATTCTGAGTTCATGTGAGCAGTTGGGAAAAAGTGTGACTGAAGTTAAGGTCAACCCCAAGGAAAGCAGGGCCAGGAGGCAGTGAGAAACAATCCTGATATCTTTTGAGTCTCTGGTTTCACACATATGTTACTCAGCTTTCTCTCTTGAATTATGTGAGCTAAACAATTTTATTTATGCTGGAGCCATTTCAATTAGGATTTCTCTTATTTGCAATGAAAAGAATCCTGGTTAATGTTTCCATGCAATATCCCTACATCCTTAAATGTATTTCCCCCTTAACTATGTCAAGCTGGGCTCTGAAAAAAAATTATTTTGAGGTACCTGGAATTGAACCTCAGACCTTGTATGTGGGAAGCCAGCGCTCAACCACTGAGCCATATCAGCTCTCCTGAGTTGTTTTTTGTTTGTTTGTTTGTTTTTTTAGGGGGCTCCAAGAACTGAACCTGGGACCTCCCATGAGGGAAGCAGGTGTTCAACTGCTTGAGCCACATTTGCTCCTGGGCTCTGTAATATTTGGAATCTAGGAGTCATAAATAATATAGAATTTAGTACTGGAAGTTGGATTATTTCAGGGAATCAAAGAAAATGTAGAAATAACTGAGCTGTGGCCAGGATTTTTTTGTGGGGGACAGTAATGATTCTTGTATTGTGGAGTAAGAAATGTGTTTTTATATGTAGATATGAAGCAATGGGTTAAGCTATTGCCTGTTGTCACTTGGAACTCAGCATATGCCCATGGAGGGTGAGGTTTTAGAGGAACTAGTACCAAAATGTTATAGACATTGTGCCAGTTATCAATGTATTACTTCTTAACTCCTAATTCATTCTTTTTAGGCCAGCTTATTGAAAATGGAATGGGCCTTTTACAGCGGACAGTAGCCAACACCGGCATTCCCCTGGATAGTTTTGTAGCAGGATGAAATTCTGGCAAGTTCCTAGATGTGGATTTCTAAGTTTCAGTGGTTTGGCACTAAAACAACTCTGCCATGAGTGAGCCAAGGCTGTGTCCTCTCCAAGAAGGTCTGGCTTTCAGCCATGGGGACTTGGTGGAGGGGTGGAGATAAAGAGCTCATCCTTGGGCAGTTCCTTAGAGCTATCATTCTTATATTCTTTAGAGTATCTCTTTACTTTTTATACCAATTCTCTGTTATAGTTAATTCTTTAATATTAAACACTTTCTGTTCAAATAACTATGTGGTTTCTTTCTTATGGTTGTGCCAAGACTGATACAGTTAGACTATGTTGATTTTTCCTGACTATCTTCAATAATGTGCAAGAAGATATTTACATGTGTCTATCTAAACTTTCTTGGATGTTGGTAAAGGAAAAAAAGATTGGTAATTGAGATTGCCGAGGTCCAAATCAAGAAACAAATCATTTTCTGGAATGGAGTACAGAAGTCAAGTAATTTGACTCACTTCTGTTTCAAACAGAAATGAAAAATCATCTGTTATAAGATTGAAATGCTGAATGGGAAAGTGTAAGATTCTGGCAACTGGAATGGGTTTTTGTGAAAAGAGGAAAGACTCAACTAAGGGAGGAAGTAAATCATTTAGCTATATTGGACTGGAAAAATGGGGGTGTCGTGACATTCCTCTGGAAACATAGTTGGAAGGAACTTTGGATTGTCTCCCTTTGAGAAAGTGGTAAATGTGTTGAGAGAAAATGGCTGGA
The DNA here is from genome assembly GCF_030445035.2 of Dasypus novemcinctus. Lineage (NCBI taxonomy): Eukaryota > Metazoa > Chordata > Mammalia > Cingulata > Dasypodidae > Dasypus > Dasypus novemcinctus. The sequence continues at coordinate 47,679,796 of NC_080688.1, forward strand.
ATAATTGAATTTTATGTAAAGGAAGAAGAGTGTGTATGTATGCTAGAGAATTCTTCCATTTCTTTAAAAATTAGATTTGTTTGCTTTTTAAAGATGCTGTTAGCCTTTTGACTCCACTGCTTTGGACTATTCTTGTTATGGTTGCTTTGGTCCGGGATAGAACAGTGTTCAGAAGATGTTTTTGACCAAGAAATAACAAACTAAGCTGCAAGGCAACAAAGGAGTTCATTTGGGTCTTAGAATTGCAATTTGGGGAGCACAGATTCAGTTACCAACCTGTAGCAATTTGATATTATTTATGAATTCCAAAAATAGATATTGGATTATGTTTGTGAACTGATCTTTTCCTCTGTGCATATTAGATTATATTGGATTCAGAGGTTTCACTTGTACTTGATTGGGCCATGTCAGTAGGACATTGAGTCCCCACCCCATTGGTGGATGGGAACTCACAGAGAAACTGCCCTGCAGAGAAGGGAAGTTGGAGTTTTTGAGCTGGAGCCTGGGAAGTAATGAAATGGGAGAGCAGAGCTGTTGAACCAAAATTGAGCCCTGTGGAGAGACAGAGCCGTTTGCCTGATAGTCTACAGCTAGCCTTGTGCAGAGAGCAGAGAAGCTGAGCCCATGAGAACCAAGCCTGGGAAGAGAGGTACTCAGGAAGCCCTAACCCTTGCAGATCTTGGCAGCCATCTTGCTCCAACACATGGCAACAGACATTGGTGAGGGAAGTAACTTATGCTTTATGACCTGGTAACTGTAAGCTTCTGTTGCAAATGAATACCCTTTATAAAAGCCAACAAATTTATGGTATTTTGCATCAGCACCCCTTTGGCTAATATACAGCCCAAATTGTGTCTGTCTTGGGTCTTCCAGACAAGGCTTTTTAAGGAAGAAAATGATTATATAAGTTTGTGATTAGTGGATATTCCGGTTGCTCCAACTGTCCTTCAGGTTAGTTTACTGAGTTCTTTTTCTTGAGGTTTGTTTATAGATATCCTTATGGTTTTGAGGAACATTGTTGCTTGAGGCTTTACATACTTTGGTGTAAAGGTTTGAAACTATATGGGCTCCAGAAAAATCATGTTCTTAAAGCGAATCCATTCCTGTGGGTATAAACCTGTTGTAAGTAGGGCCTTTTGATTAGATTACTTCAGTTAAGTTGTGGCCCAGGGTGGGTCTTAATCCTCTTACTAGAGTTCTTTATAAGAGAATGTAATTCAGGGAGAGAGGAGAGAAAGCCACAGAAACTGGAAGCTCAAAGCAATGAAACCCAGAAGGGAAGGGAGAGACCAGCAGATGCTGCCATGTGCCTTCCTTGCCATGTGACAGAGGAGTCCAGGACTGCTGGCAGCTGATCTTCAGGAAGAAGGCATTGCCTGATGATACCTTGATCTGGACATTTTTCTGAGCCTCAAAACGATTCACTTTTAAATTAATAAATCCCCATTGTAAAAACCAATTGTTATAATCCAACACCTGAAAGGCATGAGTTGCTGACACTGCAAGACCGGAGAATATACCTGACATTTAGCCAGGCATAAGCTTTATTAGGACTTATAGACAGGAAAGAATCTCTGATGGTGATGGTTCAGAGAATGAAGAAAGTGCTCTGCAAAGAGATAAGAAAACGAGGGGTGGTATGTACAGGATTTCAGAACAAGGACATTCTTTAGGGTATGAGAATGCAAGTGTCACGTGAAACATACACATGGGGTCTGAAAGGATGTTTACCAAGGACTTTACTGCTTTGGGAGAACTATAGTTTATGATAACATCTACACATTCCCTTCCCTCTGGGGAGGGTTGTTAACCTTTAACTCATGTCTAGGTTAGGCAGGCAGCTACGTGCTGAAAACTTGGGGAATAGAGGAGCCTGGATGCCCCCCCACACCAACTCATTTCTGATATATTGCTTTCAGCTGCTTAGAAGACTAAAACATCTGGCATGTTGTATCTGATGGAGATTGCATAAGAGTAACCTCCAGAATGACTTTCCAATTCCCCTTTTTAAAAATCAATTTCATTGATACAGATTAATAAAGCATAAATCCATCCAAAGTGTACCATCCATGGTATTCTATATAATCATAGTTGTGCATTCATCACTTCAATCATTTTGAGCATTTTCATTATTCCAGTAATAATAAACAACAAAAAACAAACTTATCACCTCTCAATCTGTCTATGCTTCCCCTGCTGTACATAGCTGCTATTCTATTTCTCTCATTTATTTGTATTTATATTTTGTAAAAACAGTCATATATGCTATATCACCTGCCAATTCCATTTTAAATCTCTTAGTCATGGTAACTCTATTCTTTTTACAGTGTTGGTAAGTGTGTGATGAAAAGGGGAAAAAAGGAAAAGTTAAGAAAGGAAGGAAACAAGAGGATGGAGAGGGAGAGAAATCTTTAGATTCAGATATACATCTTTCTTTCAAAGATAATGGAAAACATCAAAGTGGGAATGTGAATTGACTGGTTAATCTAGTTGCCATCACTAATCTGATCTAGGGCTCTCTTAGGACAGCATATCTTATTCAGTGAAACAGCTTTACTGTTTCAATGATGGTTTGCGGGCTCTGCTAGTTGGCTTCTCTGTCTAGGCAAGAGAGAAGGTGGCTGCGCCACAGTTTGTCTCTCGTCAGGGTTTTCCCTTGGCTAAATCTTGCCAGAAGTCAGTTGGCAAGGGAGACTGGAAAACTTACTTTATAAGGATCAGCCCCAGTGATGCAAAGCAGAACCCAGGGGAAAGTTGGGGAAGCATCTGATAGTCTAAAGGCAAATGGCTAGCTCAGATTCTTTCAGCTGCAAATAACAGTCAATTGCAATTGGCTTAAATTAGGAGGTTTTTTGTTGTTTATTGTTGTTGTTGTTGTTTGCTTAAAAGTTGGAGATAGGGCAGTTTCCCAGTTGATTAGATTGAATGGCTCAACTACATTATCAAGGGCTAAATTCTTTCAATATTTCTGCTTTACCATCTTCAGCACAGTAGCTTATCTTCTGGCTTGTTCTCCTCATGACCTGATAATGGATGCAGGAGTACATACAGACCTCCAAACATCCAGATGTGCATGTGAAATTGTTTATTCCTATTTGTCTAGTTTTTGGTCACCAAGGTAAACTACATGCAGAAGCCCTTCAGAAGAATTTCCCTCACACTTCCTTGGTTAAAATTGAGTCACATGTCCATGCCTAAACAAACCACTGGCAAGAGAAAAAGGCCCATCCAGTTTGGCAAAGGACAATCAAGATTTCTCCCTTTGAGCTAGGAAAGGTATTGACTCCTGAAGCACATAGCTTGTTAAAAGAAGATAACAGAACAAAAATCATGATTTGTTAGAGTAGGGGATAGTATGAATGATTGTTGATAGGACAGTGGTATCTGTATAGTTTCTCTTTCATATTCATATTCACAGTCAAGTGACCTCCTTCCTATCTTGTGGCCATCTTCCTGTATGTTGAGGTGGAGTTGAGTGGGGGGAAGTAGAAATTAAGGATTAATTCTTAATTTTAGGAATATTGCACATTAAAAAAAATTCCAAAATAGGTTTTTAAAAAATGATATGCCTTCATTGAATAGCTTATTTGTGTACATAGGAATGTTAAAAATGAATTTTTATCAAATGGGCACTGACCATTAAGGATAGCCTAATTGGGGAAGTGGATTTGGCTCAACTGATAGACCATATAGGAGATCCACGGTTCAAACCTAGGGCCTCCTGACCCATGTGGTGAGCTGGCCCACATGCAATGCTGATGCATGCAAGAAGTGCTACGCCATGCAGGGGTGTCCCCTGTGTAGGGGAGCCCCATGCACAAGGAGTGCGCCCTGCAAAGAGAGCCGCCCCACAAAAAAAAAAAAGCTTAGCCTGCCCAGGAGTGGCGCTGCACACTTGGAGAGCTGACGCAGCAAGATGATGCAACAAAAAGAGACAGATTCCTGGTGCCGCTGACAAGAACGCAAGCAGACACAGAAGAACACACAGTGAATGGACACAGAGAGCAGACAATGGGGGTGGGGGGAAGGGGAGAGAAATAAATAAAAAATAAAAATCTTTAAGAAAAAAAAAGGATAGCCTATTGATGAGTCAGAGTGGACAATGGCTGAAAAGGCCTAAGCTGTATTGGTGCAAGCCAGTTGAATATCAGCACTGTACATGGTTCCAATTTAAAAAGTACCAAAGGGTAGACAGTTAAACATATGCCTCCCTCCCATTCCTTTCCCCCAGCTTTCCTGTTCACTTCTTCAAAGCTAACCACTTTTACAACAAAACAAATCTCTGAGGCTCTTAGTATGACAAAGCCAAGCTGTCAAGAAATTCATTTTCTTTTTTTTTTTTTAAAGATTTATTTTTATTTATTTAATTCCCCTCCCCTCCCCTCCCCCGGTTGTCTGTTTTCTGCGTCTTTTTGCTGCGTCTTGTTTCTTGTTTCTTTGTCCGCTTCTGTTGTCGTCAGTGGCATGGGAAGTGTGGGCGGCGCCATTCCTTGGCAGGCTGCTCCCTCCTTCGCGCTGGGCGGCTCTCCTTATGGGTGCACTCCTTGCACGTGGGGCTCCCCTACGCGGGGGACACCCCTGTGTGGCACGACACTCCTTGCGCGCATCAGCACTGCGCATGGGCCAGCTCCACACGGGTCAAGGAGGCCCGGGGCTTGAACCGCGGGCCTCCCATGTGGTAGACGGACGCCCTAACCACTGGGCCAAAGTCCGTTTCCCAAGAAATTCATTTTCTAAATTCATTTATCTCCTCCTTTAGTATATTAATTACCTGGCTTGGTGGACTTGACCAAAGAGTACTGCACCTGGGATGGACCAATCAGCAGAAAGTATAAGGGGAAGAAGTCCATGTCTTCCAGTCCAAGTGATTTATGGGGGAGAAGAGAAACAAAGTAGGGGAGTCTTCATTCTGTAGGGGAAAGGTATGCTAAGTTAGTTGAGGATAGTAATGAGGGCACAGGAACTGGAAGGATGTGGCCTTATAGAATCAACCTAGAGGTCATGTGGCACAGAATTTTTAGGCAGGAGTATCCCTCTAAGAGTGGTAGAGGGGAGAGCTCTGAAAAATGTCATGAACAGTAGCTGCACTGAGGGTTAGGCAGCCTGCTATGTTGAGGGTCAAGGAACTGATAAGTGATTGTGGCAGAGATTCAGAGGGCTCTATAGTATTGGTGAGGCTGATGTGCCCAGAGTACACCACAGAACCTTGACCGAGCTGAAACAGACCACAAGTCTTTGTTATCCAAAAGCAGCAGCAGAATGCCCAGGACTAATTGTATCTCAGGGAGCAGCCAAGATCAACTTCATTACAGTGAAGTCTAGCAAAGATCCAGAGTGACCTTGCAGGTCTCAGGGCCCAGACTGCCCAGTAGTGCCTCAAGCTCATGTAAACTACCCCTTGTCCTGCCCATCCTTCCGAATGCCATCTTTGAGGGAGGTAGCCAGGGAAGGATGAGGTATTAAGAGTGTTAACTAAACTTAAAAGAACTGCTTCAATTATTGCAGCAGACTAAGTTTATCAGATTGGTCTGACATTTAGGGGTTTTTTTTTTATCCCCTGCTAATCAGAGGCAAAGATTATTTTCTTCATTAAAAATGTTTTATTGGAGTGTATCATTCTTACAAGAACACACACAAACAGTAAGTGTAAAGTCATGAACTTACAAAACAAACATGCCTATCATACAGAGCTCCTATACATCAACAACTTCCATGTTGTAAAACATTTGTCAAACTATGAAAGAGCATTGCCAAGATATTACTACCATGAAGCTAAAGCTATTTTATTTGCACAGTTGAATGTATTGTGAGTAAATCTGTGACCTTGGCATAAAAATATCAGGGAGGAGAGCTTCATCCCCCCACAGAACATGTGAACAACCAGCAAGATCTGGCAAAAAACACCTGTAGGATCCCAAGGCACTCCGGCAGCCCTTCCCCAAGCCCTCACTGACTTGGCGTGGAGCCAGTCCATGCTTCTATTGTGGATCTCTGGTCCTGGTTCTGGAGGAAGCAGAGTAACCCTCATATGCATACTGGAAGAATGTATGTCTGGCTCCGTCTGTGTGGTGGTAGCCTGGGGGATTCACCATCCCACAATTTGCCCTGTGTTCAGAAGGAAGTTCATGGAGCTGTCCCTACAGAACGTTGAACCCTTGCCCCAGAGGTTGCTGGCCACAGGACATCCCCAGGACTGGGAGGAAAGTATTTTCTAGGGAAAAGGGGACACGTGGATCCCTGCAAATGGGGGCATTCTTAGGGCCATAAGCACATGTGCAGAAAGGATCAGGAGGCCCTTAAGTTTGGAATTCAAAGAAAGCTCTGTCATAACATTAGCTGGAAACGAGTAAAGACCAGAGGACTCAGTCTTAATTCTAGCTATTAACACAATAGCTGTGGCTCAAATGGTTGAGCTCCCACCTCCCACATGGGAGGTCCCAGGTTCAGTTCCTGGTGCCTACTGAAAAAAACAAAAATGAACAAGCAGAACAAATGAAAAAACCAACTCAGCGGATCCGATGTGACCCATCTTCCCATGTGCGAAGTCCCAGGTTCAGTGTGTCCCCCGGTACCTCGGGGGTAAAAAAAAGGGCAATATATTTGATAGAAACAAACAGGGTCCTCACCAGGAGGGAGCCTGGGACCTAAAGGTATGCTTGTGAGCGCCCAGCTGTTTATGTCACAACGCGAGGAAAGTGAGACGCGCCAGTTGCTATAGAGGTCTGGCTCCTTCCTGCCTCTCCCCATCCCCCTTCAGTTCTCCGGGGCCGGGACCTGCCCGGCAGGCTGCAGGCAGCGCTGTGCCATGGGAGAGTTGCTGGAGGGGGGCGGCGGGATTCCGGCGCGTCCTGAGCCCTGGGCCAGGCCCTGTTCTGGCTCGATGAGCGCCGCGCACGCCGCCCTCCCGGCCTCCATTTCCCCCCGGGCCTGGGCTGCGGAGGCAGAAGCGGCCGGATAAGAAGGCCGAGCTTGGCGCACGACCACCTCTCAACCAGCACGCGACGGGGAAGGGGCTGCTCTACCACAAGCACCGGTCTGAAGCTCCTAGGAAGCGTCTACGCAAGCGGAGGAGTGGAGGGCGGCGTGTGTGAAACGGTTCCGGGAGCAAGTAAGACAAGTCGCGGGAAAGGGTGAGCTGCGGCGGGGGGGAGCGGGGGAGCGAGCGAGCGAGCCGCCAACGCGGGCGGGCGGAGGGCTGAGAGAAGCAGCAGCCGAGTGGCATGGATGGTGGCCCAGCCGGGCGGAAGGAAAAGCAGAAGCTGTGGGAAAATACCGGCACCTCGAGGCGGAGGCACGCCCCGCAGAGGAGCCGGGTACGGGAGGGACCTGCGGTAGGAGGCTGCGGCCTAGGGGGACGCCCCTGCCCGAAGAGAGCAGCAGAAGGCTGCCTGGCGCTCCGGGGGAAGGGCCGACGCTTGAGCCCCGGGCGGCCTTCGAGCCCGGCCCGGGGCTACAGCGAAGCTTCCGGTCTTGCCCGCGCGCGTGCGGCGGCCGCGCCTGGGCGTTCGGCCCCGCCCCGGGCCCCGCCCCATGCCCCGCCCCCTTCCTGGCGCGAGCAGCTTCCTGACGCGATTCCCCTCCCCCTCTGGGCTCGCACAGGGAGTCGGGCCCCAGGCCGCCACCGCCACCTCGGCCGCTGTCGCTGCTGTCGCCTTGATCCCCCACGCCCCGCCATGGCCGAGGAGCTCTCCGCGGCCACGTCCTACACCGAAGATGATTTCTACTGCCCTGTCTGTCAGGAGGTGCTCAAAACGCCCGTGCGGACCGCGGCCTGTCAGCACGTGTGAGTCAACGCCCCCTCCTCCTTGCGGAGCCGGGTGGCCTTTTAGGCCCTGCTTCTGGCCCCCGACCCCGGCCTGGCGGGCGCCGAGCCCCCCCGCGGCCCGCTCCAGGGCTGATCGGCCTGAGAGCCAGTTCCCAGCCCGCCGGCGCCCGGCCTGCCCGCCTCCCTTGGCTCGGGGCCCGCAGCCTTAGCCCGGCGCCCCCGTGGCCGTAGCCAGGCCGGTCCCCGCGGCGTCTCGGGGCCCCCGAGGCTGCTCCTCTCGCTCTGGCGGGGCAGGAATTGCGGGGAACGTGGATCTTTTTGTTTCCTAGCAACCTCGGGGAAGGCTAGGGTGTCGAGTGTCAAAACCCGCTGAATGTCCCCGCTCGGGCCGCGGTCCCTACCCGGTGGGTCTGCCTCGCTTTGAAGTTTTTTCTTTTCCTTCGTTCAGAATTTTGGTTCATCCCTTCTAAATCCAAGAGTCCTTAGCTAATTTACCTTTCAATCCTGCTTCACAGACCAACTTGGAAGTGCTTTGTTTCTTTGAAATCTTAGTAATATCGGAATTGGCCTGGAATTTTTCTTTCTTCATTTGTTAGAACTGACAGGACTTCCGGGTATTGAAGTGATAGTTTGCCTTTGTTTAACCCCTTCAGCTTATTACTTGATTACTACAAGGTTGGAGATAAGAAAGGAAGATTTCTGTTAATGAGGAATGAACTGAAAATGAGGTGCTAACTCTAGGAATGAAGGCCGACACCTAAAGGGATTAGGTGAGGTGGCATGGTGCTATTGGACTTGATATTTTTAGGAAAAAAATAGGTAATTTTATAGACTGCTAGAGTGTCAGTGAGGGTTGGAAGGAGCTCTTCTTTAAAGGGTATGTAGAAGCACTTCTTACAAACTGACTGATGATTAGAGTCCCCTGGGGATCTTTTAAAGGAAATAAAACAATTTGTGAGGCTCTACTCCAAACTTAAAGAAGAATTTCTGACAGGTGGGGTGTGGAAATCTTTATTTAAAAAATACACTTAGGCTTGAATGTTTGGTGTGTTTAACCTACTTGTAAATATGAAAATATTTGAACAAGTTTCTAAATATGGTAATTCTTCCACTTTTTTGAGGGGGAAGGGTTTTATAATTTTGTAAATAATGGGTTGGATTTCAGATTCTTAATCAGAAATTTTACAATTGATTTTTAAAATTTTTATTTATTTTATTTCTCTCTCCCCCACCCCCCTTGTTGTTTGCATTCACTGTCCTCTCTCTGTGTCTGCTCATTTTCTTTTTAGAAGGGAACCAAACCGGGGAACTCCCATGTGGTAGGCAGGTGCCCAGTCGATTGAGCCACCTCTGTTCCCTGTTTGTTGTGTCTCCTCCTTGTGTCTCCTCAGTGCACCAGCCTGTTGCATCAGCTTGCTCTCTTGCTTGTCCTCTTTAGGAGGCACCTGGAACGGAACCGTGGGCCTCCCATGTGGTAGGCAGAGCCCAACTGCTTGAGCCATATCTGCTTCCTCAATTGTTTTCTTGATAGCCAGTCATGTCCGCCAATCTCAATTCCATTACCTGCTTTATTTCTATAATGTGGTTGTGTGGGCCTAGAGTTTGTGACTTTTCATCATAGGCATTATTCTGGTTGCTTTGATTGTTTCAAGGGAGATGAATGAAAGTCTGAGTTTCCTTTATTTTGCACAACAAATACAAATTCTTAAGAAAACATTTTGAGATGTCTAGGCCACAGTCTTTACCTTTTTGCCTTTAATTTGTCAATATCCTTGTAACTCGATGGCTTTCCTATATTAAAAAAAAAATTGTTCTGGTGAGTGGATGGGAGGAAGGAAGGAAGGAGGGAGGGCAAGGTGAGAAGTGGTTACAGTAGCTGCCAACAATAGGTATATATAGGAGGACTTCTCTGAACAGAATCGTTTCAATTTCTTTTGGGGTCATTGACCTCATAGAACTCATTGTAATCTCTAGGCCACCTCAAAATTCCATGCAGTTTGCTGTAGCCCACTTCGTTTCATGATATTATAAACTAAGGACTGTAATTTGGCTTGATCTCAAAGCTGTGGAAAAGAAAGCAGATTTGATTGTTTTTAATTCATAACTTTTCCCAGTTCAGCCCATTGGAGCGGGATATGACCGGCCCAGATAGGGAACTACAGAGAAGATGTTATTGATAGGAAGAATGGATCATTTTTCTCTTGTTGCCTTAAATCCCACTTTTCCCAGTTACTCTAACGTTCTGGCTGAACAATTAATGCAAGAAGGCAAAGTTGTTTTATTTGGAAAAGGTAGTAATGGTGGCACTGAGTCTTGATTGACTGAAAGGAGGTTTGTGTAGAAGTGGAGCGAATTCTTGAAGTCTAGTGTTCTATGTCATTTGCTCTTGCCTTTTCACAAAAGACAGACCTGTACCTTTAAACAAATTTATATTTAAACTACAGAGACAGGTTTTGACTTGTCTGTAGCGAAGGATGAGGTCATAAGGGCTTTAGGTCAACATGAGCCTATTGGAAAATAAGAATAAGCTTCCATTGCCTTTTCTGTGATGGGAAAGGGTTAGCCACTATTTTAGTCAAAGGAACAAGTTCAGTACCAATAGAATAACTTTACCAAAAGAATAAATCTCATTTATTCATTCCTTCATTCATTCCTTCAAACAATGTTTATTAAATGTTTTCTATATGTCAGGTATAGGGAATACAAAGTGCTCTTTCCCTGGAGAGTCATATAGTAGAACGGAGAGACCTATAGATAAATGTGATTGAGATAAAAAAGACTTAGGTAGAAATTTTATGTGCACATTGAGAGCAAGTACCTAAAATTTAGTCTATGAGCATAGGGAAGATTTCCTGGATGAAGTAATATTTTAGGTCCAAATTTGCATTCAGGATTTGTTGGGGAATACCATGAGTAGGTAGTGATTACAGCATATGCCGGGCAAGGAAGAGTTAAAGAGGATGACTACTCACACTACAAAATTTGGGTGGGGCTTAGAGATATTGGTATAAATTTACTATATAAACCACATTTGAATTTTGTCCTGAAAGCAGTAAAGATCTATTAAATAATTTTTGATAGAGGAACAACATGATCATATTTAAATTTTAGAAAGTTTAATTCAGTTGAAGAGTCCAGCTTTGTAGTGGTGAGACTAGTGAAAAGGTCATCATTGCTGTGTCAGGGAGAGAAATGATAGAACCTGAACCAAGGCAATGATAGTAGAACTGGAGAGAGGAGACTTCTGACATTTTAAGAAGGTAGTGTAAGATTTGATGACTATCTGCTCAGTAGTTAGATGGGTGTATTCTGTATAGAACCGGAAAACATGAGAGACATGTAGGTTGGAGCAAAGTTGTAGTCACTGAGAGAGATCTATAGTTTGAAAGATAGTAGTGAGCTGAAATAGAAAAATGTCTTAGAGAACATGAATTTAAATAATGAGTGGAGAAATTGCAGCCTGAGAAGAAATGAACAGAAGGATAGGAAGAAATCAGGATAGTGTGTGACAGTGGAAATGAAGAGAATTTTAAGGAAGCAGTAGTCAGCAGTGTCAGATGCCTTGGAGTGGTCAGATGTAGTATTTTGAGAAATGTATAAAGACAAATTAATTAAAGTTGAGCATTCTTAGTAAGGCATTTATCTCTTTTGATGCTCTTTGTAATTTTCAAAGGCTACAACCTCTGTTTTTTTTAAAATAACTTAAATACTATTAGAAGTAACTCCCATCACAATGAAAACTTGTAATGAGCTTGTTGCCTTGCTATACTTTTAAAAAATGGAAAGCTAATCTGTGTTTGCTTTGGGGCATCTAGGTAGGATTGTATTTTTTAAAAATTAATGATAATCTTATTAAGTACAAATTTGTATGATTCCCTGTTTGACCTACTTGAATGATCTAATCCCTGAATCTTCATCTATATTTTTTAATAATTTTAACAACTTTCTTGGTGTCTTATTAGATGTATTTTCTGAATTGCTTCTTTCCTGTAGACATGTTTTTATAATCCTAAAAGCAAGGCTTGTATGGGTTCTTGATATAATAAATGCTTTAGATCATCTCTTTTCTTGCAGTTTTTAAGAATTTATATAAATCATCTTGACAGTTATTTATAAAATGACATAACTTTAAAAAATCTGTGCTGTATCATTATGTAACAGAAGAATTGACTTAAAGTCAAGCCCTGAAAACTAATTTAAAACCTGTATTTTTTATTTTATTTTTTTAAGTTTCTGAAGTTATTTCAGGGAATGGTTTTTATTATAGACTAGGAAGATAAAGGGCTCCAGATTTTAATTAATTAATTATACTAAAATCAGGAGCATGATGAGTAGAAAGTTCTTTTTCTCTCCTAACATCTGTTGATCAGCTTTTTGTTGGGAGATTGAGTAAGAACAGAAATTCATCTGGCATCTGTTAGTTTAAAGTTGAGAAATTCAAAGATACCCTCAAGTTGTTTCAGGGCAATGCACTATGCTTCAGGTACAGACTCCTTTGATAACATGAAAATAGTACAAATAGCAATTCTTGATTTGTAGCTTTTTGAACTTTCTCCCTTCAACTGAACAATCTCTATCAAATTTATATAGTCCAGCTTAAAGGGAGATGAGTATAAGCAATTTGATATCTGAAAAACATACCTGGTGGTACAGAGAAAAGAACGATAAAAATAAATTTGGAGATCTAAGACCTGAATATCTTTCCTTTGTAGCGTCTATCACAGTTTATAATCATAACGATTTTTGAATCAGATCATTTGAAATGTCAGACTTGCTATTTAGACTGTAAGCTCTGTAAAACAGCAGCCGAGGGAAGTGGACTTGGCCCAGTGGTTAGGGTGTCCGTCTACCACATGGGAGGTCCGTGGTTCAAACGCAGGCCTCCTTGACCCATGTGGAGCTGGCCCATGCGCAGTGCTGGTGCGCGCAAGGAGTGCCCTGCCATGCAGGGCTGTCCCCGCCTAGGGGAGCTCCACGCACAAGGAGTGTGCCCTGTAAGGAGAGCTGCCCAGTGCGAAAGAAAGTGCAGCCTGCCCATGAGTGGCGCCGCACACAGGGAGAGCTGATGCAGCAAGATGACGCAACAAAAGAGACACAGATTCCTCACAGAACAGACAGCTGGGGCGGGGTGGGGCTGGGGGAGAAGTAAAAAAAAAAACAAAAAACAGCAACCGAAGTCAGTGATTACTTATTTGAGCTTACATTTCAATATTTATTTATTGAGTAGAGGAATGAATGGGTTTATGTTGGGAGACTGCAGCTTATACCAGTGTTATCACTTGGTCAAGTCATTCAACCCTTTTGAGCCTAACACATAAAAATGCTTTACCTATTTCACAGGAATGTTGCAAGGACCAAATGAGGTAAAGTTTGTGAATGATACTCATGTGTTTGTGTTGGCTTTTGCATTTTTTAAAGCCCATAAAAATATAAAATTGTTAGTTAAATAACTGGACCATCTAACACAAGTAAGATTATTGAAAATAGAAATTTCAAGTTTTTTGTTCAGATAATTAATACCAAAGAAGTTATTGTGAATAAAGAATAGAGTTATATGATTCAAAGTATTAAAGGTATAAGAGGGAAAATATGGCTGTCTCCCATGATCAGTATTACCTTATATATATTTCCTTCTATACTTACAGAGATAGGTATATAAAATAGGTTGTAAGTGTATTGTTTTCCTCTTTTTCACAAATACTATATCCCTTCTTTTGTACCTTGCTGTTTTCATGTATCTTCTAGATCATTCTCTATCAATACATTAAGGGCCTCTTTTTTTAAATGGCTGTATAATTTGCATTCTCTAAACAAACCCTGAGTGTCCATTATATGTCATTACTCTTGTCTACACTAGGGGTACAGCAGTGAACAAACCAGATAAAAACCCCTAATCTCTTAAGTTTATATATTCAGTGTTATAGCATTCCATTGCTTGATGTATCATTATCCAGTCCCATACTGATGAACATTTAGTTTCTTTCTGATGTTTTGCTTTTATAAATAATGCTGCAATGAGTACATTATTTCACATATATGCGAGTTTATATGTAAGATAAAATCTAAGAAATGAGTTTGTTGAGTCAGAGGTGAAATACAAGGGAATTTGTCAGCTGTGTCACAGACAAGGATGATTACAGTTCTAGCAAAGTGTTTTGTACTTGGAGAGTTTATTGTTTTGACGATTTTATAGCTTTAGGTTAAGGGAATATTGTATTGGATTAAATAAATTTCTTTAACAAATACTAATAAATGCCTACTAAATACTAGGCTCTGTTAGTACTGGAGATAAAGTGGTAAGCAAACAGGTAAAATTCTTGCCATCTGGAACTGGGCGATTGTGAGACATACATATTTTAATTCAAAGAAACATGCACATAAATGTATAATTATTAATTTATAGTTTTCCAAGAGAGTATAATATTTAATTTTACTTAATAAATAATTTCAAATAATCCTTTACAGTGGTTGCACCATTTTACATTCTCACCAACAATGAATGGGTTTCTCCACATCATCTCCAACAGTTATAGGGCCTTGTATTATATTTATATATAAAATATATTTATATATCTTAACTTTTTTTATTGATGTATATCATTCATACATGAACACTTATAAATAATAAGTGTATAGTAAAGATTGTGAACTTACAAAATAGACATACATAACATCACACAGGTGTCTAATACATCACCCTTCTACCAATACTTTGCATTCTTGTGAAACATTTGTTAGAAACTATGCAAGAGCATCCTCAAAATATTACTAACAACTATAGTCCTTTTTTTACATTTGGTGTATTTTTCCCCCAACCCACACTATATTTTGTTAATATATTTTTGCTACAGATGTTGTGAACTTGCAAAATAATCATACAGATGTGTAGATTTCCCATAAAACACCATACCATGGTGGAACATTTGTTACAGATTATGAGATAATATCATCAGACATTATCACTAATCATGGTCCATAGCATACATTTGGCACACTTTTTCGATACACCTCCATTATCAACACAGTACAGCTTTGGCATTGTTTCCACACTTTTTTTTACAGTCAAGTTAATTAAAACTTCTATATACATTAAGCATTAGTACTTCTCGACCCTCCTCTTACCTCTTAATAACCTATACTCTAGGTTTTAATTCCATGTGTTTATTATTCATATTTAGTTCATATTAATGAGACCATGCAATATTTTTCCTTTAGTGTCTGGCTTACTTTGCTTAGTATAATGTCTTCAAGACTCATCCATGTTATCACATGTGTCCCAATTTCATTTCTTCTTACTGCAGCATAGTATTCCATCATATGTATAGCCCACATTTTGTTTATCCACTCATTGGTGGATGGACACTTGGGTTGTTTCCATCTTTGGGCAATTGTGAATAACGCCGCTATGAACATTGGTGTGCAGATGTCTGTTTGTGTCCTAGTTTTTAGTTCTGGATATCTTCCTAGTAGAGGAATTGCTGGATCATATGGCAGTTCTATATATAGCTTCCTGAGGAACTGCCAAACTGTCTTCCATAGAGGCTGCACCATTTTACACTCCCACCAACAGTGAAGGAGTGCTTCTATTTCTCTACATCCTCTCCAGCACTTATTGTTTTTTAATAATGGCCACTTTATGTGGAGTTGGATGATATCTCATTGTTTTAATTTGCATTTCCCTAATAGCTAGTGATATGGAACATTTTTTTCATGTGCTTTTTGGCCATTTGTATTTCCTCTTTGGAGAAATGTCTGTTTAAATCTTTTGTCCATTTTTTAACTGGATTACTTGCTCTTTTATTGTTGAGTTGTATGATCTCTTTGTATAGAATGGAAATCAAACTCTTATCAGATAAGTGGTTTCCAATTATTTTCTCCCATTGACTGGGCTGCCTTTTTATCTTTTTGATGAAGTCCTTTGAATCACAGAAGTGTTTAAATTTGAGGAGGTCCCATTTATTCATGTTTTCTTTCATTGTTCATGCTTTTGGTATATGGTTTAAGAATCCACCACCTACCACCAGGTCTTGATGTTTCCCTACATTTTCTTCTAGGAGCGTTATTGTACCTCCTTTTATATTTAAGTCTTTGATCCATTTTGAGTTAATTTTTGTATAAGGTGTGAGGTAGGGGTCTTCTTTCTTTCTTTTGGCTATGGATATCCAGTTCTCACAACACCATTTGTTGAATAAACTGTTCTGCCCCAACTGGATGGACTTCACAGGCTTGTCAAAAATCCCTTGGCCATAGATGTGAGTGTCTGTTTATGAACCATCAGTTTGGTTTCGTTGGTCTATGTGTCTGTCTTTATGCCAGTACCATGCTGTTTTTACAACTGTAGCTAGGTAATATAATTTAAAGTCTGGAAGTGAGAGTCCTCCAACTTTACTTTTCCTTTTTAAGATGTTTCTGGCTATTTGGGTCCTCTTACCCTTCCAGATAAATTTGATAATTGTGTTTTCCATTTGCTTAAAAAATGCTGGTAGAATTTTTATTAGGATTGCATTGAATCTATGTATCAGTTTGGGTAGAATTGACATCTTAATGATATTTAGTCTTCCAATTCATGAACATGGAATGTTCTTCCAATTATTTAGGTCTTTTTGAATTTCTTTTAGCAATGCATTATAGTTTTCTGAATACAAGTGCTCTACATCCTTGTTAAAGTTTATTCTTAAGTATTTGATTCTTTTTTTAAAATGACTTGAGTACATTTATTTATTTATTTATTTTTATTTTTCTCCCCTTCCCCCCACCCCAGTTGTCTGTTCTCTGTGTCTATTTGCTGCAGGTTCTTCTTTGTCTGCTTCTGTTGTCAGCTGCATGGTAATCTGTGTTTCTTTTTGCTGTGTCATCTTTTTTTTTTTTTGTCTTTATTTTTTTAATATTACAGTCAAAAAATATGAAGTCCCTATATACTCCCCACCCCCCTCTGTTGCGTCATCTTGTTGTGTCAGCTCTCTGTGTGTGCAGTGCCATGCCTGGGCAGGCTGCACTTTCTTTCACACTGGGCGGCT
Source organism: Dasypus novemcinctus (assembly GCF_030445035.2). Classification (NCBI taxonomy): domain Eukaryota; kingdom Metazoa; phylum Chordata; class Mammalia; order Cingulata; family Dasypodidae; genus Dasypus; species Dasypus novemcinctus. Next base: position 47,696,578 of record NC_080688.1, read on the forward strand.
CTCCTTACAGGGCGCACTCCATGTGCATGGGGCTCCCCTAGGCAGGAACACCCCTCTGTGGCATGGCACTCCTTGCACACATCAGCACTGCACGTGGGCCAGCTCCACATGGGTCAAGGAGGCCCAGGGATTGAACCGCGGACCTCCCATGTGGTAGATGGGCGCCCTAACCACTGGGCCAAGTCTGCTTCCCATTTGATTCTTTTAGTTGCTTTATTTTCCTGACTTCCTTCTCAGATTGCGCATTATTAGTGTATAGAAACACCACTGATTTTTGCATATTGATCTCGTATCCTGGCACTTTACTGAAATCATTTATTAGCTCTAGCAGCTTTGTTGTAGATTTTTCGGGACTTTCTAGATATCTAATCATATCATCTGCGAATAGTGAAAGTTTTAATTCTTCCTTTCCAATTTGGATGCCTTTTATTTCTTTTTTTTGTCTGATTGCTCTAGCTAGAACCTCTAGCACTATATCTATATCTATATCTATATATTTTTTATTTCTCTCCCCTTCCCCCCACCTCCAGTTGTCTGCTCTCTGTGTCCATTCGCTGTGTATTCTTCTGTATCTGCTTGTATTCTTGTCAGTGGCACCTGGAATCTGTGTCTCATTTTGTTGCGACATCTTGCTGCGTCAGTTCTCCATGTGTGCGGCACAGTTCCTGGGCAGGCTGCACTTTTTTTGCGCTGGGCGCCTCTCCTTATGGGGTGCACTCCTTGTGCGTGGGACTCCCCTATGCGGGGGACACTGTTGCGTGGCATGGCACTCCTTGTGTGCATCAGCACTGCGTGTGGGCCAGCTCATCACATGGGTCCGGAGGCCCTGGGTTTGAACCTTGGACCTCCCATGTGGTAGGTGGATGGATGCTCTATCCGTTGGGCCAAATCCGCTTCCCCCTCTAGCACTATATTGAACAACAGTGGTGACAGTGGACATCTTTGTCTTATCCCTGATCTCAATGGGAAAGCTTTCAGTCTTTCACCATTGAGTACAATGTTAACTGTGGGTTTTTCATATATGGCCTTTATCATGTTGAGAAAGTTTCCTTCAATTCTTATTTTTTGTAGTATTTTTATCAAGAAAGGATGCTGTATTTTGTCACGTCTTTTCTGTGTCAATTGATAAGATCATGTGATTTTTGAAATTTTATTTGTTTTTTAAAGATTTATTTTTTATTTCTCTCCCCTTCCTTGCCTCCTCCCCCCCCGCCCCCCCCAGTTGTCTGCTCTCTGTGTCCATTTGCTGTGTGTTCTTCCATGTCCGCTTGTATTCTTGTTAGCGGCACCCGGAATCTGTGTCTCGTTTTGTTGCTTCATCTTGCTGCGTCAGCTCTCCTTGTGTGTGGCGCCATTCCTGGGCAGGCTGCACTTTTTTCGTTCTGGGTGGCTATCCCTTACGGGGTGTACTCCTTGCATGTGGTCTCCCCTAGGGGACACCCCTGCATGGCAGGGCACTCCTTGTACGCACCAGCACTGCACGTGGGCCAGCTCACCACGCGGGTCAGGAGACCCTGGGTTTGAACCTTGAACTTCCCATGTGGTAGGCAGACGCCCTATCCATTGGACCAACTCTGCTTCCCTTTCTTCAATTTATTAATGTGGTGTTTATGCTGATTGATTTTCTTGTGTTGAACCAGCCCTGTATGCCTGGTACAAAACCCACTTACTTGGTCATGATGGATAATTCTTTTAATGTGTTGTTGGAATCGATTAGCAGTATTTTATTGAGGATTTTTGCATCTGTATTCATTAGAGAAATGGACCTGTAATTTTCTTTTTTTGTAATATCTTTATCTGCCTTTGGTATTAGGGTATTATTGGCTTCATAGAATGAGTTTGGAAGCATTTCTTCTTGTTCAATTTTTTGGAAGAGATTGAGTAAGATTGATATTAAATCTTCTTTGAATGCTTGGTAGAATTCACCTGTGAAACCATCTGGTCCTGGGTTTTTCATTTTGGGGAGCTCTTTGATGACTTTCAGTCTCTTTCCTTGTGATTGGTTTGTCGAGGTCTTCTATTTCTTCTAGCATCGGTGTAGGTTGTTTGTACACTCTGAGGAATTTTTCCATTTCATCTACTTTGTCTAGTTTTTTAGCATAAAGTTGTTCATAGCATCCTCTTATGATCTCTCATTTCTGTGGGGTCAGTAGTAATGTTCCCCTTTTCATTTTTTATTTCATTTATTTGCAACTTCTGTCTTATTTTCTTAGTCTAGCTAAGAGTTTGTCAATTTTGTTAATCTTCTCGAAGAACAAACTTTCGTTTTGTTAATTCTCTCTTTTTTTTTGTTCTCAATTTCATTTATTTCTGCTCTGATCTTTGTTACTTCATTCCTTCTACTTGTTTTGGGATTAGTTTGCTGTTCTTTTTCTAGTTTCTTCAACTGTGTAGTTAAGTAATTGATTTTAGCTCTTTTTTTTTTATGGTAAGCATTAAGGGCTATAAATTTTCCTCTCATCACTGCCTTTGCGGCATCCCATAGGTTCTGATATGTTGTATTCTCATTGTCGTTTGTCTCAAGATATATATTGATTTCTCTTGAAATTTCTTCTTTGACCCACTGATTATTTAAGAGTATGTTGTTTAATCTCCATATATGTGAGTTTTCCTTTTTTTTTTTTTTGCTGCTTGTTGATTTCCAACTTTATTTCATGATAAGCAGAGAAAATGCTTTGTATAATTTTGATTTTGTTGAATTTATTCATATCTGCTTTTTGACCCAAAATATGGTCTCCTGGAGAAAGACCCATGAGCACTTGAAAAGAATGTATATCCTGCTGTTTGGGGGTACAGTGTTCTGTATATGTCTATTAGGTTTAGTCCATTTATCATATTATTCAAGCTCTCTGTTTCTTTATTGATCTTCTGCACATATGTACTGTCCAATGCTGAGAGTGGTGTATTAAAGTCTCCAACTATTATTGTAGAGATATCTATTTCTCCCTTCAGTTTTGCCAGAGTTTTCTTCATGTATCTTGGGGCATCCTGGTTAGGTGCATATATATTTATGATTGTTATTTCTTCCTGGGGAATCATCCCTTTTATTAATATGTAATTTCTTTCCTTGTTTCTAATAACAGTTTTGCTTTTAAAGTCTGTATCATCTAATGTAAGTATAGTTACCCCAGCTTTTTTTTTTTTTTTTTTGTTACTGCATGCATAGAATATCTTTTTCCAGCCTTTCACTTTCAATTTATTGGTATCCTTGGGTCTAAGGTGAGTCTCTTGCAGACAACATATAGATGACTTATATTTTCTTATCCATTCTGCCATCTGTATCTTTTGATCGGGCAGTTCAATCCATTAACGTTTAATGTTATTACTGTAAAGGCAGTTCTTATATCATCCATTTTGATCTTTGCGTTTTATTTTTGACACTTTCAGTTACTTTTACTGATACAGTTGTCATTTCCAGACTCTTCCAGGCCTCTCTCTCCTGTCTTTTCTTTTCAGGCTGTATCACTCCCTTTAGTATTTCTTGCAAAGCTGGTCGTTTTGTTATAAACTCTCTCAGTTTCTGTTTATCTGTGAATATTCTAATCTTGCCCTCATTTTTAAAAGATAATCTTTCTGGGTATAAAATTCTTGGTCCTGCAGTATCTTAAATATATCATACCACTGCCTTCTTGCTTCCATGGTTTCTGATGAGAAATCGGCACTTAATCTTATTGGATATCCCTTATATGTTATGCATTGCTTTTCTCTTGCTGCTCTCAGAATTCTGCTCTTGGCATTTGACATTCTGATTAGTATGTGTCTCGGAGTTGGTCTATTTGGATTTATTCAAATGGGAGCAGGTTGTGCTTCTTGGACACGGATATCTCTGGCTTTCAATAGGATTGGGAAATTTTCCACCGTTATTTCTTCAAATATTCCTTCTGCCCCTTTTCCCTTCTTTTCTCCTTCTGAGACACCCATGATACGTATGTTTGGCATCTCTTGCTGTCATTTAGTTCCCTGAGACCTTGTTCAATTTTTTCCATTCTTTTCTTACTCTGTTCTTTTATATGTTCGTTTTCGGAGGCCATGTCTTTGAGCTTGCTGATCCTCTTCTGCTTCCTCAAATCTGCTGTTACATGCCTCCAGTGTATTTTTAATTTTATTTATTGCACCTTTCATTCTTATAAGGTCTGCTGTTTTTCTATGTATGCTTTCAAATTCTTTGTGCTTATCCAATGTCTTCTTAATATTCTTAATCTCTTTAGCCATCTCATTGAATTTATTAAAGAGATTAGTTTGAACATCTAAGATTAGTTGTCTGAACTTCTTTATGTCATCTGCAGGCTTATCTTATTCCTTTAACTGGGCCATCTCTTCCTGTTTCTTGGTATGGATTGTAATTTTTTGTTGTTGTTTCCGCATCTGGCTTGCTAGATATATTTATTCTGGGTGCAGTTTCTCCCTTTAGTTTAGATGTTTCTTGTCTTTTCTCCCTTGCTGGTTGTGTAGTATTAGCCAAGGATGTAGTTGGTGCTGTAAGCTATGGAGGCTGAAGCTGACTACATTACCCCAGCAATTGACGAAGCTTCTCCCACCTTTCTTCTCTTGTCAGGAGCAGGGACAGAGCTGCAGCTGTGTATAATAATACAAGCTGGGCACAACAAGACTACCTGTAGTCTCCCAGATACACTGATGAAGCTTCACACCCCCCTTCCTCCCCTACTGTAGGCAGGGATGGAGCTATAGTTGTGGTCAGCAGCCTATGCTGTGTGGGTCCAAAATGATCACAGTTGCTCAGGGAAACTGATGTAGCACCAGAACCTCTCCCTGCCAGGGGTGGGAATGGACTCTGGAGTGCCCAACAATCTAATCTCTGTGGGCCAAATACACTTGCAGTTACCCTGAGAGGCTGAGGGAGTACCATCCCTTCTGCCCTTTAGGGGGTGGGAATGGAACCACCAATGCTCAACAGTTCAGTCCTGTAGGCTGAAAGTACCCGATGTTGCATGGAGAGGCCGAGGAAGCACCAGCCCCCTCCAATCCTTTTGGGTGGTAGAGGTAGTTCTATGGATGCTCAACAGTTCTATCCCTTTAGGCCAAGAATACCTGCAGTTGCCTGGAGAGGCTGAGGAAACACTAGCCCCCTTCTATCCTCGTAAGGCATGGGGTTGAATCCACAGTAACCCAACATTTTAGTCCCTGTTGGCCGAAAGTACTCACTGTTGTTCAGAGAGGCTGTGAAGACACCAGACCCCTCCTATGCTCTTGGGAGAGGGGGTGGATTCATAGGCATCCAATAGTCCAGTCCATGCAGGCTGAAGGTCTGCTGTTGCCCAAAAAGGCTGTGGAAACACCAGCCCCCTTCTTTCCTATTGGGGGGTGAGGGTCAGTCCACAAGTACCCACCAGTCCAGGCTGTATGGACCAGATCACCTGCAGTTACCCAGAGAGGCTGGGCAAGAACAGTCCATTTCTTGTCCTATTGAGGATAGAGGTGGAGTCACAGGTGCCCAGTGGTCAGGCTTGTGCAGCCCAAAACTGTTGCCCTGAAAGGTTGAGGCAACACCAGCCCCCTCCTATCCTGTGGGGGGACAGAGGTGGAGATGGTCTCAAAGACACTCAACAAACCTGTTTTTATAGGCTGAAAACTCTCCTCTTCTCTTGGGGTGCAGACATGCAGCCCCAGTCCAACTATTCAACCTGTGCCAGCAGAGAGCACTTGCAGTTGCCTGAAGAGCCTGGTGTAGGTCCAGCCAGCTACCTTTCTATTGGAGGTGAGGCTTGAGCCTAGGCCAGAGCTGCAGTCAGATTTTAGTGGAAAGAAGCCAGTCCCTAACTACACTGGATTTCAGTCAGCCAGGCTTCCCCTCATGCTGGGGTGGAGTCAAAATGGCAGCTGCCCGACTCTTTCCCACTTGGACAGGCTCAGACCCCAGCTGTCTCTAGGATTATACTTTAGCCAGCCAAGTCCACTAATCAGTAGCTGAGGTTAGTGGACAACTGTCTCTTCCTCCACCATTTATGGGAAATGGAGCTTTTAACTCCAGCCACGGAATAGTTCCTGAGGTAGCTTGTGCCCCTAGAGTAGGATGGGCACCAGCTTCTGTGGTGTGGCTTGCAGCTTCCCAGAGAGGTGGTGCAGGTCCCCCCAGCTTCCTCCCTGCCGGAGGTGGGACTGGAGTTTAGGCTAGACCTGCAAACCAACCTGGGTGGAAAGAAGCCGGTCCTTACAAGCACTGTGATTTTCAGTCAACCCCGCTACCCCCCATTCCTGGGTTGGCGTCAAAATGACGGCCACCAGCTTCCCTCTGACCTGGACAGACTCAAAGTTTAATTGTTCCTAGGATTCTACTTCAGCCCGCCGAATCCACTAATCAAAGCTGAAGTTGGTGCCACACTGTGTCTTCCTCCCCTGTTTTTTTTTGAGGGAAATAGAGCTTCCAACTCCAGCCACAGAATAGCTCCCGAAGTGGCTTGTGTGCCATGGGCACTGACCTCCTTGGTGTGGAGGGCTCTACTCACAAATCCTCCATGCAAATGGTCATTCTCCTCCTTCCACACTCTGAAGGATGTTGCAGGATACTCCTCTAGTCTCCTTGGTCCTCCCAATAGTTGCTTTAGGTAGTTCTGGGTGACCACCAACTGCTCTGTATCATGAGCTGACCCCAGGAGCTCCTTACTCTGCTGCCATCTTGGCTCCCCACCTTATATTATATTGTCTTTTATTTTATTTTTTGTTTTTCTAAGCCATTGTTTCCTCAACAGTAAAATAAGGGACCTTCTTCTTTCTTTTTTTTTTAAGAATTCAAGATTATCAATGTAAGACCTCTGACATTGACATTAGATAATAAATACTCAATAAATGGTAACCTATCTGTCTGTCTATATGTAAGCAGAAGTTGTGAGCTTACAAAACAGTCATGTATAACATGCAAAATTCCCACATATCACCCCTCCACCAACACCTTGCATTGTTATGGAGCCTTTGTTACAGATTATGAAAGAACATCATCAAAATGTAACTACTTGCTATGGTCCATAACTTACATTTAATATTTTTTCCATACATCTCTCTATTATTAACACTATGTATTAGTATTGTACATTTGTAATAGTTCATGAGAGAACACTCATATTTGTACTGTTCACTGTAGTCCATAATCTACCACATAGTACATTGTGTTCTTTAGTCCCATTCCTTGTATAGTCCATCCGAACTGTTCACTCCATAGCTGTCACTTTCATCACAGAGCTGTGCAGTCATCACCTCAGTAAATTTTTGAACGTTTTCCTTAGTCTAAAGGAAAAAATACCATACCCCCTATTATTGACCCTTGCATTAATGTAGTTCCTTCTTTGACATTGATGCAAGAATATTACAATATTGCTGTTAACTATGGTTATAAGTTACATTAATTGTATCTTTCCCATGTGTCATATTCTTAACATCTTGTAATAGTGACATAGGTTTGTTCTAGTTCATAGAAGAACATTCTTGTATTTGTACTGTTAACCACAATCCTCATCCACTTACCGGGTTCACTGTGTTATTCAGTCCCTAAATTATTCTCTAGCTTTCTTTCAATTGACATTTGCATTCCTAACTACCTCTTTCAACCCAGTCCTGTTAGTTATACTCACTATAATGTGTTACCATCATCTTTGTCCATTTCCACACTTTTACAGTCAAGCTAAATAAAAATTTTACGTGCATTAAGCATCAGTAACCCTTTTCAGCCCACATTTAATTTCCTAGTAACCTATTCTCTAGAGTTTATGAGTTTACCTATATGGCTAGGTGCTTATACATTTATGATTATTATTTCTTCCTGGTGAATTGCCCCTTTTATTAGTGATACCGTACAGTATTTGTCCTTTTGTGTCTGGTTTATTTCACTCAGCATAATGTCTTCAGAGTTCATCTATGTTGTCATGTGTCCCAATTTCATTTCTTACAGCAGCATAGTATTCCATCATATGTATATACCACATTTTGCTTATCTATTCATTGGTTAATGGACACTTGGGTTGTTTCCATCTTTTGGCAATTGTGAATAATGCTATTAACGTTGGTGTGCAAATGTCCCTTCTCAGCCCTGTTTTCAGTTCTTCTGGATGTAGTCCTAATAGAGGGATTCCTGGATCATAGGGCAGTTTTATATTTAGCTTCCTGAGGAAGAGCCAAACTGTCTTCCTCAGAGGCTACACCATTCTGCAGTCCCACCAACAGAGGAGTGTTCCTATTTCTCCATATCCTCTCCAGCACTTATTGTTTTCTGTTTTTGTTTAATAGTAGCCATTCTATGAGGTGGAAGATGATATCTTATTGTCATTTTGATTTGCATTTCCCTAATAGCTAGTGATATTGAACATTTTTCATGTGTTTTTTTGTCATTCATATTTCCTCTTTGGAAAAATGTATGTTTAAGTCTTTTTGCCCACTTTTAAATTGGATTGCTTACTCTCTTACTGTTGAGTTGAATGATCACTTTATATAGCATGGAAATAAACCCTTATCTCATATGTGGTTTCCAAATATTTTCTCCCCTTGAGTAGGCTGCTTTTTCTTTCACCTTAACAAAGTCCTTTGAAGCACAAAAGTGTTAAAGTTTGAGGAGGTCTCATTTATCCATTTTTTTCCTCTCTTTGCTTGTGCTTTGGTGTAAGGTTTAAGAAACCACTCCCTACCACCAGGTCTTAAAGCTGTTTCACTACATTTTATTCTAGGAGTTTTATGGTTTTAGTATTTATATTTAGGTCTTTGATCTATTTTGAGTAAATTTTTGTATAAAGTGTTATATTAGGTTCCTCTTTCTTTCTGCTGCCCCAGGAGAAAGGGTGGGTTTGACAGACTTGTCCAAATTCACTTGACCTACTGATTATATAAGTGGGTGTTGTTGAATTTACATATATTTGTGAATTTTCCCTTTTTCTTCCTGTTATTGATTTCTAGCTTTATTCCTTTATGGTCAGAGAAAGTGTTTTGTAAAATTTCAATCTCTTAAAATTTATGGAGGTCTGCTTTGTGATCTGACATAGGGTCTATCCTGGAGAAAGATTCATTAGCACTTGAGAAAAGTGTATGTCTTAGTGTTTTGGGGTACACTGTTCTGTTTATGTTTATTAGGTTCAGTTAATTTATCATATTATTCAGGCTCTGTTTCTTTATTGATCCTCTGCCCAGATGTTCTATCCAATGATGAGATGATGAGAGTGGTATATTGAAGTCTCCAATTATTATTGTAGAGATATCTATTTCTCCTTTCAGTTGTTTTTGTTTTGTTTGTTTTTTTGAGGTACTGGGGGAAGCTGGCACACAACCTCTGAGCTACACCAGCTCCCCCAAGTTTGTTTTTTTGTATGTTTGCTTGTTTGTTTTTTGTTTTTAGGAGGTACTGGGGATTGAATCTGGGACCTTGTATGTGGGAAGCAGGTGCTCAACCACTATATCTACTCCCCTGTCCCTTCAGTTTTGCCAGTGTTTGCTTCACGTAATTTGGGGTACTCTGGTTAGATACATACACATTTACGATCCTGGTGAATTGCCCCTTTTATTTTAATATATAAAGTCCTTCCTTGTCTCTAATAACAGCTTTGTTTTTAAAGTCTATTTCATATGATATAAATATAGCTACTCCAGCTTTTTTGGGGGGTTTCTCTATATGTAAAATATCTTTTTCGAGCCTCTTAACTTTCAATCTATTTGTATTCGTGGGTCTAAGATGAATCTCTTGTTGATGGCATATAGATGGCTCATATTTACTTATCCATTCCACCAGTTAGTACCTTTTTATTAGGTAGTTTTGTTTTTTGGTGCCATGTGATAGAAGAATGATTTATTAGAATAAATTCCATGACAAATCATATTGATTTTTCTTGTGTTGACCCATCCTAGCATGTCTGGTATAAAACCCATTTGATCGTGATGAATAATTCTTGTAATGTGTTGTTGGATTCGATTAGCGAGTATTTTGTTGTGGATTTTTGTGTCCATATTCTTCAGGGGAATGGGTCTGTAATTTTTTTTGGTAATATCTTTATCTGGCTTTGATATTAGGATGATTTTGGCTTCATAGAATGAGTTTAGTAGGCTTCCTTCTTGTGCAAGTTTTAGAAGAGTTTGAATAAGATTGGTATTAAATCTTCTTTGAATGCTGGGTAGAATTTACCTGTGAAGCCATCTGGTCTTGGGCTTTTTCTTCTGGGAGTTGTCTGATGATTGTTTCATTCTCTTTTCTTGTGATTGGTTTGTTGAGGTCTTCTGTTTCTTCTGGGGTCAATATAAGTTGTTCATATGTTCCTAGGAATTTTTCCATTTCTTACATTGTCTAGTTTGTTGGCATACAATTGTTCATAATATCCTCTTATGATTCCTTTTATGTCTGTGGGATCAGTAGTAATGTGGCTATGTTTTGATGATACTCTAATATACATTGTTTACTTCCCTGTTTAGTTGCTTTCTTTTTGAATTTTACATCTTGTATATTCAAATTTAAAATATTTGATTCCCTTTATTTCACTAACAAAAATTACAGTTCTCTTCATTTTTTCCCTAATTTTTAAATCTTTTAACCCCTTTTTTGACACATTAGAATTTACTGAAATTTATGATGTGTGAATTTGAATCTTAGTTTATTTGCCATTCTTATTTTCAGTTTCCATCCATATTTCTAAGAAAGGATTCCTTTTCCATTCTTTTAAATATCCTTTAAATATATTTGATTCTTAAAATAAGTTGATTCTAAATTCCTTTAATTTACAGATGAGGAAACCCAAGGCTTCCTCTCACAATCATTGAGAATTGTTTTTCTAAAAAAAAACATCTTCTTGTCCCTCATCCTTATCCTTGCCTTAGTGCTGATCTTATCTTCTGGACTACTGTTAAAATTACTTTTTTTTTCCTTTGATTATCTCCTCCCTTCTTTTTTTCACTCTTTACAGTTCCCTTTGTTGAAAAATGCAACACTGGCTAAAACAAATAAATTAAAAATTCAGTATTCAAAATTTACAAACTAAGTGTGAAAGAAATTTAAATCAGTTTTCAAATTAATTTTTTGTTAAGTTTATAGTCTTTTTACTTGCTAAGTTATTAAAGCTTAAACCTATACTAAGGGGAAGTGGATCTGGTTCAACTGATAGAGCGTCCACCTTCCACATGGGAGGTCCAGGGTTCATACCTAGGGCCTCCTGACCAGTGTGGGGAGCTGGCCCACATGCAGTGCTGATGCACGCAAGGAGTGCTGTGTCACGCAGGGGTGTCCCCTGCGTAGGGGAGCCCCACGTGCAAGGAGTGCACCCCGTATGGGGAGCCACCCCACACGTAAAACGTGCAGCCTGCCCAGGAGTGGCGCCACACACACAGAGGTGACACAGCAAGATAGCACAGCAAAAAAAGACGCAGGTTCCTGGTGCCACTGACAAGAATACAAGTGGATGGGAAGCGGACTTGGCCCAGTGGTTAGGGCATCCATCTACCACATGGGAGATCTGTGGTTCAAACCCCAGGTCTCCTTGACCCGTGTGGAGCTGGCCCACGCACAGTGCTGATGCGCGCAAGGAGTGCTGTGCCACGCAGGGGTGTCCCCTGCGTAGGGGAGCCCCACACGCAAGGAGTGTGCCCCTTAAGGAGAGCCACCCAGTGCGAAAGAAAGTGCAGCCTGCCTAAGAATGGCACTGCTCACATGGAGAGCTGACACAACAAGATGATGCAACAAAAAGAAACACAGATTCCTGCGCTGCTGGCAACAACAGAAGCGGACAAAGAAGAACACGCAGCAAATAGAAACAGAGAACAGACAACCGGGGTAGGCGGGGGGAGGGGAGAGAAATAAATAAATAAATAAATCTTTAAAATAAAAGAATACAAGCGGACACAGGAACACACAATGAATGGACACAGAGAGCAGACAACTGGGGCGGGGGATGGGGGTGGGAAGGGGAGAGAAAGAAATCTTTAAAAAAACTGTACTAAGACTTTTGGGATACCTTGTATTTAAGAATCTTGATGAGTATTGACAAATAGAAATCTAGAAACTTAACACTCATTTTTCCTAATGTCCCTTCTAACTGGTTATTTTCATTATTTTAAAAATTAGTTTATGGTTTGATAAGTGAAAAGTGGCATCTTGGACTGGATTACTATGTATTTTTTTGATCACTGGTTATGGTGAATATTTTTAATATTTTTATTGTTTTAACTAATAAATCATCTTAATTAGTAATCACTTGTTATACTTCTTTAGTAATACTAGCTACTGCTTATTGTGCACTTACCTAACTGACAAATACTGTTATAAATATTTTATGTGCATTATCTATTTTAATCCTCTGAACAACCCTATAGTGTGGATACTTTTAGTATCTTATGGGTGCAGAAACTGATTTTAGAAAGGAAGAGCGAATTGTTGAATGCCATGTAACTAGGAAATCCAGACCCTTTGGTCTGTTATTACACTCTAATCTCTCATCTTTTGTTAACAGATGAGGAAGATTGGTATATTTGTATTTATAGGTGATTGGATTGTGTGTACTTACTCTAGATCTAAGATATAGATTTTTGTGATTTATCTGGTTCTCCTAAAAACAAAATAATAAAATTTGGTATTTTGTGGGTTAGAGGAGAAGTAATTAAGATTTTGGTTTGGTTCCACTTTGAAACTTAGTTATAGATGTTTAGAGCTGGAAGAGTTCCTAAATATTTCTCAAATTATGTTCTTTCACACATTATTGTGGGAAATTTTCATGTTTCCTTTCCAGATATCTTGTGGAAATACGTATGTTCCCTTAAAATAGTAATTGCTCTCAGTTATAGAGAAACCAGTATAATTTGTTTTTTTAAACCCTAGAATTTCCCAAGCCAATTTGTGCACTGTTCTGTGGAACATCATCTTGAAATACATCAGTTAGAAACAAAAGCTGATTTGGTCTGTCCTCACATTTTATAAGGGGAAGAAATGGAGATCCAGTGTGTTTGTGTGTTGAAGATCAAAATAAATAGCAGAGCCATGGTAAAATCCAGGTCTTCCTTTGTACCATGCTTCCACTGATAATGGTATATAATACTACTATTTTTCATATGCTATGTTAAAAACTTGTAAAGCAGAGTGAGTGTAGTTTCTTGTTTATTCCCAACTAGTCTAGTTATCACTCTTATACTCTGAGAAACATGTATACAGTTTTTAAAATTGTGAGATTTATGTACTTTTGAATAGTTTAACTTATTTAGCATGAATTAATATCTATAATCACATGTTTGTGTTTAATCATAGAAGTAAAAAGAGTAATTTTTTCCTTTAGTTTACATGTCACAAATGTCTGATTTAGTTTCTGTAGAAAATGTTTCCTGACTGCAATGAGAGAAAGTGGAATACATTGTCCCCTCTGTCGTGGAAATGTGACTAGAAGAGAGAGAGCATGTCCTGAACGGGCCTTAGACCTTGAAAATATCATGAGGAAGTTTTCTGGTAGCTGCAGATGCTGTGCAAAACAGGTAGAGTAATTGTCACGTAGCTTTTCTTTGAAGATCAAATTCTACACTGAAATTCCTGGTGGGTGGGTACTATTATAAAGAGAAGTTATTTAGGTTGGGAATTGGGAAGAAAAGGCCAAAAAAGCTGTGGTTATCAGTGTCACTAGATTATGAACTTAATTTACCAAAACATTTTTTTGACTTAGGTAAGAAGTTGACATTTTCATTGTGTTGCGACTGTCAACAATTGCCCTGTTAGGGAGACTAATGGGCTTTCCTCTTTGTTTCCCCCCCTTATTCACCAGTAAATTGAAGAAATTTAAAAAAATACTTTAAACTAACATGTTAGTAATTAGTAGGAAAAATCCAGCTTAAGTTATTAAAAAAACACATTCAATTATAAGTTTCTAGACAGCTTAAACCTTCTTATAGAATGGTGAAAATGAAGCCACTATAAAGACATGTTGCATGAATTTATTTATTTACTTATTTATTTGTCATTCCCCTGCTTAAAACCCATCATTTCAAAATTTTTTACATGGTATTTTTCACAAAATAATTGTTTGCTGGTTACTTACTAAATGAACTAAATGAACAAGGTGGCTTTTAATTCATTGAAACCCCGTTCTGATACAGTCTCAACTCTTAATTTTTTTAGACGGTAGCTTCATTATTGCAACGTTGCACATAGAAATGTTTGGCCAAATAGATATATGTAGTCAGATAGTTTTCTAGCTGTCCATTTTATTTATTTAGGAACTCATAAAATATTTAGCAGAACAGTTGGCTTAGTTTTTAAGGAACAGGTGGGAAATCAGATGTTGACAGATAACTGGCTTTAGTTCTCCAATCCGTATTTTATAGTTCCATCATTTGGAGGAGTGAATTGGTAAGGGGCAGTTAGGTTTTGAGTATGTCCATGTTTCTGTGGATTTATTGCTGACATTTTTTCTAACAGCTAATAGAGTTAGTGAGTAAAACTAGTTGCTATTTCATGCATTTCATATCAGATTTGCTTTTCCATCTCTTTGTGGAAGGTGTTTAACTGCCACAGCAATGGAGTGAAGCTGGAAAACACACTTGAGAGATTCTGGCTCAACTGCTCCTCTGTGAGAAACTGAAAAATGTTCCAAGTGTTAAACTGGGAACTTTATTTTTTAAGCTCTTTCTTACTGCCAGGTTGCAGTAGATAAATAATAAATGTCCAATGGCATGAGGCCACCTCTTAATACTTTTAATTGAATTTTTCATCTATTAGTAGTAATATTTTTCTTTCAGAACTCAAGTGTAAAATTGTTAATATTTTTTGCAGTGAGTCTTCTCCATTGTCTTTGTATGAGTTGGATGGAAACATATTACCTATTTTTGACTTCTATTTAAAAGCGCAAATCATTTGTTTAAAAAAAACCACTTGTTTAAATGGAATATTTAGTAATTTTTTTCCTTGTTCATATATTTCAAATTTTGAGTTCATTTTAGGTTAAAAATCATATTAAATTTTCATCAATAATTTACAGATTAAATTCTATCGTATGAGACATCATTACAAATCTTGTAAGAAGTATCAGGATGAATATGGTGTTTCTTCTATCATTCCAAACTTTCAGATCTCTCAAGACTCTGTAGGGAACAGGTAAGCAATATTTATTCATGAAAAGAGAATATTTATAATTGAAATGGAAATTGTTTGGGGGCTATGATAAAAGTGTTAAGTAAATTGCCAAGTAACAACTACATAATTTACTTTCAAAGTTTGTTGACACATGTAAGATTGCATCTGGGAGATCAACTTCATGATAAACTTAAGCTTATAATATTTAAAATCATTATAAGAATGTACATTTCTTTGAATAAACCAGTAGACTTGGGACTTTAAGACTTTTTCTTTTACCGATTTTGCTGGAAAATCCCTAGAGAAAATCTCTTTCAGTAATATCCTTTTTTTCCTTTGGTATTTAAGGTTTGAAATTTTTAGGTTGAATTTATTTGTTCTGATAATAAAATTTCATTTAAAAGTATAACTTGGTACTATTAAATTCTTAGTTCTATTTTGATCTCAAATTTTTTAAAGCTAGGTTTTGGCTTGATTTGTATTTTATTGTTTCAGATTTGTGTATATTAAACATTTTGACATGTATTTTACACAGAAGAATGGACAGAATGCATATGGATGGTTTTAAAAAAGTGATAAAAGAAATGCCCAGTTACCCACTAATCCAGGTCAAGAAATAGAACATTTTTCAGTACCTTAGAAACTCCTTTGAGCCCCTGCCCATTTGAAACTGCCCTCCATCATCACTTCCCCCAGGCCCCCACTCCCAGAGGTAACCATTGTCTTATTTTTTTTTTATTATTCATTCCTTTATTTTTCTTTATAATATTATCATGCTTGTATCCCTAAAAAATGCATTTTTTAATTTTGAAAAACTCAATAGCAAGGACACACATAAGTGTATAAGGAAAGGCAATTTTAGAAAGGCTGCCAGGAGACAATGTGTTAAACACTTCCAAATTTTATTTTTGTAGTGTTTCATTTCACAACATATGTTGCTGATGTTCAGTAATTTAACCAACTCTAAGTTCTCTATATTTAAATAATGCAGTCAGGCAACTATCCCTCAATTGAAACTGTTTTGGTAAAGGTCTTTAGTAATTTTCCAATTGCCTTGTCATTGCCTTCTCATTTAATTGACTTGTTAGTGTCATTCGATGACATTGGTCACCCCATTTTGTGATCTTTAAACCCTTGAGTTTCTTCACTTGTACTTTCCTTATTTTGCTACTGCTTTATTGTGATTATATATTTATTTGTTATTGTGCCCAATAGATTAAGTTCTTAACTGTGGAGCTGGTGTTTGTCTTTTTGAGCATTGTTTCTCCAGCTCTTAGTGAAGTTCGTAGTATGTATGACTTGAGCAGTCACTGCTTGTGACCTAACTGTTTTCTTCTCAGGAGACATGCTTTCTAGAAGTCCTACAACTTCTGAGATCCATTTGGTCATGTGTACTGTTGATTACGAGTAACAATGTTCCTCATCAGTGTTTTTGGTTTTTTCCCTCTATCCCTATTGTCACTCTACTAACTCAAGCTTTCACCAGTTCTCACTTGACCTATTGCGATAGACTTAAAAATACATACTTTTTTTTATTTTGAAATACTTTCAAATTTTGGGACAGTTACAAAAACAATACAAACCCCATTCAGAGAATTTCAGCCTACCTCTCCCTATGCTCCCAGGTACCCAGATCCACATTAACATTTTGCCACATTTTCCATATCATTCTAATTTATTCACATTCTGAACACTTAAGTATAAGTTGTATACATCTTGCTCCTTGAACATTTGTTACTGTTATGTACATTTCCTAAGAACAAGGATATTCTCTTATGTACTCCTGTTAACTGCAGTTATCAAGTTTAGGAAATTTGACATTGATGCAAAGCTTACCGTCTATATTCCAATTTTTTCATGTCCCAGTATTGTCCCTTTGAACCTTTTCTCCTCCCTTGCTAGGTCCCATCCAGGCTTTGTCATTGTCCTTTTAGTTGCCTTTTTTTTGTACTGGGAATATATATATATACAGCATAAACTTTCCCATCCCAACTATGCCCAAGTATATCATTCAGTAGGATTATTCATGTTCATATAATTGCAGTACCATTAACTCCTTCCGTTATTAAAATTTTCCATCTCCCCAATTATGCATTAACCCATAGTGCTTTACATAACTCCCCATTCTGCCTTTTCCTCTAACCCTGACAACTGTATTTTTTTTTTAATTTATTAAGCAGTTTTATTGAGATATATTCACATACCATATGGTCTGTCCAATCAGTGGCTTTAGTATAATCATAATCTTGTGCATTTATCACCACAAAAAATTTTAGAACAATTTCATTACTCCAAAATGTACTCTTAATCTTTGTCTCTATGAGCTTGCATATATCTTTTTTCTTTGTAGTTACTCCCCTGTTGTCTGCTCTCTTTGTCCATTCGCTGTGCCTTCTTCTGTGTCTGCTTGTCTTTTCTTTAGGCACACTGGGAACTGATCTTGGGACCTTCCAGAGTGGGAGAGAGGCGCTTAATCTCTTGCTCCACCTCAGCCCCAGGTCTGCTGTATCTCTTACTGTTTCTCCTCTGTCTCTTTTTGTTGGATCATCTTGCTGCACCACCTCTCCACAAAGGCCAGCTCTCTGCTTGGGCCAGCCTGCCATGCAGTCTAGCTTGCCTTCAGCAGGAGGCCCTGGGAATCAAACCCTGAACCTCCCTTATGGTAGACGGAAGCCTAATTTCTTGACCCACACCCACTTTCCTGTAGTTTTTTTCACAAATTCCATGCTTATATGTTGAGTCCAAAGCCACTGATTTCCCATTACATTTATGCATTTGCCTTTTAGATCCTGTAGGAATAAAAAGTGGAGTTACAAACCAAAAATAGAATAATACTGGGATTAATATTTATCCCTGTCATTATGAAGATCTTTATTTCTTCATGTAGTTTCAATCTGTTGTCTATTTTCTTTCCTTTCAACTTGTAGAACTCTCTGGTCTAATGGTAATGAACTCCCTAGCTTTTGTTTTGGGTATATCTTAATCTTTCCCTTATTTATTTTTTTTAAAGATTTATTTTATTTCTCTCCCCTTTCCTCCCATTGTCTGCTCTCTGTGCTCATTCACTGTGTGTTCTTCTGTGTCCGCTTGCATTCTTGTCATGTGGCACTGGGAAACTGTTGCTTTTTTTGTTGCATCATCTTGCTGCATCACTTCTCTGTGTGTACAGTGCTACTCCTGGTCAGGCTGCACTTTTTCACGCAGGGTGGCTCTCCTTGCAGGATGCGCTCCTTGTGTATGGGGCTCCCCTACATGGGGGACAGCCCTGCATGGCATGGCACTCCTTGTGCACAGCAGCACTGAATGTGGGCCAGCTCACCTCATGGGTCAGGAGGCCCTGGGTATCGAACCCTGGACCCTCCACCTGGTAGGCAGATGCTCTATCAGTTGAGCCACAACTGCTTCTCTCCATCATTTTTGAAAGACCATTTTGCTGGATATAGAATTCTTGGTTGGTTGGCAGTTCTTTGTTTTTAGCCCTTTATTTATTTATTTTTTTGAGATTTATTTTTTTATTTATTTCTCTCTTCTTCCCCTTCCCCACTCACTTGTCTGCTCTCTGTGTCCATTTGCTGTGTGTTCTTTTGTGTCCACTTCTATTCTTATCAGTGGCCTGGGAATCTGTGTCTCTTTTTTGTTGGTTCATCTTGCTGCATCAGCTCTCCCTGTGTGTGGGGCCACTCCTGGGCAGACTGGACTTCCTTTCATGCTGGGCAGCTCTCCTTATGGGGCGCCCTTCTTGTGCATGGAGCTCTGCTATGGTGGGGACATCCCTCCTTGGCATGGCACTCCTTGTGTGCAGCAGCACTGCATGTGGGCCAGCTCACCACATGGGCAGGAGGCCCTGGGTTTGAACCCTGGACCTCCTATATGGTAGGTGGACGCTCTATCAGTTGAGCTACATCCGCTTCCCATCCCTCTCTTCTTGCTTTCATGGTTTCTGATGAGAAATCAGTACTTAATCTTATCGAGGCCCCCTTGTATGTAACACATTGCTTCTCTTGCGGCGTTCAGAATTCTCCATCTTTGGCATTTGACAGTTTGATTATAATATGCCATGGCGTGGATCAAGTTCTCTGATTCTTCCGCCAGCTCTGGTCTGCCATTGAACGCAGTATTAGTTAGCCAAAGGGATGCTGATGCAAAATACCAGAAATTGGTTGGTTTTATAAAGGGTATTTATTTGGGTTTGGAGCTTACAGATACCAGGCCATAAAGCATAAGTTACTTCCCTCACTAAAGTCTATTTTCACATGTTGGAGCAAGATGGCTGCTGATATCTGTGAGGGTTCAGGCATCCTGGGTCCCTCCCTTCCTGGGACTTACTTCTCTTTCCTCTGTGAGGTTACTTCCCGGGGCTCCAGCTTAAGGCTTCACCATCAAACTCCAGCATCAAAAACCCCTAACTCGGGAAGTGGATTTGGCTCAACAGATAGAGCGCCCGCCTACCACATGGGAGGTCCATGGTTCAAACCCAGGGCCTCCTTGACCCGTGGTGAGCTGGCTCACGTGCAGTGCTGATGCGTGCAAGGAGTGCCATGCCATGCAGGGGTGTCCCCCACGTAGGGGAGCCCCATGCGAAAGGAGTACGCCCTGTGAGGAGAGCCGCCCAGCGCGAAAGAAAGTGCAGCCTGCCCAGGAGTTGCACCGCATACACGGAGAGATGATGCAACAAAAAGAGACACAGATTCCCGGTGCCTCTGACAAGAGTAGAAGCAGACACAGAAGAACAGTCAGCTGGAGTGGGGGGTGGGAGGGAGTGGAAGGGAAGATAAATAAATAAAAATAAATCTTTAAAACAAAACAAATCCCTAACTCTGTCCTTTGCCATGCCTTTTATGTGCCCATACTGGCACAAGAGGTGTACATAATTACTTAGTCAAGTAAACCTATGAATCCCATATAATATAATATGCCCAGAGGAAAAGATCAGTTTACAAACATAATCCAATATTTCTTTTTGTTCATACAGCTCTCACAAAAAGTCAGTTGGTTTACCATGCAGGCAGGAAGCAGGGGTCCAAGCCATCAGACACTAACACTTTCCACAAGTCTTTCCAACATAACTGCATCTTCAATCCTGATTTAAAAGTTCCAAGTTTAGTTAAGTCCTCCAGTGGGGCACTTTCATCTGGGAGCTTGATTTCCAGAGGCTTGGAATTTCCAGAATCAGTTTCTGTTTTCTTTGTGCCAGATAGTTTGGTCCTCAACATATCTCCCTTGTCTATCATTTTCTTATAAGCTGCAAGCAGAAGCCAAGCTGCATTCTCTGGATTTACTTTGGAAATTTCTTCAGCTAAATGCCCAGGCTCACCATTTTCAAATTTTGCCTTCCATAAAACACCAGGAATTAATCTTGCTAAGTCCTCTGCAACTTTAAAACATGGATTGCCTTTTCTCCAGTTTCCAATTATAGTTTTATCATTAACTTCTAAGGCATCATAAAAAGTCTCTTTAGCATTCATATTGTTATCAACAGTCTTTTCAAAGTGATCTGTGCTTTTTCCATCAAGCATTTCACAATTCCTCCAAAAATAACCCTTACCCATTTATAAAACCATACCAGCATTTCGGTAATTACAAAAGCACTTCCCCACTCCTTGGTACCAAATTCTGTATTAGCCAGCCAAAGAAATACCATCTATAGTATCAAACTGCTACAAATGCCTCTTGAGAATTTTAAATTTTTGTTAATGTGGTCTTTTTTATTTTTTTATTTTATTTATTAACCACCCCCTTCTGCCTCCCCTGTTGTCTGCTCTCTGCATCCATTTGCTGTGTGTTCTTCTGTGTCTGCTTGTATTCTCATTAGGCGGCTCTGGGAACCGATCCTGGGACCTTCTGGAGTGGGAGAGAGGTGATCACTCTCTTTCTGCACCTCAGCTTCCTGTTCTGATACGTCTTCTTATTTTCTCTCCTCTGCGTCTCGTCATCATGCTGCGCTAGCTCTCCACGTCGGCCGGTACTACTGCAGGGGGTGGCATTCTCTCGCAGGGCGGCCTTCTCACGCCGGGCAACATTCCCGTGTGGGCCGTGTACTTCGCATGGGCCAGCTTGCCTTCACCAGGAGGCCCTGGGCATCGAACCTTACACTTCATATAGGGTAGATGGGAGCCAAGTTTGTTGAGCCACATCTGTTTCCTGTTAATGTGGTCTTCAACTCTGTTTGGTTCCTTTTCATAATTTCCATCTCTCTACTATTAATCTCTTTATGTATGGATCTTTTGTTTTCCTGGTATCCTTTAGTTCTTTGTCCATGTTTTTCTTTAGCTCTTTTAGAATATTTAGGACTATTTTTAAAAAGTCTTTATGAGGTATGTCCCAGATCTGGTCTTCCTCATTGATAGATTCCAAAGTTATATAATCTTCTCCTTTGCCTGGGACATCACTTCCTCTTTCTTTGTATATTTTGTAACTTTTTGTTGAAACTTGGACATTTTGATATTTTAATGTGTTAATCACTGGAATTTAGATTCTGAGGACTCTGGTTCTTTAATCTTGTATCCAACTCGTGTTATGACAGAGCTTTCCTTGAATTCCAGGAGCTAAAGAAAAACAAAAAGGTGAGGGGGGAAAAAAGAAAACATCTCTCCCAGGTTCTGCAGATTGACCTGTCGAATGGTCTTCTTCAGGGTTTATCCATATAATGAATTTAGAGAATAGCTTCAGAATAAAACATAGGGGCCTCCATGATCCTTTCTGCACACACATGTGTCTTGTTTTGGGTGTGCCATGTGTGTGGCCTTAGGAATTCCCTATTTACATGGATACAAATGTCCCCTATTCCCTAGGAAGTAATTTCTTTGTGGTCCTGGGCACTGCACTGTATGCCCTACAGCCATTAGTCCCTTAAGAGTGGGTGCCAAGATGTCAAAGGTTTCTGTGATGTAATGTCCAATACTTGGCTTATAAGACAAAATTCCTTATTTCAAAGGTTGCCCTTGCCTCTTGTTTTAGCCTTTCCCTTTCTTGGTTACTCATCCTGTATCTTCTGCCCCTACCCATGCTGAATTACTCGGACCATATCCTTGCCATTCTGAGAAACAATATAACTTAGTGGTTAAAAATGAAGGTTTAGATTTAGGCTTCTGTTTTCAATTCCCAGCTCTGCCACTTACTAGTTGTATGACTTCTGGAAGAAAACTGTACCGTAGTTTTCTCATGTGTTCTAATACAAATGTGGTAATAACATTAGTGACCCATAGAGTTGGGAAATAATAAATGAGTTAATATATGTAAAGCTTGCTCATTAAATGCTAGGTTTTCATCATAAGCATGATAAGAAAAATTCCTTCACCTCCATACCTTTACCATAGGGGTTCTTAACCTTTTTGTTCCATGGACCACTTTGCCAGTCAGGGGAAAACCACAGACCCTTACTAAGTCCACACTATACTCTGTATTATTTAATAAACATATCACATCTACACCAACATTTCCCCACAAGAAAAATGTTTGTTTGTTTTTTTCTTAGTTTAAATTCAAGCTCACGGACCCCATAAAATCTTCCCATGGACCCCTTGGGGGTCCATGGATCCCTGGTTAAGAACCCCTGCTTTACCAGTTGTAATCCCATTTTCCACAATGTCATCCCCCCTCACTTTGCCAGTTTAACTTCTCTGTAAAGACTTTGACCACGTGTTAGCTAATTTAGGAAATTTCCTGACCTGTAGAGTTTCTTCCTTCTTGTAGAGTTGTTCATTGTGTTCCCACCCGACCTAATTATTTATATTTATTTGTTTACTTGTTTGTCTCCTTATCTGGAATGGATGATTTAGTCTTACTCATTGTTATATCCTATGCAAAATTCTAATTACAATGGAAGAACTTTTTTTTTTTTTAATTTCTAATTTTTAAAATTTATTTTAAACAACAAGCGTATCCTCACAATCTTGGAGATTTGAAGTACAAAATCAAGGTTTCAGCAGAGCATGCTCCCTCTGAAGTTTAGGGTTCTGGTGGTAACTTGCTAGCAGTTAGTGGTATAACTCAATCGCCTTTGTCACATGGTCGTCTTTTCTCTCTTTGTAGATGAAATTTTAGTTAGTAAGGAATTTGTGAAGAAAGGAAAAGTTTTTTTAAAATGTAGGATAGCATACTCTTAAAATAATGGAGTGACATCACCAAGATGGTGAAGTGAGATGCTCCAGGGTTCCTTTCCCCTGCAGAAATCTTTAAAAGACTAGTAAAAACTGACAGAACCATCTTTTTTAGAGCTCCATAAAATAGAGTTGTAGTAACTGGGCAAGAAAACCGGTAGGTAAACCTTGTGCTGTTGCTAGTCCTCCTGCCTTTCCCTCCTCATCTTGGTCCAGAGCCAGTGTGGATCTGATACCTGGTCCTGGCTCTAGAGAAAGTACGCAGCCCCTATGAACATACTGGGATGTATATATTCTGCGCCATTCTATCTGGTGACAACCTGAGGACTGAACCAGGAAACTCATCTCTGGCTTGCCCTGGATGCAGAAGCAGCTTGTGGGTAACTAAAACAATGTAAAAATCAAATCACAGTAGCCTAGAGCAAAGGATTACTGCCTTTAAGACATAAGATAGAGTGCCCAGGACTGTGAGGAAAGACTGTTTCCTAAACTGTGCATTTGGATCCATGTAAACCCAGACTTTGAATGCACCAAAGACTTAAAAAAAAATGTTCAGAAAAGACCAGAGAGGACCCTGGATTTTTGCCTTGGGCTGTTCTTCAGGTTATTTGGCTGACTCAGTTCTGAAATAGAGCACCCGCCAACACAGAACCAGTCTGCAAAGAATATGAAAGGCATTTTGTTTGTTTGCTCCTGACCTTCAAGGAAATTTGTCATAACACTAGCTGGATACAAATTTAAGGAACATACACCTCAGGGGCTAAATTCAAGTTAACAAAATATTCAGATGTCCAGTGTGCAAGGAGATTTGAAGGCATGTAAAGATATGGAAATGATGCCCATCCAAAGGAACAAGAGAAAACATCAAAAACCATCAACAAAGATGTCCAGGCTTTGAATGCACCAAAGTCTTAAAAAACAAAAAGGTTTTAAATATGCTTAAAGGGCTAAAGGCAAACAGGGACAAAGAAATAATGCTTATTAAGATAATATATGAACAGAAAGAATTTCAATGAAAGGGTAGAAGTAATAACAAGGAACCGAACAGAAATATTGGAGCTGAAGACCACAATAACTGAAATGAAAAATTTCCTAGAGGGGTGTACTGTAAGGTTATATACATAGCCAGGTATGTCAAGGATGACTAAAACCAGAGATGCATTATGAAAGTTTATTAGCATTAATAGGTCCTAGGGCAGAGAGGAATAGCACACCTCATAGAGTCATATGGGAAAAACATCAGGAGTGTAGGCTCAACTTTTCTGTTGAGGAGGAAAAGCTTGTAGTGGACCTGGAGGCTCTGCTTTTATAGTGTTATGTAGGTGGTACTGTTGTGGTTTGTCAAGTAAGAGTGGGGATTTATTTTAATTCATAAACAGTTGACCTTGTGGTACCTAAGAATTGGGATCTTGGGATTGGATTATGTTATCTATTTGTGTTGTGGAGCTATTAAAGGTGAAGGATATTTTCATATTAGCTGGAGGTGATGGCCAATAAGTCTGTAAAGATGGGCAAGACTTCCAGCCAAGGGTAAGTGACTCATTGTGTGATGTTAATCTTTTGTTTAGTGAGGTTTTGTAAGCATTGTTTGACTCACATAGTGGTATAACAATCATGGGATTTGTCACTCACAGTTTGGCAGTGTGGTCTTAATTGCTGGGTGTTTCCTGGAAGACAGATGGCATTTTCAGGGAAGTAAAATTGGAAAGGGGCAAAAGGAGGGTAACATCTCTGAAGATGTTGCTAGATATCTGGTTAGGAGTAGGAACAAGGATAGTATGGCCCAAAAAACTAGGGTCTGATAAAAGCCAGTCCTTGAGGTGGGGAGGGGTGCATCATCTCCAGCAGTGCACTCTTAGGCTGGAGCAGTGTTGTCTGAGGTGAGATTATCTCCTTCTTCGAGTTCTTTGGGCTGGGTTGATGTCACCTGTGCTAGCCAGTCCTTTGGACTTCCCAGTTGACTGACTACTAGAGAAAGGTGAGGGTCAAAGGGTCTTGGCTAGTAGCACACTCTTGGGCCATGAGATCCAGGATTTGTTTTAATCAACCCCTGCACATGCTGGGCTTACAAATTTCTGTTAGTGTATTGGGATGATCAGGGATACATTTATTCAACCTCTGGGCTAATTGGTGGTTAATTTGGGAACATTTTATCTAGACAAGGTATAGTTTTTCAAAACATTTATAAGCTGCATTGATGGTGGTCTCATTATTAAAGATCAAAAATCCAGGGCTGTTCCTACCAGTATCAAAGGGAGAGCATATGCTTTGTAACAGCAGAGACTTGAGTTGGGGTAGATGGGTAGCCAGTCTATGGCCACTTCACCAGGCAGTATTTGGAATGTGTCTGTGGGCCATGTTGTTTAGGCATTGATGCCATTGTATCCATTTTTTATAAAGGCCCCTTTTGGGTGATGATTTACCCATGCCTAGTGGCATGCTGGCCTGAAAATAATGTATTATTGTTTGCCAGTATATCTGTTTGCCCAATTGTGGGGACTGTGTTGGGCCCCTGTGTTTGGTTGCTGTAGGCCTCCCCTGTTATATTTGGTTAGGTCAGCAACCCAATAACTCAGGCCAGGCATAAGAAGAATATAAATCATAGCTTTGGTGAGCAATTTGCATTTTACCAACTTTAGTGTTATATTTCCAGCAGTTTAAAGTAGCTGCACCACCACCCAGGGAGAGGTGTTGGTATTTAAATACCTTTCTGGCTCCCTGGGACATGCATGGTATACTCTTTCAGTTTCATTTTTGCCTAGTTTTGTCATTTCTGGATGTGGCTAACATCCACCAGGCTAAGTTTGTTTTCACCTTATACTATAAACCACACATTGTACCAAAGGACCATTGTGTGGGTGTGTGGCTTTAATGTTGTCCTCCTATAAAAAATATGGAGAGCAAGGGTTTAGTATCCATCCCTTATATCCTGTTTTATAGCCCCATGTTTTATATAATCTATTCAGAGTGTTCACTCAGTGGCTTTCATTTTCTTCAGTTGTGCTGTTATCACCTCAGTCAATTTTAGAACATTTTCATACCTCCTTGTTTCACCCTATAGTTGTCTCAGAATTGATTTATCTTCTTTACCATTGTTGCAGAATATTACTGTTAACTATGGTCCATGAGTTACAGTAGTTGTAATTTTCCCATGTATCACTATATTCTTAACACTTTGTAAAAGAACGTTCTTATACTTTTAATGACAATTTTCTCCACCACCAAAATCACTATTATACATACCCTAGTGTATGTATAACATCTTAGTGAGCTAAGGCCTCTAATCTAAAATCCATTCTTGGAATGGTGAGTAGTACCAATTCTAAAGCATCTTGTTGGGGCTCTCCCCAGTGGAAAGTAGCAGATTTCCATGTGATTGTTCTATTCTGTTAGGTGCTGTGCTGAAGTAAACTTGCATTTTATGGTGGTGGGAATCTGTCTGCCCTTGAAAGATGATACCCATGAATTTGTTGGAGTTTGATGGGCTTTATATTTTATGTAGTACTGTTGCCCAACCTCATTTCTGTAAGTCATGTGTGAGTGTGGCTGGGTCATCTCTTAGAACCTATTTAGAGTTGCCCTTTAATTGAATGTCATTTCTACAGTGAGAGTATTTAGTAAATTTTTAATGATAATTTATCACGGTTTTGGCAGCAGCAGTTCAGATTCTTTTGGTATTGGCAGTGAGTAAAACATGTTGGCCAAATCAATCATAGCAAAGAAATCTCACGTGTTTCTTTGTATAATATTTTCTAATACATGATGTTAGGAATAGAAGCTTTCATGGGTAGGGCTTGTACATTAAGGCTGTTAAATAATTCCCAGTAAATCTCTCTTCATTGATAGAGGCTTTAAGAATTGGCAGAATAGGGCCATTGTATGGGGAAATTATAGGTATGATGACTTACTTTTTTAGGTGATTTTGGATCACAGGCTGGATCCCCACACTACCTTGTTTCAGGCAGTATTTTTGCATTTATCATATTGATTGGCAGAGGCAGTTCAAGAGTGTCAAGGATTTGTTCTTATTCCAGGTGACTTATTAAAGCATCAATACCTATGACAGGGAAGAAGAGGAAAAAGTGCCACCATTAGGGGTAGCTGTTTAATAAGAATTGTTTCATAGTCCAGTTGGGGGAGGGGGACAGGACTGGGCCTTTGATATGTGGAGGAGAAGGAGGAGGCAGGAACCCTCCAGGAGAGGACTTGTGAATCCCCTCCTATGTCAATAGTTCTACCCAATACATAGCCTCGCAGGTTGTATGAGCTGTGCTGCCTGATAATTCAGGGTGGGGGTGCCCCATGTAAGAAAATTTTCCATGACTTGTGTCAAAGGGTCCTTTTCAAGGTTGCAGATGAACTTTGGGATCTCTATAGTCTGAATGCTTAAAGAAATGATGAACTCCATTGTAGTATCCCAATTTTCTTAAGTAACAGTAAGACCGTGGCAGTTGTTTACCAGTTGGAATCTGTCTTGGTGATAATAACCACTGTGGATTTTTCCATGCCATAATTAGGGAGGGGCTGGAAGTCTTCAGTGATACTGGCCAGTTGCCTCAGTGGTAATTTGGACCTCAAATTAAAGACTCCTTTTTTTCCTTTTAAAAGAAAACAAAATAACCCAGTCTTTAAGGAAGAGTATGAAGCTCTAGCCTTGTAAAATTATTTATTTTAGTTTGAAGTTCTTCCTTCCCTCCTGTGACCTTTTGGCAGGATACATAGTAACTGGAAGCACTTGTGAGGTGCCTTCCTGTTGTACCCTGTTTGTAGGCAGTTGCTTCTCATTATAGGGTGTCCCTCAGGTGGGTCTGGATCAGCATCCAGCAGAAAAATGATAGTCAGGTTACACCTAGGTAGGGTTTCCAGTCTCTGGGCTCTGAGGAGGAGTGCCTTTTCATGTGGTAATTCGATTTTGTTTAGGTGCCTAAACCTGTTGTGGAACTGTTTCACATTTCTTTATCAATTCATTGACCTCTTCCCAGCTTTCCTGCTTCTTGCCTGGGACATTTGTCTTGTGCCACGAACCACCATAAATGCGACCCACAGTAACCCATAGGATTGGGAACAGAATGTGAGAAAAGCAAGGGGTGAGGCAAAAGTCATCTGGCAGCATGACTCCTTTTGAGGTTCCGTAACAGTTCCTGTGTAAGGAATGCCCGCCCACCAGGAAGGCTCAGGAGATTGATGGGGATTAAAAGGTGTGTGTAACTTGGACTCTTGAGCCTAGTGTACCCTCTGATACAGAGGGTGGTATGTGAAAGGTCTTGCAGCCCTCCTGTCACACTAAGAACATGACTTGACAAACCAGTCCTAGTGATTTTTTTGCTAAGGGTGGGAGGAGGTCTGTTACCCATTCCACTAGTGACAATGAACTTCACTTACTAGCTGGGGTCCTTTCCAAGTAAATAATGAAGCAGCCTAGGCTTAGGAGCTCTGGAGGGGAACAACAGGAGTTACGGCTTTCTCTTGCCAACCAGGAACTGCGTTAGGCAATGTTGTGGGGTCCCAGGAACTTCTTGGAATGGGATGTGTACGATATACAATTTAGGGTAGAAGTCATGACAACTGTCAAAATAGGCAATATAAATCAGGGCAAAGTAGCATGCATGACACAAGCCAGCATGACAGAGAGCCCTCCCAAATAGTTTTGCCTATTCCAGAAGCCAGTGTGCTAATTTAAAGCATTACAAGACATGTCTGGGGTCTTCCATCCACCAACTATGCCAATTGTAAGGTTCTTTATAGTCATGGAAAGGATGGGTGATACCAGAGATGTATGAAAGAAAAATTTATTAGTATTTACAGATTCTAGAACAGAGAGAAGTATGTGTTGCACGTTTACACAGGAAAACATGCCAAGAGTGTAGGTTTAACCAAGCAGCTGGGGAACAAAAAGTTATCGTGGACCCAGGGGCTATACATTTATAGTGTTATATGGGTGGAATGATAGCAGTTGGTTAAGAAGAGTGGGACTGGGGATTTTTACTTTCATGGGTGTATGAACCCAGGTGGGATGTGAGGAGGAGAGAGGTATAAGCTGTTTATTATGTAAGCAGGTATTGGGGTGGTCACTGAGGGACCTAATAATAGGGGCTAAGATGCTGAGGCATTATGCTGATGCAAATCCCCTTTATGTTATTGCTGACCTTGGACGTGCTGAGGTAGCATGATGGTGTGACAAAATTCCCAAATTTATTTTAATTCAACATGAGGGGTTCAACCGAAGAAGCTGGCAGAAGAAAGAATCAGTGAACTTAAAAGTGAGACAATTGAAATTGTTCAGTATGAGGAGCACGGTGAAAAAAGAACAAAAGAAAACAGCCTGAGAGACCTGTGATATGCCACCAAATGTACCAGTGTACAGTAGCATTAGGGGACAGTGTATGGTAGGTAGCATTATGGAAATCTCAGAAGGAGAGAAAGAGGCAGAAGAATATTTCAAGAAATAATGGCTGAACACGTCCTAACTTTAACTGTACGTTCAAGAACTCAGTGAACTCCAAAACAGAATAGATTCAAAGATATCCACACCCAGACGTTTTAATCAAACTGTCATGTGCTAATGATATGAGAATTCTGACCGCAGCAAGAGAGAAGCAACATGGTATGTAGAGGGAAGGCTCAATAAGATTAAATGCCCATTTCTTGTCAGAAACCATTGAGGCAGAAAGCAGTGATATGACATTTACGGTGCTGGAAAAAAATAATTGCTAACAAAAAATTCTATATCTGGTGAAACTGTCTTTCATAAAAGAGAGTTTCAGACAGTCCCAGATACAAAAACTGAGGGAGTATATCACCACTAGACATGGCTTACAAGGAATGCTAAAGGAAATTCTTCAGATTGAGAGGAAAGGACACTAGACAGTAGACTGATGCTGTATAAGGAAGTAAAAATCTCTGATAAAGGTAACTACGTGGTAATTAATTACAAATGGCATTACTACTGTATTTTTGGTTTGTAAAACCACTATTATTTCTTACATGAACTAAAATGACAATGCATAAAAAGTAATGATATATCTATGGCTTGGACACGCAATATATAAAGATGCCATTATGATAATGACAAAGGTGGGGGTATGGAGGGATTTAGAAACATAGTTTGTGTGTGCTAGTGAAGTTAAGTTGATATCAAATCAGAGGAAGTTGTTATAGATGTAGGTTGTAAAATTTAAGCCCTATAGAAACCACAAAGACTGTATTTGAAAAATATGCAAGAATGAAATCAAGAAGGGATTATAAAGGACTTGCTATGAAAGATCAACTAAATACTACAGTAGGGAATGATGGAAGAATTCAGGGACAAAAAGGGAATGTACAAAACCCAAATACAAAACCCAAATGGCAGAAGTCCTGCATTATCAGTTAATTGCTGTAATATAAATGGATTAGCCCTCCAGGCAAAAAGCAGAGATTACCAGAATGGATTAAAAAAGCATGGCCTAACTATATTTTTTCACAAGATACCTTAAATTCAAAGAACAAGTTGGTTGAAAGAGAAAGGATGACAGAAAAATACTCCATGCAAATTATAACCAAAAGGGAGCTAGGAGTGGCTAAAGTAACATCAGATAAAATAGACTGTTACGTCACAACTGTCACAAAGAAGGACACTATATGTTGATAAAAGGGCCAGTTCATCAGAAGATAAGAATTATATATGCACCCTAATAGCAGAGCCACAAAATATTTAAAGTAAACATTTATGAAGGGAGAAAAATAGTGTTCAACTTAACATAATGGATAGAACATCTAAGATGAATATCAATAAGGAAATAGAAGGGGAATGGCTATAGCTCAGGTGGTTGAGCACCTAATTCCCATTTACAAGGTCTTGTTCAATCCCCAGTGCCTCCTAAAAAAAAAAAAAAAAGACTTGGACAATATAAATCAACTTAGACCTAGACCTATAGACGTGTATTGAATATTTACTCAACAATAGCAGAATAGACATTCTTCTCAAGTGCACATGGATTGTTTTCTAATAAAGACCAAATGAGACCTCGCTTTGAGACTAGGTCACCAAACTGGTCTCAAGAAATATAAAAATATTTAAATCATACAAAGAATGAAGCTAGAAATTGACAGAGGAAGGACTGGAAAATTCACAAGTATGTGGAAATTAAGCAATACACTCTTAAACACTCTTCTTTAATGAACTGAAGAAATAAGGGAAATTAGGAAGTAATTTTAAGTTGAATCAAAATGAAAACACAGTTGTTTTAGTCTGCTAGGCTGAAAGCAATTTACCATGAAATGAATTGCTTTTAACAATGGCAATTTATTAGCTTACAAGCTTACAAGTTTTGAGGCCATGAGAATGTCCAAATCAAGGCATCATGAAGGCCATGCTTTCTTCTTGAAGACTGTCTGCAGGCGATCCTTGACTCCTCTGACAAATAGTAAGGTATATGGTGGTGTCTACTGGTCTCTCCCTTCTCTTCCAGGTTTTGTAACTTTCAGCTGCCTGCCTCCTTGGCTTTCTCTCTCTATTCATCCCATTTATAAAGGACTACAGTAAGAAGATTAAGGGCTACACTGTGCCAGGCCTTAATTGAAGTAACCTTATGAAATGGGTTTATGCTCGCAGGAATGGATTAGTGTTAAGAACATGATTTTCTGGGGGTACATACTCACTGCAGCAATACACCAAAACCTAATGGGATGTAGCAAAGGCAATGTTCAGAGGGAAACTTGAGCAGTAAATGCTTATATTAAAAAAGGAAAACAATATCACATCAGTATCCTAATCTCATTCCTGAAGGAACAAGAAAAAGAGCAAACTAAACACAAAGCAAGAAGGAAGTAAAGATTAGCGTGTGTAAATGAATGAAATAGAGGATAAAGAAACAGAATCAGTGAAACCAAAAGTTGACTTTTTCAAAAGCTTAATAAAAATCAACAAACCTTTAGCTAGAACAACAGAGAAAAATGAGGATGCAGATAACTAAAATTAGAAATGCAAGGGGGGGGGGCGGGCGGGGAATTACTTCCAACCCCCAGAAATAAAAAGGATTGTAAAAGAATTCTATGAACAATTGTGCACCAACAAATTAAATAACCTAGATGAAGTGGACAAATTCTTAGAAACATGCAACTTATCTAAACTGACTAAAGTGTAAATAGAAAACCTTAATGGATGCATAACAAGCAAAGAAATTGAATTAGTAATTAAAAAACCTTCCATCAAAGAAAATTCCAGGACTAGATGGCTTCCCTTGTGAATTTGACCAAAACATTCCAAGAAGAATTTCACCAAAACATTTCAAGAAGAATGAACTCCAATTCTGCTCAAACTCTTCCAAAAAATTGAGGAGGGAAAGAAAAGAAAATTACAGACCAATTTCCCTTGTGAATATAGATGGAAAAGTCCTCAACAAAATACTAGCAAACCAAATTCAGCAACACGTTAGAAGGATTATACACTGGACCAGTGGGATTTATCCCAGGAAGTCAAGAGTGATTTAACATAAGAAAATCAATCTCATATATCATATTAATAGCAAAAAAGCATAT
Organism: Dasypus novemcinctus; assembly: GCF_030445035.2. Taxonomy (NCBI): domain Eukaryota; kingdom Metazoa; phylum Chordata; class Mammalia; order Cingulata; family Dasypodidae; genus Dasypus; species Dasypus novemcinctus. Next base: position 47,729,218 of record NC_080688.1, read on the forward strand.
ATATCATATTAAAAGCAAAAAAACCATACAGTCATCTCAGTTGAGGCAGAAAGGCATTTGACAAAATTCAGTACCCTTTCTTGATTAAAAACACCCAGGAATGGAAGGAAACTTTTTCAATGTAATAAAGGGCATATATGAAAAACCCACAGCTAACATAAAAATACTCTTATACTTTAAAAAACAATTTCAAACAATAGCCAGAATTTTATTTATGATAAAACCCTAGAGACTTTGCTATTTAAACTGCATCTTTCTCAAAGTTACAGAAAACATTAAAGGACTACAGTAACAGTGCAACCCCCAAATCAAGAAAATGGCAACGTAAGAGCCGTTCAATGAAGATTCCAGTGCAGATCCCTGGTCCTGGTTCCAGAGGATACACAATAACTCTTGTGCACATACTGGGAGAATGTATGTTTTTCCCAACCTGTCTGTTGGTGACTTGAGGGACTCACCTTCCTAAAACTTGCCCTGCATGTAGTAGGCAACTCACAGAACTCTCCTGTAGAATGCTGTGGGAGAGCAGTTAAGTCATGCTGTCTGGTACAAGGGATTGCTGGCTGTATTATGTACAGTGCAGTGCCCAGTACCATGGAGAAACTGTTTCCTAGCAAACAGGGGGCATTGGAAATGTGTAGACAGGGAATTCCCAGGTCCACACGAGCATGCCCAAAACAAGATGCAGACACTAAAAGGATCAGGGAGGCCCCTAGACTTTGGCCTTGAGCTGTACTTAAAATATCGAGGTAACCGGCAAACCTCTCTGGTACATTTTTTTGGGTTACTGCTCATCTCTCCTGTTTTAAATAATGTACTGTTGAAATCCTTGTTTTTATGAAATTGACCACATTGATGAAATTCTGTAGTACTTAAGTGACAATCCCTGTATAGAGTGCCCACTGTTCCCTAAGGACTCCTAATATATTCTGTATCACATGTGACTCTCTTGCATGGGACCCAGTGAGGTTTGTTGTTCTGTACATTAAATGTTATTAAATCATATATCTCCTAAAGGTCACAACCTTAAACCATGTCTTGGTTAATGAGTCAAAAAGTTCATGGAGTTCTGATTGTACCCCAGCTATTAAAAATTTAGTAGTCTAATGAGGAGCAGGTGTAGCTTAGTGGTTTGAGCACAATGCCCTGCGTTCGATCCCTGGTAACTCCAAAAAACAAAAACAAAAAACTTACAGCCTAGTTAGCAGTAGAGGCATGCGTTAATTTGAAAGTCCAAAAAACTTGGGGAAATATTTATGCTATAAAACAAAGGTATTTCTGCAGAATTCTTTATTTTATACTCTAGGGAAGACAGTCATCTTGTCTTCATTTGAAAAGTAATTAATGCCATAATTCCACAGTTGAAAATATTTGACGTACAAACTTTTAAAACAAATTTTGACTAGTTTTGTCATTAGCAGTTCAAGATAATCAACTTTTAATGTACTTTATTAATTCTAATATTAACCTCTCAATGCTTCTTAAGTAATAGGAGTGAAACATCCACATCTGATACCATAGAAACTTACCCAGAAAATACAAGGTAAGCTTTTGAAAAATTATGCTGCTTTATTAAATAATATTTATCACTTTATCAAATAAGGACTTTTTACCTTAAACCTTTTTTTCTTTTATTTATCTGAATTAAAATAAATTTTTTTTTGTTTTTTTTTCTTTTTCTGTTTTGTTGTTGTTGTTGTTTCCCCTTAAACCTTTTTATTTAGTTAAATCAGAAAAAATGCAGTTGGTACTTTAAGGGAACTCACATTAAATTAGAAGAGTTTAGTTATCCTTTTTCACTCCAGTCAGTTTTCCTCCATGCGTTCAGATAGAGTTGTCAATACTGAACCTGTCCCTTGGCTGAAATTCAGAGTTATTAAAACCTAGTGATGCATGATGACCAAAATATTTTGAAGTATTTCATTCTCGTGATTGTTGCTTTTGGTTTTCACTTAACTAGCAGTTTTTGTATGTTTGATTCCTAGGGACTAGGATCTTCTAAAGATACAATATTGATGTGCTAAAGATATGATATTAATGAAAATGTTTTAAGTGCTTTAAATTTTAGGTACGGGCTTTTAAAACTGTGAATCACCACAGGATATTTTAAGTTTTTGGGTATCCATAGTGACATCTGTTGCCAGCATGCGAACTACTGTAATTAAGTTTTTTGGATCTAACTACTTAATAAATGGAACTGCTAGGTTTTTTGTTCTGTTTTATTGCATTGAGGCATTGTGAAAAAATTTACTGAGGTACTGAGGGCACTCTGAATTGGGAATGTTTGGAAACTTCTATTTTTCATCATTTATTAAAACTGTTAATTCTCGTATAATAATCATAACAGGTTATTTTAAAAGAAATTTAAAGTAATTGGTCAGAAAACAGCATTAATTTTATATGATTTCAATTAAATATACATCCTTTAAAATTGCTTTATAGTTCTTCTGGGCATCCCACCTTTAAATGTCCCTTGTGTCAAGAATCAAATTTTACCAGACAGCGTTTACTGGATCACTGTAACAGCAATCACTTATTTCAGATAGTTCCAGTGGTGAGTATGTTTAAGACAGTCTTCTGCTTAGATTAAACCATGATGTTCCATTTACTTCATTCATATGAATAGGGTAGGTAATTTATTTAAATTTGGGCAGGGACATTATCAATACAGTAGACATTTTATCAACAAATGACTCATGTCTGTAAAGCAAAATGAGATATTTAAAATTCTAGTAGCTCACATTATAACAAGGTTGATGCTTAATGTGTGGATAGTATAGGAGAATAGCCTGGAGAAGAGGGCAATAATGAAAGGTGAACCAGGAATTCATTATTGAGAAGTGACTGAATCTAACTCTTTTTGGGACTCGCAGTTTTTTGCTCTATAGGATGCAGACAACTGGATTTGGTCACATGGATCTGGTGCCAGTGAAAACATATAAGTAAGAGTAAAGTCTGTAGTATTTTAATTTTATCTTTGCAGGATCTAGTATATGAATTCATAAAGCAAAGAGGGGAAAGAATCATACTTACATGTATAATTCTTTTTTATTTAATTTGAGGGTATGAGTGGTTGAAACCTCTTTGATGAATTGAGGGAGATAGATCTGAGTGCAGGGTTTCAAACGTTGTGTTATTGGTCATTCAGTTCTCAATTTGGAACATGATTTCACAGGTAAGTGATTTCGTTTATATGGAATAGGAGAAACTGAGCTGGAAGGGATATGCCTTTTAGCTGAATATTTTTATAGTTAAGTTTTTTCAGGAATAAGGATAGAACAAAAATTTTATAAATAAATAAGGTTTGTAGATATTTCTAAACTGTCCCAGTGAATGTACTTAGAAAAAATTATGAAAGTATATGCCCCTGTTATTTAGGATGCCCTTCAGTTCTTGCATAAGACTAAGGGAGTGATATCAACTACTTTGCTTATTAGAAGAGGGTCATTTACTGTTACATAAACAAATATAGGGTGCCAAAGACACCTCCAAGAAAAAGCTTTCTCATGTCTATATTGGAATACTAAAATTGTTTTTGTTTCTGCATAATATTCAATATATTATAAGCTTTTGGTGAGTTCATTTACTAAAGTTTCCTTTTATCTCATTTCAGTATGTTATCTGTTCACTTTTTAAAATGTACTTCACTTAAAACTATGGGTACAGTTTAAAGTTCATTTTTGTTTTACTTAAAAATGAAATGCCAGGCAATCATTTATATCACATTTATGGTATGGATTAAATGAGATCACATACCAGTTACATTGTAGGCAGTCAATTAATGATACCTATCATTATAATTGGTATTATTAAAGGGTAGATGTGGAGTTTCTATTGAAACAGTTGTGTAATTGGAGATTTATAAAGTACTAGAATACCTAAGAACTCTCTCTATTGTATTGTGTTGAGCGTGATTTAGCTAAGATAATTTGGTTGGGAAATGATCTAGTCATGGAATTTGGTCTCTAGAAATGGTTTTTATATGGATATTTTAAGTGACAAAAGCCTGTGTTACTTTAATACCCTCAATAGTTACATTTGATTATTTCCATGATGTTTTATTTAAAACAATCTCTTTCTCTTAGACATGTCCTATTTGTGTGTCTCTTCCTTGGGGAGATCCTAGCCAGATTACTCGAAATTTCGTTAGTCATCTAAATCAAAGACATCAGTTTGATTATGGAGAATTTGTGGTAAGTGAATTCTTCAGGATTAAGAGAATGCCATTTTTTAAATAACTTAAATTTTTTAAAATTTAAAGCTATATTAATTTTTTAATCTAGATTTGAGTTTTGAAGAAAGCTGTTGTGTCAAACTAGATATAGAGTAAGTTCTGTTTTTAATAGTAAGGGTTATGCTGGTTTATAGAAGTGGTAAAAATTGAATTTGTTGTTGATAAAGGAAGAAGAAACCATCTGATTTACAAAGTTATGATTTATATGAAAACCATCAAGATATAAAATTGTACCTACTAGAAAAATAAAATTAGTACAACATGAAACAGGACGTATTTCTCATGTAGTAATGTATTTCTCATGAATATCTTAAACTCCCTGTACTAGATTTTTCCATCCAGCATGTGGGGGACATTCTTTTAAAAAATGGAGGGAGCTTGATTATCAGGCAAAGCCATGTTGAATTGGTGGATTTTGGTCTCTTGCTTCTTAACAGGGTGATTGAGGGAAGTTACATAGCATAAAAATGGATCCCCAAAGCAAAAAAACATGGGATTGAAATTCTACATCCCAAATGTATCACAATTTTTTTTAATGAAATTTTTTTAACTAGTTGTGAAATTGTATCACACTAGGTGTGAAATTGGTGTCATTAACACCTCATCTAATCTAAGATTTATTTCTGACAAAGAATGGCTGATAATTGTTTCCCAATATAAGCAAGCAGAGGGATAGGCACTTCTGTTAGTGGCATGAACAGAATTTACATTTTTCTTTGCTTTCCAATGTTAAAAATATATGTAATATTTCTTAAGAATGATAGTATTTCATTTTATGGAATTTGTATTTTTTGGTCATGCTAGTTAAAAAATCTATAAAATTCAGGTGTACTCAATTTGAGCATTTTATAAAGTAATGGTAGATTCTTAAATCATCGTGAGAAAGGTTACTTGGGAGAATGTGTATTTAGATAAACTAAAATACGTTTTGTAAACTACTTTTCATCTAATTTTCAAATTTATCTTGTAATAGAAAAATATAAATGCTAATGCTATTTTGGTAAAAATGAATGTAATTTTTTAGTTATTTGATTGTCAGGTGGAATCTTTGGCATATTTTAAAGCAAACCCGTAGGACATCAATTTGATATCAAATTGAATTTAAGATGAGTAGTGTAATAACTAAGATTGAGTGAGCTGCATTTTAAGCCTTATGTTATGGTTGAGAAAATGTTATTTTAAATTTTTTAAAAAAGATTTATTTATTTATTTTTATTCCCCCCCCCCCACTCCCCAGTTGTCTGCTCTCTTGTGTCCATTCGCTGTGTGTTCTTCTTCTGTGACCGCGTCTATCCTTATCAGCCACACCGGGAATCTGTGTTTCTTTTTGTTGCATCATCTTGTTGTGTCAGCTCTCCATGTGTGCGGCGCCATTCTTGGTCAGGCTGCACTTTCTTTCGTGATGGGTGGCTCTCTTTACAGGGTGCACTCCTTGTGTGTGGGGCTCCCCTACATGAGGGACACCCCTGTGTGGCATGGCACTCCTTGTGCGCATCAGCACTGCGTATGGGCCAGCTCCACACGGGTCAAGGAGGCCCGGGTTTTGAACCGCAGACCTCCCATGTGGTAGGCAGACACCCTATCCATTGGGCCAAGTCCGCTTCCCCTGTTAGTTTAAATTTAAAATGAATTTTCCTTCAGACATTTGGCAGTCTTCTAGAGATGACACAATGTTTACCACTTATGATTAAGGGATGCAATTAACTGTATCTCCAATCAATGAATTATTATAAGGCACTGTAATTCTTGCCAGCTCTCATTCTCTGCTGGGCCTTCCTGTTGAAGCAACTTTTTAAAAATTAAAGTTCAGTTATTTAACTTACATTTTAAAGGATAATAATGATAGTACACAAAGTGACTTGAATAAATGAAATGTGTATCAAGATGTTTAACATAGTCGGCAAAGTACTGAATATCTAGTCAAGTAAATTTTTCCTATTAACTTATTAATATTATTGTTTTTAGAATCTTCAGCTAGATGAGGAAACCCAATATCAAACTGCTGTTGAAGAGTCTTTCCAAGTAAATATTTGAAGGCTATAGATATCTCTGCATCTTTGTATCTGCAAGTGCCATCTTTATGGGGAGAACTACATAAAGTCATCATTTCAGTAACTTGATGTGTATATTAATAAAAGTAATTCAGTCTGTTGTTTTAGTTTTTAATTAAAAAATAAAGGTGGGCCATTTAACAACTTCATTTTCTTGATAAATTAAAAAAATAGAAGTTACGACATTAGCTTTAAAAGTATAAAAAGGATTATATCTCACCAATGTGATGGTGAAAAGGGAATCCCTGTTGTACCTTATCTTTTATATGTTACATATTCTTGAATTTTTCATTATTGTGTTGCTTTTGAAATTTGGTACATTTTCTCACATTTACTTTATTGTACACAGGTAACACTGTAGCATATTCTGAAAGATGCGATTGATATAAACCTAACAAATCTGAGCCAGTTATCAGAGTTGCAGAGTGGAAACTTGAAATGTTAAATGGAACAATCCAAAGTAAACTTTTTATAACACAGATTCTAGCTGAAGAATTCAGCTTTAAGAAAATTGTATTTATATAACTTGTAGTATTTTTGAAGACTAGTGAGATTTCTTTAATAAATTTAACTCCTTAAAAAGTGAAAGCTCATTGTAAAGATGTTTTCTTTTTGGTATTAGTAGGAAATATTTATTTCAATAGCAGTATTTCTGATTAAGATAAAACCTTTATTAGAAATTTTCAGTTGGTATTATTCCGTATATATTTAAGTGAGAGGTTTGGCTTTATTTCTCAGTTTAGAAAGTCATTCAAAGCTAAAGATTTACATATATATAAATATATATACATACATAACGTATGTATATATGTACACACATATGCATGCAGTTTGTCAGGTTATATACAGAATTTCTATTATGGATTTTAGAAATGGACAAGCAATATGAGATTGAAGTATTCATCTGATGATTAAAATTTTGTATGTCACCAAATTTTTAGGAAAAAAAATAGTCAAATATAGGTGGTCTAGTTGGCTGCTGTTACTAACCTTAAAAATTGTGTTTTACACACAAATACACAATACCTATTTATATGGTGGTGCTCATTTGTTATTTTCAAAGATAATGTAGGACTATGAAGTAGGTAGATTCTATCAGCAATTCTGTTTCACTACTTTTTAGTCAAAACTAGGTTTGTTCTTAATATTCATTCGTGAGAATCAGAAAGTATCTTAAACTAGAAGGCCCAAATCCCAGAATAAAGGATGAAAAGTGGATTCACTGACATTCCATACTAATATACATTGTTTATGCTTTCTTTATAATAAGTAACTAAAAGAACATAAAAGAAAATCTCAGTAGTTTGCTGCTAATATATACATATATTGTATAAAAAGGTGTATTTTCATTTTGTTAAAACCCTTGTTGACTTTTCTACAATGAACATTTTTAACTTGATTTAATAAAAATGTTAATTTTGGAAGTGGAGTTTTATAAAAATCTTTTTCAGTCTATCAGTAATGACTATCTATAGTAGTAATCACACACAAAAAAGCCATACATCTAAATGAACGTATACCTTTGCTCTTTCATTCTAAAGAGTGATGTTTACTGTGTGCTTGAACATTTTCTCTGCAAGTACATGAATGTAATTTTAAGAATAGCTGTTTAATGAACTCCTTTTTTCTGTTTTTGATTTTTGTGTTTATAGCAGGTTGTGTTTTCATGATAAAGTCTTTCCAGGCACAAAGGTCCCATTTATCTTTTTTCTTTTGTTGCTGCTTGGGTGTAAAGCCTAAGGGACTATTGCCTAATGCAAGATCCTGAAGATGCTTCCCTATGTTTTCTTCTAGGAGTTTCATAGCCCTGGTTCATGAACTCTTTTTCAAGAGACTGTTTGGGGAGTGCATGTTGCTCAAATGGTTGAGCGCCTGCTTCCCATGTAGGTGGTCCTGGGTTCAATCCCCAATACCTCCAAAAGATTAAAAAAATTAATTTTGACCATATTTTTTTTCCTATTTTAAAGCAATAACTTTAGTTTCTTTCAAAGTTTCAGTGTATCAAATCAAACCATACTGGGTTTGAGAACTTCTAAAAAGGAAACCTGTCTATAGTAGAGATTTTCTTGATGAAATTCTATTTTGAAATATTGTGGATGAGTTAAATATTAATAGTCTCATGATTTACTTACAATTTTTATTTAATGAGAACAAAGTTTATTTGTTCATTTCTTGAATTTGAAATATTCTTCGATGATATTCTTGGCCTGAGATTCTTTGCCATAGTCCTTAACAGTCACACAACTGCAACCCACCACTTTATGGTGGTTTCCCTTCGTTGTCAGTTTTACAGAGACCTACCCATTTTTTGCCTAATTTCTTGTTGTCATCAACCTTAATTAGGTTGATTTGGTGCTGAGCACAAAGGGCCTTCACCAGCTTCACATTCGTTGGTTCATCACAGTTGGATGTAAGCGCACAAACATGGGCTTGGTGCTTGGCAGCTTCCCATGTGCTAGGCCGTTATGGATTAGGGCAGTTTTTAGCACCTCTTACAATGCAGTGTTAATGTCCATTAAACCTCCAGCAACAATGCCTTCTCCTCCATGGTGGTGGGTACAGGGGTGCCTGAATCTTGAAATCACAGTAGTCTCTGCCTCCGTGTATATCCACGACAGCAGGGAAAGAGCTTATAAGCTTTTTCATAAGGAAGATACTGACTTATTTGCTATTACCTGAGAACTGAGTATAGAAATGAATGCTTAAAATCTCCCCCTCTTGGGAAGCGGATGTAGCTCACGTAATAGCATTTCTGCCTGCCATAGAGGAGGACCTGGTTTCAATCCCTGGGGCCTCTTGGTAAAAAAAAAAAAAAAAAAAGTGAGCCGAGTGCCTGCACAAATAAGGACACAGCAAGATGATGACACAACAAAAAGACAAAGGGGAGAGTCTAGATGAAGTGCAGCAGTAACCAGGAACTTAGGTGGAGCAGGTGCCAGAACCTCTCTCCACATCAGAGGTCCTCAGGATCAAATCCCGGTAAATCCTAGAGGAGAGAAAAACAGCAACAACAACAAAAAAGAAGAGAAGACAGAAATAGATATAGAAGATCACACAGTGAATGGAAATGGCAAAAACGGCGGGGAGAGGGTAACGGGAAAGAATCTCCCCCTCTTGTCAGTGGATTGAGACTAGAGATAGGTTTTAAAGATTTACAGCTTAAGTCCTATTTTTAATATTGTTTATAGCTGAGGCATAATGAAGGGAAACTATATTAATACTGAAACACCTAAATTCACTATACCCCTTAAAAAACCTATTTCTCAAATTATAGTTCATGCTGTTAAACAGTCTTATTTCAGATGTATTGCTTTATTTTTCAATTAGAAGCGATTTTCTTTTACTTGCATGTCTAATTAAAATTTTGTCCCAGGGCAAACATGACAACATTTAATTCTCTTAGCTCACTCCTGAAAGACATGTCAGAAATAACCACCCCTCCTTTTTTTTCCACTTAAAAAGTGAATAGGAAGACTCTACCACATGCTGATGCTATATGTTGGATTTAACTTTATTAAAACGTATTTTATCTATTTCAAATGTTAGTCAACTTATAAAGTTTATTTTATGAAGTGTCCATGCAGCAAAATTTTTAAGCCCTGTTACTGGGCAGAAGGCTAATTAACTGGGTTGGTTAATAAATCACTTTTATATGGAGAAATTAGCAAGATATCGGGAGCATAGAGAACATACTGCCTAATACAATGTCAGACTTATTTGGCTGCTTAGTAAGTATTATGATCTTAAGTGACTTAACTTTTATAGAAACTCATTAGGGTTGTTCTTCAAATAAAGAATAAACCTGAAGTGGGTGACATTTTAGTAAGTGTAAAAAAGGAGTCACCCAGAAGACATGCAAATATGTGTGGTATAAAAATTACAGAAATATGAATAAAATGTTCATTCCACTATACCATTTAATGTGCAATACAATTTTCTAATTATGCAGTACAATTGATTAAAAATGGAGAGTAGAAATGAGAGATCAAAAGGAAGGTGGGATTATTTCCCAACCCCTACCCTCAACAGTGACTGTCCAATCCTAGATGAAGAGAGTAGATGTTACATTTCCCATTATATATATTCCATTGCATGCTTGATTGACAAGCTTTGTATTACTCTGTACCATACAATTTCCTATGTGATAGGAATTCTTAATATAGTAGTAAAAAGCATGTTGCAGAATTTAAGATGAGCAGGACAAGGGAGAAAATATGTAGACTGATAAATGATTTACATGAGACACAAAGGGGAGGAAATTTCCTTATTTCCATTAAATGGGCAATAATGGTTAAGTAATACTGAAAGTACAAACTAAATAGTACCTGAGTAATCAGCTCTCAGATCAAGAGAAAACTAGAATCATACTTCTGATCACAACTCATCACTCCTCTCCAGACCAGAAATTGTTTGCCTGCATTTAGATTTATATAAAGGTAACCACGGTATATTTTTATGTCTGGCTTCTTTTGCTCAATATTATTGAGCAAAATAATAATATTTATTTATATAATATAAATACATTTTCCCCCCTTCCCCTTCTCCCACCCTGCTGGTTTTTGCTGTTTTATGTTGTCTTCTCATTTTCTGATTCATCAGGATTCAATCCTGGAGACCTCTGATGGGGACAGAGGTTCCCTTCAATTGCACCACCTCAGTTACTGGTTTCTGCTGTGCTTCACCTTGACTCTCCCCTTGTCTCTTTTTTCATGCGTCATTATCTTGCTGCATGACTAACTTGTACGGGGCACTGGCTCATCACGCAGGCAGTCGTGGGCACTTGTGCAGTCATTGGCTCACTACATGGGCACTTGCACGGACACTGGCTTGCGATCTGGGTGCACTTTCTCTTCTTTTACACCAGGAGGCCCCAGGAATCAAAACCAGGTCCTCCCATATGGTAAGCAGAGGCTCTGTAACTTGAGCCACATCCGCTTCCCTCAATATTATTTTGAAATTTGTCTTTTTTAAAAAAAGTCAGCAGCTTTCTGTGATATTTTGTTTTGTCCAGAACGGAAAAACTTAGTATTCTAAAGTTGCTATTTAATCTTTGTTTTTGAAATTTGTATTAAATATATCACCAGTGGTTCTTTGGCATTATGTTGACATCTACACCAAATCTAGGTAAAACTCACTGGTCTCCCTCTCATAATAAACAAGGAAAGCTGAGTGAAGCATAACCAAATGCCAAATAGCCTTCCACCGGTCTTACCTGACATTTCCCATAAGCTCTGTATAGAATGTTCTTTTCAGGGCGTAGGCATGGGATTTTAATAAGTATGTAAGGAGTTTATTTCTGGGAAATAGAGTCAATAGCTGCCAGTTGGAACTAAAGGGGCTGCAAAAGAGGGAGTAAATTCATCTCTGCTGGGATATCACAAGCAACATTTAAAACAGCATAATTTCTTGGGCCAGGCAGCCTTGTTTTGATGATTCTGCAGTTTAATACTTGTGTGCTTTTGTGGACAAATTAGCTTTTCTCTTCAGTGGATTGTTGTGAGGACTGAATGAGTTAATACAGTGCTTGGAATGGAGCCTACTGTCTTTACTATTAACTGTATTCAGTGCAAATCTACCAATGTATTTATTTATATCTGGCATGTCCTACTTCAATCTGTAAAATTCTACCAGAAAGTCTGGAATAATGTTTTTTCTTTCTTTTTTTCCCCCATCTTTCTAGAATATCTAACTTAAAGGGTTATTAGTCTTTATTTGCTAGCTTCAACTACATTTGTAGGAAGATCTAAGACATTGCCTTTGTCTCCAAGAAGTACCTCCAGAAAATGAGAAATTCTAAATAAAGTATACTTTTCAGAATAATCTTCATAATAAACTATCAGCTGATGATCACTTCCTAATTAACTGTATGCCCAGGATTTATAATGAGAAATTTAGTTGGCCCACCCTAATTTTATTTTTAACATGTCTGGTTTTTAGCCAACAAGTTACATGAAGAAACCACTCTCTCTAGGAAGAAAACTTATTTTGCAGTATTAGCATTTGGCAGTTTTGCAAATCTATAATAGCAAGCTTAATGGAAGACAATTGGATTCTTATCTCTGCTTCTGCTTTCATCTTCCATATGTTCTGGTTGAAGGGTATGAAAACATCTAGTCTCACACAGATGATGGGGGGGGGAAGGGAGGAGTATTTTAATAGCCTTTAGACAACTGGATATTTGATACTATATCAAAACAATAAATGGTAGCTTCTTAAAAGTTGCAATCTGAAACCATATCAATAGACTTTTTATATATTTTTACAGTAAAATCTATTGGCCTACCTTGCACTGTGGATCTTTTATGCATGATTTTCTAGGCAGTGTGCTTTGGTCAATTGGAAGATACTGATGCCCTGAGTTATGTAGCTCATCTAAGTGTTAACACTTTTATATCATAAAATCATACTTGTTAATATAATGTCAGCATTGACCTCATCAGTCTTTAAAAATCTGGAAGCTGAGAAGCTCACTGACTTTTCAAAGATTATAATTTTTCACCTAAAATCTCAAGTTTTAACAGTTGTGACAAATTGTTGGTTTTTAAATGATGGGCTCATTTTGTTCATTTTTTTTTTAAAAAATGACTGCCAAATATCAAAGACCAAATAAATGTGACCTGTCAATCAGTTGTTCTTTCAAGGAAAAATGGCTGTGACATGAAAAAAAGTTGAGCTCACAACTTGCAGTTGCACAAGAACTTTTCCTTAGGGCAACCATGATACATTATGCAGTTGAAATGCTTTGTGCCTAATTCTGTTTCATCACAGAATATTTAAAAGATTCATACAGAATGGTCAAATATTAGTAGAATTAATATTTTCTCTGCTTCATAAAAAGGACACTTGTAAGTAAAGCTGGTGGGGTTTTTTCTATAGTGAGTACATGGCACTGAAGAATATAGTACATTGTGTGCGCTTGCCTTGATTCATGCTAAAGCATTGACAGTGCCAATGTCAAAGTGAGAAAGGGAAATGTCAGTATAACTTTAAAAATATTTTTAACTTTACAACCCCCTGAAGTCTTTCAGAGATTGCCTACCACAGAATTCATGGACCGACACTTAGAGAACTGTTGATGTATATCATATTTTATAAGTTAAAATTATTTTAGCACATTATTTCAATTAATCAGTGGTGCCTTGAAGTGCCAAAGTTTTGAATTTTGATGAGGTCCAATTGATCAATTGCTTTTATGTCATATACAAGAAATCTTTGTCTAACCCAAGGTTTTGAAGTATTTTTTCCTGAAAGTTTATTGTTTTTGCTCTTACATTTAAGTTTATGTTCTGTTTGGATTAAGTCTTGTGTATGGTGTGACTTAAGAGTAAGTTTTTCTGTTTGCATGTGAGTATCCAGTTGTCCAAGTAGCATTTGTTAAAAATCCTTTCCCCAAAGCATTCACTTGGCATCTTTGTAGAAAATGAGGTGACCATAATTATAAGGATTTATTTCAGGACTCCCAATTCTTTTCCATTGACCTATATGTTTATCCTTATGTCAGTAGTACATGTCTTGATAACTATAACCTTGTACATTTTGAAATCCAGAAGTAAAAGTCTTCCAACTTTTTTTTTTCAAAATTGTTTTGGCTATTTTAGGCATAATGCATTTCCATATAAATTTTAGGATCTACCTGTCAGTTACTACAAAAAATAGGTACACTCTTTTTTTTTTTAAAGATAATATTTATTTATTTCTCTCCCCTTCCCCCCACCCCAGTTGTCTGTTCTCTGTGTCTATTTGCTGCGTCTTGTTTCTTTGTCCACTTCTGTTGTCAGTGGCATGGGAATCTGTGTCTTTTTTTGCTGTGTCATCTTGTTGTGTCAGCTCTCCGTGTGTGCGGCGCCATTCTTGGGCAGGCTGCACTTTCTTTCGTGCTGGGCGGCTCTCCTTACGGGGCACACTCCTTGCGCGTGGGGCTCCCCTATGCGGGGACACCCCTGCATGGCAGGGCACTCTCTGCACACATCAGCACTGCGCATGGGCCAGCTCCACACCGGTCAAGGAGGTCCCAGGGTTTGAACCGCAGACCTCCCATGTGGTAGACGGACACCCTATCCACTGGGCCAAGTCTGTTTCCCTAGGTACACTCTTAAAAGTAGAAACTCCTTTTAAAAAGCAATCTCATATCACATATTTAATGTGTCTGTAATGAATGTAGTGAAATTTTAAAAAATCTTCCATAGAATATGATCCTGAATATAAGGAAACCAGTTTTCTAAACATTTATATATTTGGACTATATTGACAAAATTAGTAGTAAAAAAATAGTCTTGGGAAGCTGACACACTTCCAGCATCTTGTTACACCTAGAATTTAAGCAAGATGTAAATCTTTCCTTGCACACATTTATTCCTTAAAAAGAACTTCTGACTTCTAAAATAAAACACCAAATGCATAATCCATGAAAGAAAAAATTGATGTTATCTTTTACTGAAATTAAACTTTTGCTCTGCGAAAGTCAATTTTAAGAGAATGAAAACCTCCAACTGAGAGAAGTGAATATCTGGTAAAGGAATTATATCCAAAATATATAAGAACTTAAAACTGAAGAAAACGACCCAGTTAAAAAGTAGGCAAAACAACATAGTACTGCAAATTCTAGCCAGAGCAATTAGGCAAGAAAAACAGGTAAAAGGTATCTAAATTGAAAAGGAATAAGTAAAATTATCTTCACATATGGTATGATCTTATATCTAGAAAACCTAAAGAGTTCACAATACCAATAACACCCTGTTGGAGATAAACAAACTCAGCAAAGCTGTAGAATACAAAATCAATACACAAAACCCAGTAGTATTTCTATAAACTATCAATGAACAATCCAAAAAGGGAATGGGAAGATATCCCATGTCCCTGGATTGTTAAGATAACCAATACTAACCAAAACAATATACAGATTCAATGCAATATTGGTTGCAATCCCAATGGCATTTTTTTTTACAGAAATGGAAAAAATCCGTCCTAAAATTCATATGGAATTTCAAGGGACCCAGAACAGTCAAAACAATATTGTAAAAGAAGGATAAGCTTGCAGGACTCACACTTCCTGATTTCAAAACTTAATACAAAACTACAGAAACCAAAACAGCATGGTACTGGTGTAAGGATAGACACACAGTCCAATGGAATAGAATGAGGACCCCCCCCATGCCAAAAACAAAACAAAACAAAAAAATCCCTCACATGCATAGCCAACCGATTTTTGACAAGGGTGCCAAGATCTTTCAATGGGAAAGAACATTCTCTTCAACAAATGTGCTAGAAAAACTGATATCCACGTGCAAAAGAATGAAAGGGGACCCTTATACCATATACAAAAATTAACTTGAGGGAAACGGATGTCTCTCAAGCAGTTGAGTGCCCACCTCCCACATGGGAGGTCCTGGTTCAGACACTGGTGCCTCCTAAAGAAACAAACAGATGACCAATGACAATGATGATGAGCAAGCAGACAAGGGAGCCATCTTAGGGGTAGGAAATTAACTTGAAATGGATCAAAGATGTAAGAGCTAAAACCATAAAACTCTT
This sequence comes from Dasypus novemcinctus, assembly GCF_030445035.2. Classification (NCBI taxonomy): domain Eukaryota; kingdom Metazoa; phylum Chordata; class Mammalia; order Cingulata; family Dasypodidae; genus Dasypus; species Dasypus novemcinctus. Next base: position 47,745,034 of record NC_080688.1, read on the forward strand.
AGAAGAAAACGGGCAAATCTGTATGACGTTGGATTTGGCAATCATTTCTTAAATACCAAAAGCATGAGCAACAAAAGAAAAAAACAATTGAATGGATCTTCATCAAAATTAACTTTTGTGCATGGAAGGACTTCACCATGAAAGTAAAAAGACAGCCTACAGAATGGGAAACCACACATCCAATAAGGGTATAACATCCAGAATATATAAACAGGCAAAAGACTTGGATATACATTTCTCAAAAAGAAGACATACAAAGGGCCAATAAGCCAAGAAAAAGATGCTCATCATCAGTCATTAGGGAAATGCGAATCAAAACTGCAAGATATCACTTCACACCTACTAGGATGGTTACAAAGATAAAAAAAAAAGGAAAATGAATTTTGGCAAGGAGAAATAGGAACACTTATGCATTGCTGATAGGAATATAAAATGGTACAGTTGCTATGGGAAACAGTTTGGCTGTTCCTCAGTAAGTTCAACATAATGCCCATATGACCCAACAATTCTACTCCTGGGTATATACCCAAAATAACTAAAAACAGAAACAGAAACTTGTATATGAATGTTCATAGCAACGTTATCTGCAATAGCCAAAGGGTAGAGGCAACCCATGTCCATCAATGAATGAATGGATAAAAAAATACATGGTATACACATACAAGGAAATATTATTCGGACATAAAGAAGAATGAAGTTCTGATACATGCTACAACATCAATGAACCTTGAAAACATGCTAAGTTAAATAAGCCAGCTCAAAAGCACAAATATTCTATGACTCTACTTTTGTGGAATATCTAGAACAGGAAAATTAATAAAGATAGTTGATTTGAGGTTTCTAGGGCCTAGGGAAGTATTGCTTAATGGGTACTGAGTTTCTGTTTGGATTGATAAATTTTGGAAATAAACAGTGGTTACAGCTACACAACCTAGGAAATGTTATTAATGCCATTGAATTTTACATTTAAAAATGGCAAAAGTGGCAATTTTAATGTATATATATTTTGATCACAAAAAGTTCACAGAAGATTTGAAAGGATACCTCACGAAAGAAGATATATAGATGGTAAATAAGCATATGAAAAGATGTTCAACATATGTCATTAGGGAAGTGAAAATAAACACAAGATAATACTACATACCTATTAGAATGATTAAAATCCAAAACACCGACAAAAACAAATGCTAGTGAGGATATAGAGGAACAGGAACTCTCATTCTCATTCGCTGAAAGTGCCAAATAGTATAGCCACTGTAGAAGACAGTTTGGCAGTTTCTTACAAAGCTAACCATAGGCTTACCATATGACCCAGCAATCATAATACTAGGTATTTAACTAAGTGTGTTAAAAACTTATGTCTAGGGAAATGGATGTGACTCAAGTGATAAGGCCTCCACCTACCATATGGAAGAACCTGGCTTTGATCCCTGGGGCCTCCTGGTGAAAAAGAAGAGAAAGTGTCCCCACATGGCAAGCCAGTGCCTGTGTGATGAGCTGAGTGTCCACATGGTGACCCATCTGCCCATGCCATGAGCCAAGTGTCTGCTTGGTAAGCTGAGTGCCCATATGGGTGCCCGTGTGGCAAGCTGAGTGCTCACATGGTGAGCCAAGTGCCCACATGAGTGCCTGCATGGTGAGCTGAGTGCCTGCGTGGTGAGCCAATGCCCATGTGGCGAGCCAGTGCCTGTGCAGTGAGCCAAGTGCCCACACGAGTGCCCTCATGAATGCCCATGTGGCGAGCTAAGTGCCCACGCAGCAATCCAAGTACCCACACAGTGAGCCAGTGCCCTCATAAGTGAGTCATGCAGCAAGATGATGATGCAACAGAAGATAGATGAAGGGGAGAATAAAGGTGAAGCACAGTAGAGACCAGGAACTGAGGTGGCGCAATTGAAAGGGAACCTCCCTCCACATCAGAGGTCCCCAGGATGGAATCCCAGTGAATCCTACAGGAGAAAGACAAGAAGAGAAGACAAAAAGAGAAACAGATATAGAATATCATAAAGCAAATGGACAGAGATAGCAAAACAGCAGGGTGAGGGAGGGGGATGGGGAAGGGCAGGGGGAGAGAGAAAAAAACAACAAAAAAACTTATGTCTACACAAAAACCTGCACATAAAATTTTATTCCTAATTGACAAATATTGGAAACAACCAAGATGCCCTTCAAATGGTGAATTGATAGATGGTCTGTGGTACATCCATACTATAGAATATTATTCCAAGTAAAAACGAGACTTTTGGGAAGATGGCCTATTAGAGAGACATAGGACTCATTTTTCTTCCAGAAAAATAGCTAGAGGAAAGGCAGAAATGGCCTGGAAAAAATCTTCTAGGATTTAGGACACCAGGAGAAGGCTGGACACAACACAGAAGAGAGAGGGGCACAGGAAAAGAATCTTGAGGGAAAGACTGTGAGAAGAGGCTGCAGCTGCTGGCACCCTTCCCCCTCTGAACAACAGCTTTGACTTCTCCAGCCTCTGGCTGGAGTCTATGGACAGGGGCTGCAGGGATCTACCTCCCCAGAAAACACAGGAGAGGGGACACAGTCTAAGGCTAATTCAGCTTTGGCCAACAAATTTGGTCTGCTGTGTCTCACAAACACTTCAAAGCCACACCATTGTTTGCCTTGGGAGCTGGCACTGGATGAAAGAGATCAGACCCTCTTAATCACCCTCCCTACTGACAGGAACTGGTTGTTGAGGATGAAGGGGGAATGGCATTATTTCCTCCCCAGGGAAAAGGGAGGGGCCTGCCAGCAAAGGTTGGAAAATGGCCTCTGAGAAACTTTGAATTGCAAGACTCTCAATAGCCTCCAGGCAAGAGCCTCTGTCACATTGTTGCAGTCAATGTCCCAGCTAACCCACTCCTACCAGAGTTTGAACTAAGAGGGCTGCTGACAGACCAAGGAAGTGCATGTGAGGAAATTTAAAGTAAATAAGTAAAAGAGGCTTTTTCCTTCCTTTACAGCCTACCTCCCCATGGCTCTTGGAAGGGATCCAAGGCCCAGATTTGAACAACTAACATGGACAATACTAAAGACCTAGAACAGGTGGAACTAAGAATCAAAGAATGACAGTAACACACAGCCTCCCACCACTAAATCCCTATGAAAGAGGAAGAAATTGAGCATCAGAGTAAACTTACCATCATAATCAGATGCCTAAACATCAGCAAAAAATAATGTCATGTTAAGAAAATGGAAGAAATGGTCCAAGCAAAGGACTATAGCAAAGCCCCAGATGAGACTCAGGATTTAAAACAACTAATTAACGAGGTCCATACAAATCTCCAAAATCAAATTAATGTACTGAAAGGCAACATGACTAAAGAGATAAAGGACATCAGGAAGACAATGAGTGAACACAAAGAAGAATTTGAAAACCTGAATAGAAAAATAATAGCTTATGGGAATGAAAGACATGATAGGTGAGATAAAAACATATTGGAGGTATACAACAGCAGATGCAAAATGACAGAAGAAAGAAAAAGTGATGCAAAAGGCAGAACAGCTAAAATTTGAGAGAGAAAAGAATGGAAAAAATTGAACAGGATCTCGGGGAGTTGAATGATAACACGAAATGCAACAATAAACGTGTTATGGGAGTTCTAGAAAGAGAAGGATAAAGGGGCAGAAAGAGTATTTAAGGAAAATTTCCCATGAAAGAAATTAATTAACATGGTCCAAGAAGTTAGCATATCCCAATCAGAATAAATCCAAATAGACATACTCCAAAACATGTACTATTCAGAATGTCAAACACCAAAGATAAAGAAAAATTTCTGAGAGAAATGGAGAAGCAAACTATTACATACAAGGGATGCCCAGTAAGACTCACTGTGGATTTCTCATCAGAAACCATGGAGGCAAGAAGACAGTGGTATGATATCATGAGGATGCTGAAAGAGATAAATTGCCGTTAAGAATTCTTTATCCAGCAAAATTGCCCTTCAGATATGAAGGTGAATTTAAAATATTCACAAATAAACAGAAATTAAGAATTTGTAAAAAAGGATCTGCCTTTGCAGGAAGTATTAAAGGGAGTCTTTCAGCCTGAAAGAAAAAGACAGGAGAGGCTTGGAGGAGAGTGTCGAGGGCAAGACTAGCAGAAAGGATAACCAAAAGAATGAAAAGCAGACAAAAATAAAATAGAATGTATGAAAGCCAAAGAATAAAATGGTGGAAGCAAATAATGCATTTACAATAATATCACTGAATGTGAATGGATTAAACTCCCCAATCAAAAGATATAGGCTGAAGAATAAACAAAACAAAACAAAACAAAAACAAACAAACAAACAAACAAAAAAACATGACCCATCAATATGCTGCCTACTAGAGATTTACCTTAGCCCCAGGGATACAAATCAGCTGAAAGTGAAAGGTTGGAAAAAGATACTCCATGCAAATAAATAGTAACCAAAAAAGAGCAGGGGTAGCATATACTAATATGGGACAAAACAGACTTTAAATGTAAAAAAGGTATAAGAAACAAGGCCATTATATATTAATAAAAAGAAATTCATCAGGAAGAATAACAGTCATAAATATCTATACACCTAACCAGGCTGCTCCAAAATATATGAAGCAAACTCTGTCAAAACTGATGGGAGAAATAAATGTCTCTACAATAGTCAGAGACTTCAACACACCACTCACATAATTAGATAGAACAACTAGACAGAAGATCAACAAGGAAACAGAAAACTTGAACAATATGATAAACAAGTTAGATCTAACAGACATATACAGAACACTGCAACCCAAATCGGTAGATTATACATTCTTCAAGATCTCATGAATCTTTCTCCAAGATATCCCACATGTTGGGTCACAAAGCAGGTCTCAATAAATATAAAAAGATTGAAATTATACAAAGCACCTTCTCAGATCATAATGTAATGAAACTGGAAATCAGTATTACATGAGAAAGGGGAAAATTTGCAAATGTGTGGAGACTAAACAACATACTTCTAAACAAACAGTGGGCCAAAGGAGAAATTTTAAGAGAAATTAGAAAATATAGTGAGGTGAATGAAAGCAAAAACACAACTTATCAAAACTTATGGGATACAGCAAGAGCAGTGGTGAGAGGGAAAATTATAACCTAAATGCCTATATTAAAAAAGAAGAGCTAAAATTAGTGATTTAACTAAACAACTGCAGAAACTAGAAAAAGAACAGCAAACCAATCCCAAAGCAAGCAGTAGGAAACAAGAGAGATTTGAGCAGAAATAAATGAAATTGAGAACAAAACCAATCAGAAATGAAAGGGGGAAGTTACAGCTGACCCCACAGAAATAAAAAGTATCATAAGAGGATATTATGAGAAACTTGCATGCCAACAAAGTAACATAAATGAAACAAATTCCTAGAAATGCACAAACAACCTACACTGACTCTATAAGAAATACAAGAACGCAATAAACCAATCACATTTAAAGGGATTGAAATAGTCATCAAAAATCTCTCGAAGGGAGAGGGCAAAATGGCACCAGGGTAGGTAGGCAGAGTCTGACCCTCTCACAAAAAAAGTGGAAAGAAGGCAGGGACCTATCGAGAGCAGCTGCTTTGGATATATATAAAAAGGGAAGGTGCTCTGAGTCATCTAGGAGGGTACTGGAAAGATAAAGAAGCCAAAAGCAAACTGTGAGTTGCTCGCTCCTGTGTCTGGAAAGAGCACATATACCCCACCTTGAGGGCATGTAGTCTTGGTGGAGCCCCTGGCTTGCTCCTGCCAATGGAGTGGGAGGGGACATTCCCTAGGAGGAAGAGGCATCTGACAGAGGGTGGTTTCTTTGTGGTGAGTTTGGCCAGCTGAGCCCCCTTTGAATCTAGAAAGGGACCCCAACTCAAAGGGGTTGAGAAAGGGGGATCTGTTCAGGCAGGCTGTCATGTGTAGCTGCCTGGGGAGAGAGAGGAACTAGATTAGAGAAGGGGTGCGGACAGGTGTCTAATCTGTGGAACTCTGACAACTGTCGAAGTCTGAAACATCTGAGGGAAAGGAGGCAGACTGATTTCTAAGGTCTAATTAACTTAAGGGGACAGTTTAGCTCAGTGGAGGAATTCCCACCTTGCAATATGAGGGCCCTGGTTTGATTCCTGGGTCTCCTAAGAGAAATGATGCAGAGAGTGGTCCACTGGGATATCAGGTATCCAGCTGATACAATATGACAAGGAACAAACAGATATTCTTTTTGTTTTAGGTTTTTTGGATCTGTTATATTTTTAAGGTTCCTCTTTTTTCACTTCTTATTTTACTCATAAAACCTGATACATCACGTGCAGAGGGAAAGGTGGAGGGTGCAGGGTGATTGATTGATTGATTGAGAAGTTACTTAGGACCTAATAAGGAAGGCTATTTTTCCTTGTTTTTTTTTTTTTTTTTTTTTAGTTGCTGCTGTTTTGTTTCTTGTTTGTTGCATTTTCCCTTTCTTTGTTTCCTTTGTTTTCTTTTACCTGTTTTTTCTACCTATATTATTTCTTTACTTTCTTTCATTCTTCTATCATCTGTCTTCTATTGTTTTTCTTTCCTTCTACCACTTCTTGTTTGGTCTTCAATTTTTTTTCTGTTTTCTTTTTTTACTTTTTCTTTTTTCTTCTCTCTTCTTATCATCTTTGAATTCATTCTATATATTTTTCTCTATTTTGTTTCTCATTTCAGTTTTTCTACTCCACTTTTTTAGCTTTATTCCTCTGTACTTCTTATGGTTTTTTACTTGTGTTAGTTATTTATTTTCCTATGTCTTGTACAGTTCCCCTTCTACCTTTTTTCATTATTATTACTATTATTCTTTTTCTAGTCTTATCTGTTCCCTTTTCTCTCGTTCTTTTTTTTTTTTTTTTCACCTAGGGAACATCTACAACAGCAAGGGAATAGAATAAGAGGAACAACATGTCAAACAAAACAAAACAACACACACACACACAAACAAGAACGAAATAAAAACCTAGAGTAGAAAGAGAAGCTAACCAACTGAAGAAACCCATCAAGATAAACAGATGCCTAGACACCAACAAAAATTACAAGCCACACTAGGAAACAGGAAGAAATGGCCCAGTACAATGAACAAACTATTAGTAAAAAACAGGAAGAGATGCCAACTAATCAAAGATGTCCAAACAAATATCATGAATCAACTTAATGGACTGAAGGAAGAGATTAAGGATATTAAGGAGACACTGGGAGAACATACTGAAGAAATTGTAAACATATGTAAAAAGATAATGGATATGATGGTGATTAATGGCACAGTGCAAAAAATAAAAAATACACTGGAAGCACATAACAGCAGATTTGAATGGGCAAAGGAAAGAATCAGTGATGTGGAAGACAGTACAGCTGAAATCAGACAGATAGAACAGATAAAAAGAAAAAATCCAGCAGGCTCTTAGGGATCTGAATGACAAAACAAAATGCATAAATATACACACTATAGGTATCCCAGAGGGAGAAGAGAAGGGAAAGAGGGGAAAAGGAGTGTTGGAGGAAATAATGGCTGAAAATTTTCCAACTCTATTGAGGGTCATGGACGTACATGTCCAGGAAGTGCAGGATACCCCAAACAGTATAAATCCTAACAGGTCTACACCAAAACACATACTTGTCAAATTGTCCAGTGTTCAAGACAAAGAGAGAATACTGAAAGCAGTAAGAGAAAAGAGATGCAGCAATAGCAGTACTGACAGGGAAACCCATAGCCATAAATGCCTATATTAAAAAAAAGAAGAAAGAGCTAAAATCAAAGACCTAACTGCACACCTGGAAGAATTAGAAAACAAACAAGAAACTAACCCCAAAGGAGGTAGAAAGAAGGAAATAACAAGATTAGAGCAGAGCTAAATAAAATTGAAAATAAGAAAGCACTAGTAGAAATAAAACCAAAAGCCAGTTCTTTGAGAAGATAATAAAATTGACAAACCCTTACCTAGACTAACAAAGAAAAAAAGAGAGAAGATACAAATACATAAAATAATAAATGAGGAAGGGGATATCACCACTGACCCTACAGAAATAAAAAGTAAATTTTAAAAAATTGTATGCCAATGAGATGGATAATTTAGAGGAAATGGACAAATTCCTAGAAACACACAAGCAGCCTACATTGATGAAAGAAGAAATTGATGAACTCAACAGACCAATCACAAATAACAAGGTTTAATTATCATCAAAAACCTCCCAACTAAGAAGAGCCCAGGACCAGGTGGCTTCACAGGTGAATTCTACCAAACATTCCAGAAAGAACTAACACCAATCCTGCTTAAACTCTTCCAAGAAATAGAAGTTGAGGGAACACTGCCTAACTCATTCTATGATGCCAACATCACCCTAATACCAAAGCCAAAGATACCATGAGAAAGGAAAACTACAGACCAATGTCTCTAATGAACCTAAATGCTAAAATCCTCAACAAAATACTTGTTAATTATATTCAACAACATATCAAATAAATTATACACCATGACCAAGTAGGTTTCATCCTGGGTATGCAAGTATGTTTCAACATAAGAAAATCAATCAGTGTAATACACCACATAAACAGATCAAAAGAAAAAAAATCACATGATCATCTCTATAGATGCAGAAAAAGCATTTAACAAAATACAGCACCTTTCCCAATAAAAACACTTCAAAAGATAGGAATAGAAGGAAAATTCCCCAGCATGATAAAGGGTATATATGAAAAACCTGCAGCTAACATTATATTCAATGGTGAAATCCCAAAAGCTTTCCCTCTAAGATCTGGAACAAGACAAAGATACCTGCTGTCACTGCTCTTATTTAACATTGTGTTAGAAGTACTTGCTTGAGCACTTAGGCAAGAAAAAGATACAAAAGGCATCCACATTGGAAAGAAAGAAGTAAAAATTTCACTATTTGTACATGACATGATCCTATACCTTGAAAGCCCTGAGATATCTACAACAAAGCTCCTAGAGCTTATAAATGAGTTCAGTAAAGTGGCAGATTATAAGATCAATGTGCAAAAATCAGTAGCATTTCTGTACACCAATAATGAGCAATCTGAGGAAGAAATCAAGAAAAAAAATCCCATTTACAATTAGCAACTACAGGAATCAAATACCTAGGAATAAATTTAACTAAAGATGTAAATGACTTATATGTAGAAAACTACACAACACTGTTAAAGGAAATCAACAAAGAAGCCCTAAATAAATGGAAGAATATTCCCTGTTGATGGATAGGAAGACTAAACATCATTAAGATGTCTATCCTACCCAGACTGATTTACAGATTTAATGCAATTCCAATAAAAATTACCACAGCATTTCTCTTTTTTACTGAATTGGAAAAGCTAACAATGAAATTTATTTGGAAGGGCAAGGAGCCCTGAATAGCCAAAGACACACTGAAAAAGAAAAATGAAATTGGAGGAATACACTACTTGATTTTAAAACATATTACAAAGCTACAGTGGTCAAAACTGCATGGTATTGGCACAAGGATAGACGTACTAACCAATGGAAGAGAATTACAAATTCTGATATAGATCCTCATATATACAGTCAATTGATATTTGACAAGACCACCAAGCCCACTCAACTGGGAGAAAATGGCCTCTTCGACAAACGGTGCTTGGAGAACTGGATACCCATAACCAAAAGATTGAGAGAGGAACACTATCTCACACATTATATAAAAATTAACTCAAGATAGATCAACAATCTAAATATAATAGCCAAGACCATAAAGATCTTTAAAGTTAATATAGGGAAGAATCTACAAGATCTTGTATTAGGAAGTGGTTTCATGAACTTTACACCCAAAGCATGAGCAACAAAAGAAAAATTAGATAAATGGGGCCTCCTCAAAATTAAAAACTTTTGTACCTCATAGGAGTTTGTCAAGAAAGTGAAAAGGCAGTCTACTCAATGAAAGAAAATATTTGGTAACCATATATCTGATAGGGGCCTAATAGCCAGCATATATAAAGAAACCCTACACCTTGAAAATAAAAAGACAGCCTATTTTAAAAATGGGCAAGTGATTTGAATAGATACTTCTCCAAAGAAGAAAAACAAATGGATAAAAGTAAATGAAAAGTTGCTCAACATCACTAGTTGTTAGGGAAATGCAAATCAAATTTCAACTAGATATCATCTTATATCCATTAGACTGGTGGCTATTAAAAAAACAGAGGACTACAAGCATTAGAGAGGATGTGAAGGAATGGGAACTCTTATCCACTCCTGGTGGGAATGTAGACTGGTGCAACCATTGTGGAGGACATTCTGGTGGTTCCTCAGGAAGCTAACTATAGTACTTCCACTACTGGGTATATACGCAGAAGCATTGAAAGCAGGGACACGAACAGATATATGCATTCCAATGTTCAGAGCAGTGTTATTCATTATTGCCAAAAGTTGGAAACAACTCAAATGTCCATCAACAGATGAATGGATAAACAAACCCTGGTGTATATATATACAATGGAATATTACTCAGCTGTAAGAAGGAATGCAGTATTAACACATGGAATAACATGGATGAACCTTGAAGACCTTCTGTTGAATGAAGCAAGGCAGACACTGAAGAATAAATATTACATGACTCACTGATAGGAATTAAGCAAATTGAGCAGACTCACAGATTTAGAGGTTTACAGGAGACAGAAAGTTTTACAGGAGACAGGAAGTTGTGAGCTAATGTCCATATGAGTAAAATCTATGATAGGGTGGAAGGGTGTGGTTATTCAGTGATGCTATTGAGTTGGATGGTGTTGGTCTGTGAGGAGGGCAGGGTTGGGGGTTTGTTCTTTCCATGGAACTGGGGTGAGGGGAATGTTCTTTTGGCAAATATAGCAGGGGAGGGTTACTGGTTTAGGTTTTTGGATGTGGGGGCATGTGGGACAGGGAAAACCTGGAGCAGGCTTCTATGGAGTATATGAGTATTCATCCTGTCATACTGCATTGTATCAGTGGGTGGAGACCCACACAATGAATGGGACTCCCATCCTGGGGAGTCCTGTTATATTCTCAAATAGAGGGGCAGGATTCTCTCAAAAGCATAGGCAGTGCCTAATAGGGGAGGATAGGCCAGTATGTCGAGCCCTCAAAGTTGTTGCAAGTAACTATGGATCTTGCTCTTCAAGGAGTGAAGCTTGGTGGTTGCCATGGGTTATGAGGGGAAGGGGAGGGAAGAATAGAATAGTTGGAACATGGGGCATTTTGGGGGCATTGGACTTGTTCTGCATAATCTTGCAATTATGGATACAGGTCATGTTAAATTTCATCAAAATTTACAAAAGTATATGGTACAAAATGTAAACCATGATATCAGTCATTTACCATGGTTAGTAGCAATGCTTCAATATTTGTACATCAATTGTAACAAATGTACCATCCACATGTAAAATGTTATTAAAAGAGGAAAGGGATAAGGGGGAGGACATTGGGTATATGGGAATAGCTTATATTTTGTAGTGACTTTTCTGTAACCTAAAACTTCTTTGAAGATTAAAAAAAAAGACACTGGGGAAATAAATGGAAGAAAATGTCACTATACATACAAGACAACAGATCTTACAGTGATGAAAGACATAATACCAAATTTTTTAAAAAAATTTATTATTTTTATTCTTTTTAATTTTTTGTATTTTAATTGTTATTTTTAAAAACTATCCTTATTTCATTTTCTTACTAACTTTATTTGGTTATTTTATTGGCTTCATTTTTTAAGAAGTTTTGGATCACAAAAAGGTTACAACTGTGGCAGGGGAGGATCATTTGTGCAGGTGTAGGTGAAGGGGATGAATGGGAGGACGTTCACCTGGGCCACACTTATAAGGCATATGAATTAGTTCAAGTGTTCATGGGACATTGTCACGGTGGTTGACACACAATGACTGAAAGGTTATCAAATTCCCTTGCTGGAGAGTTCTGCCATGTTCTCTAATGGGAAGCAAGAATTCCCTGAGTACAGAGGCAGTGACTAGTGAAGGAGGATGGGCCCTTGATGGACTCTTGATATTGATGACTGTAATTATGAACCTTTTCTTTTAAAATGGAAACTTAGCCTATTATTATAGGTTGCCTAAGAGTTACCTCCTGAGAGACTCCTTATTGCTCAAATGTGATCTCTCTCTAAACCAAACTCAGCATATAAATGCATTATCTTCCCGCAGTGTGGGACATGACTCCCAGGAATGAGCCCCCGTGGCACCACAGGATTACTACCAAGCACCAACTACCAATGCAATGGGAAAAAGACCTTGACCAAAAGGGGGAAAGGGTAAAGACAAATGAGTTCATATGGCTAAGAGACTTCAAAGTGAGTTGGGAGTCATCTGGGAGGTTATACTTCTGCACTTCTCAGCAGGATCTCATTGATTGCCACAGTAAATATTGCCTCAAATTGCAGTGACATCCAGACACTGTAGGCAGGGCTGACAGCTCAGGAGTTTGGCACCCTGCCAATGGCCCCTACTTTGGAATTTATGCTCCCCAGTGTGACAGAGTTATATTCAGTTTTGTTTTCCCTACACATGGTTCTTCTGCCCCTTCTATTTGAACCTACAGTTAGTATTAGAGTTTATGTTTGAGAGCTTTAAATCTTTGGGTTTTCCATTTGCCATTTGGGCCTGAATCTCAGCTAAGTTGCAACACCTGCCCTTCAGTTCACTAGGCTCACCTAGGACAACTAATAAGGAGGTCATGATGGACAAAGACCATTCCAAGGAACAGAGAGAGTGTACAACTGTAAGCAAGAGAGTCCCATCCATCTGCCCAGTGGGATCTAAGGCCCCTCCCAGTTAGAGGAGGCGTGGACATCACTATCCCAGAGCCATCAGAATTGGGGAATGAACAATAGATTAGAACAGACTTACTGTTATTCTACTATAGACTTATTGTTATTCTAGCAATGGAAGAACTTTTATTACTAATGTGGAGGCAATGGCCACCAGAGGTTCTGAGGGGAGAGGAAGGGAAAAAGAAGTGCAATATGGGGGCATTTTCAGGACATTGGAATTGTCTTGAATGATATTGCAATGTCAGATACAGGCCATTACATATCTTGTCATAACTTACAAAATTGTGCAGGAGAGAGTTTAAACTATAATGTAAACTATAGTCCACACTTAGGGGCAATGCTACAATATGTGTTCATCAATTGTAACAAATGTACCACACTAATGAAGGATGTTGTTAATGTGTGAAAGCATGGGAGGTAGGGAATGGGGCATATGGGAATCCCCTACATTTTTTATGTAACATTTACATAATCTAAGAATCTTTAAAAATTTTTTTAAAGCTTATTTAAAAAAAAAAGACAACAAGCTGATATGATGAACTGACATGCCAAACTGACACCATGAGATGATGCAATGAAGAGACACAAGGAAACACAATGAGAGACACAACTAGCAGGGGGTGGAGGTGGCTCAAGCCATTTGATGGCTCACTCCCACACCGGACGTCCCAAGTTTGGTTCCCAGTGCCTCCTAACAAGAAGACAAGCACATAGTGAATGGACAGAGAGAGCAGACAGCAAGTGCAAACAATAGCGGGAAGGGAGGTAGAAATAAATTTCTAAAAATCTTTAAAAAAATCTCTCACCAAAGTCTAGGACCAGATAGTTTCACAGGTAATTCTACCAAGCATTTCGAGAAGAATTAACACCAATCCTGTTTAAACTCTTCCAAAAAATTAGAGAGGAGAGGAAATTATGCAACACATTTTATGAAGCCACATCAGCCTAATACCTAAGCCACACAAAGATACTACATGAAAAAAATCACAAACTAATCTCTCTCTAGTGAAAATAGATGCAAAAATTCTCAAATAAATAGTTGCAAATAGAATCAAACTGTATATCAAAAGAATTATATACTACACCCAAGTGGGATTTTTATTCCTGGTATGCAAGGGTGGTTCAACATAACAAAATCCATTAACATAATACGCCACATTAACAAACTGAAGGAAAAACACCACAAAAACACCTTGATTGATGCAGAAAAGGCATTTAACAAAACCCAACATGCTTTCTTGATAAAAGCCCTTCAAAAGATAGGAATAGAAGGAAAATTCCTCAATATGATAAAGGGCATATATGAAAACCCACAGTCAATATCATACTCAATGGGGAAAAGTTAAAAGTTTTCCCTCTAAGATTGGAAACAAGACAAGGATGCTCACTGTCACCACTGTTATTCAATATTGTGCGAGAAGTTCTAGCTAGAACAATTAGACAAGAAAAAATAAAATAAAAAACATCCAAGTAGGAAAAGAAGTAAAACTCTCACTGTTTCCAAATGATATGATCTTATATTTAGAAAATTTTGAAATGTCTATGACAAGGCTACTTGAGCTAATAAATGAGTTCAGCAAAGTGGCGGGATGCAAGATGAACATGTAAAAATCAGTAACTTTTCTTTGTACTGAAAAATCTGAGGAGGAAATCAGGGGAAAAAGTCCATTTACAATAGCAATAAAAAAAATTCAAATAACTAGGAATCAATTTAACTAAAAAAGTATGGGACCTGTGTGCAGAAAACTACAAAACCATGCTAAAGGAAATCAATGAAGACCTAAACAAAGGGAAAGACATTCTGTGTTCATGGCTTGGAGGACAAAACATCATCAAGATGTTAATCTTACCCAAACTGATTTATAGATTAAATGCAGTACCAACCAAACTTCCAACAGCCTACTTTACAGAAATAGAAAAGGCACTTAACAAATTCATTTGGAAGGGAAAGTGCACCTGAATAGCCAAAAGTATCCTAAAAAAGAAGAATGACAAGGGAGGAATTTCATTGTCTGACCTTGAATCATATTACAAAGGTACAGTGGTCAACACAGCATGGTATTGGCATAAGCATAGACACATTAATCAGAGGAATAAAATTGAAACTCCATAAATAAACCCTCAACTCTACAACCAACTGGTTTTTGACAAACCTACCAAGCACATGTTAATGGGCAAAACAGTCTCTTCAACAAATGGTGCTAGGAGAACTGTATATCTATAACCAAAAGAATGAAAGAGGATCCCTATCTCACTCCATATTCAGGAATCAACACAAAAATGGATCAAAGACATAAAAACTAGGACCATAAAATTACTAGAAGAAAATGTAGGAAAATATCTTCAAGATATTTGAAGTATGCAGTGATTTCTTGGATCTTACACCCAAAGCATGAGCAACAACAACAACAACAAAACAGACACATGGGCCTCCTCAAAATTAAGCTCTTTTGCACCGCAAAGGATTTTGTCAAAAGGGTAAAATGGCAGCTGAGTCAATGGGATAAAATATTTAGAAATCACATATCCAAAAAGGGCTTAATACTCAAGACATAAAAAGAGATGCTACAACTCAACAATAAAAAAAAGAATCCATTTAAAAATGATGTGGGGGCATTTTCAGGACTTGGAATTGTCCAAAATGATATTGCAGGGAATGATGCTGGACATTATATATCATGCCATAACCTGTTGAATGTCCTGGAGGAGAGTGTTAACTACAATGTAAACTATTATCCATGCAGTGCAGCAGTGCTCCAAAATGTACTCACCAAATGCATGAATGTGCCACAATGATGAAAGAGGTTGTTGATGTGGAAGGAGTGTGGGGTGTGGGGTGTGGGGTATATGGGAACCTCTTATATTTTTTAATGTAACATTTTTTGTGATCTATATATTTTCAAAAAAATACAATTAAAAATAAATTAATTAAAAATAAAGTACTGATAAAAAATAAAAATGGGCAAAAGACTTGAATAGACATTTTTACAAAGAAGAAATACAAATGGTGAAAGTACACATGAAAAAATGTTCAACATCACTAGCGATTAGGGAATTGCAAATCAATGCCTCAATGAGATATTCTTTCACTCCTATTAGAATGGCCATTCTTAAAAAGATGGAAAACTCTAAGTGTTGGAGAGTATACTGAGAGATAGGAACACTTACTCACTGTTGGTGGGAATGTAGAATGGTACAGGCATTGTGGAGGACTGTTTGGCAGGTCCTAAGGAAGTTGAATATAGACTTGCCACGGGACCTGGCAATACCACTATTGGGTATAAAGCCAGAAGAACTGAGAGAAGTGACACGATTAGACATCTGCAAAACGATATACATAGTGGCATTATTCACAATTGCCAAAACATGGAAACAACATGTCCTTCAACCAATGAATGGATAAACAAACTGTGATATATACACACAATGGAATATTTTGTGCAGCTGTAAGAAGAAATGAAGTGAAGCATATGACAACCTGGATGAACTTGGGGGACATCATGTTGAGTGAAGCAAGCCAGGCACAAAAGGACAAATACTGTATGACTGTGCAGTTTACTCTGTAAATTACAGGAGTTAACTAGAATACAGGCCACTACAAAATAGAATGAAGTAATGGTAAATTGAGGGGTAATCTGTGCAGAATTGGTGAAGAGATTGTTAATCTTTGGAAATAAATAGAAAAGATGAAAGCACATCACAGTTTCCGTAACTAGCAGTGCTATTATATAGGTATGACAGTGTTTGAAAGGGAAAGTCTAAGGTCATGTATATCATTAGAAGGAAAGCTAAAAAATGTAATATGTGACTGTATAGCATAGTGAAACCTCATGTGAAATATGGATAATATGGCATATATAACAGTTTCTTTGAAACTGAACAAATGTGTGTTAATGTTATAAGATGTTAGTATCAAGCAAAAATTATGCTAAGTGAAAGAAATAAGACACTACTACAGATTGTATGATTCCATTTATGTACAATGTAAAGAGAAGTCAATTTATAAAGATGGAATTAAATTAGTGGCTATGTAGGGCTGGGGAAGGATTCAGGGATTAAGAGGTGACTGCAGATAGGTCTGGGGTTTTCCTTTTGGGCGTAATGAAATTGTTCTAAAATTTTTTGTGGTGATGAATGCACAACACTGTGACAATGCTAAAAGCCACTGCTTGTACACTTTGGATGGGTTGTATGGTATGTGAATATATCTTAATAAAGCTGATTTTAATAACAATAATTTTTTTAAAAAGAAGCTATCTAGCCAAGAAAAGTCATAGAGAAATCTTAAATGCATATTGCTATGTGAAAGAAGCCAGTCTTGAGGTTATATGCTGTATGATACCAACTATATGACATTCTGGAAAAGGCAACATTATGGAGACAGGTTAAAAGTTCAGCATTGTCAATGGTTTGGAGGGAGAGAGAAGGATTACTAGATGGAGCACAAGGAACTTTTAGGGTGGTGAAATCATTCTGTATGAAACTGTAATGTTTGATACTATGGTATTGTGCATTTGTCAAAACCCACAGAATTTACAAACAGTGAACCCTCATATAAACTATTGACTTTAGCTATTAATAATGAATTAATATTGGTTCAGCAATTGTAATAAATGTACCACACCACTGCAAAATATTTACAATAGGGGAAACTCTGTGGGGGTTGGGAGAGGGGTTAATAGGAAATCTCTGTGCTTCCTGCTTAATTTTTTGGTAAACATGAATGTGCTCTAAAAAATAATGTCTATTATTATTTTTAAGTACAAAAAATATCTTCTAATAGCCATCTTGTTAAGGTAATATCCCTACACAACACTGTACATGGTTTTGTTTTGTTTTTTAAAGGAGGTACCAGGGATCTAACTGCTCAACCATTGAGCTACATCCATTCCCCAATGAGAGTTGTTTTTTTTCATTTGTTTGTTTTGTTTTTAGGAGGTACCAGGGATTGAACCTGAGACCTTGTACATGGGGAGCAGGCGCTCAACCACTTGAGTTACATCTACTCCCCCATGGTTTCTTTTAAAAACTTTTTTACTTAAGGGAGAAGTTTCTCTCTTGGTTATCCATCCATCCATCTGTTCATCCATCTGTCCATCCATCCATTCATCCATCCATCCATCCATCCATCCATCCATCCATCCATCCATCCATCCACTTAGTCACTTACCCATCTGACCATTTGACCATCTGTCAGACCATCCATCCTACCATCTGTTTATCTGCCTGCTCATCTGCCTGTCCATCTATCTGTCAGTCTGTCCATCTCACTACCTATTTGTTATGGGAAACTTATAAATAAATGAAAATTTAGTTTAAAGGAAAACTTGATGAACTTTTTTTGTACTCAATCATTACCTCTTTCAATTTGTTCCCTCTTCAATGACCTTGCCCAGGCCATAGTCCAAAGAACCGGGGATTTACCCTCTAGCTCTAGGGGACATGTCATTACACTGTGAACTGAACTGAGAAAATCTCTCCAGGTCTTTGAAATGGGGGAAGCCAGTTGAAGAGTGAATGAAATGACCCAGAAACCTAAATTTTCTTTTGACAAAGATTTATTTATGTCTTCCCTATTTGTCCTTGAGAGCCATCTGGGTGCCCAGGAAGGAATTCAGTTAAACTGAGGAGAAGACATTTGAAGGGGCTGTTACATCATTGTCCTGTATAGATCATATCGTTCCTGTTACTAAGGCTTGAAGAGAATTCTGGCAACTTGCCCATAGTCACAACAAGCAGAAAGTGAACACAGTATTTTATTCTTGATCCTACAACAATTCTATGTTGCTCAGTTGCAGAGTCATGAATTTCCTTTCATAATATATGTATTCTCAATACTCATTTTCTAGTTTTCCTATTTTCATCATTCATGTGCCTGTTTGCAATATGGAGTACTGAGATTCATAACATTGCCTCTAAATTAAGTGGAAAAATTAGGTGTTCTCATTTATAGAAGTTATAACTGCACAAAGGAGGAATTAGAAAAACATTGAAAAGCATCTAAAAAATAAAACAAAACAAAAAGCACTTATAATCACCATCAAATGTAACTATCATTAGACGGGTATGTTTTGCAGCCTGCATTTTTGTTTAGCTGTGTATCATTTTCTAATGTTAAAAATGGGTCTATGATGTCTTTAATAGTTTCATATATTTCAATCTATGGGTATACTATTATTTAGTCTATTATGCACCTTTAGATCTCTTTCAGTTTCTTAAATTAAAATATATGTCTGTGATGATTCTATATTTAATCTTGTCCTCCTTTTCTAGCTTGCAATCAATCTGGAAAATAGTCAGTAAAACTTGTTAGAATTGTGTCTAAATAAATTATAAACAAGCTCTGAATGAGGGGATATGAGTTTCTCCTACAAGTATTTTAAGTTTATGGAATTTTTGAAAGGCAGAATGATAGAATTTAAGGTCTAAGTCATTCAAACTTGGGTTTGACCAGGTTTCACCATTTACTAACTATGACCTTGGGGGGAGTCATTTAATCTCTGTAATACAGTCTAAGTTTCCTTTTCTATAAAATAAGGGTAGCAGTACTTTACCTCATAGAGTCATTGTAAGGATTAAGACAATGCCTGATGCATTGTGAGCACTCAGGAAATATCAGCCATTTTAATCTTTTGCTTCTATTGTCTTGAAAACATGAAAAAGTTGGCCTCAATACTTCTTTTAGCTTTGGGAAATACCTTATCTATTATACATATTTGTGTTATAACTACAAAGGAATCTAAAAATAAAAACAGAGAAGCAGATATGGCTCAAGCAGTTGGGCACCCACCTACCACACGGGAGGTCCTGGGTTCAGTTCCCAGTGCTTCCTGAAGACGACAAGCAAGACAGTGAGCTGATGCGATGGGCTGACGTGATGGGCTAATGTGTCAGGCTGATGTGATGAGAGACACAACAAGCAGGGAGCAGAGGTGGCTCAAGTGATTGGGTGCCTCCTTCCCATGGTGAGAGGTCCTGGGTTCGTTTCCCAGTGCCTCCTAAAAAGAAGAGCAGACACAGAGAGCACACAATGAACAGACACAAAGTGCAGACACTGAGTGCCAACAACGAGGGGGGAGGGAGGAATAAATAAAATTAATCTTTAAGAAAAAATAGAAACAAAACACAGCTTAAGATGTACATGGAAAAAACACACACTTTTCTAAGTGATTAAGAATGTGTGGATCCACAGTGGGCAGAGGGGGTAGGAAGCCCTATAAAGAACATTATTGAAACAACTGGTGAAATTCAAATGCTGACTATATGTATATTATATAATAGTATTGTAACATTGTTAATTTTCCTGAAATTGATAGTTGTATAGTGCATATATATGTGTAGTTTTACAAGAAATTGCCAAACTGTTTTCCAAAGTGAATGTACCGTTTTACATTCTCACAAGCAACACATGAGGAATCCAGTTTCTCAGCATTCTTGGCAGAATTTGGTATTATGGCTAATTTTAGTCATTCAAATCAATGTATAATGATACCTCATTGTTGTTTTAATTTGTTTCTCTCAAATGGCTAGTGATTTGAATACCTTTTAATGTCCTTATTTACCATTCATATATCCTCTTTAGGGAAATGGCTTTTGCCCATTTTCTAATTGGATTATTTGCTTTATTACTTTTGAGTTTTGAGAATTCTTCACACATTTCAAGATATAAGTCCTTTGTCAAATATATGGTTTGCAAATGTTTTCTCCTAATTCTACAGCTTTTCTTTTCATCCTCTTAAAAGGTCCTTCATAGAAGAAAACTTTCTAAATTTTGATGAAGTCCCATTATTTTTTCTTTTATGGATTATGCTTTTGTTGTCATGTCTAAGAACTTTTCACTTAGTCCTAAATCCTGCAGATTCTCTTCTGGGTTTTCTTCTAAAATTTTATAATTTTATGTTTACATTGATTCTATGATCCATTCAGAGTGAATTTTTATATAAGGTAAAAGGTTTAGTCTGAGGTTCATTTTCTTTCTTTTTTTTACCTATGCATGTCCCATTTCTCAACTATCACTGTTGAAAATTCTATCCATCCTGCAATGAACTCGCTTTTGCATCTTCATGAAAGATCAGCTGCATGTACTTACGTGGGTCTATTTTGGGGTTCTCTCTTCTGTTCATTGATCTATGTGTCTATCTGCCAACAATATATATAAGTTATCTTAGGAGATAACTTCTGAAATATTTATGATCTTAAAAGGTTAAGCTAAAAAGAAAGACATACACATTGATATAGTAAATGTGACAAAATGTTAATACCTCCTGATGGTGGATGAATGGCATAAGAGAATTTATTGTAATATTCTTACTATTTCACTGTAAATTTGAATTTTTAAAAAAGTAAACTAAAAATCTGTGTATTGCTTAAAAAAAGTAATTTCGATAGGGAAAAAGGTTTAAATTTTGTCCTCTGTCTTTTGCAATTTAAACGTCATCTTCAGTTAACAAGCTACAGACCTCTAGAAGTTTATGGGCACAATGAAGCTGAGTAGAGATTGTGCTTAGCAAAAAGAAAATAGTGATTAAGTCTATGATCTAGAGCCAGGGAGCTAAGAGGAGCACTTTCTAAGCCAGTGAGCTTTTACAGAATGTTCTCAAGCTGTGGCCTGATGATGTCCCATTCAAATGATCTCTATAAAATGGCTTTATAATTTCATCTGACCAAAAAGAGACAACCTAAAATCATGGCTTCTGTTTCTGAATTCTTAAAAAAAAAAAAAAAGAATCTCATAATCTCAGGAACATTCTACTTCATTTCAGGTTAAACAAACTCAGTTTTTCAATCATTCCTCATTGCCTGGGTGTAGGGTCAAATTTTTTTTAATCTTCTTTGTCTAGTTTCTGTTTGATTTTGTTAATAATCTTAATTACTTAATTAACATTCCTTGATTGCAATATAGTGCTTTAAATGTGTTCTGATCAATGCAGAATTTGGTACTATTATCTGCTTTATTAGAAACCATACTTTTTATCAAAATTGCTCATGTTTGACATGAGCATCGTAGGCAGCTTGTAGTTGATCTAAGAAATTTTTCATTATTTAGAATAAAAATAGAAAATGACTATTTAATTTCATCTTTTTTAAGCTTTGGCCCATTGTTCCCAACTTTTTTTTAATGAAAAATTTTTATTATCTTTTAAAATTAAAGATACATAGATCACATGAAATGTTGTATTAAAAAATGAGGTTCCCATATAACACAGTTTCCAGCCCCCCACACTCCCCCCATATCAACAACCTCTTTCATCAGTGTGGCACATTATTGCATTTGTTTTTGTCTTTGTTTTTAAATTTCTTTGTCTTTATTTATTTATTTTTTAATGTTACATGAAAAAATATGCGGTCCCCCTATACTCCCCCACCCCCCTCACTTCACTCCTCCCATAACAACCTCCTCCAACATCATGGGACATTCACTGCACTTGGTGAATACATCTCTGAGCACTACTGCACCACATGGTCAATGGCCCACATTATAGTTTACACTCTCCCCCAGTCCACCTGGTGGGCCATTGGAGGACATACAATGTCCAGTAACTGTCCCTGCAGTACCACCCAGGACAACTCCAAGTCCTGAAAATGCCCCCACATCACATCTCTTCTTCCCACTCCCCCTCTCAGCAGCTACCATGGCCACTTTCTCCATCTCAATGCTACATTTACTTCCATTGCTAATCACAATAGTTTCAGAATAGAATATCAGTAAGTCCACTCTAATCCATACTCTATTCTTCCATTCGGTGGACCCTGGGATGGTTATGTCCACTCCACCTCTATATCGAAGGGTGCTTCGATTCCACTTGGATGATGGATGCAATTCTCCTGCTTGCAGTTGTAGGCACTTTGGGCTCCCTGGTGTGGTGGTTGACCTTCTTCACCTCCCTGTTAGCTGGCTGAGGTAAGTCCAATAAACCAGACGGTAGGAATTGCAAGTATGTTGAGGCTCAGGGCCTGGCTATCACATGTACAGTCCAGAGATTCAGGTCTCCTGAGTATACACTAAACCCCAGAGCCAACCACAGGTCCAGTAAAAGTGACAGGAGAGGCTTGTGAACAAAGACCACATCTGGTGGTGGACTTGACCCAGTGGTTAGGGTGTCCATCTACCACATGGGAGGTCTGCGGTTCAAACCCCATGTGGAGCTGGCCCATGCACAGTGCTGATGCGTGCAAGGAGTGCCGTGCCACGCAGAGGTGTCCCCCGCATAGGGGAGCCCCACACGCAAGGAGTGCACCCAGCATGAAAGAAAGTGCAGCCTGCCCAGGAATGGTGCCACACACACGGAGAGCTGACACAACAAGATGGCGCAACAAAAAGAAACACAGATTCTTGTGCCACTGACAACAACAGAAGCGGACAAAGAAGATGCAGCAAATAGACACAGAGACCAGACAACTGGGGTAGTGGGGAAGGGGAGAGAAATAAATAAATAAATAAATAAATAAACAAACAAACAAATAAATAAATAAATCTTTAAAAAAAAAAAAAAGACCACATCTGAGTCCAACTCCATCACACTCAGGAACACAAACTCCAAAGCAGGACCAACTGACATGGCACTGAACTCCATCTACCATGACCATAGAACCTGTGGGTCTCTGTAGCCCTCAGAAGAACCAATACCTGGGGTTGTATCTACTTTAGCTGTCTCTGGGACTCTGCTGAGGTGTGCGGAAGGGCAGCCCCTCCGATGACCTCCTGGTTCTTTTTCGGAGACTCATAGCCATATAAACTCATTTGTCCTCTCCATTTCACCTGTTTATTCAAGGTCAAAAAGCATTTTTAACTCCTGATATTACATGTAGGCTGAGATATTCTGCTGGTCTGAGTTGACCATTTTATTCGAGGTCATTCTCCAGCCGCATCATCAGCTGGTACTTGGTAGTAATTCCTCGGTGCCAGGAGGCTCATCCCCAGGAGTCATGTCCCACACTGTGGGGAAGACAATGAATTTACATGCTGAGTTTGGCTTTGAGACTGGCCACATTTGAGCAACATGGAGGCTCCCAGGAGATAACTCTTAGGCACCCTGCAGCTCTAGGCCTAGTTCTTATTTCAGGCACACTGGCTCACAAGCATAGTCATTAGCATCAAGGGCTCATTGTTGGACCATCCTTCCTTATTGGTGTTAGCCATTGCACTCAGGGGATTGTTGCTAGTCCATTAGGGAATGTGACAGAGCTCCCCCAGCCAGGAACTCAGCACCCCACCAGCCGTCGTTACCAACAGTAACCACTATGAAAATACCCAAACATTTTTATGCATGCTGCACGTATACCCTGGAGAACTCCCTCCCAACCATGCACCCCCACCAATAACACCCCATACCAGTATTCCTCCCCCTCCACCATCAAATCCCTCTGTGGTCCAAAACCTCCCTGAAAATGAAGCCCAATATATTGCCTGGTTCCATTAATAGTAAAATGGAATATAGTGATGGGTTTAAAGGTTAGATATAGAATACATACTATTTTAGAAAAATTAAAGTAAAAATAAATTGAGTATCAAAAATTTAAAAATGAAAAAGCTTTGTTTTTGATGTTTTACCTTCCATCACTGCAGTAAGTGTTGCCCTGTATGCACATTGGCAAGGCAGCTTCTACCATCTCTTCCTCAGTGTCTATGTCCTTTCTTTTTCTTTTTTTTCTAATTATTAAGCTTGTCTTCACAAAAGTTTTAGACCACAGTAATTCATATATGCAATATACCGTACTCCCACATATTCAACATCAGACACTTTGTCCCTTCCCCAGCAATAATCTTTTTACATGTTCATACTATATTTACGGCAACTGATGTACAGGTATTGAGACAATAGCTTTCAAACAAGGTTACACTTGGGTTTATATTGTGGTTTATATTTTAGACTATATAATTTTCTAAATTTTTAGTTATCTTATGTTTTACATTATGATTTACATTTTAGCTTATAGGTCCCTATACATTTTTGGTGTAATTTAACATGTCCTATATCCATCCTTGCATAATCTTGTGGAACACTTCCATTGCCCCACAATTACACTATTCAATACCTCTTTCCCCCTCCCCTCAGGGCCCACAGTGACAATCACTCTTCATTGCTTGAAGGGCCATGTTCAGAGAAACTTGCAACAATGTTGAGGGGTTGACATGCTCAACTGCCCTAATGCATTGGGAGCCACCATTTCTCTTGAGAGATACAATTCCCACTATTTGAGAACATCAGTCCTCTCCAGGATGTGGGTATAACTTCAGTCTCATTGTATGGGTCTCCATCCAGTGATATAACCCACTATGGCAAAATGAGCACTCACACACTCCCTAGAAGCCTGTCCTGTGTCAGATTCACCCCTTTAAGCATCTTAAACAGGTAGCCTTTCTTATTATATTTTTGAAAAGGTTTCTCAACATTATAGTCTCAATCACATACCTCCCCCCAGTTTCTTGGGTCATATTACCCATCCTCCCATCCCTAGCCCCCCTCTAGCCCACAAAACCCCTCCCCCAAAGTATCCCTATGCGCCCATTTTATCCCTTCCCTGTGCAAATACTTACCTCCAGCTCATCATAGATTTCGCCCAGGTAGGTGTCAGCTCACAGCCTTCCTCTAAGCCTTCCTTTAAGCCTATCATCCAGTCTCTAGCTCTCTGAGGCAGCTTGGTTTACTTACTTCATATCATTGAGGTCATGTAGTATTTGTCCTTCAATGCCTGGGTTGCTTCACTCAACATAAAGGTTCTCAAGATTCATCCATGTTATCACATGTGTTTGTAGTGTATTCATTCTTATTCCATTGTACGTATATACCACATTTTATTTATCTATGCATCTGTTGATGGGCATTTGGGTTGATTCCAACTTTTGGCAATAGTGAACAATGCTGCTATGAACATTGGTGAGCATATATTGGTTTGTGTCCTTGTTTTCCTTTCTAGTGGGTAAATACCCCCCAGTGGAATTGCTGGGTCATATGGCAAATCTATAGCTAGTTTTCTGAGAAACCGCCAAACTGTCCTCCAGAATGGCTGGATCCTTCTGCATTTCCACCAGCAGTGGATGAGTGTTCCCATTCCTCCACATCTTCTCCAGCACTTGTAGTCTTCTGTTTTTTTGATAGTTGCCAGTCTTACGGGAGTAAGATGTATCTCATTGTAGTTTTGATTTGCATTTCCCTAGTTGCTAGAGATTTGGAGCATTTTTTCATATGGTTTTTAGCCATTTATATTTCTTCTTTGGAGAAGTGTCTGTTTAAATCTTTTTCCCATTTTTGAAATGGTTTTTTTTAAAAATTTATTTTCAAGATATAGGAGTTCTTTATATATGCAGGATATAAGTCTCCTATCATATATATGGTTACCAAATATTTTCTCCTGTTGTGTAGGTTCTCTTTTCACTTTCATGACAAACTCCTTTGAGTTGCATAAGGCTTTAATTCTGAGGAAGTCCCATTTATCTATTTGTTCTTTTGCTGCTCATGCTTTGGGTGTGAAGTTCATGAAGCCATTTCCTATTACAAGGTGCTATAGATGGCTCCCAACATTGCTTTCCAAAGTCTTTATGGTCTTAGCTCTTATATTTAGGTCTTTGATTCATCTTGAGTTGATTTTTGTAAAAGGTGTGAGTTGGTAATCCTCTTTCATTCTTTTACATATGGATATCCAGTTCTCCAGGCTCCATTTGTTGAAGAGGCCATTCTCTCCCAGCTGAGAGAGTTTGGTGGTCTTATCGAATATTATATGACTGTATGTATGAGGATCTATATCAGAACTCTCAGTTCGGTTCCATTGGTCAGTGTGTCTATCCTTGTGCCAATACCATGATGCTTTCACTACTGTAGCTTTGTAGTATGTTTTTTTTTTTTTTAAAGATTTATTTATTTATTTAATTTCCCCCCTCCCTGGTTGTCTGTTCTTGGTGTCTATTTGCTGCGTCTTGTTTCTTTGTCCGCGTCCGTTGTCATCAGCGGCACGGGAAGTGTGGGCGGCGCCATTCCTGGGCAGGCTGCTCTTTCTTTTCACGCTGGGCAGCTTTCCTCACGGGCGCACTCCTTGTGCGTGGGGCTCCCCCACGCGGGGGACACCCTTGCGTGGCACGGCACTCCTTGCGTGCATCAGCACTGCGCATGGCCAGCTCCACACGGGTCAAGGAAGCCCGGGGCTTGAACCGCGGACCTCCCATATGGTAGACGGACGCCCTAACCACTGGGCCAAAGTCCGTTTCCCTGTAGTATGTTTTGAAGTCAGGTAGTGTGATTCCTCCAATTTCATTTTTCTTTTTCAATATGTCTTTGGCTATTTGGGACCTCTTTCCTTTCCAAATACATTTCATAGCTAGTTTTTCTAGTTCATTAAAGAATGCTGTGTTGATTTTTATTGGGATTACACTAAATGTGTAGATCAGTTTTGGTGGGATAGACATCTTAATAATATTCAGTCTTCCTATCCATGAACAGGGAATATTCTTCCATTTATTTAAGTCTTCTTTGATTTCCTTGAACAATGTTGTATATTTTTCTGTGTATAAGTTTTTACATCTTTAGTTAAATTTATTCCTAGGTATTTGATTTTTTAATTTACTATTGTGAATGGTATTTGTTTCTTGATTTCCTTGGAGATTGCTCATTATTGGTGTACAGAAATGCTACTGATTTTTGTGCATTGATCTTATAACCTGCAACTGTACTGAACTCATTTGTGAGTTCTAGAAGCTTTCTTGTAGACTTCTCAGGGTTTTCTATATATAGGATCATGTCATCTGCAAATAATGAAATTTTGACTTCTTCCTTTCTAATTCCAATATCTGGTTCTTGCCTCAGTGCTCGAGCAAGTACTCCTAAGACAATGTTAAGTAGAAAGGGTGATAGGGGGCATCCTTGTCTTGGTCCTGAGCTTAGAGGGAAAGATTTTAGGATTTCATCATTGTAAATGATGTTGGCTGTGGGTTTTTCATATATACCCTTTATCATGTTCAGAAAATTTCCTTGTATTCTGATCTTTTGCAGTGTTTTTATCAAGAAAAGGTGCTGTATTTTGTCAAATGCTTTTTCTGCATCTATAGATATGATCATGTGTTTTTTTCCTTCGGTCTGTTTATATGGTGTATTACATTGATCAATTTTCTTATGTTGAACCATCCTTGCAAACCCAGAATGAATTCCACTTGGTCATGGTGTATAATTCACTTAATGTGTTGTTGAATACAATTAGTAAGCATTTTGTTGAGGATTTTTGCATCTAGGTTCATTAGAGAAATTGGTCTGTAATTTTCCTTTCTTGTGGTGTCTTTGTTTGGCTTTGGTATTAGGGTGATGTTGGCATCATAGAATGAGTTAGGCAATGTTTTTTCTGTTTCAATTTTTTGTAAGAGTTTCAGCAAGATTGGCGTTAGTTCTTTCTAGAATGTTTTGTAGAATTCACCTGTGAAGCTGTCTGGCCCAGGGCTCTTCTTAGTTGGGAGGTTTTTAATGACTGATTCTATCTCTTTACTTGTGATTGGTTTGTTGAGATTGTCATTTTCTTCTTTTGTCAATAGAGGCTGCATATGTGTTTCTAGGAATTTGTCCATTTCCTCTAAATTGTCCTTCTTGTTGGAATATAGTTTTTCAAAGTATCCTCTTATGATTGTCTTTATTTCTGTGGGGTCAGTGGTGATATCTTTCTCATTTCTTATTTTGTGTATTTGCATCTTCTCACTTTTTTTCTTTGTTAGTCTAGGTAAGGGTTTGTCAGTTTTATTGATCTTCTCAAAGAACCAGCTCTTGGTTTTGTTTATCTTTTCAAGTGCTTTCTTATTTTCTATTTCATTTAGTTCTGCTCTTATCTTTGTTCTTTCTTCTTCCTGTGGGGTTACTTTGTTTTTGTTTTTTTTTTTTTACTAATTCCTCCAAGTGTGCTGTTAGTTCTTCAATATTAGCTCTTTCTTCTTTTTTGATGTATGAATTTATGGCTATAAATTTCCCTCTCAGTACTGCTTTTGCTGCATCCCATAAGTTTTGGTATGTTGTGTTATCATTTTAATTAATTTCAAGGTAGTTATTAATTTCTTTTGAGATTTCCTCCTTGACCCACTGTTTTTCTAAGAGTGTGCTGTTTAATTTCCATATCTTGTAAAATATGGGCCTCTGGCCCTTGCAGATTTCCAGCTTCAATCCACTGTGGTCAGAGAAATTATTTTGTATGATTTTGATCTTTCTGAATTCATTGAGACTTTCTTTGTGGCCTAGCATATAGTCTATCTTGGAGAACGATCTATGTGCACTTGAGAAAAATGTATATCCTACTGTGTTTGGGTGTAATGTTCTGTATATGTCTATTAGGTCCAGCTCCTCTAATATACTGTTCAAAGTTTTTGTTTCTTTATTGATTCTCTTTTGAGATGTTCTGTCCAAAGTTGACAGTGGTATATTAAAGTCCCCCACTATAATTGTAGAGGCATCTATTCTTTCACTTAGTTTTTCCAGTGTTTGCCTCACATATTTGGAGGCACCCTTGTTAGGAGCATAAATGTTTATGATTGTTTGTTCCTCTTGAAAGATTATTCCTTTCACTAACATATGATGTCCACTTTTGTCTTTCACAATAGTTTTGCATTTAAAGCCTATTTTGTCTGATATTAATATAGCTACTCCTGCCCTTTTTTGGTTATTGTTTGCTTGTAAGATTGTTTTCCAGCCATTCACTTTGAACCTCCTTGAATCCTTGGGTCTAAGATGTGTTTCTTGTAGACAGCATATAGATGGGTTATATTTTCTTATCCAATCTTCCAGTCTGAGTCTTTTGACAGGTGAATTTAATCCATTGACATTCAGTGTTATTACTTTCCAGGAATTATTTATGTTAGCCATATTTTCTTTGGATCTGTGTTTGTCATATTTTGATTTTTTTTCTCTTTTTGTCTTTTTAGTTGCTCTTACACACTCCTCCAACTCTGCCTCTCCTGTTTTTATCTTTCTTTCTGCAGTACTCCCTTTAGTATTTCTTGATTATTTAGTAATCTTGAAGGGCAGGATTCTTGTTGGCATACTCTCTTAGCTTCTGTTTATCTGTAAATATTTTGAATGCTCCATCATTTTTGAATGCTAGCTTAGCTGGATAAAGTATTCTTGGTTGGAAATTCTTTTCTTTTAGTACCTTGACTACGTCATACCACTGCCTTCTTGCCTCCATGGTTTCAGATGAGAGATCAGCACTTAATATTATGGAGCCTCCCTTGTATGTGGTGGTTCTCTTTTCTCTTGCTGCTTTTAGTATTTTCTCTTTGTCTTGCACATTGGCTAATTTGACAAGTGTATGTCTTGGGGTAGGTTGTTGGGATTTATGCTGTTCGGGGTGCGTTGTGCTTCCTGGACATGTACATCCATCTCCTTCAATAGGTTTGGGAAGATTTCAGCCATTATTTCCTCCAACACCCCTTCTGTCCCCTTTCCCTTCTCTTCTCCTTCTGATAATGCATATGTTTGTGTGTTTTGCATTGTCATTCAGGTCCCTAAGTCCCTGCTGGATTTTTCCTATCTTTTTATTGATTAATTCTACTATCTATTTGTTTGATTTCAGATATACTGTCTTCCACATCACTAATTCTTTACTCTGCCTCTTCAAATCTGCTGTTATTTGCTGAGAGTGTATTTTTGATTTCTTGGATTGTGCTATTGATCCCCATCATCTCTGTGATCTTTTTGTGCATGATCACAATTTCTTCTGTATGCTCTCTAACTGTTTTATTATTATGCTTAATTTCTTCCTTCACTTCATTGAACTGGCCATGATACTTGCTCAGTGTTCCACTTCTCTTCTTAGTTTTTAGTTTGTTCATTGTATTGGGCCATGTTTTCCTGATTATTGGTATGGTCTGTAGTTTTTTGTTGCTGTCTGGTCATCGTTTTATCTTGTTGGGTTTATTCTGTTGATTGTCTTCTTATTCTAGCCTTGGGATTTAATTAGTTGTTGTTTTTGTGTGCGTGTTAAGTCTTCTCTTTGTCACTTTTTTCTTCTTATTCTATTTCCTTGTTGTTGGCTAAATTCCCTCAAAGGAAAATATTAGTTTCAGAGAAAGCAAAAGGGGTAAGAAAAGAAAAATGTAATAGTAGTGTTGATAGTGAGTGTTAGCAGAAGAACCATGTGAGATCTAGGAGAATGTATATAGAACTCATGGAAGTTGTGTATAGTTATAACCATAAAAAAGTGGAGTACCTATAATGAGATATTAAACTGAACATGCTAATGCCAGTCTCCCAGAGAAACTCAGCTCTAGACCAGCCAGAGCTGCGAAGATGGCAGTGCCTGATACACAGCAGGGAGCAATTCTGTGCTTCCGCACAGCCAACCACGGGCGTCGACCTCTCTGCCTTGGATGGAGGCCTTGCTTCAGAGCCCTGGGATGCCTGGGAGCTGGAAGTGCTGGGGAATGAATCCTCTCCTACCTCCAGCAGCATTCAATCAATGACTAATGGAAGTTGGTGTACGAACAACTTTGCTTCCTTGCCCTTGGGTGGGATATCTCTGAGGTCTACGTTTTACTCTTTCCCAGAGTTTCCTAGAGGAGGTAAGTTCTAGTTGTTCCCTAGGAGGTAATTTGATAATACACCCTCTATTTTCTGCCTTCCCATCCCTCGCTCATGTTCCCATTCCCCAACAGGTGTTTTCTGTAACTATCAAACTACTTGCACCTGTGCTCTTCTCTCAGGCACCCACATCCCCAACCAACACATGATCTAATGAGTGGTTTCTGGACCAGCTGTATCAGCAGCACTTGGGAACTGGTTAGAAAGACAAATTCTCACACCATAATCCAGACCTCTGAGGCTAAAACTCCGCGGTTGGTGCCCAGCAATCTGTTTTAACAAAGCCTTCAGGTGATGCCTATGCACACTCAAGTTTGAGAACCATTGGAGTAAATGAGTGTCATTATACTTTCTGCTTCAAACAGAAAACTATCCCTGTCTTTTTCCTTTTGGTCCAAACATATCTTTAAAAAGTTAAAAACCAAACAAAACAAAAACTTTTGAGAATTTTTCAAGAGTCTTTGATATTCTAGGCTGTGACCATCTTAAAATAGCTCTTAAGAATTTAGACCATCATGACTATTTGTCCTTGTATATATGTCCCATTTACAACACTGATCTCATTAAAACATTTTGATCTTATTAGAATGTGTAGTTGTTTAGACATTTAAAAATATTTCTGCTTTCCCTTCATCATTTAGGAACACTTTACGCTAACATGCCTAGAATATTCTTTCTAGTTTCTTTTTTCGTTTTTAAAAAACTTTGACCTGAGTATCATACTATCTTAATCTAAACTTGTCAAAATCTGATTTTTTTCCTCATTGATTCATGAGGCTTCTTCCAATGAAAATCTTTCCTTTAAAGAATTTCCCTGATCTATTAAGACATTTAATTTAGAATTCTTTTCAGTTGTTCTTAAATAATAATTTGATCATTCTGCTTTATCTTTATTTTTAAGGAGATATTTATTCCCAGCAATGTTATATATTTTCAACCTCTTCCAATACTGAACCTCTAATTGACTCTCTGTGTCTTGTGTTTCTGTCATGAAAGTCAGTGACTGCTATTTATGTTCTTCGGTCAAATTTTTAGTAGAGGTTTGAACACAGGCAAGTTAACCTCACCAACTTTCTTCTACAGTAAAAATGGAAGTGGACACTCATCTTGTTTATACAGGTCCATAAAGAGAAATGTTTGATAACCTTAGAACTTAGTGTTACTTTGAAAACTAAAAATTGTGTACTCTTTTGTCTTTAAATGTCTTACCAATTTTTGCGCACATTCTTTAGCCTGGATATCAAAGTAGTTTTCCACTAGTCCCTGCATACAATCTATATCTAGCTTTAGCCAATAATGTGATACTCTTCCCACATACCCTGACTTAGTTTCATGTCTTTTTTCTTTTTAGTATCTCTGTTTTGATGCCCTTCCCATACTTAATCTTGCTGAAGTTCTATTTACTCACTATTTTTTCACAATTATTTGTTTACTAAGCAATTTTATTGAGATATATTCACATGCTATATGATCTATCCAAGTATATAATTAGTGACTTTTTTTAGCTGTTAAAAAGTACTTTATTGTAAAGTATATAAAAAAATAGATTAAAATAAATTACAAATTTTAAAAGAAAGTACAAGGCCAGGTTAGATATAATCAATTATAAAAAATAGAAAACATAGCAACAAACATTTATAAATGTAAATAATATTTCAAATATAATAGAAATTAATTATAACATAATTCTAATTTTTATATTATAGCTCTAATTATTGGACAGAATCTCTAAGAATGAAAATAAATTATTGGTTTAATTGTTTAATTGCCATTTAGGTCATAATTCTTTCTAAATAATCAAATACCTGTTTGGGAATTCTTTAAATCTTATTGGAATGAATTACAGCAGATAACAACTTGCCAACTCATAATTTTATGAGGCAGAAAAACTCAAAATCTTGTTCAACAGTTGTTATGCTAAATCATTATTGATCGAGATAGATTATTTTAATTCAAGTATTATATTAGTCAGCCAAAGGGGTGCTGATGCAAAATACCAGAAATCTGTTGGCTTTTATAAAGGGGATTTATTTGGGGTAAAAGTTTACAGTTACCAAACCGTAAAGTGTAAGTTACTTCCCTCACCAAAGTCTGTTGCCACGTGTTAGAGCACGGGGGCTGCCAACATTTGCAAGGGTTCAGCCTTCCTCTTCTTCTTAAGGCTCCGTGGTCCCAGCTTCTTCCAATACTAGCTGTAGGCTGGATTAAGTCTCATCTCTATCCTGAGGCTGGGTTCTCTCTGCGCTCAGCTGCTCTGTTCTCTCCACCAGATCAGCTGTAGACTTTCAAGCTCTCTCTCTTCCTGGGGCCTCTGCCATGTTTATGGAGCTGTCTCTACTCCACTGTATTCTTCTCCTGTGTATTTACTTCCTAGGGCTCCAGCATCAAAACTCCAACTCTCTCCTCTGCTGTGTCATTTTCTCTGTGAGTCCCCACCCACCAAGGGGGCAGGGACTCAATGTCTTACTGACGTGGCCCAATCAAGGCCTTAATCATAATTTAATCAAGTAAAAGTGAAACCTCTCAATCAAATACAATCTGATCTGCCCAGAGGAACAGACCCATTTACAAACATAATCCTATATCTATTTTTGGAATTCATAAACAATACCAAACTGCTACAAGTATGAACAAGAAAAGTTAAAGAAAAATTAAATAGCCAGAAACATATCTCTTCTCAGCCCTCCTCAATTAAAAGTAAATGTTTATTTTTATGAAAAAAAAATTATGGAATACCAATCACAGGAACAATTTGCCAGTTGGACTGACCTCTTATTGTTCATATACTATAACGTTGCTATTTTACATTTATGTGGTCTACTCCAGCTCTTTTTTGATTACTATTTGCATGGAATACCTTTTTCCAACCTTTCACTTTTAACTGGTTGTGTCCTTATATCTGAGGTGGGTCTCTTGTAGATAACATATAGACACCTCATATTTTTTTATCCATTCTATCAGTCTATGTCTTTTGATTGGGGAGTCCAATCCATTAACATTCAGTGTTATTACTGTAAAAGCTTACTTACTTCATCCATTTTGTCCTTTGGCTCTCTGTTGTTATATTGTTCCATTGTCTTCATTTCCAAACTCTTCTCCAAATCTCTCACCCTTGTTTTTTCTTTCAGGCTGTCCCCTTTAGTAGCTCTTGCAAATCTGGTCTTTTGGTAACATTTTCTATCAGTTTTGGTTTGTCTGTGAAGACTTTGAACTCATCCTCATTTTTGAAGGACAGCTATGTCGGACACAGAATTCTTGGCTGGCAGCTTTTCTCTTTCAGTATCTTAAATACATTATACTACTTTCTTCTCTCCTCCATGGTTTCTGATGAGAGGTGTGCATTTAATATTATCAAGTTTTCCTCTATGTGATGCTTTGCTTTTCTGTTTCTATGCTCAGAATCCTCTCTTTTTCTTTGATATTAGTCATTCTGAATAGAAATTATCTCGGGGTAGGTCTGTTCAGATTTATTCTGTTTGGGGTGTGTTGTCCTTCTTGGATATTGATATTTATGTCTTTCATGAGGGTTGGGAAATTTTTGGTCATTATTTCCTCAAATATTCTTTCTGCCCCTTTTCCATTCTCTTCTGGGACATCAATAATGCAAATGTTTGTGTGTTTTGCATCGTCATTCAATTCCCTGAGACTCTGTTCCATTTTTTCCCCATACTCTTCTTTTTCTGTTCTCCCTTCTTTCCCAGTTCAGATGTTCTGTCTTTGAAATCACTAATTCTGACTTCAAGCAATTCAAATCTACTCTTATGTGCCTCTAATGTATTTTTAATCTCATCATTGTGAGATTAAGGTCTGCTACTTTTCTTTGTAGGCTTTTTTAAAAAAAGATTTATTTTATTTATTTCTCTCCCCTTCCCCTCTGCCCCTGTTGTCTTGCTCTCTGTGTCCATTGCAGTGTGTTCTTCTGTGTCCGCTTGCATACTTGTCATGCAGTACCAGGAAACTGTGTTGCTTTTTTGTTGTGTCTTCTTGCTGCATCAGCTCTCCATGTGTGCGGTGCCACTCTTGGGAAGGCTGTGCTTTTTTTGTGTGGGGTTGCTCTCTTTGTGGGGCACACTCCTTGTGCATGAGGCACCCCTATGCAGGGGACACCCCTGTGTGGCACGGCACTCTTTGCGTGTGGCAGCACTCTGCATGGGCTAGCTCACCACATGGGTCAGGAGGCCTGGGTATTGAACCCTGGGCCCTCCATATGGTAGGCAGATGCTCTATCAGTTGAGTCACAACTGCTTCCTGTTTGCAGACTTTTAAATTTGTTCTTTATGCTCTCCCAGCATCTTTTTAAAGATCCTTTACTTCTTTAGTCATATTTTCTTTAAATTCTTTGAAGTGATTTAGGAGAGCTGTGTGATTATTACTGATTGTCTTAAATTCTGTATCTCTTTAGGATATTTGGTTTGTTATTTTGGCTGGGCCATCTCTTCCTGTTTCCTAGTATAGCTTGTAATTTTTGCTGAGGTCTAGGTATCTGAATATGTTGGTGAATTTACTCTGATGGCTAATTCTCTCTCTTGCCTATTGTTTTTTTTTTCCCCCCACAGCTCTTCTTTGATATTTGGTTCAACTTGTTTTAAGTCTTTAAAATTGCCCAGCCTAAGTTTTCAAAACCAGGCTAGGGACTCACTAGTGGGGCACAGATTTTCTCCCAGGGGTTGGATACAGAGTGTAGTTTTTGTTCATGCAATTTCCAGACCAGCCAGC
Source organism: Dasypus novemcinctus (assembly GCF_030445035.2). Lineage (NCBI taxonomy): Eukaryota > Metazoa > Chordata > Mammalia > Cingulata > Dasypodidae > Dasypus > Dasypus novemcinctus. Next base: position 47,781,067 of record NC_080688.1, read on the forward strand.
AGAATGGCACTAGTCAGCTCATCTTTCCACCAGGTGTTTCAGTCTCTCCTTTCCTGTGTTCCTGTGTTGAATCTCCAGGTTGGAGATTCAAAGCAGGCTCTGCTGACCAAATTCGCTGAAGTAAAGCACCCCAATATCCCCTCTCTTTTCCCTTGAAACAGCTGGCAGGGAGGAAGATGTCTGCTCCCCTCTCAGTCAGTTGCACCGAGCCAGGTGTTTTACCCCAACTTATTATCTCAGAGAGCCCTCCTGGTCACCATGGGGGCTTGGTAACTCACATTTGTTTTTTCGGCTTCTTCGTCTCTCTGTCCCTCACCCTCCTGGGAGCTGTATAGAACTATCCTGGTCTGTTGATCCCCAAAGCAGGTCGCTCAGACAGCTTTTGGCTCTTTCTCTGTTGTTTCTGTGAGAACATTCAGCTCTGCCTGTTAGTCTATCGCCATCTCCCCACAATCCCCTTACTCACTCTTAAAGTGACAGCTCAATAATATGTATTGATTTACTACTATATGGTAGACAAGTTCTAGGGGTATGGATGTATCAACAACCAAAACAGACAATAATTCCTGCCCTTGTAGAACTTATATTTTGCCTAAAATCCAGCAGAATTAATTATTTTAATAGCATTCTGTGTACATCTCTATCACAGCACTATGATTAATTTGTGTAAGTCTCTTTTCCAATGGGACCAGTGGTTTTCAACAGTGTCTGCTTAATAGAATCACCTGGGAAACTTTGGAAAAATACTCATGCCTAAGTCCTACCTGTAAAGATTTTTATTTATTTGGTCTGGGGCAGGGCCCAAATGATTCTAATGTGCAGCCAGGATTAAGAACCACAGCATAAAACAGTCTGTGAAGTGTTTGAAGAATGTGATTACATGCTACTCATGTGGTATTATCCAGCACCTAACACACTGTGGGCAATCAATAAGTGTTTGCTGAACTGACTGTTTTGGGAGAAAAGGTATTGGCTTTCCCATCACTGACTGGCTGCTAAGATGTTGAGATGGATAGAGTCTATGGGCTCCTAAATTGGAATCATTTTAGGTAATTTTAAAAATGCATGATCAATAAAAATTAACAGGCAATAACCAGAGAAACTATAGAAAGCACTTTATTTACCTCCCCAGGAATGGGACTCCGGGAATTTTAGCTTATTGTACTTATTAATTTAATGAATAATTTAAAATTTATTGAGTGATTAGTGGGTGCCAAGATCTGTGCTAAGCCCTGGCAAGATCTGTCCTTGCCCATATAGGGCTTTATGGGAGTGGGAGACAGACAGATACTAAGTATTTACACTCTTGTACACACACACACACACACACACACACATCTAAAATTGCACCTGTGCCATAACAGCAGGATTTGATTACATCAGGGAGGTTACAGACCCCAGGTGAATCCAGATCTGAAGGAGGAGCAGGCACCAACTAGACAAAACAGGGTTGAAGAACTAAACCAGTTCTTCCAGCCCTTTCCGGCATGGCCTCAAAAACTTTCTCAGACCTCCCCACATGATGAATTGCCTTTTATGATGGAGGAAATGTGTGGTATTATGAGTCTAGCAGACTCTAAATGGATTTATAATTCACTGATCACTCAGCATTTATATACATTTGAAACATATATCTTATTGTGGGATATTTTTTGTTGACTTTATTGAAAATACTTGGCACAATGTGTGGCCTCCTTGTTCTCTCTAAATCTCCTAAGGGTTTGGTGATTATGGGTTGGCCCCTCTGAGTTAATCTGTGGGCATGGACTACTGAGAGAAGGGAAGACAGGTCTTCTCTTTTCTTCTATTTCCCCCGCTTGTGGTAGGCACATAAATGCCATTTTCAGTGGTTTCTTGGAGACATCAGTCTCACCCAGGTTCTAGACCAGTTTCAAGAGCTGGGCTGTGAAAAGATCTACTGTTGCTTTATAACGTGATTTTGAAATGGGAAAATTATATTAAGGAAAGAGACAACTCACAGTGGGTAATGCGGTGGTTGGTCAAACAGTATCTCAGGCATCCCCTATGGGTTAGGGTAAGATTTTATTTGAAACCTAAATAAGCATGTTTAAATGATGTCTGTTGAAAGCAAGGTTCTGGAGTGTTGTTTGAGCTGGAAAAACTCTGGTAAAAGCCTGGAATATCTAACCTCCCCCACAACCTTGACTCCTTTACCTTCTGATTTAAGCCTCAGCCTAGTCTGTCCTGCGAAGATGTCTCCGGCCCCTTCAGAGAGGCTCCAGCACTCTCTCCCAAGATCCCAGTGTATGAAATCCACCCATAGTAGAGCAACTATCGTGTGATTCAGGGCTGTGGGTTTCTAAAAAAGGCTGTAGTTAATAGGCGCTCAATAAATGCATGTTTACTGAATTTGTTGTTGCTTGTGGGATACTGGGGTTTTAAAGTAAATATTACAATGTAGTTTGGGAGAAAACCATGATGACATCTAGATTCCAAGGTAATGTGCAACCCTGCTGTGATTTTAAGCACGTGGGAAACTGGCGATCCTGAAGGGTATGAAATATTGTAATCCATTTTTATGATTCTGGGACTAGCAGCTCAGGGAGAAGGAAGCAAGTAGTTCTAGTTTTTGTTTGTCACATAAGTACCACGTTGTTCTGAAATGCCAGACTGAGTTAGTGGTATTGATGAAAATGCGGAAGACATTTAGAAATAGAAATGATATCGAATCAAGTGTCACATTCAAAAGGCTGGTTAAAACACACATGTAATAGCCACGAGGTGGCAGCCTAGAACCATGACATTGCCAATAGACCATTTAAAGATGGAACAGCTTAGAATTTAGCCAGAATGGAAAATGGAGGGTATATTGGGGCAATTAAAATGGAGGAGCGAGAAAGAGACCAAGATGCTGCATTCACCTTTATAATTTCATTTCCCCTAGAAAAAAATGAAGGCCATATCATACATATCCACAGTCTTATCAAATGCATGTTTAGTCACTCCACTCAAGAAAAGTTAAAAGAGTCTGAGATGCAAGATGAGCCTGCTGTTTCCCCAGGTGGAGTTCACTTTCTTTGTGCCCAGTATGTTTCTATAGGCTACTTAAGGTTCTTCCAAGGGTAATTTTACTTAGATTTGGTTTTCACCTTACATATTTGCTTTTGAATCTGTCTTATAAAATGCTACTCTACCCTGCTTATAAAAAAATATAGAATCTGTAACATACACTGATCAATCAGGAGATGAGTATTTTCCATCATGCCCTGCATACAATAGGTGTTCAATATACATTTGCTGACCTGAACTGAAGGGAAACGGAGATAAAGTGTCTGGAAAAGAAAGGAGGGGATTTAGTAGCAAAGCTAATTCAGCATAGTGTCGGGGCCATAGGGGCAAAAAGCAGCAAGGGAGAAATGGATAATCTACTCCTCTCCCAGGTCTTGGAGCAAATCTGCAGGTTCCAGTGGTTCATGAAACTCAGGATCCCATTCCTGGTCTGATCCACATGGATACCAGGTGTACAGTTCTAGTGGCTTGAACACCATTTTTGTAACATGATCATGGAACTTTAGGAAAAATTTTATCATGAAAGCAATTGCTAGAAGGCAAACTTTATAAGGGCAAACATGATGTTCTAACTATTGAATCTCCAGTGTCTTGAGCAGAGTAGGCACTCAATAAAGATTGAATATAAATCCAACTAAGGAAAACAGGCGTGGCAAGCTGGCATAACAAGATGATGCAACAAAAGACACGGGGAGGAAAAAATAATGAGAGACACAACAAAACAGGGAGCGTAGGTGGCTCAAGCGATTAGGCGCCTCCCTCCCATAAGAGGTTCTGGTTTGGCTCCCGGTACCTCCTAAAAAGAAACAAGGAAGATGAACAGACACGGCAAGTGCAAACTACAAAGGTGGGGGGAGAAAGAAACAAAATAAATCTTTAAAAAGAAAAATAAATAAATCCAACCAATATGAAGTTCAAGAACTAAGGACCGAACCACCCAAATGTAGGGAATTGCTGAAGTAATTAAAAGGAAATATTATTTACAGTAAACCAGATATAGATATAAATCTACAACTTAGCTTTGGTTAAATATCTAACAAATTAAAATGATATTTCAGAAATCATATTTCCTCAGACAAGCACTAGGCTAAAAGCTACAGCTATAGAGCAAAGGATGCTTCATCATCTCTGTCTTCAAGGAGCTTATAATTTAGTGGAAAAAGATGCCGTGTCCCTGATAGCATATTCAACATTTTTTGGCAAAAATGAATGCTGTAGAATCTCACAGGAGGGAGAGATCTCTGTGCTGATGTAAAGGAAGACTCGAGAGAGGAGCCTGGCATTGGTCTGGACTTTGAAAAGTGAATCATTCCTAGATAATAGTAGGAGGGAAAGCGTTCTTGGGTGCAGAGGACCAGAAAATAGACTCAGGAAGGTGTGTTGAGGAAAGGGTGAGCAGGGCAGAGTGGCCGGAGCCGAAGTTCAAGGAGGGACGTGGCAGCTGATAAGACAGAGGAGCAGATGGTACAGAGCGTGAGGACTCTAGAGCCAAGCTCACAGTCTGTTCTTTAGCTCACAGGCAGTGAAGGTCTTTGAACAGGGTAATGACAGGGAGCTGGCTTAACTTTTGAAAGAGTCTGCATGGTATACTAGTTTGGGGAATCATCAGAGATTTAGATGGTCTCTTATTTTATCCAAAGACCATCAAAGACAACCTAGAGCTACCATGCACATACGAACGTTGAAGCATATTATAGCCAATAGATTTCTCACACACTTCCAATTGGATGCTAACAGATTTGAGAATCATGTGTTATTTTATTTATTTATTTATTTCTTATACCATTGGTTGCACACTTTATTTATTTATTTATTTATTTATTTATTTATTTATTTCTCTCCCTTTCCCCCCTCACTCCCAGTTGTCTGCTCTCTGTGTCCATTCGCTTTGTGTTCTTCTGTGACTGCTTCTATCCTTATCAGCAGCGCTGGGAATTTGTGTTTCTTTTTGTTTCATTATCTTGTTGTGTCAGCTCTCCGTGTGTGCGGTGCCATTTCTGGGCAGGCTGCACTTTCTTTCGCGTTGGGAGGCTCTCCTTACGGGGTGCACTCCTTGCATGTGGGGCTCCCCTATGCAGGGACACCCCTGAGTGGCAGGGCACTTCTTGCGCGCATCAGCACTGCGCATGGGCCAGCTCCACATGGGTCAAGGAGACCCGGGGTTTGAACCGTGGACCTCCCATGTGGAAGGAGGACGCCCTAACCACTGGGCCAAGTCTGCTTCCTTCATGTGTTATTTTAAACATTAGATTTTAATTAAGATATATCTGGGGAGTAGAAGATGGGCAAAGATGAAACACTATGACTTTATGTAGAAGCCACATTCCAAACCCACCAAAGGGCAGCTCTGTGGCCAGGAGGACAGCAGTTCTCGTTGTGCAGTGGACCTTCCAAGGCCAGTTCCCCTGAATTAAATGCTCTCTCATTCAGGATTTCCAAAGAACTGCAGCGCAGATATTCTGTAAAGTAAACAATACCTGCAGTGCCATTTATGTAACGGGGAAAAAATATCGCTGTAGTCTAGCAGTTCCTCAGAAGTTTAAACACATGAGCCAGCAATTCTACTCCTAGGAATATATTATACTCAAGCGTATTGCAAAAAAACTTGTAAAGGAATGCTCACAGCAATATTATTCATAAATAGCCAAAAACAGCCCAAATGCCCATTGACTGATGAGTGGATAAATAAAACATGGGATATTATTTGGCAATAAAAAGGACTGAAATACTGATACAAGATACAACATGGATGAACCTTGAAAATGGTACGTTACATTGAAAGAAGCCAGTCACAAAAGATCACATATTGTATGATCCCATTTATATGAAATTTTCAGAAGGGACAAATCCATAAAGACAGAAAGCAGAACAGTAGTTGTCAGTGGCTCTGACGATTGTGAGGAAATGGGGGTTGACTGCTAAAATGTTCTAAATTTGGTTGTGGTGGTTATTACAGAACTATGTAAACATACTAAAAACCATTGAGTTGTACATTTCAAATGAGTGACTTGTATGGTATGTGCATTATATCTCAATAAAGCTATTATCCCCAAAAACAAAAAGCAAAAACAACTTGCTATAATATCATAGTGCTGGAAAAGTCTTCAAGATATCATTTAATGTAGTTTATGAGATTAGCTATAGTTTATGCAACATCATCATCTAATTTGTGGAGCACCTACAAACATTGGGATGTGATATTGTAAGAGCCCAAGGGGGTGTTCCTTAGAGGAGGTGGTGCCTAATGCAAAGAGTGGGAAGATTAGGCATTTGCCTGGAGATATTAATCCGTATGGGGGTGGACTTGGTGAGGGCTGTGCAGGGTATTATTGGCATATAAAATGCAAGGTTGGTGGGATGGGAGATCTAGCTGAGCATGTAAAGAGCATGGAAGACCAGGTAGGAAAGAGAAGCTCTGGGACTTCTAAAGGCAGAGTGCTATGGTCGATGGGAGATGGGAGTGAGGACAGAAGGGGTTTCCAGAAGGGGAAAATAGAGCCAAAGCTGATGTGGCTGTGGTGTGAGTTCAGGGAGATGAGGAGAGCCAGAAAACTGGGGAGCTGTGGCTGATGTGCTGGGTAGAAGGAGGGGATGAAATAAGCTTGCAAAAAGTGGAATTGTCCTGCAGGGCACTAAGAGAGTTGATTCCTAGCCCCATGGATTTTGAGAGATGTCAAAACTGGATTTTGAATCTGAAGGTTGGGGGAAGTGGATGTGGTTCAACTGATAGAGCATCCGCCTACCATATGGGAGGTCCAGGGTTCGAACACAGGACCTCCTGGCCCATGTTGTGAGCTGGCCCATGCATAGTGCTGCAGCGCCCAAGAAGTGCCATGCCACACAGGGGTGTCCCCCATGTAGGGGAGGCCCATGCGCAAGGAGTGCACCCCGCAAGGAGAGCCACCCTGCACAAAAAAAGCACAGCCCACCCAGGAGTGGCAGCACACACATGGAGAGCTGATGCAGCAAGATGACATGACAAAAAGAGACACAGGTTCTTGGTGCCACCAAGAATGCAAGCGGACACAGAAGAACACACAGCAAATGGTCACAGAGAGCAGACAAAGCAGGGGTGGGGTGGGGGTGGGGAAAGGGAGAGAAAGAAATGAAATAAATCTTTATACAAAAAAAAGCAACAACACCTGAATGTGAAGGTTGGTAGGATGCTATTGAAATCACAAGAACAGGTGAGATCACCCCAAAATATATAATAATGTTGAATAGTTGTTCACATTTATTACACCCTCCTACTTGTTTATAGGTGTTAACTCTCCCAACAAACCTATTCAGTTGAATGACTTTCGAAGTCCCTCAGTTTCCCTCTCCTACCCAGCCCCTTCTGCCAACAAGGCCCCTTTGACTCGCTTTTCCACACAGGCGGGGTGATCTGTCCAAAATGCACCAGACTACATTGGACTCTGAGTGAAAATCCCTTAAGTGGCTCCCCACAAGCTGCAGGATAAAGTCCAGTAGAAGCAGCACGGCACAGGAAGCCTTCTGTGTGGTTTACATGCTCATTTATGTAATAAATCTGTGTGTGCGGGTGGGTGTGGTGGGTGTGGTGTGCTGGTAAATGATCTTCTGTGGGGGCAGGGGAGCCCTGACTTGTGGCATTTGCCAATTTCACCACTATAAATATTCCCACCATGGCCGTTTCTCCACTATTGCTGTGACATCACTGAATGGGGTTTGGGGAAGAGATACACAATGAACTTTCTCAGCCAGTACCAGCTGGCTCCAGCACACTGCCGTATCTCCCAGTGGTTTTGTCTCACTGATCCCTGTCTAATAGACCTACTCGTTTTTCTCCATTGCTCTTAGCACCTGCGAACATATTCCATATTTTACTTACTTATATTACGGCCTCCTGCCTTAGAATCCAAGCCCTCTCAAAGAAGGAATTTTTTGCCTGATTTGTTCCCTGCTGTATCCTTGGCTCTTAAACAGTCCTGGCACGTAATTGCGGTTCCATATATATTTATTGCGTGCTGGTGTGAATGAATGAATAACTGAATGAGTGAATGAAGGGTGGGAGGAAGAATAGAATGAGACTAGAACCCTGGAGCTGGTAGAGGAAGAGCCTGAGTAGGAACTGTTAGAACTTTGTCAAGGCCTGGTACAAGTCAACAAATATTTGTTGAGCTCCTATCACATACCAGACATTTAGCTAGGTGCCGGTGTGAAGAAAAGGAATAAGGCGTGGTTGCTACCTGGTGGAGTCCAGCGAAGTTGGAGAAGAACGGTGAGGAATCAGTACCAGGTAACCAGGGATATTAGAGAGTCTCAAAAATGTGGAAATAATGGCGTTAAAGGCAGCACAATGGACCAGTAAGTTGGTCATGGCAAAGGTTCCTCTGAAGGGGAGAATTAGGGGAATTGTAGGGGATTTTCTCTGAGAAATCCCTGGTATCTCTCTTATCTGGATTTTATGTTTCCAAAGCACGTGGCCACGTTCTGTTGTGGCCAAGTGCTGTAATTACCTCTACCCTTGGTGCCCAGGTCAGGGCTTAACTCCTATAAGTGTACAGGATGTATTTGTTGAATAATTCAACTATAAGGAGATTTAACAATTTTAGTCACTTCAGTTCTTGGCCTCGGGTTTTTCTTTTAGTCATTTTTTGCCTAGTGTTTTCTATGGAAAACTAAGCAGAATTTGGTTGTTAAATACTGATTTCATCCTTTAACTCTCTAAAATTTTAGCCTGTTTTAGGAATTAGAAACAAATATTACATAGCATTTTATAATGAGGCAGATGGTTTGGAAATCACTAGAGATTGTTTTGCACCCCATGTATGTAGTTGGGAAAGGCCATTGTCTTTATAATGGATAACTAGAGCAGTCTGCTTTTGTTTATCCCTTTTCCTAAGAAGTTTTGTGTTAAGGGATCTCTAATCCTAAAACTTCAACTGCCATACCCACCATTAGCTAAATTCTGTCCTTTTGGTCTCAGACAAATGTCAATTAATTAGAGATCCCCCCAACCCCATTTAAAAGAACACTCCTCTTCAGTCACACTCTTCTTGCCTTTGGTTAAGTTTCTTCCTAACACTTACCCCTTCCTGACATTGTATTATCTATTAACTTAAAGGAAAATTGTCTTCTTCTCCATGAGAATGAAAGCTCTATGAGGGCAGGGACTTAGTCTGTTAGCTGCGTTATCATCAAATCAGAGAACAATACCTGGTATAAAATAGGTATAAGATGTATATTGAATGGATGGTTGGGGCCTTTTAGAGCAGTAAGTGGGTTTGTCCTTTCAACCAGGCATATTTTCTTTTAAGAGAGTTTTCAGAAACAGATAAAGCCAAGAACATGACAGCAGGGGCGTGACACAGAACCCACCTAGTCACCTCCTTTTCTACATAGATGAACTGATGGCTCTTCAGCTGCTCCTCTGACCCCCCCCTTTTTCCCCACTCTTTGCCTGCCTTCCTCCCCTTCTTCTCCTCTCCCCCATTTCTCCAGCTCCTGGCTGGCCTGCGAACACGCCTGAGTCTCTCTTGCTCAGTACAAAGTTTGTTAGCAGCTACGGCTCCCTGAAGTTGCTATTCTTGCCTTCTCCTTTCTCTCACCACCCAAATTCTCAAACGTGAGGCCCATGCTGGCACTTTGTCTCTTTTCCATCTATTCCTGCCTTAAACATTTTTCTTTCTCTTTTTTGCTTTTCCCCTTTACCTTTTATAATCTGGCTACTGTTCCTAAATGTTTCTGGAACCTCCTCCTGATGCAACTATATTCTAAATGATCTCTCTGCTTCTTTTTTTTTTTTTAAAGATTTATTTTTATTTATTTCTCTTCCCTCCCTCCCATCCCAGTTGTCTGTTCTCTGTGTCTATTTGCTGTGTGTTCTTCTTTGTCCGCTTCTGTTGCACGGGAATCTGTGTTTTGTTTTTTTTTTTTAAAGATTTATTTTTATTTATTTAATTCCCCTCCCCTCCCCCGGTTGTCTGTTTTCTGTGTCTTTTTGCTGCGTCTTGTTTCTTTGTCCGCTTCTGTTGTCGTCAGCTGCACGGGAAGTGTGGGCGGCGCCATTCCTCGGCAGGCTGCTCCCTCCTTCACGCTGGGCGGCTCTCCTTATGGGTGCACTCCTTGCGGACGCGGGAGACACCCCTGTGTAGCACAGCACTCCTTGCGCGCATCAGCACTGCGCATGGGCCAGCTCCACACGGGTCAAGGAGGCCCAGGGCTTGAACCGCGGACCTCCCATGTGGTAGACGGACGCCCTAACCACTGGGCCAAGTCCGCTTCCCTATCCTCTATAAAGAGAGAGCTGAGTAATGTATCTAAAATGAAAACCTGGCTATGACAATTTCTTGCTTAAAAACCTTCAGAGGCTTCCCATTTGCTACAAATCTTAATCCCATTAAACTTCATTAGAAAACTGCAAATGCATTTTACCAGGAGTGCTGACTTCTTCCCAGGAGGAGGCTGTTGAGCGCATACTTAGTCCAACTGACTAAAAAGTACATACAGTTAAACAAGGAAAAGAGCCTTTCTTCTGCTTCAGTCCCTTTCTTCAGAGGAAATTCTCGCTGACAGTTGCTGGTGTCTTCTTGTTTATGTGCTGGGTGTGGACAGCAGGCTGGGCTGGCATCTTTTACGCAGCTTTCTCTTTTTCAGCCTTGGAGGCAGCCCCCTCCAGCTCTACCCACGGAATCCACGTGGGGGAAAACCAGGCACGGCCACTTCTCCCCTCTGCAACTTGTCACTACTCCAGGTGAGTATGGTGGGCTTGTCTGGAGGTTTTTCGGAATCCAGACACAGCATTTCTGAGGGAGAAGGAAAAGCCAAGAAGAGGACATGTCTGTTCCGATGCCCATAGGACCGGGCATCCTTGTTGGAGGTCCTGGGATCTGGGCAGAAGAAAGTCCAGCTGACATCCCAGGGAAGCCTGACAAGGGCTGTTTGCAAAACCCTGGAGGAGAGGTGAAGGCTGGGGCTCCTTTACAGTTCTCAGGATTTGGAGGAGGCCACTAGAAAGAGGCAGGGTTAAAGTTCAGGCTGAGGGAGTTGGCGGCAGTACTGGGAAGCCTGTGTGAGAGAGAAAAAAAAGGGATATCAATATTATTGGGAATCTTTCCAAGGCCTGAACTCAGGCTCTGTTCCTTCTGTGGGCCAAGAGGGTGAGTTACAACTTCCTGTCAGGGCTGTTTTGAGACCTTTGGAGGCGTGGACCCACCCTCTTATTTTGGAGCCCCACCCCACTTCCTTTCAGACAATAAAATGTGCTAACATTACACATTAAATATATATATATTTTTTCATAAAATATTGGACGTATTTTAATACCTTTGATTTGGAAAATATTTGGCTATGAGTAACAATTTTATATTGCCTCTCTTCACCATCAGGCCTACTTGAGATTTCTTGCACAGGGAGAAAATCTGCTCTGTGGATCCTTTTCAAATGCAAAAATATTTATGAATAAATTTAACAACAACTGAGACGGGCAAGTATTTGGTAGAACATCTAATTAAACATTTATTAATTTCTGTAACTTTCTTTTTAGTTTAGAGCAAATACATTTTTCCTAGGTCTCAAACATTTTTGTAGACAGCATTGTTCGGCTCACTGGCCCTATGCCCTGTTTCTATGGCGCCTAATGGGTAAAACAGCTTGCTTACAGAGCTCTGACTTGATGGTTTGGGCCGCTTCCTGGAACTGTCAAGAAAAACTGCCTATCCCTTCCTGAGAGCCAAAGTGATGAATCCCCAGGCAAGATGGGGTACAATGGAAAGGGGCAGCTCTCACCCTGGGGTAGAGGTTCCAGTCTGTTTTGGGGCCATGGATCCCTTTGTCCAAAGCTCATGAATTCCTTCTCAGAATAATGTTTTAAAATGCATGAAATAAAATAAATCAGATTACTAAGGAAACCAATTAGAACGAATTTATGATGTAGCAACACATGTATTTTTTTATTAACATGTTAAGTGCCGTGATAAAGTGGTAGGTCTAATGACTACGCTAATTTCACAGTAGCAATGAGTATGAACAATCTTTTGGAATATCAGCACTTCCTGTGATGTGATATGAAAATAATATTTCTTTCTATTGGTGACAAAGTCACAGATTTTGATAATAACACTTTTTTTAGGCGGTACTGGGGATTAAAATTGGGACCTTGTACATGTGAAGCAGTGTTCAACCACGGAGCTATACCCGCTCTGTGATAAAACTACATTTTAGTTAGAAGTTAATGAAATTGAGAATTATTTCTCTCTCAAATTCACAGAACTCCTGAATACTATCCATGCTGTGAACCCCAGGTTAAGCTAATGAAGTTTGAGGGATGTGCCTGACGTCATGAATTATTATGTGAAGAGGATTATAGCCACAGAGGGACCCTGAGCCTGAGAGAATCTGAGGGTGAGTCTCCAGTCTCTAAGCTCCCAGCACCACTGCCCCCCATCAGTGGAACAGAAGTAAGTGCCCTTTACTGATACAGAGCATTTGAGAGGTTCACAGTGATTTCCAATCTCCAGTTCAAGGCCAGAGCTACGATTCTCAGTTGTGCTCTCCACCCTCTGGGCAAACAGCTCTCTTAAGATAGCTCTCCTGAGGTAACCTGTCATTTAAATTTCATCCTAAAATTTATTTCATCTTTGGCTCCAAAATTCACATTTCACATCAAACCACCTGCTAATCTACTTTCCCTTCTGTCTCTCCATCCGTTCATCAATCCATCCATCCACACCCATTCATCCATCTATTCAAACATTTAGTAGTAAGTATGAAGAATCATATCACAGGAAGCAGATGTGGTTCAAGTGATTGGGCTTCTGTCTACCATATGGGAGGACCCGGGTTTGATCCGTGGGATCTCCTGGTAAAAGGTGTGCCTGCACGGCAACCTGCACGGTGAGCCAGTGCCTGCATGTTAAGCCACACAGCAAGATGATGACACAAGAAAAAGAGAGACGAAGGGGAGAGTCAAGGCAAGATGCAACGGAAACCAGGAACTGAGGTGCAAGTGACAGGGAACCTCTCTACACATCAGAGGTGCCCAGGATTGAATCCCGGTGAATCCTAGAGGAGAAAATGAGAAGAGAAGACAAAAAGAGAAATAGACACAGAAGATCACACAGCAAATGGACACAGACAGCAAAAGCAGCAGGATGGGGGTGGGGGTGGGGGAAAGAATTATATCATGTAAAGGTATGAATGTGCAACTCATTGTCCTTTTCAATTTTCCTTCTTGTTTGTAACCTCATACTGGAAATATCTGTATTGCTGCAAAGGATCATCTATGGTGAAGCCATCCTCAGAAATTCTGAGCATAAATAAAGCCAATCAAATCATCTCACTCTGCAGAACAGGGTTTAGTGCCAATTTGTTAAATATATAGGTTATTCTTGACTCCTGGTCCTCAAACTCTAATACTGATAGTAAAATTCCCTACCCCATATGTAAAATGACAATTGTCTCCATGACTGCTCATTTTATCTTTCTTTTTCCTCTCTCCTCTCTCAGATGAAGTTGCAACATAAGCCTGCACTTGTTATCTGCCTGTTTTGCTGGGAAAAAATGATGGCTTAATTTGCTGTGTCTGTATGGTGGTGTTCTTTCATGCTGAAGGCCTTGGTATAATCCTTCTGAACTCTCACCTTGGTGGCCTATTCCATGGAAACACTCACAAGTAACTCAAATGATAGCACTTGTATTGGGAAGAAAATGACTTTCCTTTCCCTTTTATACTTACCCCAACCTGCAATGAATCACATCTCTCCTACCCCATTAGCACTTTGCCCTTTTGGCCATGTAGAGCAAAGTCAACAACTGGAGGCCCTGGCACCCACAACAGCACCTGCCAAAGTGGAAGTCATCACTCATAGAACAGGAAGAGTTCTGTATTGTCATAGGTTCTAAGGTTCCCACAGTGTGTGTGTGGGAGGAAACATCTTCTTCTCACCACCAAGGTGGGCAAGTGAAAATCCAGTGCTCATGACACGGGTTGCCAAGATGCTCCTCCCCATCCGAAGGGCACAATCTGTAGTTCAGATTCAGGGAGTGGGGACGGGTGCCTTTTGGACCTGGGCTCCCTCTTAGTCCATCAGGTACTTTGGTGACCTGGTAAACCTTGCCAAAACCAGGCCCTCTAAGTTGCCTCCACTTGGACTGGCCCAAGACCCCATCTTCTTTTTTAAATTGGCTTCCTAAATGCAGATGTGAATTTTGAACAAATATTTCACTGCCTGACCTCCACACTTTGTACATACATTTCTTATAACACTGATCAGATCAAGCCATTGTGCTTGATTTAAATGGTCGTGCCCTCTGTAAATTATTTGACAGCAGAGATCATGCCATTTGCTTGTATATCTCATCATCTAGCACTTCATAAAGAGTTTTGAGTGAATGCAAGAATATATTAAGCAAAGAACATTTTTTTTTTCTCTAATAGTTTTCCTTGTACATGAATTCCCTTGCATACATGGCCTTGGGCTATATTCTAGTGTTTGGTCAATATTCCAAGCACTTACTTTACACATCTTCCTTTTAATAAGCTAAGACTGTCCATTAATTTTTTTTCTTCTGTTTCATAGGTGAGAAAACTGAGGTTCACAGAGTTTAACTTCTTATGCTCAAGTAGCTAATACATTGCTGAACTTCTTAGCGAAGCGTTCAAACCCTGGTCCCTGAGGCTTATTCCATCTTTCCCTTCACTATAAGGCAACAGTTCTCAACCACAGACGCTCAGCATTGAGACCTTTTCAGGGGTCCACAGGTCAACACCATTTTCATAAAAAAACAACCTTTTTGCCTGTTTTGCTTTGTTGACAATTGCTCCTTTCATGTGAAAGCAATGGTAATAGTAGTCTTTGTATTTTTCATTGCCATGAGTTTATAATTAGAAAAGGCCATTCTCACTTAAAATGTCTTGATAAAGCTATAAAAATTAATTTTGTTAAATCTAGACCCTCATGTGCACATCCTTTTAATATTCTGTGTGGCAAGTGGGAAGCTCACATGAAAGGCTTCTGTTGTATTCCTAAGTCTGATCATTGTCTTGGTTTTAGAAAGGCATGTGTGTGACTGAGATGGAACACCGTTTTTATCTAATGAACGGGTGAGAGACAAACAATGGTCATTAGGTATTTGGCAGAAATTTTCTTTAAAATGAATGGAGTGAGCCTGAAAACTTCAAGGAAACCAACTGACAGAATTTATTACCAATGATAAAATTTAAGCTTTCAAGAGAAAATAAGAACGTTGAAAAACTTGACATGAACTTGACAATTTCCTCAATACTGAAAGGCTTTTTTGATGAAATTGGTGGTAATATTAATAGTGATTTTTAAAATAAGGTATAATTAAATGTCAACATTTGCAAGATCTGTACAACTTAGTGAACCAAGATTTTCTGATAAAACGAATGATGTATGAAATTATACATGGATAAAGGATTCATAAAAATGCAAGAGAGACCAATGGGCTTTAATGTAACAAAATGTGAAAAGTTCACTGATGTGGTTCCAGAAACTACAACTTCTTGAGTTTGGGTGTAGTATGTAAGAAGTACAGCTACAATTATGAAAAAAAGAGCTATTAGATACTCATCCCTTTTTCAACTACATTTCTGTTTGAGGCTGAATTTTCTTCACTTACTTTAATTAAAACTACATATTGCATTGGATTGAATACAGAAGCAGATAATGAGAACCCAACCACCCAATTAATAAATAATTAATAATCCAATTGATAATCATTAATATAATAATCAAGAATCCAATTAAGGCAGACATTAAGAGATATGCAAAAAGGTGACAGAATGCCACTCTTGATTATTTTTTTGGATATATATTTATTTTTCATTAAGCTATGTTATTTATTCTAACATTTAATGGGTTCATAAATGACAAATAGAATTATTAACATAAAGTAATGAATTAATAAAAATTAAATGTTTTCTCAGTTTTAATTGATATTGATATCAGTTAATATCAATGTTAATTGATATCAATAGTGGTAGGTAACTCAATATTGATAGATAACACAAAATAACAAAAGCTATTTGGAACCCTAAGTCATTTTTCAGAATATGGAGCAGTCCCAAGACAAGAACAGTTAAAGCTGTTGGCAGTGGCAGAGGAGTGTGCATGTGACAGGAAGGAACAGAAGCCAAACACCTTTAGAAGTTTAGGACACCTTTTCAATTCACAGTAGACTATAGTGAAATGAAATATAAATTAAATATCTTCTTTCCTAATCATTTTTGTGGTTGAAAGTGGCCTAGGCTGAGTATTACTGAGAGTTAAAGCTGGAGCCCAGAAAACAGAGCAACAAAAGACTAAATGTCTGTCAAATTTTCCTGGCTTCTGTCCTGCAATTTTCCTCCTGTAGAAACATCTAATGCTTAAATGACACCACTGAACCTTCTACACTTTAGCAGTACATTGTAGTAGAGTCAAGTTCATCTCCCAAGGCACCAGTCTACTCTCATACCAGGATTCTTTTTTTTTTCTTTTATTTTTTAAAGATTTATTTTCTATTTATTTCTCTCCCTTTCCCTGCTGTTGTCTGCTCTCTGTATCCATTTTCTGTGTGTTCTTCTGTGCCTGCTTGTCTTTTCAGCGGCACCAGGAATCTGTATCTCTTTTTGTTATGTCATCTTGCTGCATCAGCTCTCCGTGTGTGGTGCCATTCCTAGGCAGGCTGCACTTTTTTTGTGCTGGGCGACTCTCCTTACGGGGCACACTCCTTGTGCATGGGGCTCCCCTACACAGGGGACACCCCTGCATTGCACGGCATTCCTTGCATGCATCAGCACTGTGCATGGGCCAGCTCATCACATGGGTCAGGAGGCTCTGGGTTTGAATGCTGGACCTCCCATGTGGTAGGTGGACACTCTATCTGTTGACCCAATTCTGCTTCCCTCATACCAGGTTTCTAACCCTGTTTACCTTCTGCTGTGTTTTTTTTTTGTTGCACTGCAGGTAGTGTCATTTATACATTCTTTGGAAAGTGTGTGTCACTCTAGCACATGTCTGGGTGATAACTCAGTAGATACACATTGTAAAACAAAACAAAACAAAACAAAAAGTTAATGCAGTGGGAAACATGCTAGATGATGCGTAAGTATTGGGTACAAAGAAGGTGTCACCTGCCAATTGTTAAATCAGATTGAGTTTTGGTGATCATCTATAAGGAGACTATAACAGTGTGACCTTATTTGACCCAAATATCCACTGATATTCTCAATTTACATGTTTTTGTTAAAATACTGTTGGATGGCTTTTTAAAAAAAAGATTTATTTTGTTTATTTATTGGCTACCCTCTCCGTTGTTTACAGGCACTATCTGCACTTGTGTCCATTTGCCGTGTGCTCTCTGTCTGCTAGTCTTCTCTTTAGGAAGCACCAAGAGCCAAACCAGGAACCTCTCATGTGGAAGAGAGGTGCTCAATCACCTGAGCCAACTCAGCTCTCTGGTTTGTTGTGCCTCTCATTGTCTTTCCTTTTTGTGTCTCTTTTGTTGTGTCATCTTGTTGCATCAGTTCACTGCACCTGCCCACTGCGCCAGCTCACCTTCTCCACTGGGAACCGAAATCAGACCTCCCATGTGGTAGGCAGAAGCCCATCGCTTGAGCTACATCTGCTTCCCTGGAAGGCTTTTAAAATTATCTTAATGTTAGACACATATAATCTTAGCCTTGGTGAAATACTCGAATTGATTTTGTCCCTAAGTCTGGTTTGGCCCAAACCAATCATGAAGCAGTGATATCTATATAGAAAATCCACAGAAATATGTATCAATCAAACCTTGTATTACTTCCCAGTGGAAAACACCAGTTCTTGCTGGACAAAACTATGCAGGATAAAAATGTGATTTTATTGACTTTTGGACTTATACACCTATGGAGATGAGGTAGGCAATAAAAGCAACTCATATGTGGACACTGATTTTCAAAGTTCATTTCTATTCCTTTTAACAAATGTTGGCCAAGCATTTACGAAGGGCCAAGTACAGGGGTTACAGATTGGAATGAGAGAGGCAGATTTATAAATAAACAGTATCAATTTCAGTACTGAGTGCCATTCATAAATACAATCAAAGTACAGGAGGGACAGTGAGTAATCCTTCCTTCCAGGTGTCTGCAGGCTTGGTCTACAGTGGCAAACAACTGGGCTTGAGTTTGAGGCAGTTAAAACTCTTTTATGGTCCCATCAAGTAGACATAAATTTAGGAGCAGCCTCAGCTATCACTATTTCCATCACAGAGTTGATGGATGCCCACTCTAGACTTCCAGCTTGAATTCATAATGGCAAGAGGTCTGCTGAGTTAATTTAGGGTTGCCAGACTCTAAGAGCCACCTGGTGATCCTTTTGTAGTAGGGGGAGGAAGCTGTTTATCCCATCATGCTGCGGCAATTTTCCTCACTGTTCCTTTGTGGGCTATCGCCTAGCATAAGAACTCTCTGTGTAAAATTAGTCCAGGGATCTGAAGTAGGATCATCCCATTGTAGGGAAAGAATTTCCACTCATTGCCTCAACCACTTGGCTCCTTGAATCTGAAGGGTTACTCCTGATTCTTTGATACTTTTCTAAGTATTGAAGGTGTGACTGCATTGTTCTTTGTGTTGTTGTTCATAGTTCTCATGAACTCTAATAGCCTCTCACATTCAATCAGAGGTTGTGGCTTACAACTAAGCCAATTGTATTAAGTGGTGACAATCACTTTTTTTTTTTTAACCTGGGACCTCGTATGTGGGAAGCCAGTGCTCAACCAATGAGCCACATAGGCTCCCCTGAGTTGTTGTTTTTTCATTTGTTTGCTTGTTGTTGTTTTTTAGGAGGCTGGAAGCCAAATCTGGAACCTCCCATGTGAGAAGCAGGCGCTCAACCGCTTGAGCAACATCTGCTCCCAACAATAGTCATTTCTTTTGTCATCAGTAGCTACTTGTAAACAATATGTTTTAGTCTGTTAGGGTATCAAAATGCAATATACCAGAAATGGGTTGGCTTTTACAGTGGGGAATTATCAGCTACCAAGCTTACAGTTCTGAGGCTGTGAAAATGTATAAATCAAGGCATCATCAAGTGATGCTCTCTCCCCAAAGTCCGGCAGCTGGCAATCCTGGACTCCTCTGTCACATGGCAAGGCACATGGTGGCATCTGCTGGTCTCTCCCTTTTCTTCTGGGTTCTGTTGCTTTTGGCTTTTGGCTTCTATGACTTTCTCTCTGCTTCTGTGACTTTCTCTTTGTTTCCCTCTCCATATTCAACTTGTTGATAAAGGACTCCAGTAAGAGGACTGATTCACCCTGGGTCACACCTTAATTGAAGTAACCTAATCAAAAGATCCCACCCACAATAAGTTCACACCCACAGGAATGGATCAGCTCTAAGAACATGATTTTCTGGTGTACACACATTCTCAAACTACCACACTAGTGATCATGAAGATTTTGGCAAATGAAAGAAGAGAAGCCAAAGGTAACATACCACAATTTCAAAACATGGGGTAAGAGATGATAATTTCTGGGAGCAGGACATGGAAGATCTGTGTGAGGAATGTGAGTTAGTGAGCCCAATACCAGGGAATACGGATACCATGGGTAGATGTCTCATGAGCTCCTCTGAGGTTAGACTCCTGTTGAATGTATGTCCTAATGGCTGCCCAGGGACTTCTTTGTCAAACCACCCTCATTCTATTCCTTTTTCTAGATCTATTTAATTTAATTTAAATTCAAATATATGTTCTTCCCAATATATTATAGAAACTGTTCATAAGATTTCATAAGGAATTCGCACTGGGAAATTCATGAAATAACTCACCAAAAACTTTTTTTTTGAAGGGGAAATCCAGTGAAGGAAATGGGCATGGAGAAAGGAAAGATGCAAATCTTCTGAATCTTTTGTTGAAATCTCCTCACCATTTCCTGTTTGAAAACCTCCCTCAGGTTTGGAATGTATTCGTATTCCATGGTGTAGGAGTTCGATATTATTGATGAATTCCAAAAAGAAATATTGGATTATGTTTGTAAACTGATTTTTACCTCTGGGCATAAAAGATTATATTGGACTCATAGGTTTACTTGATCAAGTAATTATGTAAACCTCTTGTGCCAGTAGGGCACCAAAGGGTGGGGACTCACACATAAAAGGCATGGCAAAGGACAGAGTTAGGGGTTTTCTGATGTTGGAGTTTGATGCTGAAGCCTTAAGCTGGAGCCCCAGGAAGTAAGCACACAGAGGAATAGAAGCAAGCCCCAGGAGGGGAGGAACCCAGGAAGCCTGAAACCTCACAGACATTGGCAGCTGCCTTGCTCCAACACGAGAAAATAGACTTTGGTGAGGGAAGTAATTTATGCTTTATGGCCTGGTATCTGTAAGCTCCTACCCCAAATAAATAGCCTTTATCAAAACCAACCAATTTCTGGTATTTTGCATCAGCACTCCTTTGGCTGACTAATATAGAACTTGGTACCAAGGAGTGGGAAAGTGCTTCTGCAATTATGAAATGCTGGAATGGTTTTATAAATGGGTAGGTGGTATTTTCTGGAGAAATTGTGAGAAGCTTGATGGAAAAGGCCTAGATTGCTTTGAAGAGACTGTTGATAGCAATATGGATGCTAAAGAGACTTTTTATGATGCCTTAGAAGTAAATGATGAATCTATTATTGGAAACTGGAGGAAAGGTGATCCATGTTTTAAAATTGCAGAGAACTTAGCAAGATTAACTCCTGGTGTTTTATGGAAGGCAGAATTTGAAAATGATGAACCTGGACATTTAGCTGAAGAACTTTCCAAAGTAAACCCAGAGAATGCAGCTTGGCTTCTGCTTGCAGCTTATAGCAAAATTCTAGATGAGAGAGATAAGCTGAGGACTGAACTGTTGGGCACAAAGAAAACAGAAACTGATTCTGGAAATTCCAAGCCTCTGGAAATCAAGCTCCCAGATGAAAGTGCCCCACTGGAGGACTTAACTAAACTTGGAACTTTTAAATCAGGATTGAAGATGTAGATATGTTGGAAAGACTTGTGGAAAGTCTTAGTGTCTGATGGTTTGGACCCTTGCTTCCTGCATGCTAAACCAACAGACTTTTTGAGAGAGCTATATGAACAAAACCACTGTCAGCCTGGAATAAAAGGGACATGGAAAGGAAAGATTGAAGGGGAAATGACTTCAAAAGGAAAACCATGGAAGGTGAGATCTGGAATTAGGACATCTCCTTGGGCCAACAGAAGAACCCTATCCATGTGTACAGAGAGGGTGAGTTTGCTCCAGCAGTTGAAGAGGGTAGATGTTCCTGCCCAATGTTGTGGGAGAGTTTTGCTGTCCCAGGGTTCAGAGAGGGTGGAGCACATTCCCCAAGGATTAGGGCAGTTAAGGTCAGCATCCCACAGATCTGAGAGGGATGGACCTGTTCCCCAAAGGTTAGGGAAAGGCAGGTTGTCAACTCATTGCTCTGAGAGTGTCGAGCCTGTTTGCCAAAGGTTAGGGGGAATGTGGCTCCAATTTCTGGTATTTTGCCTCAGCACCCCTTTGGTTGACTAATACACATGGGGATTTTGAGAATCACCTTCCTAAGAAAACTCTTCTTTCCTAGTGGTTTTAAGGGATCCCAGAGCAATCCCAAGTGACTAGAATATCAAGCAGTGGGTTTCCTCTTCATGATATGGCCTGTGGAGAAATGAAGACCAGAGGTGGATCAGCAACCAGAAGCAGAGACTGTTTCCTTGGAACAGACAAACTCCAGATGTCATGATGAAGCTTGTAAAGGGTTCCTAGGGGTGGGATACAAGTGATGAGAGCTAGAGGAATGGTAAACCATCCAAGTGTAGCTTCTGCATTAAAGAGCTTCATTGACAACCCCAAAAAGAATGGAATGTAAAAGATATCTACTAATTGTAGTCAAAACACATTTTTTGGAGTTGGATTTCAGCCACAACAATAACTTTTTATGAGATTCCTAGTGAGGCTCTGATCATAGGCTATATTTGGGGTTCAAAACAGACTCCAGTGATCCAAGGAACCTTTACTTCCCAGCCTTCCTGCTTCTTCTTTTTCTAATTTTGAATATGTGCTGCTTGTCCCAACACATAGATTGCAGCCAGATGTTTTGGTTACAAATTTCAGCTCACAGAAAACAGATGTGCATAATAAATACCTTTATTTCTCTGTAACTGTAATATTATTTTGGGTTGCTATCCACATAAATGATGGAAATTTAATTTCAGTCCATTAAATTCAGGATTCCCACCCTTTACCCTTAGGCATGTGCCTAAGCTTAATAGTCTCAAGGCATTGGGAGGGCCCCATTTGGTCCCTGATGTCAAAGCCATCCTCTGAAACAGCTATACCTCTGTCTGGTCCTTTATCTCTGTTCTGTGCAGCCTGCTATGCATAGGAATAAGGATGAGTCCTTATTCCTATCCATACGGTCCTTCAGATCTGGGGGCTTTCCATGATACTTCTGTGTCACTTTTGGCCTCACAGGAATTATTATTCTCCTCCCGCCAAGATATTCTTTCGTTTGTGCGGTGTTATTGCTTCCTTGTGGTTCTAGCCAGGAAATAGGCCATTTGGTTTTGGATCCCACAAACTATCTGGGGGATCAATACCTACTCTTTTTAACTTGCTTCTTTAATTCTTGTCCTTCCCCCAGAGGGTGGGAATGTCTTGATTATACTCATTAAGCATCCTCTCAAATCCTTTGTCTATGTTACATGGCTTTTCAGATCCCTTCATTTAGCATGGAATAGGACAAAGATCAAGCTTAAGTGGGGAAGGAAATGCTGTGGAAAATTAATATTTCAAAATATCCTGCCATGTAAGTAAGATGAGAATGAAACAGTAGAACCTGAGTTAGTGTGTAGGCTAGGGGTTCATAATCTTTTTTGTTCCATGAAGCCCTTTGCTAGTAAATGAAAACCATGGACCCCTTACTAAGTCCACACTATACTGTGTATTATTTAATAATCAAACCTGCACCAACATGTCCCCACAAGAATAATGTGGGTTTTTTTGTTGTTGTTAATTTAAATTCAAGCTCATAGACCCCTTTTTAGGAAGCCCTGGTGTAGGCTGTCTCTAAAGAGAAGTTATTCCAAGAAAAGAAGGAAAAAGTAAGAAAGAATGAATCGATTGGAAACATTTTATTAGAATATCAGTGACCAGTCCTGGTTTTTTACCCTAATACCTACCTGAGTGTGCTTGATAGGAATGTTCAGGGATGAGATATGTTGCTACTTTGCTACTTTATATCTGAATATGAAATATGCCAGAATTCTAATATTGATTTCTAGCATGTATTGATGAATTTAAAAAATTACCAATATGGTTATCTTTATTGGAGGTCTTTATTTCTTTATATCACTTCAATGCACCATCTGGTGTCCTTTCCTTTCAGTCTGATGAACTTCCTTTAGCATTGCTTGTAGGGTAGTTTAATGGTGACAAGCTCTTTCAGCTTTTGTTTACTTGGGAATGTCTTGATCTTATTCTCATTTTTAAAAGACAGGTTCACCAGATATAAAACCCACAGTTGGTAATTGTTTTCTTTGAGCACTTTAAAAAATTTGTCCCACTGCTTTCCTGCATCCATCATTTCTGAAAAGTAATAGGCTCCTCACGTTATTGGGGCCCCCTTTTATGTAACATGTTGCTTTTCTCTTGCAGATTTCAGAACTTCTTCCTTGTCCTTCATATTCAATTGTATCACTAGTATGTGTCTAGCTATGGCACTCTTTGAGTTTATTCTGTTTGAGATCCATTGGCCTACTTGAATGTGCACATTCATGTCTTAGGTTAATTTCTGGCATTATTATTATTATTTTTAAAATGTTCCCTTTGCCCCTTTCTCTTTTTCTTCTCTTTCTTGGACTCCCATAATGTGTATATTAGTATGCTTTATGGTGTCTCACAGGCCTGATAGGCATTCATTTTTTTTCATTCTTTTTTCCTTTCTGCTTCTCGGCCTGCATTATTTCAATTGTTTTGCATTCAAGTTCACTGATTCTTTCTTTAATCACCTGTTGAAACTCCCTAGGAAGTTTTTTCATTTCAGTTATTGTGATCTTCAACTCCAGTAATTCTTTTTGGTTCATTTGTACAATTTTTTATCTCTTTATTGAACTTCTCTTATTGTTCATTCATTATTTTCTCGATACCCTTCAGTTTGTTCTCTGTACCTTCATCTCCTTGAGCATACTGAGGAATATTTTTAAAAAGATGTTGTCTAGTATGTCCAAACTCTGGTCTATGTCATGGATAGTTTCTGAAGATAAAATTTGTTCCTTTGAATGGGCCATCATTTCCTGTTCTTTGCTTATCTTGTAATTCTTTTTTTGTACACTGTAAATTTTAATATTTTAATGTGTTAACCCTGAGATTTAGCCCATGAACTCCCTTTCCTTAAGTTTGTATTCAACTTGTGAGATGGCAGAGATAACAAAAACAAACAATCCAATGCAAAAAATATCTTTTTCATCTTCAAATTGGCACTGTGTTAGCTGGTGCTCTCTGTCAGAGTTTAGTCTTCCTGACAAGAATACCAGCCAAAGGTGAAAGTGAGGTACAGGGTTCTCTTAATGTTTACTGAGTCTGAGTCTTATCATGTGCTTGTGCTTGCACTGGCCTTAGGAATCCCACCATTTCTGGGAACTTGAACATCTGTAAACCTTTTGCCCCAGGCTGCTTTGACTTAATTGTTTCTTATACTGTTAAAAGCTATCATTAAGCTGCATCTACCTGTAGGCAAGTCTGGGAGGGTGAGCCAGAGAAGAGTTTCCTGGTTCAGTCTTTTATGCTGCCACTTGATAGACTGGCATCAACCTACACTCAACCAGTATGTGCATAGGGGTTACTGTACTCACTCCAGAACAAGACCAGAGACCCACAATGGGAGTGCAGGCTGGTTCCACACTGCACCAAGTTGGAGGTAGGGGTAGTGCCACCAAGGGTGCCAAAAGCTTCTGTTACTGTTTATTTATTTATTTTTAAAGGATTATTTTAAAAAATTTTTATTTGTTTCCTGCCCCCCCCCATTGTTTATGCTTGCCCTGTTCATTGTGTGTTCGTCTTTTTTTTAGGAGACACTGGGAACCAAATGAGGGACCTACCATGTGAGGTGGAGGCGCCCAATTGCCTGAGCCACCTCCACTCCCATTACTGTTTTTAAAGCTGTGTTTTCTTGATTTGGCCTTCACTTAGATATTCAATACCCTAACTGTTTTCTGGGCTTTTGAAGAAAATTGCACTGCCAGGTTTGCCCATTGTTGAAAAATTCTGTTGGGGAACAGAACCCAGGAACATCTTTTATTTATTTATTTATTTATTTATTTATTTAATATTACATTAAAAAAATATGAGGCCCCCATATACCCCCCCACCCCCCTCACCCCACTCCTCCCCCCATAGCAACAATTTCCTCCATCATCATGAGACATTCATTGCATTTGGTGAATACATCTCTGAGCACCGCTGCACCTCATGGTCAATGGTCCACATCATAGCTCACACTCTCCCATGTTCCACCCAGTGGTCCATGGGAGGATGTACAATGTCCAACAACTGTCCCTGCAGCATCACCCAGGACAACTCCAAGTCCCGAAAACACCTCCACATCTCATCTCTTCCTCCCATTCCCCACACCCAGCAGCCACCATGGCCACGTTCTCTACACCAATGCCACATTTTCTTCGATTACTAATCACAATAGTTCATGAATAGAATATCAGTAAGTCCACTCTAATCCATATTCTATTCCTCCATCCTGTGGACCTTGGAATGGTTGTGTCCACTCCACATCTATATCAAGAGGGGGCTTAGATTCCACATGGATGCTGGATGCAATCCTCCTGCTTTCAGTTGTAGGCACTCTTGGCTCCATGGTGTGGTGGTTGACTTTCTTCAACTCCATGTTAGCTGAGTGGGGTAAGTCCAATAAACCAGAGTGTAGGAGCTGAAGTCTGTTGAGGCTCAGGGCCTGGCTATCATATGGTCAGTCCAGAGATTCAGATCCCCTGGGTATATATTAAACCCCAGCACCAACTACAGTTCTGGTAAAAGTAACAGGAGAGGCTTGTGAAAAAAGATCACATCTGAGTCCAGCTCCATCACACAGAAACACCAGCTCCAAAGAAGGGTCAACTGACATGGCACTGAACTCCATCTGCCATGACCATAGAACCTGTGGGTCTCTGTAGCCCTCAGAAGAACCAATACCTGGGGTTGTATCTACTTTATCTGTCTCTGGGACTTTGCTGAGGTGTGCATAAGGGCAACCCCTCTGATAACCTCCCAGCTCTTTTTGGAGACTCATAACCATATAAACTTGTTTGTCCTTTCCATTTCCCCCTTGATTCAGGTCAAAAAGCATTTTTAACTCCTGGTATTATATGTAGACTGAGATATTCTGTTGGTCTGAGTTGACCCTTTTATTCAAGATCATTTTCTAGTTACATCATCAGCTGGTACTTAGTAGTAATCCCTCGGTGCCCGGGAGGCTCATCCCCGGGAGTCATGTACCATGCTGGAGGGTAGGCAATGCATTTACATGCTCAGTTTGGCTTTGAGACTGGCCACATTTGAGCAACACGGAGGCTCTCAGGAGGTAACTCTTAGGCACTCTGTAACTCTAGGCCTAGTTCTTATTTCAGGCACACAGGCTCACAAACATAGTCATTACTATCAAGGGCCAGGAACATCTTATCTTAGCATCTTGGCCAACCTTCACCCTGCATTGATGAATTCTGTAACTCAATAAATAAATTTTAATGAAATGAATGAATGAAAGAGCAGTGGACCTAACTAAATACATTAAAGCAGCACAGCTTATGAGCCAGAGTTGCTTCATAAATGTTTACTAGAAAGTTCTAGACTAAAAATAAATTTGGTGTTTTCTTTTACTCATGTAGTACATAATAGGCTTGGGGAGTAGGTATATATTAGAGAGCTTATTTCATTCATAAGTGTCAGCCAGGCACTTGACTGTTGAATGTTGACCCAAGAAAGAAAGAAAGAAAACAAAACAAAACAAAACTATGTAGAGCTGTGTTATGGATACTGGACTTTACCTCCTTAATTGGGGTTATTACCACAGCAGTGAGCTGTAGATCATTGAGATCAAAGGCTATAAGTTATGTTTGCCTTTTAAAAAATACAATCTACTTGGAACTCCATAGTTTGCAGCTTTCTACTGGAAGCTCCAGCATGGTTCAACAGTGTCTGCCTTGGTTCCTGTTCTTTGCCTCTGTCCTCCTGGTTTCCAGCTTGGTAAGGAAACAGTATATGGGAACAATAAGAAAAATTTGGAGGCAGTTAATCCTGATTGTTAAAGGACGAATTGCTTGTTTATTTTTAAAAAAATGAATTTCAAAGTGTTAGTGAAATGCATTTTTTTTGGTGAGTGGGGAAGGCCAGTTATAGGGAGGAAGAAGGAGACCCATCAGAGAGAGTCAGAGACATTGACGGCAAGTTATTATTTTATTTGGTTTCATTATTTTGTGACAAGTGGCTTCATTATTATGTGATAACAGGGAAAATGTGAATCTTGAAAATCATTCAGTTTTTACTGCTGAATGAAATGCAGATTGCTTTTACAACTTGAGACATGAATGAATAGACTACTGAATGTCACAGGCACAGTAAATACTTTTCATAGTATGGACATTGTCTTCTGCCTAATCATCAATTTAGACCAATTTTTCTAGAGTGTCAGGTAGTTTGTACCAAAAACAAACCCAAGGTTTTAGATAAAATTTCAAGTGCCTAGGGAGAAACCTTTAGTTGTGATTTTATAATAATAAGGATCATGTTGAGTTCATAGTTTCTGATCAGGAACTATGGCATTGAGAACAAGAGATACCACTTAACACTTGTAAAAATCTAATTATGAACACAATACTTTTTATTCAGTGGTGAATTGGTATTCTTCTGTGAGTATGTGCTGGTCTGTGGTTCAAGTATAAGACAACTGAAGCACTTTGTTAATGTCAAAAAAGATGGCTCATTCCCACATCTTGTCAAGCAGTCCAAATGATTCTAGTATCTAGGAATGAAAGCCATATAGTAGAATTGTACCTTGCATTTGTGTGACATTTTATGATAGTTTACATTGCATAGCATTCGCAACACCCATGTAAAGTAGTTATTGACCATATTTTATAGACTGAGTATGACGAAAGTGAATTGACTAGCCCTAGATTGGTGCAACCAGGAATATAAACCACATTTAATGGTCTACCAGCCCCATGAGCACTTTGACTAGACTACACAGACTAAGAAATTTCTCAAGTCTATTTCTTTTTTGCTCACTGGGCATGTCCTCTGGGTTTCATTTGGTCCTTTGTGGAAAATCTATTTGCAAAAGTCTTTCTTAAAAAACCACAAAATATACCAATTGATCTTTTTTCTTAACATTTCATGTTGTCCTTGAAATCAGAGTCTTGAGGGAAATATGAAAGTAAAACGTGGTTAATGAGATCTCAAAGAAGATCTTTGAAAAGGATTGTTGTAAAGTATAATAACATTTCAACATTGGGAATAAATTATTAGGTTTTTTAAATGTTGCTTCATGCATCCTTTAGAAAATCATGTTTAAAGTAGATATGATAATTATTCATTAACTTGGGGGCTTGATTCTTATATTCTGTCTTCCTTCTGATCTGTGAGGTTGGTTTCTTGTTTCCTTTGCTTTCAATTCATGTCATAGGCTGTTTCATTTTTTATATGGAATGAGAAAATCTTGTGGTCCAAAGTCATCTTAGCCTCCCAACCCATAGTTTTGAATGTATGCCAGAAAGTAATCCATAATATTAATGAGAAAAGCAAATGTCTAGATAAAAATTGGGACCAAGAAAACAATTTATGTCATGGGCATCATAATAATGTGTTTTTTAAATGTGTTTTTTTTTTCCCCAGCCAACTACAGAAAACTTTGGTGAGTATATTTTGAATTTTGCTCTAAGTTATAGTAAAAGAACAACTGAATAGAAGAACTTAGTGTACATTTAAAGCTAAGCACTGTG
The DNA here is from genome assembly GCF_030445035.2 of Dasypus novemcinctus. Taxonomy (NCBI): domain Eukaryota; kingdom Metazoa; phylum Chordata; class Mammalia; order Cingulata; family Dasypodidae; genus Dasypus; species Dasypus novemcinctus. The sequence continues at coordinate 47,810,069 of NC_080688.1, forward strand.
TCCTGGTTTATTGAGGGTCATGTTATTAACAGATGTTTCAGAGTCCTATAAGCCCAACAGGAAAATAAATGGTGTATAGGAAATGTCAAGCACAGTGGCTGAGGCATAGAAATCCCCCAAATGGTTGCTGTTATTATTTGTTGTCATTTTGTGGCAAGTCAGATGAATTTGATGATGCAGTCCACTCTTATACAGTTGCACACTTATAGATTTGGCCATACTAGCTATCCCTTTGCAACTTAAAAGAGTAAGTCAAATTTAACTTGGGAATTTTGCTAGAGAGTTCCAAGTTGTACTAGCAGGGGCTATACATATATAGGTAGATTAGGCTGCATTGATCAAATTAAACATTTGTTTCCCATTTAATTTTTCATCTATTCTCATCTTCCAGATCAAGCTTAATATTAAACAGAGTGACAAATTTCTTATTCCTGAAGTTGGCATTCATGGGAAGTGATTAGGACAGAGTATATGTGCAAAAGTCCCCTAGCTCAGAGTCTGGCTCATGGGAGGTTCTCAGTCAATCAGTGTGCTTTGAGTTAGAACCCAGCAGTCATTTATCTGAGGCAAAAGAAACATGCTTATTTGTAATTAGTCAATTGATAAAGATTTCTCCTTTCAAAAACCTAATGCTCAATTTGTTTTTCCTTTGTTATTTCAGTCAGAGATGTAGATGGTGGAATTGATTGGGACATATTCGATATCAACAAAGGTTTGTGGATTTGTAAAAAATCTTGTTTTAATGGGGAATTTGAATCTAATTTGGTAACATGAACTTTTATCTACTCTCGCAGATTTGGGACTGGATCTTTTTGAGGGAGATATCAGACTTAATGAGGTGAGTTGAAATAATGCAAGCAAGATTCTCCTATTAGTCACTGCAAGCTAAAATACAGAGGTATCTGAGGATGATTGACAGCACGGGCTTTGTTAAGCCCATCTCTGAGGGCACGGGAGAAATGGTGCAGCCTTCGTTCAATGCATGCATTGTCCTAGAATTGTCTCATGATAGGGCCTCCGTTAGCCATTATTCTGATTAACTCTGGTTAGAGCCACCATCACTTACTAGAGATGCATTGGTCATACTGATCTGAGTGATTTTCATTCTTTCAGCAATATGACATTTTCATTTTTAAGTAGACCCTTGCTGATTCAACCTCAGTTGAAATAAAGTTAAACCGAATTTGTAAAAATTCTCAACAAATCAGGCTTTTTACTAAGAAGCAGATTTTGTTACTTGTAAGCCTGACATCAGCTAAAATAGTTTTGCCAAGTACAGCTCTTCCCAAACTTATTCATTGACTCACCATTAGCCCACAGAGGAACAGAGGGACCATTCAAATAGTCGAAGGGAGCTTAAAATTTGCTGTATTAGTAATATCACCATCCATCCAGTCCCCTGGGAGCTTCCTCTTATGATACGGTGCTGCGGTGTCCTGGGCTTGCTCCTCTTTGTCTGCTCTCTATCCTTCTCCATCTCCATCTCATCCTGTGCCAGGGGTTTAACTATCATCTCTATGTCCTTGACTCCAAATCTCTAACTCTAATTCTCTCCTTCCCCTGAACTCTGGACTGGTCTATCCAAGCATCAATTTTTCAGCTCCATTTGAATGACTAAAAAACATCTGGATCCTGAGAGGTCCTAAACCAAACTCTGATTTTCCACACAAACCATTCCTCCCCAGTCTCCCCCCTTATTAAAGTCACCACCACTTCCCCGCCCCACTCCACTGAATAAGTCAAAAATCCTGGAATCACTTTTGCTTCTTCCTTTTCCCTCACCACTCCCATCCAATCCTTCAGCAAGTTTTTTTTAAGATTTTATTTATTTTATTTCTCTCCCCTCCCTTCATTGTCTGCTTTCTGTGTCCATTCACTGTGTGTTCTTCTGTGTCTGCTTGTAGTCTTGTTAGGTGGTTCCAGGAACTGATCCTGGGATCTTGGGACCTTTCGGAATGGGAGAGAAGTGATCCTTCTCTTGCGCCACCTCAGTTCCCTGATCTGCTGCAGCTCTTATCGTCTCTCTTCTGTGTCTCTTTTTGTTGCATCTTGCTGTGCTAGCTCTCCCCATGGGCCAGCACTCTTGCATGGGGGAGCACTCCCATGCAACTCTGATTTTCATCTCCAATATATATCCCAAATCAGCCCGCTTTCCCCCGTCACCCTAATTCAAGCCCATCATTATCTGTTGCCTGGATTTTTCTCATAGCCTACTAATTAGTCTTTCTATTTCAAATATTGCCATCCTATAATATCCACCTCCTACATGCTCCTTCCCTTATCCTCAGTGATCTTATATATAGGTAAATGACATCATTTCACTTTCTGGCTTGAAACACCTCAATATCTTCCTCTTGCATTTAGAATTACAGCAAAACTGAGCTGCAGCCTTCAAGGCTTTGCACGATCTAACCCTTGCCTACCTATCTTCTTGTCTCCTCTCCTGTCCTCTTCTTTTCTCTCTTCTCATTCCTTTTCACCCCTAACTCTTTATACTCCTGGCCTCAAATAATATTCAGACCATCCCAAGCATAGTGTCAGCTCAGAACCATAGCAACCATGGTTTCCTTTGTGCAAAACGATATTCCTAGGGCTTGTTTCAACCCTGGCTCTTTCTTCTCATTCCCATCTCAGTTTAAACCTCATCCCCTCAAAGGGCCCTAGCCTGATGGCTGTCGTTTACCCCTGTCCACAGCTCCCTTTATTATGTCCTCCATTAGTGTTAAATTTATCCTGTTCCGTTACTTGTTTTCTTATATACTCTTTGTCTTCCCAACTAAATCTGAAGTCCATGAAAGCAGAGGCTTTGACAGTTCTGTTACCACTGGATCCCTAGCCTCTAGAAGAGTGTTCACTTTGTTGACTGAATGAATACATAATGAAAAATTATTAGTTTTATATTATATGAATTTAAACCCTTAAACAATTTTTGAAAACTTTGGCCCAGCTCACGTATATGACTTTTTCTGCTACTATAAGATCCAGATTATTGAAATTCTGCTGTCACTTCCTTCCATATATTTTTAATCTCTGATGTAGGAACCTAATGTACAAATCTAGTAATATTTACTGTTCATCTTTCCTAAGATCATCCTTTATATAATTTTGCATTACTTATTCCTTAACTTTATTAATGAAATGAGTGACAGAAATGAATGATTTCCGCCTGGAAATGTCATTGCATTATGATAAGAGGGGGTGGTACAAACACACACACTCACAATTTGGTTAGACTGGCTGCGAGAGCTTTAAACTTCATTTATTTTAATAGATTAAATAGATTAATAGATTTTTGATTGTTTACTAAGTTTTTACCTAATCCATTTAATTAACCCTTTTCACATTTATTTATTTTTGACAGGCACAAGATAGAAATTCTATCATTGGAGAAACATATAGATGGCCTCATACCATTCCATATGTACTAGAAGACAGCTTGGGTTAGTACAAACCTTGGAGTATCAATAACCACTGTGTGTCCCTGACTGAATTTGATTACAGTGTTTCTAAGGATAGGCTGTATGGTCTTTAAAGTTTTGTTGCTTACCACTTTGTACATATACTTCTTTAAAAAGTGGGCAAAATGAATTATTATATATATAGTTATATATAAACAAATATATATTATATGAAAAGTAATAACCTAAATGATTCTGTCTGAAATATGCTGAGTTGTTTGACCAATGTAGGAATTAATTCAACCAACATTTAAGGAATGCCTACTCTGTGCCAAGTACCATGCTGGACGCTAGGGCCAGAAAGGTAAGGGAGCTAGTGTTTATCTTAGTGCAGCAGTGTCTCTTATATTCAGATTTTGCATAGGAGTAAAACACACAAAACAACCTACCAAATAAAACTTAGGGAGTGACACTTTTTTAACTAAATTTTATTTAGCCATGTCAGGAACTTAAAACAACAAGAGCCCACTATCTTTTATACTCATGTTTTCAGAAAGGAAATACAATAATCTTCAACACTTAAAAAGTCAGAAGAACCTAATGCAGAATTAAGGGCTGATTTATACAAAATAAATATAATAATGGTAATGGAGAACTCAGAACATGGGCCTCATTTTTCCCATGGATTAGTGAAAGCAATGTCACAGACCAACATCAGTTTAGGAACTGCTGTTAGGGAAAAGCTTCTTTAAAAATGTTATATTTCTGGGAAGTGGATTTGGCTCAACAGATAGAGCATCCGCCTATCATATGGGAGATCCAGGGTTCAAACCCAGGGCCTCCTGACCCGTGTGGAGCTGGCCCATGTGCAGTGCTGATGCGCGCAAGGAGTGCAATGCCATGCAGGGGTATCCCCGGCATAGGGGAGCCCCACACACAAGGAGTGTGCCCCGTAAGGAGAGCTGCCCAGCATGAAAATAGTGCAGCCTGCCCAGGAGTGGTACCGCACACACGGAGAGCTGACGCAGCAAGATGACGCAACAAAAAGAGACACAGATTCCCAGTGCCACTGACAAGAATCCAAGCGGACACAGAAGAACACACAGCGAATGGACACAGAGAGCAGATAACTGGGGGGATGAGGGTGGGCAGGGAAGGGGAGAGAAATAAAAAAAAATTCTTAAAAAAAAAAAGATGTTACATTTCAGTCAAGATTCAGATAGGTCCAAAGGTAATTATAATAGAATGGAATATATGTCATGATTAGTGATATATTCAAAGAGCTATGGGAGCACATTGAAGGGCTTTTAACTCAACTCAGATGTAGAAGTGTATGCATTAAGGGGCAGGTGGTGCTAGGCAGCAGGACTGAGGCTGTGCGCATGCACACCACTGCTAGGTGCCTGGGAGCGGGGGGCAAGCGGGCTGAAACTATTTTGCATTTTGCTTTCTATGGAGCATTTGTGTTTTTTGTTTTGTTTT